>NW_017728943.1:52944280-53001136 GCF_001723895.1 Crocodylus porosus | reverse complement strand
GCCCATTTGCTGAGCCTGTCCAGGTCAGCCTGGATCACCTGCCTGTCTTCTGGTGTGGATGCTTTGCCCCAAAGTTTGGTGTCATCGGTGAACTTGGCCAGTCCGTGCCTGACTCCAACGTCCACATCATTAATGAAGATGTTGAACAATATGGATCCAAGGACAGGGCCCTGGGGGACCCCACTGGTCACAGGATGCCATGATGAGTGACTTCCATCAATTACTACCCTCTGGGTCTGACCACGGAGCCAATTTTCCAGCCATTGGATCGTGGTGGATCCAAAGCCACAATTGGCCAGTTTTGCCAACAGGTGATCATGAGATACTAGTTCGAAGGCTTTTTTGAAGTCAAGATATATGACATCAATCTCTTCTCCCTTGTCTAGGTGATAGGTCACCTGGTCATAGAAGGAAATGAGATTGCTCAAACAAGACCTACCCGCAACAAACCCATGATGGCTATCCCTTAGGATGTTAGCCTGGGCCAGTCCCTCAAGGATGGCCTCCTTAATAAACTTTTCTAAGATCTTCCCCGGGATAGAAGTCAGGCTGATGGGCTTATAGTTAGCCGGATCCACTTTCCTCCCTTTCTTGAAGATAGATGAAGTAGAAAGATGTGCAAAATGAAGTTTCTTTTCTACCTGGGAGAAAAGTCATAATCTTTGAATTCTCCATTGCCTGAAGAAGTTGTTTTTTGCAACTATTTAGTTTGTCTAATAAAAGATATTGCCTCTACCCATGAGTTTTGTCCGCCTACGCCTTTGGACCAACATGGCTACAATCAATATCCCTGAAAAATGGAAGATATCATCATTGCTTAGCCATTTTGAAATGAAAACTTCACAATGAGGAATTCTTGCCTTTCCCCATTTCAAAATATGCCCCCATAGGTGTCTGGTGCCTCTTGAGTCAGGCGGGGCATGTGCCCCCCTAACACCAGTCAGCAACCAGGAAGGTGGGGGGGGGTCCCCCCGCAGCCAATCTTGCTGGCCGCAGGGCACCAATCTCACTCACCATAAAAGCAGCAAAGCCACTTCCGGAACTTTTACTGGCGGCCCTGCTTCCCAGCTGGCATTCTCGGGGGGGCACCGGTGTTCCCGCCTGCCCCCCTGCCCACCGGGTACACAGGGAGTGCAGCCTGACAGGGTGTGCTCTGGCACTCTCAGGGGGTGCACATGCACCCCCATGCACCCACTATGTGTCACCCCTATATGCCTCTCTGGTACGGACCGTTTTCCCTGAGAGGGGCATGATGGCTAGAAAAGGGAGTTTAGAGCTTTCCTTTTTGGAATTGGCCTATAAAGTATGAGTTAGAGCAATGGCCCAAGGCAACAGCAAGAGTTAATTGATTCTAAAAGCCTGGTTTTTACACAGTTTCCCACCCTTCAAGGCAGACAGGAACAGACACATAGGCTGGGAAATTGTAGGCATATACCACACTGTTCCATAACATGAGATAAGGTGGTACCAGGTCACAGTGTCCAACTGAGAGCCCTGGGATTTCTGGTTTGGGGGAACAGACCAAATTAGAAGGACAACAGGAAAGCCCAAATTAGGATGTGTGCATATGATGGGTTTGCAAAACAAAGGAATATGCTGACAGGACAGGACATAGACAGTATGACGACCACAGAAAGACCAATCAGCAATGCCCACACATGAAGAGTCATCAGGAGGGGAAAGAATACAAAAGAAGGGATTTTCAGAGCAACAAAGGGTTCCTGAGAGGGAAACCCAAGGCACCATGGACAGAGGGCATACCACCAGCCCATCTCATCCACCCCATTGTGGGGATGGGGTGGACCTCAGCCCGCAACTTCCAGGCTGCCAACATCTTACATTCAAGAGAGAACCTCAAAGTGAAGCTTGTATCCTGGCTAGACGTACCTCGACTCTGATAATAGCCCTGGAATTGGTAGATATAGAATTGCTTGTATTATTCTTACCTGCTATCACAATGTTTCAATAAAATTTGCCTATTATCAAATGGAAAGGTCATAGTTGGTCTGAGGGTTTGGGTCCACCCAAAACAAAGTATCTGGATCATAAACACAGGGCCGACAGGGCAGGAATTGCCCCTGATCGCAGGGGATATCTTCTTCTCCTTTACTGGGTCAGTCCAACACATATCTGCTCACTCTTTATTAGGTTACATCACTGGCACAAATAAACCTAAAACCCTAAATAATTTAGCAATAAAAGTGGTACAGCCTAAACTTGAGGCAACATCTCACTGCCAACCATATAATTTTCATTCCACTAAAAACGTTTTAAAAACTGAATATAAAAAAAACCCTAAAAAAACCACACAAGAATAAAACCCTATTATCTGCAATCCTCTGATGAGGATGCATGTTTACTTCATCAAAAACCAGTGGGAACATGAAACTTTTTGCTAGTCTAATGGAGGACACTTCACATGCTTTGGGTAACTAATGCATGCATTTACAGGTGATACACAGCAGGGAGCAGAATTGTTACGCTCACTAAGGGTAGAATTTGGGCTGGTGGACACAAAGCTAAAGCAATCTCTTTACAATCAAGCCAAAAGATGAACTTCCTGCTTTTGGTACAGTGCACAAAGGCCAGTCCTAAGCCCAGCTGTGCTCCTGGAGGACTAATATTTGTAGTTACCTCCCTATTAGAAATGCAGGGCTCCAGGTCACATTGTGCAAGAGGCCAGAGTAACTTTGCTCAAATGTGTAATCTCCTTGATTTTAATGGAATTAGTGAATAATGTTACTTGTATCACAGACAACTCTGGAAGTCACAGACAACTTTGAAAATCAGGACATTGGAGACAACCACGGTTCATTTCAGTTCACAAAACTGATCAAATGTTGTTCCAGGCTGTTTACGGGATGTCCTGTCTTTAACTCCTCATTTGAAACATGAGTCATCCTACTCTTTTTGTGAATAGCGACAATAAATTGGCTTCCCCCCCAGAAACTAGGCTCTTAACAAAAAATGAAGTGCTCTTATAATGCAGTGTGCTTGGGGCAATTTGTTTTATTAGGTCACCCTCGTCTAAAATGCTTCTGCATTAACACAGTGTGGTATGACTGTCTGGCAGTTTACAGCTGCGGTTGTTTATGTAAAAATGAAGTTTGTTTCTGATTATGCTGCAGTAAGACTGAAACAAACACTTTCTACAGACTTGTGAAGTGCATAGTTTTGATACCTTGGATGTTCTCTGTAAATCAAAGTGGCTGACACATTTGATTCCAGTAAAGGAGTAGAAAAAAATCTCATAGACTTCAACTGAAACTGAATCTGATACTGGGAAAAGAGCTTGTAAACAACTTGTGTTCTTTGGAAGAAGGAGTTCAATCAACTTTTTCCAAAAAACCCCACCAACCCCAGTGTTTTATGTGAGAAAGAATTAAAGGAATTTCTAGCTAAAAAGAAAGTATTTTTTCTTCTACTAATTAGCCTATCCAAAAAAATTATTCACTTTTGCCCATAGTCAATATTTTACAATATTTTTTCCAGAAAAACCCTCCATGTCAAAACAATGATCTTAGCTAAATTATTACCAAAGAGGGTTTGTTTGAGGGTAGGGTAAAACCTTTAGTTTTTAAACACTCATCTGTATCAAAGCTCACCAGCTCAAAAATAGTAATTCACAGACATTTCCACAGTTTAGTTTTCATCATTTGTTATTTTAACAATAAAATTTTTCACATATGTTTTGTAAAAGAGGAAAGTCATAATTCTGACTGGGATTTAAAATCAAGTGACACTATCCCAAATTCATTCTTGGGCTCACCACTCATGCTGATAAATTATGCCCACATAGAAGCGTGTGTGCAGGATCAGGCTCTAATCCAGCAGCAAGGCCAGGGATCATCTACTTGCAGATAGTGAAAGATGTCTTGTCAGGCCTGTCCTGCTAAGGGGAGCAGGAAGATGTCCATGGTGTGGGGTGTGCATATGAACTGAAAATAATTCCCGTGCCATTAGTTGCAGAAGTGCAAACAAGAGCAGGATCTGGTTCCATACAAGCCACAAGTCATGCTAAAGTCTGCTCCACAAACCTGAAGCTAGCAGACGAGCTCTAGACAAATAATTCTACAAACACAATTGTATTCCTTCCATAAATTCAAAAAGCTTAAGAAAAGAAGAATTTATAGGAGATGCAGCTTGGCTACACACAGCTGCTAAAGAGAGCAGCTGCTGGCCTTTGAACTTGTTCCTGCCCCCAGATAAAACATCCAACCAGGCTAATAAGAGCAATACTTTTAGAACTTCCTATATTAAACAGTGAAAAAGCACTTTATCATTTCCTGCAAGAAAATAGCATGTGATAAAATAGGAGAGAATAAGAACAAGGAGAGCAACTCTGCAGTGCAGAGAGATCTATACCACAAATGCCACTATCTAGCTTAGAATTGAGACACAACCAAGGAAACACCACACACAGAGTAATCGTGACTGAAAATTTTTCAGAGCCTACTGCCCTGCAAATCTCTGATTCTAAACAGGGTGTATGGTAAAGTGTTTCCTGCACAAAACAGTATTGTCTTACCTAGTCTCTACAGAATAAAGCATCCAGCTAAGAGTGTGGGCCAGATGCAGCTACAATTAGAAGCCCTGGATAAACACTGAGTCCAGGTCCCTAAGCTAAAGTACTTCCCTTCCCCATCACCTTGTCTTCCCACATAAAGGTGAATCATACCACACTTACCTTTGCCTTTTGCTGAAGCCCCCAAAACAGCAATAGTTGCAGGTGTGCCCCTTATTCTAACAAAAAGGAAACTATTTTCCTTCAGCTTTTACTCTCTATTCTGTCCCATTAACAAGTTGCTTCTCCTCTGTCTTCTCCAAAAGAGGAGCTGCTGCTGTTGCTGCTCCTCAGGAAGGGGTGGAGCTTTTTGTCAGATATGTGGTGGTATTATCAAATGCTGCAGACCTCTGGGACGTTCACTGGGGCAGTAGGTTACGCATGAATTTAGTGAGCTGAGCTATTGCTAGGTCTAGCAGAAGATTGCCCTCTTAATGCACATGGAATTGCCTGGTCAGAAAAAAGAAGCCGCTCAAAAAGACATTGTCAGATTAAAATAATGTAAGGTTTTTTTTTTCTGTTTTTATACATTCTTGGCTGTGTAGTAACATTTTAAATTATATTGAACACAAGATTTTTTTAAACTGAATTTGCTTTCTACTCCTAATTGTTTTCTATGGGCATATCCACACATGCAATGAATGTGAAGTAGTCAGCTCCAGTGCAGTTTGCACCTGAGTGTATTGCTCCTGGGCATGCATCTGCACATGCTCCCAGGATCGCAACATGTTGAGCCAGGGTGGAGCAGCCTCAACTGGCAAGGGGTCCTGGGGGTCAGTTCAGAGCTGCTCCCCCTGTTTCAACATGCCATGGAAGGGCTGGCTGGGGCATGAGGATGCTTGAGTGCAGGGCTATCTGGCAGGCAGCCCCTGCACTGAAGCACTCACATGCCCCAGCCATGAGGCAATGTCTACACGTGTGCTGCTACAGAGTTTTTTACACTGCAGCAGGATATTACTTGTATTTACAAGTGCTATCCTGCTGCAGCGTAAATTAATTTACTCCAACCTAATAGCAGTGCACACATAGAGGTTGAAATGTTTATTGCACAGCTAATTAGTCTACTCCACAATAAACACCTTGTGTGGACACATTCTACATGCCCTATGTCTGGAACCATGAAAGCTGACAGTTTCACTTTTGGTTTAAGCCATTTTAGGCTTACTGCTACTGGCTGTTTGTAGCTAATTCTCTTCCCTCTCCCTCCAAAAAAATCCTCTGAAATTAACTGGGGGAAAACCACACTTTGATTAAACTTGGTAAAACCCTGTATTCACAAAAGTTCATTTTAAATTCAAGATGTACTTCATGTGGGTCTGGGTTCATTGCTGAGGTAGAGACAAATTCCTACAAAGTTCTCAGAAATGCAGCTGGACCTTCTGCATAAGGAAGAAGTTCACCTTTAATTAAAAACAAACAAGCAAACCTTTCCAGACTGCTTCTTTGCAAAGAAATTCAACATCAGTGTATTTCTAGAGCAGAATGGATTGAGCAGTTGGGATTTTTTAGTATAGTAGGAAGCTTAGGGGGGTCAACAGATCCCTCCTGGCCCCACAGCCATGCAGAATTACACATGCACCTTAATTCATACTCAGGCATGTAAATTAGGTCATTTCATTCAGCATTACTGTACCGCTTGTGTCTAAATTAATAATTAAATAGTAAACAATATCAATAGCCCACTGCAGCCTACTCCTGTCTGGCTTCCTGGCACAGATTTAAATAAATAGCATGCACATTTGATTGGGGTCCAAACTTTCCCAGTTCAAGCCTGGAACTTTGGCCCATTAGGAAGTCAGGAAGCAGCTGCCAGATCTGAATCCAAATACAGATCTAAGCTTCCCCAAAAATTAGGGAACTGTTCAGATCTGGGGTTTTGCTTCTAGCCATTTAGATCAGTGGTGCTCATCCTCCAGACCAGATCTGACTCACAGAACCATGTTATCTGGCGTGCAGGGCTCCCCATAGGTCTGCAAATTTGCTGGCTGAGGGAACAGTGGCAATGAATGCTGCCATTGCTTCCCCACTGCCAAATTTCCAGGACCCAGAGGCAAATGACATAATCCTGTATGCCATATAGACCCAGCATGTGGGGCAAGAGTGGCAGGCCCAATCCAGCATATGCAGAGTCCAGGCAGCAGGCCTGACCCAACACTTACAGGGCCAGGACACAGAGCCAGTTCAGCAGGCCCAATCTGGCTCATGTGGGGCCAAGTTAGTGGGCCCAATCCAATGTATGTGGGCCAGGGCTGAGAGCCTGATTTGAGGTACACAGGGCCAGGGTGGCAGCCCTGAACTGGCACACGCAGGTCTGGGGCATCATTCAGGGTCTGGGCTAGGGCCATGCCCTGAATGGTGCCTGCGTGCTGACCTCCACAATGATTGGGGGCCAAAGACTGATCCTGTGCACTAGATCTGGCCTTTGGACCTGGCCTTGCCTTACTCAGAGCTAGGGTGGCCATCATACAGGACATTGGGTTTTCTGCTACTCTGTTCTCTGCCCTCTATTGATACGAAACCCAACGCCTTTATGTCCTCTATTTTTCTCTTCAATAGCAAAATAGAGGACATAAAGGTGTCCAGTTTTGTATCACTAGAGGACAGAGGACAACCAGACTGTCCTCTATGATGGCCACCCTACTCAGAGCCAACAGCCCATAGTGGTTGGGCACCACTGTATTAGATGCATTCACTCCATTAAATTATGTGATATGTAACTAGTTTCCTTGTGACATCTTTTTGTGTTAGTGTCCTCCCTATGAAGGTTTTCTTTTTAATTGTCTTTCCAGTTTCTTCTCATGTTTTTCAACTGATCACAAAAGAGTGAAATCTCCCATCTGAAAAAACCAGCCCTGGTTCTTTCAGCTCAGGTAGGATTTGGGATTTTCATTACACAGTCTTTTCGATTTATAGCTGTGGATCTAGCCATTGGGAGGCTTAGAAAGGAAGCTGTGTGAAACTTGGTCCTGTGTGACAAAGAATATTTTTCTGATTTCAGTACCAACTTCAAGCATTCAAAACCAAAGAGTCTGACCCCGTAACTGCTGAAACCCATGAAATTATTATACAGCATTCATCTGGGGCTTTCCAATTTCAGAGTCTTCAGGGTACAGTTCCTTTGTGTTTCCAAGATCTTTGCTGAAACCAAAATACATTTTTGTGTCCTTTTTTCTTAAGACACATACAAACCATTGACTCCAGTAGTGGGAGCTTTCAGAAAAAAGCAACCATAATTGTAAGAGTCATGGCACCACTGACTTTATCAGCACGTGTGATTTCATAATGTGGAAGTTTTGCTTTGGGTTCAAATACAGCTGTCAAATCCATGGCTACATGCTCATAAGACCATGAAACCACCAAATTTCCTGTGGTTTCACCCCAAACCATAAAATCCTGTCTTTGTGGCAGGTGCCTGTTGTTGTGAAGTGAAGGCATAGATAGTGGCTGGACATTTCAAATTGTCAGCATTTGAAGGCAAGGGAGTGATTACAAGAGTGAGCCACCAACTGGACTTGAGTTTCCATGCTCTGAGGGGAATGCATCGGACAGGCTCAATTAATTGAGTCTGCTGGAGCATGTTAATTAGCTCACTCCAGCAGCCTCTGCATCACGTGTATTCAGTGTCCCCATGTTTCAAAAAGGCAGCAGAGATAAGCTTAAGTTAAAGTGTCCCTGCTGCCATTTTGAAGTGTGGGACGCTGAATACATGTAATGCTCAGGGCACTTTAATCAGAGCAGCTTTCAAGGCACCTATACATGTGACGGACCCCTGCTCGGACACATACTATTTAGTATTTGCTTTTTCAGAAAGAGAAAGTAGGCATTTGGCATGCGTTAGAGCAGACTAGATTAATCAAGTGTGCTGTAAGCCTGCTGGAGCATGCTAATTAGCACACTTCAGCAGCCTCCATGTCACATGTATTCAGCATCCATGTGTTTCCACTGGCTGCCTTATTTTAGTTGACATGGAGATAAGGAGTCTCCCTACCTAGGCTCAGTCCAGGCAAGAACACAGAGTATAGCATCCTAGCAAGAATCAATATTGTGCTCCTTTAAATGTAAGACACTAAAAAAGCAAATATTTCCTCCAGCCTGTCTCTTAAATTTAAAAAAAGGATAAAGCTCTTACAAGCACTGTGAAGCTCTTACATGTGCAATATAGTGGCAATATTCTTGTAAATATATCACTAATTGATGCTTTATTTTTTCTTAAATTGAGATTCAAAACGTTTGAGCGCATCATAAATGCAAGGACATATTATATTTGAAAGCAGTATGATTATGTATGCACATATCACCCAAAACCCCTCGTACTCCTCAGCCAGTCTTTTGGCTTTTGGGTTTAAATTACACAAGTGTTCAGAGGACTGGCTTCCTATGTGTGCCTAAAATGGCAATAAACAAAGACAAACTCAGGGGATGCAAACAGCACCAGCGTAACAAAGTAAGTAATGATACCACTTACTGAAAGAGAAACTTGATAATATGCATGAAGATGAAGTCAGAGAAGAACAATGCAAATTGATGATGAACTAGCTAAGGCACTGGAGCTCTTCTTTAAACTGTGGGAGGAAGAATGGTCAGTGATATTACAAGATCATGTTCTTGATGTTCCTGGTCACAAACACTACAGCTCAATGCTACCCCAGTCCCTTTTGCTTTCATTGCTAAATAACACCACCATTGTGACCCATGTTCAGCTGGGACATTTATATTTGTACAGAGATTCCATCAGGCTATACATGGTTGAAGGCATTGTGCTTAAGGGTGCACATGCTTTTCAGGCCTATGTAGCCCTTGGCATCCTCTTTGAGAAGAGGGAAAGGCCCTATATGCTTCAGGCCCCAGAGCAGTTTATTGTGCTTCAGTCCAAGACAGGCTACAGGTTCCATGCCAAGTACAAGTCATACACACAACAGTGCAAAATGCTTCTTTCCCCAGGAACCTTATGTCATTGTGCACAATGTAGGGAGAATGTAAAGATCCATTAAATAAATAGAAGATTTACGCACAGAGTTGGGGATTTTAAAAATAGTGCTTGAGCCCACGCACCATAGGGTATTTCCACTTGTGCTCGGTTGTAGTCACTGTTTTGAATAACTATGAACCACAGATTGATAGGGACTCTCCAAATGACTGAAACCCAAGGGCTGCTGAACAGTGGCTTAAAGACAAGTTACATGAAGTGCTTATCCCATCACGTGCCCTGTTTATAAGCAAGTTATCTTTGGGAAGCACATTCAGATTTAGTCAAAACGAAGACTTAATTTCTGCTCTCTGCTGTCAGGGGAACATTTCCAATTACTTCAGTGAGTGAGGAATGTGACCCAAAATTCTTAACACAGAAAAGGGAGGCTTCTTGCTCTCAGTCAGATTACAGAGGAAGCCTGAAAGGCTGAAAAATAGAGCATTAGTGTAATTCTTAGCGCACAAGATTTAGGCATGGACTGGGGACAATGAGAAAGGAACAAAACCAGTGACACTGGCTTCAGAGACAGAAGTCTCAGTTTCACAAGGATCCCACACTGCTACCGACAGCCAGTTCAAACCTTAATCACAACTAAACTGATTATGTAAAGCATCTCATTGATGTCATCATGATGCCATGATCAAACACTCCCTGAGGCTACAACATCTCACACGGACCTTTGACTCATGTGTTACCTGTCCTCTCAGTGTCCTGGGTCATAAGAAGCGTATGTCTGTAGATAAACTTTCAATAGCACTGAAAATCCCATCTTTTCCCCTTTGGGTCCATTACACTTTTAGCCATGGGCACTCCCAAGTAGTAGAGAGATGTCATTAAAGCTTTATATTCATGTTTGTGTGAATAAATATGAGCCTCATAATTCACATCTTACTGGGAGAGTATAATCTTTATCAGCCATTCAGATCCCACTGTCAGTCTTAAAAATCTATTCCCGTCAGCTTCTAACTATCACAGATACACCTATATATACAGGTCTCCAGGTACACTTCACACAGTGTCTCTATATTGACACTGATAGAAATGCCAGCCTTGGTCCACAAGGCTCACCAGTTGGCTGGATTGTTCATGTGTGATACCCCACCTGCATGAAATGTAATAAAATTCCAGTTGGAAAAACTGAGCATACATTGGACTAAAACTGGTTCCTCCTGGCCAATGCAGAACCCGTTCACTGGAGGAGGTATCTTAAGCAGCACCTTCCCCATTCTGGTAAGTATTCCAAACATTTGCCTATGTAGTTCAGACATCAGTAACTGCTACATTAGAGAGGAACTATGAAGTATACACAGTGAGCATGCACAGGTCACTCTACTGGAGTTGGCATGAGTTGACAGTCATTTACCTTGGGAGAAGTGCAACTCTTAGTTGTAAACAAAATTTTGCTTGATTTAGCCCATGTAGACAAACACCCATGTGTAGGTTGTATCTATACCACACAACCTCAGTATACCTGCCCTGTCGAGCTTCTTTTCAGGAATATTATGCTACAGATCATAAGGTTTTCTGTGAATAGACAACCTTTTGGATACTCTTCTGAACTTACACTATTTCTAAAATATAGGAAATGTGGATCTAGCTGTAGGATGACTTTGGCAAACTCCACTTACGCTGCATTTGACCAGCAAAGTACCTGATATCGAGACATGGCTCTGAGATACTTTTGTATCTATGACCTTGATGCAAAGAATCTTCCCCTAGCTGTCATGGTCTCTGTAAGCACTCGGCCATTTAAACGTGCACAGAATATCATCCTAACCAGGACAGAGCATATCAGAAACACATTTGAAGTAAGGTGAAATTATACCCATATCATTGCTAGACCAGTGGTTCTCAACCTTTTAAGACTCAAGGCACACCTCAAAAAATGCCAGCTTTTACCTTTCATTCATTTTTTAATATGAAAAAATAATAAAATATTTCTTCTGCTGTGAAGAACTCAGGAAGACCACACCAAGTCAGAATGTTTTTGACACTATAGATTCCTATTTGAAATCTCTGGGTTTGTCTTGTGAATTATGCATAGGTGTTTGCACACCTACCGGTGCTAATATTATGCGGCATCTTACAGCACCCTTATAGACATCTCATAAACTCTGGTTGAAAATCACTGTGCTAAACCTTTGAGTCAGGCAGTTTTTTGAACACCATCTTTGAGAAACCCAGGCACTCCTAGTTTCCATATTAGGTATACAGTGTAACCTGGGAGAAGAATAAGGACACCGAATAATAAGTACAATATGGCTAGGTGATTTATGCTCTAATTCTAATCACGTGGGTGATTTATGCTCTAATTCTAATATAAAGTGCTAATGAGATTTTATTTGCTCATTGCTAATATTCTATATGGCATATAGCTTCTACCTTTTCCAGGCACATAGCAAAATGCTATATGACAGATGATTGGGAAAGGGACATAGCCATATTCTGCGTGGATTCAATGTGTCTGACCTTTCTATTTGAATTATATCCTAAAACCCTTCTTATTAGTACTGGGACCTCAGCATTCATAAGACCTCAACTGCAAAGAGAATGTCAGTTTTTGTTAGTGAAAATGTCCTATCCCATTCTCAAAAGAGCATGAAACTCAAGACTGTGGCATACTGTAGAGAGGAACAAATGAATCCTCTTGAAAACAAAACACCAAAAGTATGTTGCCATGTAGTTCCCCATCCATACAGCCTTGCAGATATAAGGTTTATAGCTATGTCCAAGAAACTAAGCATAAATGGAAACATACATTCAAAATGGCTTTCTTATCACACAAAATTTTATTAGTATTGGTGAATGTGACAGAATCATGCTGAATATGTTAACGAGACAGCAAGAAATGTATGATATTCAGCAACAACTTTTGAAAGAGAATAGGTTACACTTGCACAAGTTACATCCTTTTTCATATAACAATAGTGGAAATGCTCAGTGTAGTTAGGAAAGAATAGCAGAGCTGCAAAGCAGAAAAAGTAAAAAGAAATGGGGATAGATCAGCATCTTTAGCTGTAGAGAATGTGCTGTTGCTTTAGGAATATTTTTTCTTATTTACATAATCCAGAAAAATCTTCTTGAAAAAGAAATACAGCACAATGGCAAAGCAGAAGCTGTAATGCCTCATAATGAAATAGAAAGCCAGCTCCCTCACTGTGTAAATGACATGTATAAAGATGAAGCAGTATAAAAACAAAGCATGCTGGTTCTGCGGCTGGGGTAGGTCATGGAGTCCTTGGATAAACTGTGGAAAAGAAAGAGATATGTAATGTTCACCTGCCCTCCGTTCATATGCCTCTACTAGGTACACTTCATCAGAGGCAGATCCAGGAGGTATGTAGTGGTGCAGCCGCACCCCGTTTTGTTTCCTGGTCCACCAAAACTTTTAAACTAAATGCCTGGGAGGACCAGTGACATTTCTGTTCAGGCAATGCTGAGAGGATCAGTTGACTCTGTGGCTTATTATCATCTCTCTGATCCCTGCTATTTTCTCTCCATTGCACAGGTGTTAACGGCCCTCTGTCCTTTTTAACCGTCTTGATATTTCACTATTTGGACTGCCTTTCTTCTGCTGTTTTGCTGACTGTTAGCCATTCCTGGTAATGCCTCTCTTCTATTTCATAGGCCTGCAGGCTGTTTTTAGCTGTAGCCAAAAACTTTAATTCATGTGATAATATTAACTCAAGGTGTTGAAGTGACTGACAGTGAAGTACTGAAGGTACTGTCAGGACCCTCAAGGATGCTAGATTTTGTTTTATGAATCTGAATAAGAAACATACTTTTAACTATAATGAATATGGGGCTAATGACACAATATAGTTTTGAATATTTTGACTCTTTTTTCCCTAGTTTGTGGGGTTTTTTTAATTTAATATATGAAATAGCAAATCAGTGCACCTTGCAATAGTGCTCCCAGATTATTAGTAAAGCTAGTTTCTCTTTAACTGGAGATAAATATGTTGAGTTATATGTGATGAAGTACTGAACCATCTGTAACCCCTTTTTCAAAATCCTAGATCCACCATGCACCTAGTCCTCCATTTGTAAAATCTGGCCACCAGGAAGGTCTGAGTTTGCATTAGTTCATCTCTCTGGAGAGCCTCATTTATCTCCGAAGGTCCATTATACAGCCCAACCAATGGAGTTATTAGGCTGTAAATTAATAAAGCAGTTGGCAGTGGGCCTTTTTTTGATCAAGCTCAGAGGAACTCCAGTCACTTATCCAAATCTACACTGGGACTGATTTTTATCTCTTTTACACTGGTCTCACTCCATTGGTTTCACTGGTGTTACACTGCTACCTACCACCAGTGTAAGTGAAATACCATCTAACCCAGAAGACTTATTTCTAAACTAAGGGTGCTATAGGGAACACTAACACCTCCTTCTTTGTATAGCACTTAACATAATGCAGCCCTGATCCACAACAGAGGCTCCTAAAAGCTACTTTAGTATACATAAATAACAATATAAAACAATATGAAACACATGCCTATCTACTTTGTGCTAACCCACCATACCAGGCCTACAAGAAAAGCTAAGGATACATGTGCCTCTTCCCATATCCAGGCACTTATTTTTCTCTTACATGCATCAGGGATAAAACTATTCAAGGTAAGAGAAGAATCAAGCCCAAGACAGCAAAATTGATGAAGAACTCACTCATCTGATGTCTGAAAATGACACATCTGCTAACCCTACTGGTTTTTTCAGACTAGACATATAATAGCAATGAATCAAATATTACAAATATTTGGACTTCAACAAAGCTAATTAGCAAGGGGTGTAGCTCATCCTCTGGAACATTTTTTTCACAGCTCTTGGCTCTGATATATTTATGATGTGCAACTCAGGAAATTTAGCAGAAGCCATTCCAGCATTATAACCTCTTTGACCAACTCTGTTGTAGAGGCAGATAACCATTCAAGCCATCCATAAGATCTGTTACGTGGGTATTATCATCATTTAGAAAATAATCCTCTGGATAACTCTACCCTATAAACTTCATTCCTGAGTTTTGGTTTTACTGCAGTGATTGCTATCCTTGTGCTTAGATGGGAAACAGCTCTTCTATGAACAGTGGTGTGAGCAGCGTGGCTAATTTTCTCACATCTAATTTAAAAACAGATAAGTGTGTTCTTGCAAAATCAAAGAAAAGAGGCCTTATGGAAGTGTGGAAATAGCAACATTAAATGTTTGTTGCCTGTTTCCCCCTCTGTCATACCCAAACCCATTTTCCGTCCCAGCTTACTGATCTCTGTGCTGTCTGCTGCTGTATCTGCTCCATTTTCTCCTCATGCTGCCTTTGCTTTTCATTATCTTCATATTCGTACTTCAGCCTGGTCATTGCGGAGTTCCACCTGATCTTCTCCAAATCAAGATCAACTGCCGTGACCTGCCGCGTGCACGGCTGTTCCAGCTCCTCCAGATTGTTCATCTCATCCTCACTGCTGAATGCTTCTGGCTGCAAAGTATCACCTTCTCTCTTTGCCCTGGGCTCCAAATGTACTGCATGGCTCTTACCATCCAGGCTTTTCTTCACATCATCTAGTATATGTGACAATGCTGGGTTATATCTGGGGAGATCCTGGCACAGATCGGAGAAAGTATAAATTGAGATTATGTTGATAGAAGAGCCCTAATCAGGCCTTGATAGGTTTTGAGAGAGCTAAAAAATTGGGGTAATGAAACACTAAAATACTGACTCATTAGTTCTGCAACATCTACGAGCAAGCTGAGAAGGTTTTTCTTTGAACTGTTCAGGAATTTCTGATTTTTTTTTTTGGGACAGAAAATGGGATTTCAATTAAATGAACATTTTCTGCAGCTTTCCCTCAGGAAAATTGAAACAAAGTGTTTCCTTTAGGATCCAGCTGACCCACATCAAAACATATAGTTCACTGAACCAAAAAGAAGTATTTCATTTCAGATCAGATGTTAACTTGTGTCCATCAGCGTTGCTGTGGTACCTTATGAGAGGTATAATTGTGTGCATCTCACACCCCCATTTTCCTCTGAAAACTGAGCGCCTTGGCTGGCCTCCAATTCTCCCTTGATGCCCTTATCTTTAATTCAGTGTTAATTTCCACTTACCATCATCACATGCTCTTGCTGCTTCTTGCTGTCTTTGAGTGGGGATATCTGCACAGTAAGTTCAAAGCCTGTCTGCATTTCTCTTAACTCTGCCCCAGCTACTTGGGAGGAATACTCTGAGCTCTCCAGATTACTGAGCTGCTCCACATCAGCTTGGTTTTCTTGTTCCTTAATTTGCAGAGATTCTGTCTCAAAGTGGGAGACATCTGATGATGTCAAAGTATCTCCATCACTGTCCTGCAAAGACTAGTGAAAAGCATAGATTTAGATTTCATAGACATTAGGGCTGGAAGGGACCTCAAATGATCATTGAGTCCAGCCCCCTGCTCCAGGGACTGAATTAAATGTGTCATAAGTGTCCAAGTGACTGATTTCCAGTTGATTAGTTACCTCCACAGGCAGACAGATTTTCAAAAGCATGTGGGTGCCTAACTCCCATGGAAATCAAAAAGGCACTACTGAAAATCCTACTAGATGCCTAGCTCCCTAAATAGCTTTGAAAATCAGACCCAGATAACCTGAAGAGATGAGGTAGAAAATATGACTCCCATCCTGATCTACTTGTGACCAGGACAGCTAGCTAGGCTCTGAGGGGGTGATATGCTGCACTTTCAGAGGGCATAGATTAGCAAGTGTGCTTTATTCAGCTCGGGGAAGGATAGTTCTTATTTGCTGGGGGTATACCCCAACTGACCCTACAACCCTAAAATAGCACATCTTCTCATTTTGCTTAACATAGACAAACTGAGATGGCAAAGGCATCATCTGTCACTAATCATTGATCAATAACATCCTTTCAGCTGACTGGTACTAGCATTTGTACTGAGCCAGTTCCATCTGCCTTTTATAAGAACCCGCTTTTTATTTAGACATTTTATAAAGGAAGCATGAGCCCAAGGTAGCAATAACCTTAAAAAGAGGATTTACCAGTACATAGGTAGCAAAACTGTTTTCCTAACTCTCCTGAAATACGTTACTACCTGAAGCCAACGACAGAAGATGAAGACAATAAAGAAAATTGAATACCATAGCTGGCTCGGGTACAAGAGTAGAGGAGGACAATAAGGTAGACATTGGTGTCACATGTAGTAGCCTACTCTGTGCAAGTCCCCCATGCAGATAACTCAACACCAACTGCCCCTGTTCAAATCAGAGAGATGCATGCTAGTCAAACCCAAATCAAATTCATTCTCCAAACAACCATAATGATGTCATGCGATTCCATACTCTGCTGATATCATAATTGCACTGTTGCCACAACATACCTCATTCTGTCTGCCATTAAGTGTCTGAACTGTCACTTATCTTTCCATGACCTGTTTTTTATCACTGGTATAAACTCTTAGGTTTGGAAAAGTCCAGTGACCAGGGCAGTAGCCAGGGCTTGGGAAGCTCAGGTTCAATCCTTTCCCAGTCTTGGACATTCCTGGGAGACCTTGGGCAAATCACTTGGGGCCAGATCAAAAGAAGGGCTTTATCAGCATACTGCCTATATTTAAGACACCTGGAATCCATAGCTCAGAGTTACCTTGGTTCCTCATACCAGTTCCCCATCAGGACATTTAGGTACCTCAGAAGTTCCAAAAATCCACATGCTGAGCAGGGAGACAGCTTGCAGGACACTTAGTTTCTAAGCCTTATTCAGCCTGAAGTTATTCAAACCCATAACTCCTACAAAAGATTGTCCAAACCACCAAGCTACATGTTAAGCTTGGTGGGGACCCCATGCATCCATTCCTGTTGAAGCTGGCCAGAGCTGTTGCATTTTGTGCTGAATCAAATGGTGGTGATGTGTATTAGGCAGGCCTCCAAGTTGGGCTCCTCTGTATCCAAATGAGCCTAGGGCAGGAGCTAGGTGTACAGCTACTCAGACCAGGGCATTTCTGGGAATGTATAGAAGAAGTGCAGGGACCTGGGCAACTTGCTGGTCAAACAGGAAGGAGCCTTGTGTCATAGGCTGGTGTTAGGCAACCATTGGCAAGAGATCTATTGGTCATCATTTATTACTTAGGTATGTGATATCAACCAAGTCCCACTGCAGAGACATAAGTCCTTCTTTGGATCTGGCCCTTAGTCTTTTTTGTCTCAGTTCCTCATCTGTGTAACACAGATGACAGCGCATCTTTACTTCACAGAGACCCTGTAAAAAATAGATGCCTTAAAGATTACAAGGTGCTCTGATCCTACAGTACCTAATGAAGTAAAATATCTTCTTGGTCCCAACAGAGAACCCGGGAAAAGAACCTATCACCTCTGGACTTGGCCTACTCTTAGTGGAATTCATAAGGCACCTACCTGCTTGGTACCTATCAATGATGGCTTATGCCATGTAAAGAAACACAGTGGGCTTGACTATCCATTGCCCAGTACCTTGTGTAATCATTTACACAGAGGCAATGAGTGTCTGCTTGGCAGGTGACGTGTGGAGAAGTTATAGATAAGAAAGACCCATTTAGTTATTGATGCATCATTTATCAAGTACAGTGTCAGTTTACAGCTAGATTTTCAAATCTCAGATACTCTGCACCCATGCTTGATACAGGAATGCATTCAATGACATCTCCCTCTGTGAGTGAGAACATTCGGCATTGCTTTTGAACACTTACTTGATGCTCAGATTACAGAGTTACTGTTATGGGCCATAGGTATTTTATGGGCTGAATCTGAGCGAGTGAGGAAAGTGGACATGTGTGCAGCTAACTTGCATTCACACATGTAGTGCATGTCTTCTGAGTAAACATTGAATTTAGCTGTGGCATTGTTTAAGCTGTTTTGCAGTTAATTTTCTCACTTCCTTGAATAAGCTTACTGCATTTATCCATTTTCCAGCTGTCCTAAAAAACATATTCCCATAAGACTTACAGAAGAGCTGTGAAAGCACTTTCATCTCTGCTGAGGGGCCAAGCACTCTAGTGCAATGGGGGACATCAATTTGCTCTTGCTGAATGATGCTACTGGCAGAGGGAGGCATGGGATCCTCTTTGCTAGGCACATATTACATTGACGCACAGCGTAAATCTCTCATCAGCTTGTTGCCAAGCCATTCATGTCTTGTACACCCACTCTCTCTCAGATACTTGGCGCCGGATCCACTAGAGCACCGATCAGCCCCAACGCCCACTTCAAGAAGTATTTAGAGTGCCCAGCACCAGAGAATCTAGCCTTTGATTTTTCTTAATATTTGCCTCCAAATTCAAATCAGAGAGGAAGTGAACACTTTTTCCTTCCATAGCCCTAAAAGTGTTCTTTCCTTCCTGTATTGATCTCTTTTGCTCTGCTTTTCTCTTATCTTTTCAGGCCTACTGTTGGTTGTCCAGCAGAGTTGGAGTTAACATTTAGCAGGCAGTTCTACCATATATTGCTACCATTGCTCTGAAGTTCCCTCCTCAGATTCTAAAATAACACTTTCCTTCATTTCCTCCTTTGCTGCATTTGTTGTTTTTCAAAGTAGCAAATGCACAGCATGGTGTGTAATATTCAGGAGAGCTAGGAGAGGGGGATGGGGGCTGTTTCATTTTGGATTAAAAATACTCTTTTTAAAAAGTACTTCAAACACATATTTGCAGTGAAAATACATTTCCTTTAGCAGCCAAGGCATCTTTTGCTGGATTCCACTGCCAAAGGCCAAATTTAGAGAGGTCCTTGATAGTAAAGGAGTGTGAACGGGGCAAAGGATTTCAGAAGGTGTAATTTGCTATAAGGTAGCTGGAATAAGGTGCAGCAGTGTGCATCAGCACAAAACAGGGTTTTATTTATTGCCACCTTGTGCCTTTTAAGGACATCCCTAAGCAGGGAGCTGTGCACAGCTGCACCATGCCAGCAGGAGTATATCCACTGCATCAGCCCTTAGGAAGGTGTAGCAGATGCTTCCCTCAGATAACTTCACTGCCTCCTCCACCACCCCTTGGATAGCTGTTGACCCAGGAAGCATCCCTGTGCTGAACAAAGCTCGAGGCTTGCAGTTACAAGATGTGGTCATACTGCTGGCTCTTAGCACATATAGGCATGGCTGTGGCCTTGTGCAAATGCTAGTACAAGTGCAAGGGCACACTGCCTCTTCAGCATGCATCAAACCCTGCAGTCTGGGCAGGGTCTGGAAATGCATAGAGTACACTGGGCAATATGGGGGAAGAGGTATCAGACAAGTAAGGCCCACATACTCAATTCCTCTACAGCCTCACACAATGCATATTAGACAAAGTGCCAAGGGAAGGATCATGAGGAGCACTGCAGCAACAAATACAGGCTCCTTTGCTTGCAGAAGGGTTTTGGGGGAGGGGTAAAGGGGAAGGCACTGGGGGGTTCTTGCATTGCAATGTAATTAATTCAGGCTTACCTGCTATATTTACACTAAATGGTAAATGTCATCAGGCAGCTGTTCTACCTTCACCGCTTCTTTGAGTCCCCTGAGATACCCTTGCTTGATAAAAAAAAAAACTTTATTTTTTTTGTAGAGCACTAGCTCTTCTCAAGGAACTTGCAGAGAAACAAATACCTACTTTTTTTGCAAAGCGGCTTTTACTAATGTAACAGAAAACAAAAAATTACTTGGAAAATACAATTTTGACTCCTCCTGAGGCCAAGCCAAACAGAAGAAGTCAAGATAATAGCCTGTAGCCAATACCAAGAGAAAATTCCTCAAATATAATTTACTACTAAAAAATTACTGTATCCTCCTCTTCGTAGTCCCCATTATCAGCCTGCATGGCCAGGATGTGGCCACATATGGCACCTCTAGTACATTTATCTTCCTTGAGCCAGTGCCAGTGTTGATGGCTGCATTTTCTGGTTATATGAACTACCTCAGCAAACCACCCATACCTAGGGTCCACTCCAGCACAAGACACTTGCCTTCATCCTTGCAGCCATTGTGCAAGGAGCGGCAGGCCACAATCATATAGATGGTATTTGTCATCTATTGGCATCCAAATGGGTTTTGAAGTGCCATTTTACTTTCAGCCTGCCCTATGGACATAGGATCATAGAATATTAGGAAAGTAGGGCTGTAAGGGATCATAAGCTCATGTAGTCTAGGCCCCTAGGCAGGATCATCTCTGACAAATCTGTCTAAGTCAAGCGTCTGTCTTACTTGCTCTTGGGCTAGAGAGTCTACAATGTCTTGAGATGGCCTGTTCCAACGCTTGACCACTTTCCAAGTCAGAAAGTTCCTTCTAATCTCAAACCTAGATTTCCTTTACTACAGCTTGAGGCCATTGCTCCTACTCCTGTTCCCTATGACTGCAGAAAATAGTTTATCTCCATCCTCTCTATATTTTTTGCCTTCAGAAAACTGTTATTACATCCTATCTCACTGTTCTCTTCTCTAGACTCTGGTTCTTTCAGTCTCTTCCCCTAGGTCATGCTATCCAGGCCTCTAATATTTTGTGTTGCTCACTTCTGGACTCTTTTCACTCTGTCCACATCTTTCTTGAAGTGTGAGGCCCTAAACTGGGCAAGTACTCCAGGTGAGGCCTCATAAGTGCTGAATAGAGTGAAATAATCAATTCCCTTGATTTGCAAGCGACTCTCCTGCCACTGCACATGATCCTTCTGTCAATACAACCCAGCATTCTGTTGGCTTTATTTATTTATTTATTTTTGCAACAAGAGCATGCCATTGAGTCATATTCAGCTTATTGTCTACTTATAACCCCAGGTTCTTCTTTGCAGTTCTGCAGCTTATCCAATCATTCCCCAGTCTGTATTTGTGCATACAATTATTCTGTCCGAAATGAAGAACTTTGTACTTCTCCTTGTTGAATTTCATCTGATTGATTGCAGACTATTTCTCCAGTCTAGCCAGGTCATTCTAAATCCTAGCCCTACTTTCCAGAGTGTCTGAAACTCCCTCAATCCCATTGTCCAAATAATTAATGAAGATGTTAAACAATACTGGATCCAGGACAGACCCCTGGCAAATCTCATTTGATACCTACTTTGAACTAAAGCCATAGATGACTACTTACCGAGCATGATAATACAACCAGTTACCTATTCACCTTTCAGTACTTTCCTCTAGTCTGTATTTCTTTAATTTGTTAAAGAGGATGTTGTGAAAGACGGTGTCAAAAATTTTGCTAAAGCCCAGGTATCACATCCACTGCTCTCCCTCCATCTATAGAACCTGTCACCCTGTCACAGAAGAAAATTAGGTTGGTCAGGCATGACTCGCTCTTGCTGAACTCTTGCTGGCTGTTCCTGATTGCCTTGTTCTTTACAGTAGACTCCTTCAGGACTGGTTCCATGAGCTTTCCAGGTATGGCTGACTAGTCTATAATTCCCCAAATCCTCCTTCTTCCTTTTCTTAAAGATGAACACTGTATTTGCCCTTTTCCAGGACCTCATCTGACCTCCATAAGTTCTCAGTGATGATACTCACTTGTTCTGAAATTACCCCAGCCAATGCTTTCAGTACCCTTGGGTGTATCCCATCCAACTCTGCCAACTCTAAGTGATCCCTAACCTGTTCTTCCCCTATTCTAGAATATTTATTTTCTTCCTTATCTTTGCACTCATCATCTGCTGCGTGGCTCTATTTGTTAAAACTAAAGTAAAACAAAGGAAATAAATACTTCAGCCTTCTCTCTATCATCTGCAACTAGATTGCCTTCCACATTCCATAAAATATCTATGATTTTTCTGGTCTTCCTCTTACTTTTGTACATACTTGAAAAATCCCATTTTATTGCCATTTATGTCCCTTGCCAGTTGAATCTCAAATTATGCCTGGCACCTAAGTGTGCTTTTGTATCTATTAGGTGGAATAGAATCTAGCCCATAGTCTTTGTCCTCTACATTCAGCACCCTTCCATGTTTCAGAAAGCTACAAAATGCCACTGCACATCTCTCAGAGCACCTACTCCACAGCATAAACAGCTGGCCTGAAGTCAGGAGCAGTTCATCTAATGGAGCCCAGTTTTGGCCAGCTGGTAGACAGTGAGAAATGTCCAGAGCAGGAAGACCCTCATGCACTGCTAAACCAGGGTCACTTCTACACTTGCAGCGATGAAAGACAAGTTATCCCACAATACACCACAAGATAGCGCCCAGTGGGCACATCTATATGTGCCCCTAGGACACAATTGTTACTGTGCCATCATTTAGCATTCCCAAAAGGAAGTACTAAATGACAGCACAATAACAGCCCATACTGTGCCTTGTCTGCCATGCATGGTTATTTTTAGCTGCTACATTGCCATAGCAAGGCACTATACTGAGGAAGTGTGTCGCTATGGCAATGTAGCTACAGCATCACGGTTTTTCCCTGAGGATGCTATGTTGCCGCAGCACATTGCTGTGGCGACATAGCATCACATGCAGATGTCTCCAGTACCAGCTAGTGGAAAGGTTCCACTCTGGTGCTAAGAATTCTGGGATACTACCCCACATATCCTAGCACCAATCTTGTGTACCTAGATCAACAGTGCGGATTCAGGCATGTAGTCTTTGCTGCATACAGGGAAATACAACAGAGATGATTAGAGTTAGACATTCCTTGATCAACCGAGCATGAGTGAGCATACATTCTAGTGTAGCTGCACGCATAATGGCTGTACAGGGGCTGCAACAGGAAGGCTCTTTTCCACTTGCTAACTCCATCCCTCTCTCTTCTTTGCTCACTTCATAGGACAAATCTCATCCTATATGTACTTAGACACCAGGTATTATCCTGCTGTCCCTTAGCAACCCCAACATATGTTAGTATTCCTCAGGAAACCATATTCAGTGCTTTCTGAAACTATGGCCGTGCTCTCCAGAATGCTTGGAATCTCAGTGAGAAACCATGCATACAAAAAGTCTCCTTTACTCAGTTTAATGCACACTGAACTCTACCACCAGCACACAAGGGGTAAAAGAAATGTGGAATAATTGTCTTCTATTACTAGAAATTTCAAATTAGCTCTAATATTCTCTCTCTCTCACACACACACACATACTCCATACAGCATGACAGTGATGAGGCCAGTGAGAGCATCTAGGGTTATTAGCTATAAGGATCGGGGAGAATGGCCGGGCAGCGGAGTGTGGAATCTTGTGACATCACAGAGGCTTTGGTTTGGGCTTGAATTCTTCCTCTCTGTTTCTTAGCTAGTATCTCAGTTTCCTGTAGGAGGGAGTGGGAGCCTCATGAAACTTGGGTTCCTGCTTGTGGATCCACCATTGCACAACTTCATTTCATTTCCAAGGCCCTGTGCCTTAGTTTTCTATGGTAAAACTTGTAGTTATTCTTTTCTTTTTTAATCCTTCAGGTTTAAATCATAAGTTCCTTCAGGAGAAAAAGGATTGTACTTTCCAACACAATGATTTTTGTGAAAAAGGAATCCTGTATAATATGCTTCATACATGTTTATTTTATTTATTCATTACCTTTATATGCCACCCTATCCAAAGAAGGCTTAGGGTGGCTTACAATACCGTATCAAACTAACATGATTTATCTATTGATACTGAGTGAAATCCTGACCTCCTAAGAGTCGATATCAATTTTTCCATTGACTTCAGTGGGCCTATTATTTCATCCATTTGGAAAAAGGATTGAAAAACATGGGAGGGTATTATTAGCATTGGTACTGTTATCCTTCTGCCAGTAAATTGTAGGAAGGGGAATTAGTGTCTAAGAAGTGGTAAGGGAGAGTATTTAATATATTCCAATGATTATATTGCCATATAGTTTCATGCTTTAATTGTATGAAAAAATTTAGAATGATAGGTGTGGGCTTGACAACATATCTAAACAAATAACTATCATAGCAGAGAGACTAATGAACTAGAGAGAAGTCAGAGAAAAACAAAATTAGCAGTACTAAGGGACTGACTCATGGAGAAAAGGGTAAATATTTATTATTTAACCCGTAAGGTACAGGTTTATAACCAAAAGGTATATGTGGAAGATGAATTACTTTGGGTGGGATATGGGGTTCCAGTTGTAACAATGGGATTTCCTGGTTAAAATGGTGAGAGGCTTAGTCTTAGTACTACTTACTTAAGAAGTTGGGGAGACAAAGTAGTAAAAAAGACATTGCTGGGGGTAAACCTTTATTATTAACAGGGTGTGACAAATCAGATGGCCTATCAGATCTTTCCTGCTCCGATTTCTGTAACTTTTTATCATTCCATTGGATACAGTTATAATAGCCTTTTCCCCCTTGTGTAACTATTCTTTGCCAATAATATTGAATGGTGGCTCCATCTGTACAATAGGACCTCAACAACTGACCTCAATTAAGCTGTTAAAAAATCAAAGAAAACAAAAACAAACAAACAAGAAACTTGTAGTGGAAGTAACTCTTCCTTATTACTGCTTAGAAATGAATTTCCTCTAATCTCTATCAGGATCCTATTGAAGATACCCCACCAATTCTACGTGTTCCCCGTACCATTACAGAAACCCAAGCCAATAAGGATCAGGAATCACAGCTAGAAACCGGTGCTCAGACAGAAGTCACAAATGGTCTTTCACAACCACAGATCATCCACGAGGAGGGCAAGAGCAACTCCCAAGAGGAGCAGGAGCTGGCAAAGTTCAGACAGGTCGAAAGAAACAATACTGAGCTGGAGAAGATGCGGATTAACTTTGAGTTGACTATGCTGAAATACCAACAGTTAGAGAATGAAAAGCAGCGGCAACATGAGGAAAAGATGGAGCAGATGCGTCAGCAGGAACCACTGAAACCAGCAGGTTCACAGGAGATGGAGCACCCTGGTAACAAATTAGATCCAATAACTGAAATTGAACTGGAGAAGATGCGTATGGAGTTTGAACTGAGCAAGCTGAGATATATCTATGAGGAGAATGAAAGACAGAGGCAGCACGAGCAGAAAATGCTCAAGGAGAAGGAAAAGCAATGGCAACATGAAGAGAACGTGGAGGAGACGCATTGGCAGAAACTACCCAGAAGGGAAAGTCAAAATAATCCCAGTGGCAAAACTGAAACCACTGCTGAAATGGAGTTGGGGAATATGAAGATAGAACTTCAGCTGACCATGCTGATATACCTGAAGGACATGAATGAAAAGCAGCTGCAGTGTGGGAAGAGGAAAAAGAAGGAAAAGAAATCTCTGGAGCAGGCAGAGGAGGAAAAGCAGGAGGACAAGAAGGAAGAGAAACAAGAGGAGATTATGAAAGAGCAGGTGCCACGTATAGTAGTAAGTTCAGAAGAACCAGAGTGGTTAAACAACAGGTTTGATTTAGCAGTTGAATCAGAGCTGGAGAGGAGACGGATGGAGTTTGAACTCATCCGGCTCGAGTATGAACATAAAGAGAATGAGAAACAAAGGCAGCACGAGGAGAAGATGGAGCAGATGCGTCAGCAGGCAGCACTCAGCAAGGTAAGATGAGATGTGAAAAGATAATGCAGATTTGTGTTTCCAGCTGACTAACTTGTGGGCTAGGGGGACAAACTGATTTAGCAGAGGAGAATAATTCCCTGGAATTAAGCTTAGAAAACCAAACCCAAGATATGGCAAAAGTAGTAAGTGTGATAGCTGAAAGATATGTTGCCATCAGGATCTAAATAGTCACAGAAGAAATCAAACAGGAAAAGAGGTTTGTAGAAAATTCCAGGACAGGCAGCAGTACGGATATAGCAATACAGCTAGCTCTGAGTCTAAAAAGTATATTACACTTAGCTTTGCAAACCGGAGTGCAAAAAGGAAGAGAGAGATTGTATTTGTCAGAACACTGAACACCTATGACTGTCCACCATTGACAAAAAGGATTGGGAGGGTCAACAGCTCTGATGAAGAACCATCCAATCAATTTAGCACATGCTAATCATTTGTATATTGGACTTGAGCCTTCAGGAGGCTTTGGAACAACTTTACAGTGCACAAGAATTTGAGCAGATCTTGCCAGAAAATCTCACTCCAAGTCCTGCAGTGCATATCTTGGTGACTTGAATATTTCTCAGTTGGAAAATAAGTTTGGCAGATGTGTATAGTAAAAACTTACCTGTCAGTGTGATGCCAAGAATGACTGACAGTGCATATGCTACTGGGATGTTCAGGCTCTTGGACTGATGCCTATGCACTGCAACTTCCCATGGGATGGCAGATAGATCTTGGATGACAGAAGAGAGTTAGGTATATAGGCAGAAGTAGACTAGATGCTTGAGTTGGGCTGGCCAGAGTGACCTTGGGTGCACAATAAGTCCACCATGTTGTTGCTCTAGAAAAGAGCAGTGAATATTTCTATCCAATGTTTGGAGGCTGGTGGTACAGTGTTCTCTGGGGAGTATTGCACATAGCCAAATGCCCTTGAGCCCTCTTGAGAACAAGGGAGAGAACCTGCCCTATGGTTCATGTGTCAATGTTACAGGGTGTTTGGCACTCAAGTACATTAATGTATCCCTAGCTGTGCTGAATTGTTCCTTTTTGTGCTTTTATGACTGTGCTGAGTATTAGTGTGAATTCCCCTCAGCTAAGCATAAATCACATGGCTGGCATGTTATGGCAAATGACAAGAACAAGTCAGGTATACTGGGAAAAATGGCCTAATCTCATAATGTAACCCATTTTGCTTTTTCCACAGCTTGCATGAAGAACCAGAACCTGATCCTGCACCAGCTTATGGGTGCTTACTTTCCAAGTAATGGCTTATCAACATCCCTATTCTTTGCACAGCAAGAGAACAGTTCTCCCATTTGCTACAAAACTTTGCTCTGCATGCTATTAGCATTATTATATTGAATAACAGTATTCTGGCATCTTTATGTCCTGTGAGTCCTTTGTGACATCTCCATATATCATAATAGGAGAAAGGGGGAAAATGACTACTTCTGTGTCCCAGTAGCCAAATCACAGTTTTTAGAGTAAGAAGTTGGTGGGAGTTTATAAGCTTCATTTGGACTCACTGCCCCCAGGGAAACAAAACCTTCAGCTGGCCAGTTTCACAATTAGTGCAGATTGGGATAACTAAACTGATGTCTGGAGTCACTTTTGTTTACACCTAATAAAGCTCTGGAATAACTGGAACACTGATTGGAATAATTTTGAACACTGAGCCTGCTCCAATTGGCTGCTGCACAAAAAAGAAAATGTGAATGTCTTCTTAGCTGATAAATGAAGCTTACTACTGGCAGCCCTAAGTCCAGATGGCTTCTCATATGAATATTTTATAACACATGGGAAGAGCTGCAGAGATATCTTATGGGTCAAAAAGCTCAGAACTTCCATGATTTCAGCCATTGATGGGGCTCATCAGAGAGAGAACTGAGCTTGTTAATTTTACTTCATCTATGTAGAGGCATTACTTAGGATTTTGATGCCTGGGGCAATGTGGGCAGGGAAGGAGGAGTGCTTAAATCCTTGGGCTGGCTATGGCAGCAACTGCTGGGGCTACCTTGCTTGCTACGCAAGCTCAGCCAACACACGCACGGTGCTCCGTTCAAATTGGTGCCCAGGGCTAGTGTCCCCTGACTCCCTCCCAAAATTACACTATTGCATCCATGTCATTCTACATTTTTTAAGCAAAGCTCATTCCTTGAAGACTGAATCTTACATAGTTTCCTCTAGTGAAAAGGATCAGGCACACTTCTTCCAGACAATTATAGCAAAGTGATCACTTAACCCAGTTGAAAGGCAAACCTACAATGCTGTGTGTAGTGAGGCTGAGTCTCTTCAATAATCATTAATATCCAGGCCAAAGACAACACCATATTGATTTGGCAGTATTTTATGCTCACTTTACACAGGTCTAAATGGCCACAAAAGATAAAAGGCAGTGGAGCATTGAGCCAATTGTATGTAGAGGCAGCCTCCAGACAGATTGCATGGAGGATCAGGAGTAAAGTGGCAATCCAGAGGTACTACGTTCTCTATAAATTGTCTTTTGCTACAGTGAATGTACTTAGAATGGAAGGGAAAGTTTCTTTAACTTCAAATAGGTTCAGCTCTGAGAGGTTCAGATTTAATATTAGAATTTCTTGCACCAAAGAAACAGGTTCTGAACACATGCTGACCTTGCATATAGACACTGCTGTTTATTATGCTGACCACATATCAGGTGTTTAGTTCAATCAGGAGTTTGTTAGATTTTGGGACTCAACATTAATTATTCCAAGTCTGACAGGCACTAACTGTTGATTTAGATTCTAGGCCATGAACTGAATTCAAAGGAAGTGCCACTATAAAAGTCCATGTCTGCTCAGTGGCTGTGTACTGTTCTCTGTCAGGCTTGTCACAAGGGTTGGTCATTTCTATGGCCTTAGGAGACCATTTGATATGCTGGGCAGAGAGGATGAAAAACTGTAGTGTTTTTTTTCCAGATGCCAGTGTCCCAGGGTGGAAAGAGGGGAGAGTGGATACAAGTGCTAATGCAGAAGAAAGGGTCACTGCTTGAAAACCATCCATGCTGGTATAAACACTCAGATGTACACTCAGTACAGTATTTTTATAGACCTGGCACCAGTGGTTGTTTTCACACCTGCTCTGATCTTCTTATCTACCATGGGAGCAGGTATGAAGTAGCAGCTGCATCTGTGGTGTAACAATCACCAGGGCACTAGAGCCCCTTGCATTAACATCTACAGTTCCAAATGGAAGCCCACTTACTCATCTTTGGCACTCATAACTGCAGCTTGTTACTTGCTTCAGGCTTGATGTGGTCAAAAATTTCTGCCCAAACTACAAAGATAGTCTCTGTTGGAAATCTATTTTTTAACAAAGAAAGAAGCTTTTACCTAAAATAGAAAAAAAAATCAGTTATCGACATAAAAAATAAAAATGTTTTTTCCCCCAAAATTCTGGGGGCTGGCTGATGTTACCCACTGGGGGGACCCACCCACATCTCACTACCATCTCTTTTTTGAACAGTTTTACCAAACATAAAGGCTGGACTTGGTCATACATGAACACAGCCCTTCTCTCAAGGGTCTTATAATCTAAAATGAGATCAAAAAGTTTCTTCAGAGCTAAATAAACCAAATTTGCTCTGAAGCAGTATACAAAGCAAAATTTGGTCCAGAGTGTACTGAAAGTGTAGGAAAATGGAATGGAATTATAATCTGGTGGGGTAAAATAGACAGATCTCATGAAAGAAAAATGTTTTAAAAAGAGATTTGAAAGAGAAGGTTTTTGATGAACCAGAGATTGAGAGGCTGGAAGAAGGATACAGAGAGAGAGAGACAGAGAGACAGAGAGACAGAGAGAGAGGCAAAGATTGTCAACATTTTGAATTGAGGCAGAAGAGAAAAAAATTGCCCCTAATTAAAAATAAATTCAATATCTGGTTAACATCAGCAGATCCTCCAGGAAGGGATATAGCTTTATCATCTGGTCCCAGCCTCCGCATTGTCCTCAGCCCTTTCAAACATCTACTGGCCTACCTGAGGTTCAACAAGGACAAGTGCAAAGTCCTGCACTTAGGACAGAACAATCCCTTGCACCAGTACAGGCTGGGGACTGACTGGCTGGGCAGCAGCTCTGCAGAAAAGGACCTGGGGGGTTAGAGTGGACAGTAAGCTGGATATGAGCCAGCAGTGTGCCCTTGTTGCAAGGAAGGCTAACAACATACCAGGCTGCATTGGTAGGTGTGTTGCCAGCAGGTCAAGGGAAGTGACTGTTGAGGCCACATCTGGAGTATTGTGTTAAGTTTTGAGCCCCCCCCCATACAAAAAGGATGTGGACAAATTGGGGAGAGTCCAGCAGGGCAACAAAAATGGTGAGGAGGCTGGGGCACATATCTTAGGAGGAGAGGCTGAGAGAACTGGGCTTATTAAGTCTAGAGAAGAGAAAACGAAGAGGGGATTTAAAAGCAGCCTTCAACTACATGAGGAGACGTTTGAAAGAGGAGACTGTTCTCAGTGATGGCAGATGACAGAACAAGGAGCAACGGTCTCAAGTTGCAGCAAGGGAAATTTAGGCTAGATATTAGGAAGAATTTTCTCACTAGGAGGGTAGTAAAACACTGGAACAGGTTACCCAGAGGGGTTGTGGATCCTTCATTCCTGCAGGTTTTTATGGCCTAGCTAGACAAAGCTTTGGCTGGGATGATCTAGTTGGGGATGGTGCTGCTTTGAGCAGGAGGTTGGCTTAGCTGTCCTCCCGAGGTCCCTTCCAAACCTCATTTTCTATGAGTCTATGATTTCATGATTCTAAAGGGGCCCCATCATCCAAAGAGGGGGAGCTGTTTCTAACTCTCCCACTATCTCTGAATGTAACATTCAGGAGCTGTCCATTACAGCAAGAATGGAAAGGCGTGCAGGAAGGAAGCTGAGCTATCAGTCTGTAGTGATTTGGCTGTGACTGTTACTCCCATACTGTAATAAGCAGGGATATAGATATCCCTACACACTGTGAGTATTTTCTATACTCATGAATTTTCTACGTTCATGAATGATGATAGAAGTAACTGTTCTAGACCCTAAGCAGGCAAAGGTTCAAAACACCATGGGAATAGAGCTATCAGATTTACCTTTTGCACACAACTACCACCATTGGTGAGACAGCACATGAGACCTGGGTGGAAGTGTGCTATTAAATAGTCTTCTATTTCATACGGACAAATCAAATAGTAGTTTAATGCTCTGCAGTGAGGTTACAGAAGCTGGAGAGGGACAATCTGTGTAATGGCCTAACCCACTAATAAGCATCCTTAACCTGAAAGCCAATGTTGGAAAACAGGTCCCACATCAGAACGTAGAACAAAGGGCATTGGTCAGTATGCCTGATTATAGACTCTGTCTTTCGGTATTTTCATATAGTGTGAATAACAGCATGGATAACAGTGAAACTGTTCTGTTGCCTGTAGTGCCCTTATAACAGAGATTCTCAACCTTTTTAGACTTGAGACGCTCCTTACTAGACCCAGGGCAGCCCCTCAATAGAGTCAAGGGAGCAGCTGTTAGTTTTCACTCATTTTTTGACTATAGAAAAATAATAGAGCAATTCTTTTGTGGCAAAGAACTCATAAAGACGACAGTGGGTCAAACGTTTTTGACCCAATGGCTTCCTATTTGAAAACTCTGGGTTTATCTTGTGAATCATGCTTGCATACCTGACAGTGCTAATATTGTGAAGCACTCCATAACACCCTTGAAAGGAACTCAAGATACTCTAGGGATCCATGGTACCCTGGTTGGGAATCACTGCCTTTTATGTAAGCAGAGGAAGATTTGGGTAATTTAACTCACTTTACCCCCATAACCCCAAAACAGCAAATTTAACCCTACCACAAGCCAGCAGGGAGGACAGTGATGCAGTGGAATTCATTCCTGTCAATGTCTGCAGTACCACTATGTCACCTGGCTTCCCTCAGAGGAGGAGAGTCAGCCTTTATTTAAGGCCAGGTTACATTGGATCTCAACTAGCAGGTCTCCCTGTGGACATCCTGGATCAGCACATTTTGTATCAGTCAATACCAATAAACTCGCTATTGTGATTCAGTGTTAGAACTTTTGTCTACCAAACAGGAGACCTGGGTTTGATTTCCAGATGCACACGTATCTATAGCCATCAAGTCACCAAACATCTGGACTCGGTCTGGCCTTTGGATTCTTTCTTGGTGGCCTAAAGTAGGGGGTGGAAGGTTCAGGCAGCCTCCTCTAAAACCCCACCTCTAAAAAACTGTGTGGGTGTATGCATTAAAGGTCTGGGTGACCTCTTATGCATACACTATGATCCAGAAGGATCAATGATTGCCTACTACCACATTGCCAACAAGTCTTGTTGCACTGCCAAAGAGCTGAGTCCCCAACAAAATCAGAGGTTTGTGTTGCCCCAAACCTACTTTAAACTGGATTGTCTGCCATTATAGAAGCATATTCCCAAGTTTTCTTCCTGTGCCCTCCCAACATCATTATTTGAGGTACTCCCTTCACAGAGCCCTTAGCAGTGGGCGTCATGGGTACTTGTAGCAATAGGGCAATGGTGATGTCTGCAGTATGTGGACTCTTATTACAATGACTATTCAGCAAAAGAATATGGTTTGTTGAACCTCTTTCCACTGATTAATGAATAGGAGAGTGGGGCTATGCTTGCCCTTATCTTCACTCTCCCCATTCCCTTTGGATTGCCAAGTTGAAGCATTCTTGGTGGTTGTGTAAACACAGTTATGGCCATTTTGTCTGCTTTGAGAAGACAGAAAAACTCTGCACATCGCTCAAAGGTTGGTTAACACATAATCTTTAACATGGCCAAACTATCCAAAAGTGACAAAATCTTGGTCATAGTAACGGCCACTCATAGAAACAAAGGGGACTGTATCTGCACTGAGCAGTAGCACTTGTAACAAACTGGCTCTGTGGGCAGACTTAGATGATCTTTAAAACAATACTGAGTCATAACAAAGGTGCACTGGAATTTTTTTCTTGACTTTCTCTAAACTTCAAAGGGATTTTTGAAACAGGAAGGGAGTTCTCATTAGTGAGTACTAAAGAGGAGTCAGAGAATTCAGACTGATTATTTAATAGCAAGTTAAAGAGGCATAGAAAGAGGCTAAATGTGCTATGCAGACATCCCAATAGAAAGATAACAATGTGTGGCAACAGTCGTTTGAAGATATAGGAGGTAAAGATGAACTTGGGAGTGGAGGTGTTCCCATAAGGCATTTGAAAATGTTTCTACATTTCCAGCAGGCGAGTGATCTAATTTCTGCAAATGAGAACTCACTCACTAGCATCCAGCCTAAATATCATCTAAGAATACAACCCTCCAGCACAGCCAGATTCTCTGAAAGGAGCCTTCAGATGTTTATCCCTGTTATGAAGACTCTAGGTAATAATGACTATAATAATCAGAACCTGCCAGCTGCTGAGTCCTTTTTCCTCCTCTTAACTTTAAATGGGAGTTGAGTATACTCAGAACCCAGAGAAGTCCTTCAGTGCCTCACAAGATCATAACCCCAAATTCTAAAGGTTTTTTTCTATTGACTATCAAGCAGAAGCTAAACATTCATACATGCTAGTTAGAGTAAAAAAACTCCAAATATCACTACACACAAATATAATGGAAATACCTTTGGACCAACAGCACTGGATTACCAGTGGATGTTTTAAAGTTTATTATAGGGAAATCTCATTATTCTCTGAGAATGAACTTCTTAGGGATGTCAGAGACTCTCTTGCCCCTTGTTTCAGCAAGGAAGGCATTTGAAAGTTAATGCTGTTTTTTGAGATAAATTACTATTCAGTGTGTATGCATACATAATATGAGTGGGCATATTGGTTCACACATTACAGGTTATGTTCTTAGAATTTAAAAATATGGTTAGAAGAGTTCAGGTGCAACAAAGCAAGCAGATGTAATAGATACTAATTATATGAGTAGTAGGCCATATGCTAACAAAACTAACCTAATAGCAGTTATGTGAGAGACAAGGGGTCGTGTGTGTGTGTGTGTGTGTGTGTGTGTGATATTTTTTTATTGGACCAACTGTATAGTTGGGAGAAATGTTAGATAAGCCGTCAGGTCTGAAGAAGGGCACAAAACTTGCCCAACACCTGTCCTATCTATATTGTTGGTGCAATAACAGATTCCACAAAAACCCCTAACCCCTTGTACGTTTCCTGGACCATCAGGGCTACAACACTTCAGTCCCAACAGGAGTTACCAAAGTTCAAAGAAATAGAGAGATGGCAGAGGAGCTTTTGGAAAATACAGCTAGCTTCATTTCTCAAGAGTTTCACACTCAGCTTCTTAAAGAAGCTCAGATGTGAAAGTCATGCTTAATATACCAAGAGACATTTCCCATGGTTTCCCAAGTGCTAAGCAAAAGAACCTGCAACAACTTTGACATGCAGGGTCATTTCCTCCCAGTTAATAAGCACACATTTATCAGATGGCAGAGAAGTGTACATCTCAAAAGCTAGAAATACAGCATCATGCATCTCGAGGGGAAAAGGATCTCATGCATCATGAACAAATCTTGTCAGGTTAAATGTATTGCTCTGGAGAATGTTACAGGTCCTGAAGTTTATTTTTCTACTGTTTAGCTATTGCACAAAAGATGGGAATAAAGCAGTTCAGGACTGGAGTATGATAAAGGATGTATCTGTGTATGTGTTGTAGAAGTTGGAAGTTCTGCACAATATGGACATTCACTGAAACTCCAGTCAGGAAGCTGTCACTATCACACCATGTGAACAAAGAAACACTTTGTTTCTTCAAAAGAAGAGAAAGAAATAAAGAAAGAATGTAAGAAAGAAAGAAAAAGTAAGCAGTGCAAGATGGCTACTGTAACTCGTGAGTCAGCCAATAATGCAGGTGCCAGGGTATAGTAGATGATGACAGCAGAAAGCTTCTTAGTGGTATTAAAGCCAAACATTTATGACAGCAAAGTTCATTTGAGGGAACCATCCTCCAAAGGAGATGAAGACAAGTCATCCTAACCGCGATTCTGGACCATGATACATGAATTGAGAATGCATCCAATACAAGGACGAAAAGTAATGGAAAAATACTGTCTGAGTGCCATAGCTGGTCACTGATGTTCCCTTAGCTGGTCATACACAAAGAGCTACATGAATGAAAGGGCAATTAGAAGTTCTCTCAATCTCGTGTTAAACAAAGATGTGACATAATCTTGCAAGGCTTATCTGTAAAGCCAGAATTTATGAGGGGATAAAAGTAAAACAACAAGGAGCCCTCCCTTAAACATAGAAATATTTTTTCATAGAGTCCCAATGAAAATCATCTGTGAAAATCATATCAAATGTAGGTCCCCATGTTAACATTTAATTGGAAAACATATTTAGGTGCAAATATGTTGATGAGGCTAAATTCAAAACCCAATTACATTTCATATGTAAGTTTAACTCCGAATTTATCTTCATTCTATTATTACTGAGAGGTCATCAGAGATACCCCAACACAGTCATACATACAGATGTTATGACAGAGAGCTTGGATGATAAAAGCCATGTAGTAATGTGGAGATCAGAGCAAAGAAAGGAGCCAACACTTTGCAGCCAGAGTATTCAGCAGCGTGGGTGGGATCAGTGTCTTGCAGAGCCAGGGAAAGTCACATAGCAGACAGATCACAGCAGCTTCCACACTTCCAACGTCTCTCATTCTTTGGCATGTTCAAAAACATTTTCATCTGTTTTTACATTACAGTTGGGGTATGATTCCAATAGATCACTTTTATGCTCAGAGAAAAGCCAAGATACTACTGTACTTTCTTTTGGGAAATCCAAATATTACATACGGGTTATTAAAGTACTGTGAACTCTGCTCTGAAGTGCACAGCTTAAATGACCATTAGCATAAGAAAGAAAAAATGAAGACAGTCAGTCAGAATGTGAAGTTCAACAGACTACCTATTGGACCAATGACCTGAGTGGTTACCTGCCTCCACAATGCAGCAGTTCAAAAAGATATTTTCTTCTAGAATGGCCTCTGAGAGTATTATTAAGAAGCAGTGAGATGATCGAAGTATGCCAGAGCAGCTCTTATGGCAGGTGGAGTGATAAGAAACAGATATGCACCCAGAAAAACATCAGAACAGGTCTCTTACTGTCTCAGAAACCTAACACATAGCAAATTTAAGCAGGCTGAAATGACTAACCTATTCTGAATGGACTCGTGGGAAGGACATGATTGATGAATGATAATCCAGTAAGGCAAATCATAGAGACTGGGCAATTAAACTGAGAAAGCAAGGAACAGAAAATGTGCTGTCTTTTGTTAATACTGAAGAAATTGAACTTGTGAGATTCTTTGTACAGGTTCTTTTTACCAAACACTTGGAAAGAGTTTTGTTGCATTACAGAGGCTGGTGCCACTGGGGTTAAGAGTAGAATTGGATAAGTATTTTTGGCATATAATAAAGTAGCCATCTGTGTGGAACAAAATAATATATGTAATTTAAACTAGATCTACAAGTGGTAATATAGGGATTCAACTGTTTTATGGCTGCTCAGCTAATAGCCAAGAGAACACCTTTCTCCAGCCAACTTTATGAAGCCTGCATGCCAGCAGTGAATCTTAGCCATATTAAGGCCCTTAGGAGAAATGGCAGGTCTGTTTCCCTTTACGAAATTGTGTGTCTTCTCTCTGGATTTTATCATCCCAGGGGTGTGGACACACAGCACAGTTTACCCCATATTTTTCTTGATAGTAGGGAAGGTAGCTTAGTTCCAAGGTAGCTGCTGCGGTTGGCATTATTACAATGCCTGGCCACAAGGTGGTAGGGAAGCCAGTGTGCATGGAGCAAATGGCTGTTCTGGAATGGGAAATAGACTAGGAGATGGGACACATGACTTTTATCATGTAGTAATCTCCCCACATAGTAAAGTTACTACATAGCTTTTGAAATGTAACTTTACTGTGGCTTCAAATGATTTACTACACAGTAAACCTATGCATCACGCACTTTTACTATGTAGTTAATTCAACATATATTCAAAAGACAAGCAGAGAAGAGGCTGTTTGGGGCAAGCTGGTTCTATGAATGAATCCATACCCTGTTTTATCCAATAGCTCAGCTGTTAGGGCACTCACTGGTGAAGGAGGAGATATATTTTCAGGCCTTCACTCTGCCTGACTGGAGCACATATATTAATGGAGATTTCCCACATCCATGGAGAATTTGCCAATCACTAGAGTTTAGGGCTTTCTAATGTGTGTGTCTCCATCCCAGTCTTCCCTTTTCCAACTCTTCCTATCTGTATAAATCAGTGGTCTCCAAAGTGGGGTGCACAAGATGATCCACTGGAGTGCAGGAAGAAAATATTAGAACTTCTATTTATATTTATATTGATATAAATATACATATATTGGGGGTGCATGCTCAAAAATTTTTTACTGATAGGGGTGCGCAATCAAAAAAGTTTGGAGACCACTGGTATAAATGATTCAGTATTCATTGGGTCAGGGAAAGGAGGGGAGGGAGTGAGATTGATTTTATATCTTGCTGCTTTAAGGCAGGAGTTGTCAACCTTGGAGCAGTGGCAGGCTGAATTAACAGAGTTCATGCTAAGACAGGCTACCATAGATAGATAGATATAGATACAGCTATAGATCTAATTTAGTTAGTCCATGAGGTGAAAAAATCTATCTTGCCTTCTTTCTGACTTCAGAATTTCTCTAATCTCAGAACACATGTACCAGGTACCTGGTGTGATTTTTCCCAAGCTCCTCCACAAATCAGATTCCTAAATTCCATTGACTTAAAATAAAAATTATGTACCTAATCCCACTAGACATCCATTAGCATCTTTAGGAACTTAATAATTTTTAGGAGTCTAATAATACTTACTTTTCTTTGTCATATGAAAATATGTTCCCTTGTGGTCCAAACTGACCAAGCAAAGGAAGTATTATTAAACCAGTTTTATTTTTTACTTGCTGAGGATTTAAAGCCTAAGTAGATTAAAGAAGCCCAATGATGTCAATTGATTTCACTGGGAATTGGATTTAACTGTACCTTATTTGCCCCAGGTCACACAGGAAGTCTGTGTTAGAGCTGGAAATTCAACCCAGAACACCTAAGTCCTAGTTTAGCCACAAGACCATTTTATATTTGTATAGTTCTTTGAGATCCTCAATTGAATTAATACATATAATCTACTGTCCATCAAGAAAAATAATACATAGCGGAAAAGTGAATAAGATTTATTTTTAAAGCTTTAGAGAATTATTCAGTCATAGGAGGTCATCATAAATCAAGCAAATAATCTTTATTCTTCTTTTACCACAGTGAATTTTGAATAAACCTCTTAGACGAAACACTTAAATTCAGCGTATTGGATTCTCTGCTGCCATTTTTCATGTAGTGAAGGTTATTAAGCATAGCTTTACTTCTGTTACAGGACTTTTATATATGCACATTGAGAAATTTTATCTAGGCCTTCTTTTGTCCCCTGTAATGACAGTTTATTCACAGCTCTGAGCACTATAGTTTAAAAATGATCAGCTAATTTAATTATTTTGTGTGTGACAGGCAATGAATAGTCTCCATGTTTAGAATCAACTCACTGGTGAATCCTTTGGACATATGAAGATGGTTCCTCCATTTTTATATTCTTTCAGCACAGGGAAGAAATTTTTGTCCATTTTCTGTCTCTCTTACCTATGACTTGGATTGTTCTTCTGATTCAGTTACCAGGCCTAAGCACCACTAACCACATAGGCTCCGTAAGAAGGGTCATTGTAAGAATGCAAAGCTGTATGGTTAGTGGTGGCCAGGCCTGGTAACTGAATCAGAAGAACAATCAAGTCATTGTAGCATTTTATCCTAGTCAGAATTTCTTTCTGTTTTGTTCTGTTGTGATGTGCTACTTTGAGTGTCAGAAGCAACTTCTTCATAAATATCCGAGCTTTGTACTCATTAACATCAGGAGAGCTAAAGACCTGGACTCTGTAAATGCCCTTCAGGAGTTTAATAAGCCAAGGTGAATATCATGACCATCTTTATTTGCTTTGGTTCATATCTGCTTGACTATTTGGACATATTCTTATTACTCCTTAGGTTGTGGATAACAGGGACTGCCAGTTGTGCACAAAATCCTAGCCCCGTCTTGCAAATCCTTGAAATTCCTCAGATGTGTCCTTTGGTCTATTTCCCAACCTGAGTTCATAATGTATACTGTCCAACAAACACTGCTTTGGTATGTTTCACTGCAGTGTTGGCTAAATCAGTTTATTACTTAAATAACTTTGAAAAAAACAACTGCATCAATCATTTATTAGAAGGAGCAGCTTTATCTATATTTAAATGAACCAGTTGCCAATTTCTGCAAGGTTCTGCTAGTAGCATCATGTATTGTCAGAAGTGGCATAGTGCCTTTCAGTCCTGTCACTCTATACTTTGCAAAATGTAGCCGTCACTCCCATTTCTTCTCTTTGTGTATATTCAGATTGGGCCAATAAATTGTGTCTGTCAACTATCTTCACCAGATAATTTCATACTGGTGTGTCCTTTATGAATCTGCTACGGGAATTTTCCAGTTCTGCTACTGGAATGTTATTTTCAGTTCATACCTTGACAACTTCAAGATCATACTGAGTAGTCTTGGTGATGCAAAATCTAGGGGTTTGTCAAATATATTCTCGGGCAGCTTGTGATTTATTTCCACTGTTACCAGGTGGCCATGTGTGCACTGGCTTAATTTTGATCTCCAGTCCAATGACACACAACTCCTTTTCTATCTGAGTGGGATTTTCCTGCATCAGTGTCAGCAGTCCCAACCCCTATGCTACTGGAGTTCCTGCTTGCAACTATGCTGCTCCAATTGCTCCTTTTGAAGCACTTGATGGTTGTGTTATTTCCCTGTTTTTGTTATAGCATTGCTCGGTTTTGTTTTGAGGATGGTGACGTCCTTTCTACATCAGAAAACCTTGTTCAGGTTGCTATCCCATCAATACATGCTGTGCTCATGTCCCGTCTTCTTGTTAAGGTACTGTAATTTATGTTAACCTTAGTACCGTATTTTCTTGCATGTAATGTGCCACAGAATAAGATATGCACCTTATGAATGGCAGAATGAGGGGAAAAAATCTTTCCTTATGGTAAGTAGCTGAGTGGGAGCAGATAGGGAGCTGGATATGCTCAACAATGCTCATTGTTCTGTTTTCTGTGGATTGAGTGGTTACTTTAACTTTGCTGTTGTTGACTAAGCAACAGAAACTGTTCTTACCATATTTCCTTGTATATAATACACACTCTGATTTCCAGCATCTGCTTTCTTTTGCTTTTGGGAAAGCGGTGCATGGTATTTGCAAGAAAATATGGCATACATGTTGATATTTTGGTCAGCATCCCTAGTATGGGCTCTTTTTCTTTAAGGCTAGTACTTTTAACTACTGTACTGCATTCATAATTTTGCCCAGCAAGCCCGGCTTGGAAAAGGACACTTCAGATTGTTGAAACATTTGCACCAATCCAGTAACAGCTGGGAGGGACTTGCCCCGCCTCTGCTCAGAGGGGTGGGGGGAGCAAGGAGCCCCTGGATCTGATTAAAGACTGTGCTTTGCAGGTTGGGCAGACTTCAGGGGCGGGGCCTCCAGTGTATATAAAATACCCAGCAGGGGATGGCGAGGAGAGAAGAGCTCCAGAGAAGACCATCATCGGGACCCTGCCTGAGCTTCAACAGTGCTCAGATCAGCTCATGGGAGGCACTCGAAGCAGGTTGAGCCTGCTGTTGCAGAAAAGAGGGATCTGCCTGAAATTCCAGCAACCCTCTCACAGCACCTTCTCCTGCCTACCCATCCCATTTGATTGAGAATATGGCACACCCTAGGGTCTACCTGGGTTACAAGTAGTAGGTTTTTTCGTGCTCCTTTTTAATGCTGCCATATTCTGGATGTCATCAACAATGACTTATACTCCAGTTTTCATTCACCCTTTTTTCTGGAGTCTCTCATGCAGAAAACATATCAAAGGACATTTCCCTAAAGTCCAATCTTCCAAACAGCATGGAAAGTATTTGCTGCTCTTTGTTCAGAGTGATCTGCCAGTATCCAGACTGAGCACCTAATGCATTGAAAACACTTGCTGTTGATAGCTAGTAAATAATGTAAATGGTTCGACAAGGGGTGCCTTGAGAGCCTTCCAGCAGTGCCACAGGGCACCATGCAACATTAGCACTTTTAGGTGTGCAGACATGATTCACAAGATAAACCCACAGATTTCAAATAAGAATCAATACTGTCAAACATGTTCTGACCTTTTCAGTCTTTCTGAGTTCTTTACAACAGAAGAGTTGCTCTATTAAATTCTCTGTAGTGGAGAAACAAATGACAACCAAGAGCTGGCATTTTCCAACGGGTACCTGAAATTTATCCAGGTGTGCATCAAATCTAAAAAAGATTGAGAACCATTGTGTTAGACAGAAGTGTCCTTGTATTATGGCTGTCTCAGATCTTAAGGCTCTGCACATCCCTTATTCAAACCAGTGGTTTACTTTTATGGCCTCATCCTCTCTGATGGTTTCCCCACCTTTACAAATGTATCTTCTGATGTCATACACCAACTTTTAGCACGTTAATTTATAACCAACAAATGTGCAATTGTTATTTTGATTTTGATATTTTTCCATTTTTGGAAATTGTACAGGGTAATATACCCCAGATATTACTCTGTGGTAAATTTACTCTGAAGCAGACACCAGACCTATGACTGCAAGCTGGCTGCCTGTAGTAGGTGCTACCCCACCTGGCCACTAGGTGGCAAGAAATAACATTCAATGAGAGGGGAGTAGACACACCAGGGTAGTGTAATTTACACCAATGTAATTAATCATTTTTTAAGGAGTAACTTTAACCCAGTTTAAAGCTGTGTGTCCACTCCAGTTGTGGAGAGGAGTCGGTTTACTCAGTAGTGAACATGCCATGTGTATGCATACTTTTACGATATATAAAAGAGCTGTATGATTGCTCAGAGCTCCAGTATGAACCTGGAGATAGGCCTGTTGAAAGACTCTGTGTTAAGGTTAGAGGAGAGATCAACAAGGGTGATGTCATGGTGGGTGTCTGCAATAAACCACCAGACCAGGAGAATGAGGTATAATTTGTAGAAGTTTTCAGATCATAGGCCCTGGTTCTCATGCGGAACTGCTGGAAGGACAATACAGCAGTACACAGGAAATACAGTAATACACATGAAATCTGGGAAGTTTTTGGAGAGAGTTGGAGACAACTTTTTTGGTACGAGTGTTGGAGAGATCGTGCTCTTCTTGACCTGCTCCCCACAAACAGGGAAGAGTTGGTAGGGGAGTAGTGAATGGCAACTTGGGCAGCAGTGTCCACGAGATGATTGAGCTCAGGATGCTAACAAAAGAAAGAAAGGAATGTAACAGAGTATGGACCCTGGGTTTTAGAAACGCAGATTTTGCCTCCCTCAGGGAACTGATGGGCAGGATTCCCTGGGAGGCCAGTCTGAGGGGGAAACGAGTCCAGGAGAACCGGTTGTATTTTAAAGAATACACAGAGGGCTCAGGAACCAACCATCCCAACACACAGGAAGAATAGCAAATATGGCAGGTGATGAACTTGTTATAGCAGAGAATACTTCAGTGAACTTAAACACAAAAAGGAAGCTTACAGGAAGTGGAATCTTGGACAGATGACTAGGGAGAAGTATAAGAATATTGCTTAGGCATGCAGGGATGAAATCAGGAAAACCAAAGCACAACTGGAGTTGCAACTAACAAGGGATATGAAGGGTAAGAAGAAGGGTTTCAAGTATGTTAGGAATAAGAGAAAGGTAAGGGAATGTGTAGGTCCTAAGGGTGTGTGAAGCGGGTCATATTTGATTTGGATTCAGCCCGATTCGGGGAACAGTGATTTAATTTGTTAATTCAGCTCACTGTCACAGTTCAATTCAGCCGAATCCGAATCTGAAGATTCAATACTAATTTGGAGGATCAGCAATTTGGCGATAGACGTAGCTTTAACTGTTTTTTCTACATACCTCAAGGTACCAGGTGTGGCTCATGAATGCTGTGATTCTGGGATGGATGGAGTGTCCCACAGGACTGGGGGAGGCGGGGGAGGGCTCCCCATGTGCTCAGCAGATTGGACCCCCCCCCCAGCGTGCCTCGCTCAGTGATCAGCTGTGGGGGGACCCTGGGTGCCTCCCCCCCAACCAAGGAGGCACCAATTGCCAAGCCGGGGGGTGGGGGAAGTGCTTCTGGGCCACTTCCGGGTCACCGCTGAGTGTGCTGGGGAAGCCCCAGCACTCCTGTGGGACATTGCAGCTTCCCCACCAGCACAGGGTTCACGAGCCTCCTGGTACTTGAGGAATGTAGAAAAAACATTTAAAGCCCTGTCTATGTCTGAATCATCGAATCTCTCCAGATCAATTCGGAGGGTTCCAATTTGATTCATAGAGATTAAAGGGTCTCCTGAGTCAATTCAGATTTGGAGATTTGTCTGCCAAATCGGGCCAAATCGCTGCCAAATTGAATCAGTGACTGAAGCTTTGCACAGCCCTAGTAGGGCCCTTACTGAATGGGGGAGGCAACTTAGTGATAGATGATGAGGAAAAGGCTGAAGTACTCAATGCCTTTTTTACCTTGGTCTTCACAGGCAAGGTCAGCTCCCAGACTACTGCAGCAGGCAGCACAGTTTCAGAAGAAGGTGGGTAGCCCTTAGTGATGAAAGAACAGGTTATGGACTATTTAGAAAAGCTGAATGTGCAAGTCCATGGGGCCAGATGCAGTGCATCCAAGGGTGATGAGGGAGTTGGCCAATGTGATTGCAGAGCCACTGGTCATTATCTTTGAAAACTCATGGCAACCAGAGGAGGTCCTGGATGATTATAAAAGGGCAAATATAGTGGCCATCTTTAAGAAAGGGAAGAAGGAGGATCTAGAGAACTACAAACCAGTCAGCTTCACCTCAGTCCATGGAAAAATCATGGAGCAGGTATTCAAGGAATCGATTTCTAAGCACTTGGAGGGGAAGAGAAAATGATCAGGAATAGTCAGCATGGATTCATCAAGGGCAACTACTACTGTGGATGTGGGGAAGGCAGTGGATGCTTTGTTATCCAGCATCTCCTTGGAATGGGGGATGCCAGATAACAAAATATGCCGGTTAATTGAGCGGCCAGGGCCACCGATTCTCCCGCTGCATCTGAGGCATCCCTTGGCCCCTCCAGCAGCATTGCCACCCCTTCCACAGGCCGTGCAGGTCCCATGGGACAGGGAGACAGGCCCTGCACAGCCTGTTTTGCCCCTGGGCCGTGGGGGCTCGGTAGCTCAGGCTGCTTTGTTGTGGGTGCTCAGAGAAACCAGAAGTGCCATGGTGGGCACTTCTGGTTTCACTTTATCTTACAAGCCAGCATGCTGGTTAATTGAGCATGCCGGCTTGTAAGATGCCAGTTATCAGAACTTTTACTATACCCTGACTGAGCAAGGCTTTTGATACAGTCTCACACAGTATTCTTGCAAGCAAATTGAGGAAATATGTGTTGAATGGACTATAAGGTGGATAGAAAGCTGGCTGGATGGGAGTAGTAGATATGCTGGAGGGCTAGGATTCAGCATGACCAAGACAAATTGGAGGACTGGGCCAAAAGAAATCTCATGAGGTTCAAGATGGACAAATGCAAAGTCCTGCACAAAGGGCAGAATAATTCCATACACTGCTACAGGCTTGGGATCAACTGGCTAAGCAGCAGGTTTGCAGAAAAGGGTTATGGTGGACAATAAGCTGGATATGAGTCAACAGTGTGCCCTTGTTGCCAAGAAGGCTTAGGGCATACTGTGCTGCATTAAAAGGAACATTGCCAGCATATCAAGAGGAGCAATTATTCCCCTCTATTCTGCACAGATGAGGCCACATCTGGAGTACTTATGTCCAGATTTGGGCTCCCCGCTATAGAAAGGATGTGGACAAGTTGGAGACAGTCCAGTGGAGGGCAACAAAAATGGTTAGGGGGCTGGGACACATAACTTCTGAGGAGCGGCTGATGGAACTGGTCTTTAGAAGAGACAGAGCAAGGAGCGTTCATCTCAAATTGCAGAATGGGATGTTTATGTTGGACAAACTTTCCTACTAGGAAGGTGGTGAAGCACTGGAATGGGTTACCTAGAGAGGTGGTGGAATCTCCATCCTTGGAGGCTTTTGAGGCCTGGCTCAACAAAGCCCTGGCTGGAATGATCTAGTTGGGGATGGTCCTGTTTTGAGCAGGGGTTGGATTAGATGCCCTCCTGAGGTCCCTTCCAACCATGCTTTTCTAAGATTTCCTTTGGATTGATGGTGTGTGATTATTTGTTTTATTATATGCACATTATGACTGGACTACTTCTAGTTGGTACTTTCATTTGCTCCTGGAATACTTCCTGTGCACTGGCTGTCCTAATGGTTTTTTCAGTGTTAAATTGTCTTCCTGTAGTCATTTTTTTTAGTTTGGTTTTATTAAGTTACTATCCTTCAACTTATCATCACCTTCTGTGAAAACTGACTTTTAGCAACTGTAGCTGGGACAAACTCATTAATTTTCTTAGTAGGTCCATGGTTTCTTTCAAAGAAAGTTCATTTTTGAGTGGAGGCAGGGTCTTTAGAAAAAAAGCATCCATATAGCTCAAGAAGCCTGTTTGGATTTTCCTGTGTGTTGGGAGATTTGGCACTATAGGCTCATAATCTGCATAACATTTTTAACCAAAAACAGTAGAAAATAAGACACTTTGTGGGCTGCAGACCACTTTTTTGCCTTAAGTCCTACAAAGATCAACTCCAGTAACTGTTCCCGGTTCTGCTGCTTGTTCTTTAAAAACTAATAGGCAGGCCTATTTTCTTCTGTATTTTTCTACATGGAAGCCATATTTAGTTTATATTTTTTTTCTCCTGACACTCTATATTGTCATTCTCCCGGGAATGAAAATCCACAACAGATGGAACAATTTAATCAGGTTTTTTATTACCAAGAGTTTTCAAACATACACACTACCCTCAGTAGCTCTCTCAGCACAGAGGGAGAGAAAACGAGAAAGAGGGAGAGCATGAGCCCACGAGCAAAAGGAGAGCAGCAGCAATATGCTAGAATCATTTCCTGTAGCTCTCACAATTGGGTTGTTCAGTTTTCTAAGTGTTCATGAACGTGGAACAATAATGATATTTCTTGCTCTGTGTGTCAACTTAAAATCAATAAGGCAAAATCTGAGTTTTAATTTTTTTTCTATGTTTATCTCTCTCCACCATTTTATTACTGTAGGTGATGTTACTACCTTCCTCTGTATTCAGCTCCATAATTTGGGTGTCATCTTTCCTTGATTCACTCTATTTTTATAGACTCATATGACCTGGCTGTTTTTAAATCTTGCCACTTCTTAAAGAACACTGCAAAGTTCCAAGATTGTCTCTGTCCAGCCTGCTAAAGCTTCTATCTAGGACGTTCCTGTACCTTGTTTTCTAAGTGAGTACTGTACGTTGACTACCGTAAGTTTAATTTTTCTGGTTTTGATGCTTCCAAATGTGTTCCCCTTCAAGTCCATTCAAAAACACTGCTGCCTGATTTATTGTCCTAGTTCTTCTGTGCTCCCAGTTCTGCCTTGCATTTTCCATTTGGTTTCCAATTATTCTAATATTATAAAAGCCTTAGTTTGCCTGTCTGTCTGTCTGTCCGTAATGCTTTATTTGCACTCCGATTGGTTGTCTTGGCAGCCAATTAGAGTGCTCTGCAAAGACAGAGAAACACAGTGGAGAGCCACCATGAGAGTGGGGACTAAGGGGCTGGAGCTGGGGGTCGGAGTGGACTCCCCCCAACAATAGCCAGTAGGGAGGGGGAGGTGGCAGGGCAGAGGGGAAGAAGGGAGGGAGGGGAGCGTGAAGGGGGGGTTACTGTTAGCAGTGTGCGGCTGGCTGCCCACCACTGCCCCAGCCACCATTGCCGAATACAAGTTCCTCTCCCCACCGCCAGCCCCAGAGTGGGGGGGAAGAAGAGGAGGGGGGACACATGGGCACAAAGCTGAAGCAGTGAGGGGAACCAGATCCAAAATGATAGGGGGAAGGGGGGAAATGAGCCCAAGCCCAAAGCAGCAGGTGGGGAAGGGAGGGAGCGGGTCTGGACCCAAGATGGCAGGGGGAGGGAGGGGTGACACAGGTGTTCTGTTCCCCCCTACCAGTCATGCTTGATGGGCAGTTTGCTTCTCATCGGGACCTTCACCTTTAGCAATATCTTAACTATCAGAACTATGGGTTAAGAGCTATGGTAGTTTAAAGGGGAAGATAGGGCAGGGTAACTTCTTAGAGACTAATTCATTCAGAAAGAGCCTTCATAGGTGAAAGCCTACTTTATCAGAGGCTACTCATTGCAGACATCTGACAAAGTAGGACATTTCCTATGAAAGTTTATGCTTCTTCAAATGAATTTCTCCAAGGTACCACCCTGCCCAGCCTTACTCCTACCAGATCTACCTTATTGCATTGCTAACATCTGCCTTCACTCTACCAGTACTGACAGCTCAGTTCTTGTTTAGTCTGCTAACAAGCTCTTCTGCAAACCACCTTTCAGTTATGTTTTCCCTTATCTATGGGGAAAACTTCCCCAAATCCATTATACCACTGCCTTAGCCTCCTTCAAATCGCTCGTTAATGTTTTTCTTCCCATAACTTCTACAAATCTTTGCCAGTTGACAATGAGTATAGACGTGGAGAATGAAGACTTCCTGCCAACCATGAATAATGCAGCTGTGGAAAAGAACTCAGTCTGGATAACTAGAGAGTGAGGAAGGTATGGTAAGAGAGGCAGGATGCTACTTAAAGAAGTGAAGGCCCTAAACTGGACCCTAGTCAAACTGGGTTCTACTCCTGTTTCTGCATGCAGCATTGGCAATTTCCTTGCACCAGAGCTTCTGGACATGAGAGTTAGTGGCTCATAGTAGCCCTAGTAGCCCGAGTTCTGGGCTACTGTAGTAACAGTAGATTGCGATGACAGCACAGTGTGGTCTCTATGACCTCAGCATGGCAGTTCGTGTAAAAAGTCTGTGTTTTGGCTTGGACATTGTATGCGAGTCTGGCCTGAACTGGGGCAGAGGGGGCTGAATGCTCCCCATGGGGGGAATGAAAGGCTTCTGAAACAGAATCTCTTAGCTAAAAATCCAGCATTTACCAGTTTGTCTCCCCCTCGCTTTGTGCCAAAGCTGTAAATGGTAAGAATAAGAGTTATTGTTCAGCTTCCTATTTTCCTTGCCTCATGTCATGGGTTTTGACCCAAAAGACAGGATTGTAAGTGGTTTTACCACTTCTGTTTGAATCCTTCTCAGCGGAATCTTTCCTCTCACATTTCCTTCATACAGTTTGTAAATAAATACTGCAAATCAGATATTTGACTGGTGCCCATCAGCATAGCTCTGCAGGGTACAGACTTTACAGCTCTGCAGACTTACACCAGCTGAGGATCCAGCACTTTAAGCAACGGATCTGCCACTTCCCTAAAGCACGGCAGCATCTCACTTGTTATAGCCAGTCTGAAAGAGAATTATGCTTTTCAGAAGACAACCTAGGGATGGCTACAGAGCCTGGGTTATACTAGGGGCAAAATCAGACATCAGGAAAATAAGGACATGGGAGGGGCTGAGCAGAGGCATCCACACATGACACACAGGTGCTGAAAAATGGGATATAAAAATGTAATGGTGCAAAATATCCGAGAGTCACAAAACAAAGATCACAGGGCAGCTGTCTGGTTGTCACTAGCTCTTCAATATGTGCATCTTCCTAAAGAGCTTTTTGGAGAGCAAAGGACATCATGCAAGATGCTGAATAAAAAAGCAACTCAGGCTGTCACAAAGTCATCCCAGTTCAGCTCTCCAAAACCAGCACTTGCAAATGCTCAACACACACAAGCTTTCTTTAGCTCACTGATGTTCACAAATAATTAAGAATGCACAGGACAAACTATAGAAATAGCAGATATGTAATATTCTCACCTTTGAGCCAGACTTAACTGGAAGGTAGAGCCTTGAAGTTATAAAGACAGGTGGGCCCAGAGGGGGTGCTGTGGCACCCCCCCCCCCCGATTAGTTGATGCTACAGGAGCAGCAGTCAAGGACTTTTTTTAAGTCCCTGAAGCAAGCAGGAACTTTCCCTCTGTACTCAATGATGCATCTCCTCCCTCCCCTTTCCTCTGCCCACTGCTGCTACTGTCCCAGATGGGGTGGCTCCAGAGACATTCCTACCCACTATTGCAGGGCTCCACAGGGACCCGGGCTCAGGTGGGGAAAGTGGAAGCAGTGGCAGCAGGCAGGTGTCTCCTCTCTGTCTGATTCCCCAGGTGTTGCCCATCCGCTCAGGAGCAGGTTCAGGGAGGGAGAACCTGTCCATTGCCAATACTGTTCCTGGCTGAGCCTGTCTTCCCATGCAGCCAGGCTGGAGTGTGGCAGGAGCATCTCCGGAGTCTTTAAGGCCAGGGGAGGACGCAGGGACAGTGACAGCAGCAGGTGGGGAAAGAGGAAAGCAACAGGACTTTAAAAAAGTCCTGCTGAGGGGGGAAAAGGGATGGACATAAAACCAGCCCTGCTGTTCCCATGGCACAGTTTGCCTGCCACCATGGAGGGGAGAAGCTGAGGGCAGGGAATGGAGTGCAGCTCCCTACCCCCCACCCCTGCAGTGCCAGTCTCTACTCCCATATCCTCCTTAACAGAATCCTGGATGTGCCCCTGTACAAAGAATATATTCAGGTTTCCTTTATCTTATAAGGGAGATATATGACCTCCCTTGCATGGTCTATTTGTGGCTTCTCGTTGGAAACCCAATCCTACTCAACCCAATGCTACTCCTGCTAATTTAGCCTGTTAGCACTCCCTTTTCTGTGCTACATGTACACGTGTGTGTGTGTGTGTGTACACATATATATAATGTACACATGCACACACACCTGTGTGCACACTTTGGTTACTCTGAAAGGTGCAAATCTATCCTGCCTTCTACTTGATTTAAGACTAGCATGAGTAACTGTGTCTCTCGTTCCCAAAACAAACTGGCTTCTCATTTTTATTGGCTCATTTTGACAAACCTCATGTTATGTACAGAGAAATTACTCCAGAATGATAAAATATTCTAGCTATTGATATCAAAGATGGTGGCAGGATCTTCATATCATAGTTCTCAGAGGAAGTTCTTAAAGTAAGTTCCTATTGGGTATAATATCACTTACTAGACTTCCTTATCTTCCAAATGATCCTTAGTATTTTTTATCTGTACATCAGCATTCTAGACCTTGGGTTTTTGCCAAGTACTTTGATTTGGTCATGAGGACATGGTTACTTTACAACTTTAAGCCATGCTGCAAGTGGAGCCTCTGGCTTAGTTGTGCAAATAGGACTTTAATAGGACCTTAATATTTAAGTACAGGTGTTTTACACACACACAGGCTAAATCTGCATAAGTTAAGTTGAACACATTTCTTTTGCCAGAAGATGCTTACATAGTTTTTATCAGCTTAAATTTGAATGGATGATTCTCCCCTCAACCCCCAAACATACTAGGAAGAAACTCCTGATAGTCTCGCAGATCTCTCTGATGATGCGACAGAGCTACAAAACACTGCAGACCAGGAGATGCATAGGGAGACCAAGCCACAGGCAGAACTCAAGTATCTGCAATCAGTCACCAATGAGAGGAAAATCAATAACTGGCTGGAGATGAAGGTGGCAAATTTCAGGCAGACCCCAGCCACTGAGACTGAGCTGGAGAAGATGCGGCAGGATATGGAGCTAGCAATGCTGAAATATCAATATGAAGAGAAGCAGAAGCAACGGCAGCACAAAGAGAAGATGGAGCTAATGCGTCTGCAGGCATCTGGGCCAGTAAGTATAAAAGTGACAATATAAGGAAGAAGAATGGCATGGTCCAGGACATGCATTCAGAAAATGGCTACCACCTCAAATAACGTTTTTTCCAAATCGCCAGGAAGGAAGTGAATGAGCTTAATTCTCTTAACTTTTGAGGAACCTTCTAGTTAGTCTAAATCAAATCCCAGCATCATGACTTACACTTGCATCTTACAGATGAATGATTCTACTGAAGAAAAAAGTTATCCTGCCTTTTTCATATTTTTGGTTTGTCTGATAGGAGACAGGGTTAAAAGTGACTAACCTCCCTTCCGTGTAAATGCAACTGCAGCTTCAGTTTCCCATGCTGATTGGAAAATTCTGCCCTCTCATAAAAACGCCCTCTCCTTCCAATGTAACCAAGTAAACAAACCAGAAGAAAAGCCCAGCAGAAATCAGCACTCTTTCTCTCTGCTGTATCTACTGATAAGCCTCCCCTTCCCTTTTTTCCTGCCTCAGCCAAGAAAATACAAAGGAGCTTTCTCTGACCTGATGCATGAAGCCCTGATCTTGGGATCTGAATAAAAGAAATAAGTCCCTTTTCCCTTCCTTAACCAGATGCACTTTTTCTACTTGCTCCCCATGGCCACCCCCCTTTGAATACCCCCAACCTGCAGTTTCAAAGTACCAAATCCTTCACTTTCTGGGCTTTTTCCCTCCTCCCAGCTAAATCTCTATGCTACCATTCACACTTGCTCCAAGGAGCAGAAGAGGCCCCATATATGTGTGCTCTCATTAGGTGTTAACGAGTTAACAAGCAATCATTAACACCTACACAACCACAAACTAAGGAGAGGAAATAATCAATACAAACAATCAACTGCCCCAAGACAGACACAGTTGCACAAGTACCCATGTTACGAATTTTGCCTGACAGCTTCAAAGCTGCTATGGCTGGATCAAAGTGGGAACCCGATCCAGAGCTCTGGATTGGATCACTGGCATCCAAAGCAGCCGGATCCAAAGCCTACTTGTGCGGACCAAAGGGGTCTTTGTAAGGTGAGATATAGAACACGGGGTTGCAATATCTCACATTTCTTCCCTTTTTTCCACAGGCTGCTGAGGGACTTCAGGACCTCCTCAGACCTCAGGACCAGCTTTCTTTGTTCCTGTATTGCTTCATCTTCATTCATGTTATCTATGCAGTGAGGGAACTGCTGTTCTTTTTTGTTAAGAAGCATCATCTTTTTGTCATTGCAGTCACCCTCTTATATTTAATTAAAAAGCTTTGGAATTACTTGTGGGCTATATGTTCTTCCTCTTCTTACACTAGTGGAAACCTCTTACTGGTATCCATATTGTTTGGCTATGAAGGCAATAGCGAGCTTAGCTTCTGTGGTATGAGGTGGTATGAAGGTTTGCACAAGGGTGGTAGGCTTGTGACATCCTGGGGTTTTTTAATCAAGTTTGTGTCTTAAGGATGTCCTACAGGGAAGTCAACATTTACATTTTCTTCCCTTGTTCATTTTATTTCACAATGAATGTGTAATATGCTAGCAAGGCTCATTGCATCCATCAGGCATTAGCTACACTTCAAAATGGTCAGTGAGAGTGCTCCTAATTGTACTGAGATGTCTCTCATAGTGCATTTTGTACATACATACAGTCAGAATCAAACTGATCACAAGATTTGGGGAAGTTTCTCCCCTGGTTAGATTGGCAAGAACATTGAGGTTTTTCTTACCTTTCTACTGTAGCATGAAGCATTTTCTACTTCCCACTAATCATCTGGTCACATTGTACCTAACGAGTTCCCTGCCACTGCACAGTCTGAGGCACTGGCTATGCCCTCATCTCTCCTGCTCTGTCACTGGGGCATGTTGTAGGGATTTTTTGGACTAAAGATACTAAGTTTGTTATGGTGCATTTGGGTGCACCTTACTTCCATAAGGTGCTTTGTGGTTGAAAGGGGCTGGAACAGCTCTTGCTGAACTTTTGTGGGGAATGTTTCTGACATGGTCTCCTGTAGCCACAGGGAAAGCCCTTGCAATTCTGGTGCACAAGGGCTAGCAGGGTAAGAAATGAAGTGACAGTTTTAAAGGGAACAGCTGGGCTTCTTGGTGCTTCATTGTTTGGGTACTCAACTTATCCCCTCCACCCCATTTCCCTCCCCTTTCCCTCACACCCTACTCCTAAATGTTAACACAGATAACTGATTCATGGATAGACAGATTTGCAGAACTTTCCAAGCTAGTCCAATGTTGTTATAATTTAGACATACTGGGCATGTCTACACATTCCTTAATGCACCTTTGCTACTGCTCATTAAGTTTAGTTCCTCTAATATGAGGTACTACATAAAGGCACATGAGCTTGTGCTAATGCTCGGTAGCAAAGCAAACAGGGTTTTTTTGTGACACTTAATGTGCATTAGTGCACATACAGTTTCTGCCGTGACGCATTAATGTGCAGTAGATTAAACTACTGTGCATTATGGCGTCTTATGTAGATGTACCCACTCATGATTTATTAGGTCATTTAATTAGGTCATTTAATTTAATTTATTAGGTCATGATTAATTAGGTCACTTGGGAGCTAACCCAGTATATTCTCCAATATTTCATCCCTTCCCAGTGTAACTACCCGAAGTAAGAGGACATGCCTTTCCTGTATATAGGAATATTCCACAGTATACATAGAATAATTCTGTGGATTTTTTTCCACAAGTATCCATCATACATTTTGGTTTTCACAGACTCATGTGCATGCTACTAGCTCCAATTCTCAAAGTAAACCACCATCAAGGTGTGTGTCTTTATGGCACTCTGGAAGGAGCTAGTTAGTAAAGGGTGTTGGTTTGAGCAGAGGCACATGTTACAATGCTACTCAGTTAAAGCTCATGACACTGAATGAGGCAAACCATTTGGTTCTGAGTGACTGTTGAACAAAAGAAAGCTCTCACTAGGCAAAGGGAAAGGGGAGAAAGGGGGAATCAATAGAGACCTGGGGAGAACAGTAGCGGTTAGAGAGGAAGCCAGCAGAATGTGTTGGAAGGAAGGCATGAATGGTCTATTCAAGCCTTGATGCTTTGTTGGGAACAGTGGAAGGTGGTAGGGAGATAAAAGGAGTTCCCTAGCCCTGTGGAGACCTCAGCATGTGCTGAACTAGAAATAGGTTCAGTGAAACAGGCTTGCTCTAATAAATAATGTCTCTTCATACTGATCAAGCTATTATTGTACATTAACCAACGTCAATCAGTGTTTATAAAATTAATTATACAACCTAGTTGCTTGCAACAGCTGAGGGCTAGACTTAAGGATCTCTTTTCAGTCCCATGTCATTCTTCATTATGCAAGAGCTCCCATCCAACCTGGCAGCTATTTTAAAATAATGGCAACATGTATTAAAATCTCTCTTTGGGCATAAGCTGTAGTGCCCTTTTAGAAGTACTCTATGAGCTGCAGCCTCAACATGCCCTCCACTGCAGCGTGGCAGACGGTCACCTCCAGAACCAGGGCTGCTCACAACACAACAGTACCAGTTCCTCCAGTCCAGCTGGAGAACAGGTACGAGGCCCTGGCAACACTGAAGGAGAAGGAAAGAGAGGAGGCAACTCCACACTTCAGCCAAACAGGCTGAAGGAGCCAAGCAGTCCCAGAGGAGGAAGTGTCAAGTGATCATCATAGGTGACTCCATCCTGAGAGGTACAGAGGGCTCCATCTGTTGCTAGGACCCCTCAACACGCGAGGTCTACTGCCTGTCTGGAGCAAAGATTCAGGACGTGACGGGAATGACCTAGGCTGTGATCCAGCCCACCAATTACTACCCCATGTGGTTACTAACAATGCGGCCAGGAGAAGCCCTGATCACCTGATGGAGGACTACCATACTCTGAGGGGCGTGCTGAAGGAGATAGGTGCACAGGTGGTATTCTCTTCTGTCCTACCAGTGAGCAGACGTGGAAGACAACATGAGACCTGCATCACAGAGACCAACCGGCAGCTTTGGGAATGGTGTTTTGAGGTGGGCTTCGGCTTCCTAGACAACGATCCGCACATCACGACAAGAGACATGCTTGGATGGGATGGGCTCCACCCTTCCCCTAAAGGGTGTGCTCTCTTCTAGGTTGGCGGATCTCCTCCAGTGGGCTTTCAACTAGGCTTGTCGGGGGAAGGGGAAGATAAGGGCGGAGGAAGTCTTGGACTGCTAAACAAAGCAGCACTCACAACTACACCCCAGCCTAGACCGACGAACAGTAAGCAACAAGAGTCAGGGCAATGCTGAGATTAGGGGGCCAATGCCTCTACACAAATGCTCATAGTATGGGAAACAAGCAGGAGGAACTTACCCTCCTGCTAGCTGACACCAACCCAGACATAGCGTGGCTCACAGAAACATGGTGGGACCCAATGCATGACTAGCCAATGAATATCAAGGGCTATAGGCTGTACAGGAGGGACAGGACAGGGAGGAAAGGCAGGGATGTGGCACTCTACATTAAGGAGAAATACACATCCTCATCAAGTAGCACAGGGTCAGAGGAGGGGCACACTGAAGTGCTCTGGGTTAGAATACAAGGCAGTCAAGGGGAAAGAGACTTAACGATGGGGGTCTACTATGGACCACCCAACCAAGGGGAAGAGCTAGACCAGGAATTCTTAAGTCAGCTCACGGAGGCATTTAGGTCAAAAGACATGGTCATCATGGGTGACCTGAACTTTCCACACATCTGCGAAGAGCAGTCAGCCAGGTCTAACCGCTCATGTAGGTTCCTAGCCAATATGCAGGACCTCCATCTAACCCAGGAGGTGCACAGCCCCACCAGGGGGAGATGCCTTGTTGGACCTGATGCTGGCCACGGGCGACGACCTGGTGAGGGGACTGAGGGTGTTTGACCACCTGGGTGACAGCAATCATCGCCTGTTGGAATTCACCATTCAGCGCAAGGTGGCAAAGGCCTACAGCAAGGCAGCAGCCCTTGATTTCAGGAGGACAGACTTCATTAAGCTAAGGAGACTAGTTGGGGAGGCACTGAGGTCCTGGAGGGGAGGGGAGTCAGGTGTCCAAGAAGAGTGGTTGCTCCTTAAGGAGATGATCCTCCAAGCCCAAAGGGAGGTAATCCCAACACGGACCAAAGGGAGCAGGAGGGCTCAAAAGCCCCCATGGCTCACCAAAAGCATCCAGGAATGTCTTTTAGCTAAAAGGGAGGCGCACACCCAATGGCAGGGAGGGGCCATCACCAGGGAGGACTATACTGCGGTTGCTTGGGGCTGCGGGGGGCACGGTCAGGAAGGCCAAGGCGGAGATGGAACTGGGACTAGCTTCCCGGATTAAGGACAACAAGAAGTCCTTTTTTAAATACATATGGGGCAAAAAGAAGGTACCGGGTAATGTGAGGCCCTTGCAAGACACACTAGGAAATCTGGTCGTCACACCAGACAACAAAGCTAACCTATTTAATGACTTCTTTGCCTCCATTTGCCTGAGCAGGGACTGGAACAACCACCCCCCCTCTGGGCCCCCCTTCGGCCCCAGGGAAGGTGCACCCAGGCCAAGAGTTAGAGAGGATCTAGTCAGGGAACTTCTGGAGGGACTGGATGTATTTAAATCAGCTGGTCCAAACGATCTCCCCCTAGAGTGCTGAGGGAATTAGCCTGAGGTCATTGCAGGAGCCCTGGTATGGCTTTATGAGCACTCGTGGTGCTCCAGTGTGGTGCCAGAGGACTGGAAAAGGGCCAACATGGTTCCCATTTTTAAAAAAGGGAGGAAGGAGGACCCAGGAAACTATAGGACAGTTAGTTTTACCTCGATCCTGGAGAAGCTTTTTGAGAGAATTATTCTGGTGCATGTTCATCGGGGTCTAGCAGGGGAGGTTATGCTTAGGGGCAACCAACATGGGTTCAGTAGAGGCATGTCCTGTCAGACTAACCTGATGGCCTTCTCTGACCAGGTCACAAAATCCTTGGATGCAGGGGTAGTAGTGGACATAGTCTTTCTGGACTTTAGGAGGGCCTTGGACGCTGTTTCTAACCCCATTCTCATTAAAAAACTAGGGGACTGTGGTGTCGACA
>NW_017728943.1:52924379-52943730 GCF_001723895.1 Crocodylus porosus | reverse complement strand
GGTCCAAGGAGGTGATCCTCCCCCTCTATGTGACACTGGTCAGGCCACAGCTGGAGTACTGTGTCCAGTTCTGGGTGCTGCACTTCAGGAGGGATGTGGACAGCATTGAGAGGGTCCAGAGGAGGGCCACTCGCATGATCAGGGGACAGCAGGGCAGGGCCTATGAGGAGAGGCTATGGGACCTGAACCTGTTCAGCCTCTAAAAGGCTGAGGGGGGATCTAGTGGCCTGTTATAAACTAGTCAGAGGGGATCAGCAGGCATTGGGGGAGTCACTGTTCCCCCAAGCGCTACCAGGAGTGACCAGGAATAATGGTCACAAGCTGGCAGAGGGTAGATTCAGATTAGACATCAGGAGGTGCTACTTCACTGTCAAGGCGGCTAGGGTCTGGAACCAGCTTCCAAGAGAAGTGGTGCTGGCTCCTACCCTGCGGGTCTTTAAGACAAGGCTAGACGAACACCTTCTCGGGGTCGTTTGACCCCAGTACTCTTTCCTGCCATGCCAGGGGGTCGGACTTGATGATCTGCTCGTGTCCCTTCCGACACTACAAACTATGAAACTATGAAACTATGACATTATTGCAACTGTTCCAGTTTCAACTTCAGTTCATAGGATTGGGCCATCAATTCTGAGTGAGCAAAGTAAAAATATGGTTCTACAGGTCTCTAAATTAATTTGGAAAATAGAATCAAGCAGGAATCAATCCCTCTTCCTTGTCCCCCTAGTCCCTCCAAGCCTGAATGCTCAGCAAAACACAAATACTAAGAGGAAAAGATGCAGAGCATGTTAATACAGCTGGAATGTGAAACATGAATATTAGGCATGAGTCAGACTAATTTGCAGTAGAAGTAGACTTGGCAAAGCACAGCAGGTTGGATGTAGCTTCACAGCTCATTTAGCATTCTTCACTCTAGCAAGTGGAAAACAAAGGCAATGACTGCCCTTTTGCAAAAGTGTTCCACAACATTGCTCTTTTAGCATGAAAGGTAATGTCTCCTCTTCTAGTTTAGCATTCTCTTTCACGTTCAATTGCACTTCTCACATCAGAGGCTTCCTGTGGCCCTTCCTGCTTCTTTTTAGGATCTTGGTAATCACTCATCTTATTTCCCCATGCTCTTCGGTTCCTGGTTCATCAGTGAGGTGAGGATTAGTACATATTTCACTATCCCCAGACCAAAACCAAAACATTTTTAAGCTTTCCTCAACAGCCTTAAAAACCTGTGGCCTTTCTGTACAGGTTTATTTTCAAAGTTTTTGTTGAATAACCATGCAATCTACTTCCTAGAGAGACTATTTTTTGCACCTTGCACTTAATTCCTAACACACACGGACCTGTGATTTACATGTTTCTCACGGATGAAGGAAGCTCTTCCCAAGGCTCTGATCCCCTTAGAGAGGCTCGTAGGCATGTAACACCTGCTATTTTGGCCAACCCTGGGAACTGAACAAAAACATGCATAGCTAAACACATGAGTCTCTTCAGTCAGGGGCTGTAACAAGAGAATAAGAGTGCAATATCAGGATTACAGTCGGTCAGGATTTTTTTCAACAAAGAGCTTTTCACTGGAAAATGACCATTTGTCAAAACAGAACCTTTCTGGGGAATGTGAGACTGGACAGGAAAGAATTCTTATGCTGAGAGAGAAAGAGTGAGCTCTGGCTATTCCAAAATGCCTAATAATGGCTAAATTTCCTGAAAGGTGAAAGTCATAGATTCAAGCCTCTTCTGGATTTGGAACAGGAATTTTTATCCTTATTTAGGGAAGAAGCCTTAGCCATCTGACCAAGTCTAAGCTAGACTACTGGAGCTGTTTCACTTAGTATAATTAATTCATCAGGTGAAAGAAAGAGCGCTCAATGGTCAGGCCACTCACATAAAAATTTGGGAGACTCATGTCTAAGTCCCTGTTCCAACAGCTGTGGCACAGACCCAAAGAATCACCAGAATAACTTAGTTTTTAAGCCACATATGAAGTGGGGGATGGCAGAGCAGGGACTTCAGTCTGGGTCTCCTGAAGCTGAGGTGCCAGCCTTAATCATCAACCTATTCAGGAATTTCTCTTTACTACCCTATCCAAAAAGAAAAAGCCCTTTTGAAAGTCCTCACTGTTTTCTGACAGCTCTGATTAAGATAGCACTGAAGGGACAAGAAGCAAATGAACTTTGTACTTTGATGTGTTAGAGACAATTACCTAGATATATCCACCCATCAGATCAAATCTCGTGCCACTGCCTGCAGCATTGACTGTCCTATTTCCTCTAGATCATTTTGCTTGCTAGGCCTGTCTCTTATGTTTGCCATTCTCCAACTTTGCTGTTATTAGAATTGCTTAGACCTGTTTGTATAAATTAATGGTACAGTCACCCCTTGAATACTGCAGGCAGTTCTAGTCCCCTCACTTCCAAAGGGTCTAGTAGAACTCAGACAGGTGCCGAGAAGGGCAACAAGGATGTCATATGTATCACGGTGTTAATGTTTTCTACCCATTACCTGTTCTCGGGGGATTTCACCACAGCGTCAGTGCTTACTTCCTGTCACCCAAATCCTAAGTGTATGTACCTTGATGTTAATTTTTGTTTACCTGTGTCTGTCCCCTCTCCTTAGCCCATTAGCTTGTGACCCTAATCCCCAGTATCCTGTATATAAAAATGGGAACTTCCTTTGCCAGCTCCCTGTGCCAGTTCCTGGCCTTGCAGGGTTTAGTACAATACTGTAAGCTTTAAGCAGGGCAGGAAACAAGTAACCATACATAAATACTCTTCCCCTGAGCCTCTGCTTTATGCTTAAACAAAGAGGCTACTAAAAAGGCAGAAGCTGATTTCTGGGGCAACTAAAGAAGTAACAGGATCAGGGGTGATGGTCAAAGATGAATAACTAGAGTGCTGAGGGGGGATGGGACACTGAGCAAAGTACACAGGACAATGCCCACTGGCCCCCAAATGAGTTTAACGAGCCAGAAGACATTGCCCGATGATACTGTGCCCAGAGACAGGATTGTATGGGGGACAGGAAAGCAACCCCACAGACCCTGGGTCTCCTCCCAGCCACAGCCTCCTTCCTGGTGAGATATATGGCTAGCTTGGATAGGGCCAGAAGGAGATTGACCAGGAGGTCCTGGGAATGATGGAGAGGCCATGGATGGGGAGTGCATAAATAAACAGGTGAGGGGAATAGTACAGCCAGAACCTCAGCAATAGGTTCTGGAGGAGACAGTGCAGGGTCTGCGGCCTGGCACACTCCAGTTGTGAAGTACAGGAAATTGGGTTAGATGGGCCTGCAGTCTGACCCAGAATGGTGTCTCTTATCTTCTTATGTACACCACAGAGACACCTAATCATGTCCTGAACTGTAGCAGCAAAAGTCCAAGGAAGGCATGGAGATGCATGGCAGGAAGCACTGTTGTTCATTTGTTTGGTATTTAATTGAACAACATTTTCCTCTGGCAACGCTACAAGAATCCTAGGCTGTGCTATGGCTAGCAGACAGTATCTCTGCTTGAAGCCTGGCAGATATTTCATCTTTGTGATAGACGCAGCTCAGCAGACTAGCTGGAAATGGCCCACAGGCCATCACTAATCCACCAACCACAATTTGAGAATCAATGCCTTAGCACTCACACTCAGTGTGACAGAAGTTTCTTACCCTCTTGGAGCCCTGCTAAGCACTTTGGCTTTCATGCTGATAGGCAAATTATATACTTACTGGCTCCTGAAGTTCTCTGCTGCTATGATTAACAGTTGGCCTCCTGATGACTTTAAGATCGGAGTCTGACACAGGTTCCAGTGGGAGGGAAAGGAAAGGTCACTGGGAAGTCCTCTAGAGTGCTACAGGAAGCACTGTGGTATACTATTTCCAAAAATAAAAAAGCTCAGCAAATACCTTGTAGTTTGCATCCATTTAAGCACTGTGCAGATAGAAAACATTAGCACCGAGGGGCAGTGATCACTAGAAGCCAGGGGAGTTACAAGTGCTTTCATGCATTCATGTGCTTCTTGACATAAGTTAGTAACCATGTTGTACAGTTAGAAAGCTCTTCATAGTCCAAAAGAACAGGGCTGTCCAATTTCAGAGCAGCTGGGGGCTGCTCACCATACAGATCACTGGCTCTGGGCCACACACCTCATAGGCTACATGCCATGGGACTGCATGAGCTCCTGGGACCCCCCGCTATGTGCTTATGCAGCAGGAACCCACCCAGCTGCTGCCATTCGAGTCCTTCTGTTGCCACCACTCCACAAACAAGCCTGCTCTCCTGCTGCTACCACCACCTGGCTGATTCACCCCTGCTGCTGCTGTGTGAGCACAGCATGAGTCAACCCACAGACAACCCACAGACAATCTGGTATCCCATGATCACGATCTGGTATCCCACGATCAGCTCTTGGCTAAGCTGGCTAACTGCAGCCTTGACATCACCAGGATCTGCTGGCTGGGGAACTGGCTCCGCGGTAGCACCCAGAGGGTGGTGGTTGAAGGGAGTCAATCGTCTTGGTGCGCTGTGACCAGTGGGGTCCCACAAGGCTCTGTTCTAGGGGCTATACTGTTTAACATCTTCATCAATAATGTGGACATTGGTGTCAGAAGCAGACTGGCCAAGTTCGCCAACGACACCAAACTTTGGGGCAAAGCATCCACACCTGAGGACAGGAGGATGATCCAAGCAGATCTGAACAGACTCATGAAATGGGCAGACAAGAACCTGATGGTGTTCAACACCAAAAAATGCAAGGTTCACCTTGGGAGGAAAAACCTGCACCATGCTTATAGGCTACGCTGGGTAGCACTACAGATAAAAGGGACTTGGGGGGTCATGGTTGACCACAAGATGAACATGAACCTTCAGTGTGATGCTGCGGCTAGTAAAGCGAGCAAAATGCTGGCTTGTATCCATAGATACTTCTCAAGCAGATCCCGGGATGTCATTCTCCTGCTGTACTTGGCCTTGGTGAGGCCGCAGCTGGAGTACTGCGTCCAGTTTTGGGCTCCACAATTCAAAAAGGACGTGGAGAAGCTTGATAGGGTGCAGAGGAGAGCCACGTGCAATATCAGAGGTCAGGAAAACAGACCTTACGATGACAGGCTGAGAGCCATGGGAGTCTTCAGCCTGGAAAAGTGCAGGTTCAGGGGCGATCTGGTGGCCACCTATAAGTTTATCAGGGATGCTCATCAGGATCTGGGGGAACGATCATGGGATGACAAGATCGAACAGTCACAAACTCCACTGTGACCAGTTCAGGCTGGACATAAGAAAGAACTTCTTCATTGTCCGAGCCCCCAAGGTTTGGAATAGACTGCCTCCAGAGGCAGTTCAAGCACCCACTTTGAACACCTTCAAAACACATTTGGATGCTTATCTTGCTGGATCTTATGATCCCTGCTGACTTCCTGCCCCTGGGGCAGGGGGCTGGACTCGATGATCCTCCAGGGTACCTTCCAGCCCAAATGTCTATGAAATCTATGAAACCCCCACCTTGCCACACCTCTACCATGTGAGCAATGTGAACTCCCTCCTGTTGGCACTGTCATGTAAGCAGCAATCTCACCAGGTCTCCATCATGTTGTCCTGCCCACAGACTCTGGCCACTGCCCACTGCAGCAGCTGGAGCAATGGTGAGGAGGCAGCTGGCTGTGAGCCATTAACCCCGCATAAGTTAATGTGGCCGATGGGTCACCAGTTGGACAGCCCTGACTTAGAAGGTAAACTGGGAGAGTTGGGGAGGGAAAAGGAGTGGAGTTTCCTTTTATGCATTTGCCATGTCTTGCCTGTTGGAGGGGCAAGATGCTAACTGAGGTTGCAAGATGTTACCTAACAGTGGTAGTAAAGGCAAATCTGGATCAATGGTGAATTCCTTCTCTTCCTAAACCAATGCTTTGTTTGCTAAAAGAAAACGTCATTTAATGAACTGTATGGAACTCAGTTTTTCTGTCTCTGAAGAAGAAAAATTTGAACCTGTGGATTAGTATAAATGTTATGAAAAGTCAATGAGGATCAAGAGAAATGAGAGCAAGGGAACCTGGAATAGGAGACATAATTGCCTATATCTTCCTGTGGTCCTTCATTACCATACGCCACAAAGGTTCATTGCTTTCCTTTTTTTTCATAGGTACCTAATGAAAAAAGTAATTCATTTGCATAGTTCTACCATCTTGACCCAACAAAGAAAAGATATCTAGACATACATGTACATTTCTAATAGGCCCACCAGCACAGTATACATGTATGATAAGCTAAAACTCATCCAGGATGGCCAACCTATACTTTGTTAGCTGGATTAGTGTGGGAAAAAGGTCATGCCAAGCCATCCTTACACTCTCCAAGTTATGGGGTCAGCAAAAGGCCTGTTTTATTCCTCATATAATGAAGGATAGCCAGCTACTCTGCTCATAGACTCAATGGCCATTTGGGCAGCAAGTGACCAGAGTTGAAAGAACTCTCTTCTCCAAAGAGTATTGCTTATATGGGCCATTGGGATATAGATTGCCTCTATGCTTGGAACAACATTTTCCCCAGGAGAATATTTTGGGAACCATTAAGCTCCTTTTATGCCTACAGTATAATGCAAGAATGGAACAAAACAGCTGAAGCAGATCCCTCAAAAATAGGGTCATATATGTAGCCAAGAATTCATAGATTTCATAGATTCATAGACATTAGGGCTGGAAGGGACCTCAGAAGATCATCGAGTCCAGCCCCCCGCCCAAAGGGCAGGAAGCGGAAGTGGAAGTGGAAGTGTAGCACTGCCGAGCCTATAAGGATACTGCTGTTTTTCCTCCCAAGGTGGAGAACCTTGCATTTTTCAGTGTTAAACACTGTCAGGTTCTCATCAGGTCAAATAGCTCATTCTGTACTATCCCTCATTCCCACTTTATTAATTCACTTGCCTAAGCATGATTTCTCGGGGGGAGGGGGTGTATGTATGTGGTCCTGCGTGCATGTTTTAGTAGAGGGAATGATGGAAGGAGCTACCATAAGACAGAGCAGAGATCGTAAATAGGCAGTGCCTATTAGACATCAAAGAGTTAAACAGAGATCCTGGGAGGAAATAGCCAAAATGAAACAGAGGGAAAAGAGGAATTAATGTATTCTGGCTACAAAAGAGTTAGGCAGAAGTCACTAAAAAGGCTGAAGAAGGAGGGTATTGCATACCGAAGAATATCATGGTTTAAATCTTGGAAAGACTTTTCATTAGTCTGCAGTTGATGATTCAACTCTTCACTGTTCTGTGGTGGGTGATTCACCAAAAACATAACTATAGAAAAATGATAATGATCAGAATAGGATGGATGCAGTTTAACAAAGATAAGTGCAAAATACTGCACCTGGGGAGAAAGAATCACCAATACACCTATAGACTGGGAAGTACCATTATAAGTAGCAGAGCAGCAGAAAAGCATCTCAGAGTCATAGTCGCCAAAATAAACATGAGTCGCCAATGTGACAAGGTAATAAGGCTAACCGCACTCTTTCCTGCGTTAGTAGGTGCACCACAAGCAGGTCTAGGGAGCTGATACTTCCCTTCTATGCATCATTGGTGAGCTGGAGTATTGTGTCCAGTTCTGGGCACTGCACTTCAAGAGGGATGTGGATAACCTGGAAACGGTTCAGAGGAGGGCCACGAGTATGGTTGGGCCTGCGGGTAAGATCCTATGAAGACAGATTGAGGGACTTGAATTTCTTCAGCCTCCACAAGAGAAGGCTGAGAGGTGATCTTGTGGCTGTCTACAAACTCATTGCAGGGGTCAGCAGGGAAAAGGGGATACTCTGTTTACCAGGGCACCCCTCGGAGTTACTAGAAACAATGGCCGTAAACTGATGGAGAGTAGATTTAGATTGGACATCAGGAAGAAATTGTTTATGGTGAGGATTGCCAAAAGATGGAATGGGCTTCCAAGGGAGGTGGTGCTTTCCCCCACCTTTAAGGTGTTCAAAAGAAGATTAGACAAGCACCTGGCTATGGTTACTTGACCCCAGTGCTCTTTCCTGCCCAGAGCAAGGGGTTGGAACTCATGATCTAATAGGTCCCTTCCAACCCTAGAAATCTATGAAATCTATAATAAGACATGGGGTTTATTTCTGAGGACTTCTTAATTTCTGAGGGCAATTTTGCACTCTGTGTCTCAAGGCTGGCTCCATTTCCCCTGACAATAGGCTGTGCAAAATTTTGCACATTTTTTTGCTGTTTGAAAATAAACCAGGGTCATTTTAATATGAATTCGAATTTCAGAACACTATTCTACATCAGAAAGATTTCACACAACTTGACTGGATACAGGAATCAAGCAGAGGACAGGGGGACAAGCAGCCACCATGAAAGTGAGCAGGCAGGAGAATGTAGCATGTATTTGGCTTGGGAGTTAACAGAAGGGCAGGAGGGGGTTGGGAGTTGGACACAGTTAAAGTGAAAGAGAAGGGGATGTTTGCAAAGCAAATGATGGGAAGGAATCAGTGAGGCCCTGGTGCTAGATAATTCTCTTCTCACCCGCACCACTGGTGCAGAGGGCAGAAGGGGAACAGTGTATGCTGGAACTGGAGGAGTTAAACAGAGGCAGGAGTGTGCATGTGCGTGTTTGGGGGTTGGCGAAAGTAGCTCTCTGACATGGCTTTCTATAAGGAGCTGTCTTGCAGCAAGCTGAATAAAACCTCTTCAGTCTCTGGCAGTGTATGACACTGGGCTCCACATACAATGCGAGTCTCTGGGAGCCCCTTGGCGACGTGACACGTGCTGCGCTTGTGCTCCGAAGTCTCACCCTTGTACGTGCAGCCTCAGCCTTCCGCTTCCTGAGGCCCGCTTGCTTCTCCAAGTCCTACGTGAGCAAAGGCAGCCACTCAAGCTGCGCCACCACAGATGAATTATTTACTGGTTTAATGGCCTCTGACCACAAGGCGCTAGGCTTTTTCTTTCTGCTTCTCTTGTGCTGTGTGTTTGACTCAGCTTCATTATTTTTTTATTTCTTGAAAGCATTTCCTCCTCCTGCACATAAATAAGATATTGTTTCTTTTTGCTCCTCCTGCTGCATAGAAGCAGCAGCTTCACTTCCTTTCTCTGCCTCCCTGCTGCTGCTGTTGTGACAAAACAAAAGCTATCTACTGCTGCAAGGGGAGGAATGTGACTTCTCTCTCCATAAGTACAGAAAGAACTCGGGAGAGCTCTGCCTTCAGTTTTACATGGGTGTAACTCAGGGCAGTGTATTCAGCTCAGGTTTCCAAGGGGAGATCATACCAGACACATGTGACATCTTTCTTTGATTAGAAAACTGATTGTTCAGACAAGGGAAATGCACTAGAACTCTCCTGTCTGGACTCAAGTAAAGCATTTAATGTGATGCCACATGAGAAATTATTGATTAAGCTGGTGGCAAAAGTGGAGATGAATAAAAAAACTGTAAGATGGGTAAAGAACTTGCTAATGGGAAACTAGTAACAAGTGGCATTGAAAGGGGAATTACTGGGCTTGTGAGGGGCTACTAGCTCCAAAGAACATTTTTGAAACAGTTCATATTTAATAACTTCACAAATATAGAAGTGTACTAATGATATTTACTGATGGCACAGTTCGAGGGTATCAGCAGTACAGAGGATCGGAATATCATACAGGAAGAACTGAGTGACCTTGGAGACCGAATTAATAAAAAGGTATGGAACATGACCAGAGTGGAAGGCCATGCAGTTGTGGGTTTCCAGCAAGAATCATTACTATAAGCTGGGAGCTCATCAGCTGGAAACAAGAAAAGAGGAGAAAGACCTTGGGGATATTAGCTGATCACAAGATGACTCTGAGCCTCCAATGTGATATGTCCATGAAAAAGGCAAATATCATCTAAGAATGCATCAAATGTGTTTTCTGCCTGGCTCTATGCATTGTGGTAATGCCACAAGAGAAAAGTCTTACACATCTTTGTACAAGACTTTGGTGGACCTCACCTTGAATACTATATACAAGTCTGGTTACCTTTGTTTAAGAAAAAGAACTCAAACCAGAACAGGTGTGGAGAATGGCAACTTGAATGATCAGGGCAATGGACAGCTTATCCTTTGAAAGAAGGCTAAAAGAAACAGTAGGTTGTTTAGGTTGGTGGAAGCTGAAAGGAGCAAAGGGGGTACTGGGAGAGGCTTGGGGGGTTATAGCCACCCCAAAATTCACCTTAGTCTCCTATATGCATTCCTCCCAGTGCTGGCCCTGTCCAAGCCCCCAGCATCCCCTACTCGCTCCCGGGCCACTGCCACCCATCCTGTGCAGCTGAGCCCACCCCACTCCTGCCCACAGCCTGCAGAGGCATGGTGCTCCTGGCCCAGCCTGGCCCATGTCCCACCTTTGTTTAGCACAGGCCCCCCAATTTTCTGTCTAGCTCACCTCACCCCCCCACAGGGAAGAGGCTGGTGCTGCTCCTGGAGAGGAGATATGGTTGTTTTCTATAAATACACCTGGAAAATAAACATTGGAAAGGGAAAAGAACTATTTAAGCTAGAACAATGGGGGCTAATCTTTTTGGCAGGTGTGCCACAAATTAGACCTCTGCCCTCCCTGAGTGCCACTCAGATCCCTCTCCTCTTCCCTATCTGCTGCTCTCTTTTCTGCTTCCTGCCTGATCTGCTCCTATGCTTGCTGCTTCCTGCCCTGTTTTCCATGTCTGATCTGCTGTTCTCCTTGCTGCTCCCGACCCTGTTCCCTCCATGGTCTCCTGCGTGCCAGACACAGAGGCTGCCCATGCCACTTTTAGCACACATGTTGCAGGTTGGCCACCCCTGAGCTAGAGAACAATGCTGGCATAAGAATAAATAGGTATAAATTGGTCAGGAATGAAATTAGGCAGGAAAGTAAAAGAAGGTTCCTAACTATTAAGGCAACAAGGTTCTGGAACAGACTCTCAGTAAGAGTAGTTGAAACAAAAAGCCTTGTTTTAAGATGGTGCTCAACCTGTTTATGAAAGGATTCTGCTGAAAAGGAATATTTGATGATATTGTGTGGTCTAACAGCGGATTGAATTGATGAACCAGGGGACAATTTTCCAGTTCTACTTAGCCCAGGGTTATCTAGTGCAAGATTTTGGTCGTATAAGAAGAATAAGAAAGAGAAGAGTGGTGGCATTACTATGGTACTCTAATAACACTGTGCAGTATCGTGTCATGTCAGAAAGCATGCTAATAGCCTACTGTGCAGTGTTATTAGGCTAACACACAGTAAGCATCCTAAATAACCTTGTGTTAGCACTACTGCACAGTAACTTTAGGTGCATTTAGTTAGTGCCTTATTAAAGGCATACTAAACTAAATGCACATTAATGAACATGTAGACCAGGGGTGTCCAACCTTTTTGAATGTGGGGCCAGATCACAAACTTTTTATCACCCAGTGGGCTGATGAGCCATATTCAAAAACCTGACAGGAAGTGGTATCACATCAGGAAGTGATGTCACGTGACCTTAGACACCGATGAAGTTGCAGAAAGTGACAATGAAATGGGTCTGGAAATGTGGTTTAAAATCCAAAATAAAAACAATATAAAAGCAAGAATGAAATAATACCAAACACTTAACTAAAATGTGAGCTCTGCTCACTGCCACATACTTCAGCGTGCCCCTTCCTTGTATCTGTCCATCTTGGATGTCTTGGTTTGAGGGACAAATGCAGCCTCTGGGCTGGGCTCCTCCTGCCTTCTGCCCAGCCCGGCTTCAGCAACCACGCGCCCCGCAGCCCCAGCCCAGCCCTGAGGCACCCCCAACTCCACGCAGGAACTTACCTTGTGCCTCCATCCACCACGCATGTGGGCAGGGCACAGGCCATGCTGCAGCTCCCCCGCCCTCGCACTGGGTGCAAGGGGCAGAGCCAGAGAAGCTGCATGTGCTGTCCCCAGCTCATCTAATCAGGTGCGGTTAGGGCAGCCCTGCGCTGCGCAGCCCTCAGGGCAGTGGTGGCAGGACCCGGCTCACTGATGAGCCCGGCCCTGCAGGGGTAAGCGGCTCCCCTCCCCTTGTTGCCAGCTGGGGCCTGTGGGCTGGCCCTGCCTGCCTTGCCTTGCCTTGTTGCTGCCCGGCTGCCACTGCTGCAGTGGCTTCGCACTCCACAGCGGCGGTGGCGCCTTGGGCCAGATAAAATGGCTTGGTGGGCCGCATGGCGGCCCACAGGCCATATGTTGGACAAGCCTGATGTAGACACACTCAGTGGGGTATAAAGTACCATACAAGTAGTAATGCCATTTCATATCACTCAGCATTGGTGGGAAACTTTCATTAGCTTCATTTACAAGTGGGAAAACTGAGGCATAGAGTCATCTATCAACCAGCTCAGGCTACACACAAGCTTTATTCTGAATTACAGTGGCCATGTCATACATGTGCTTTACTGTGGAGTAGACTAGTTCGCTGTGGACTAAAGTGTTGCCATCTACACATGCAATGCTATTAGGCTGCAGTAAACTAATTAACACCACCATAAGGTAGTACTGTCAGGAACAGTACTATCCTACAGTGGAGTAATGAACTGTAGATGCTGTCCGCACACATAAATTGCACCCAGTCAGCCCAGCGAGCCAGCGGCCAGACTCCTGCCTGCTGCCTAGCCACAATGCTCCACACTTTCAGCACCCTTGTGCCCCAGCCAGTCCTTGTATCACCTGACACCACCACCAAGACCCTGAGACAAAGCAGGGTATGAGTGGCCCTGTTGTAAACTGCTCCACTCCAGTTCAAATTGCTGATATCCCAGGTGCATGTGTAGATGTTGCACCCAAGAATAATTTACTTGGGCTCAAACTGCTCTGGAGTTTATTACTTCAGATTAATTGCCCATGTAGAGGCTGCCCCATCAGGATCATTCCCTCCTTGCTGTTCCAGTGGCAGAGGCAGGGGTGTGGCCATGAGGCAAAGCAGGCAGGGAGGGGATTTAATCCCCACTTCCTTCCCTATCCCCCTGGGGAACCCAGCCAGGGTCTGCCTGGCCAGGGGCAAGTGGTGGAGGCAGTGGCCAGAGGTGGCAGACCCCAGCTGTGGTTCCCATGGGGGGAAGGGTCGGGAGGGGGAAATAAACCCCCTCCCTGCCTCCTTTGCCTCAGGGAACCATGCTGGCTGTTGCCTGGCTATGCCCTCACCTCTGCCACTGCAGCAGTGAGGAGGGGGGACCCTGACACAGGCTGCTTCATTCCGGCCAGGCGGACCCTAGCTCAGGTCCATGCTGGTGGGACATGGGATGGAGGGGGGAATTAACGTCCCCCCCTCACCATCTCTGTTTGCTTCACACTGCTGCCAGGGATCAAGTGGCAAGGGCAGGGATGGGAAATGCCTGGCAAGGGCTACTTCCCCCGTCCCCCTCTAGGCACATCCCAGCTGGGGTCCCTGCAGACCAGGGTGGGGGTTTAAACTCCTCCCTAATCATACTTAGCCTGCTGGAGCCTAGCTCCCCCCAGCACAGCTTCCCTGAAGCCAGGACTCACTGTAGCACCCCCCAGCTTCTAGCTTGAGCCACTGCAGGCATGTAGCCACATTTCCAGAATCAAAAGTGAATGTCTATTCATTTGCAATGAATCTATGCATATTAATCTGCAAAGACTGAATTAATTCAGACTCGGGCTTTTTGAATGTCTGTACTTAGCCTCAGTATTTATTTTCACCAGTGCAGAGCATGTGTAAATTAAAACAGCAGTGTTTAACTGTGACTTGGGATCGATGACAATGACTATACCAAGTGCAAAGCAATAGAGAAGCAAACCTGTCATGGCCCAGACAATGCTGACCTTTTTTTATAATTTCTCCAGTGTTGTAGGCTTCACACCTGAGCATTCCCTACACCATTTTCCTGTAGTTCTAGTTAAGCAGCACATTTATATTTAGAGCTTTGGCAAATAACCCCCTATAAAGTAAGAGCTTGTCCTAAATTGCTACAAAGGGCACCTTGGGACCTCTGTCTGAACTACAGGAATTCTGCTTGGTGTTATGAAATTGCTGTATCATTGAAAGCCACAGCAGACAGTGAGACAGCAACTGTTTACCGAAGCTGATGTTCCATGTCTCCCAAGTATGAGTCATTAACATACATAATCTTCCATTCAGATGGGGAAATGGAAGAAGGACAAAACAATGGAATGGCTGTAGCCTAAGGAAAGCCACTGGTTGCGGGGGAGGTGCAAGAAAAGGGATTGGAGGGGAAAATGAAAAATCTCAGGCAGAAAAGAAGAGACAAAGAAAACAGGGGTTGAAAACCAGAGGTTGGGAGATTCAGGCAATATCAAGGGACTTACTCTGAGCAAGGAAAACCTCTTGACCATCAGACCTGAGCAAGTTGAGCATAGCTTGCTGCAGGGATCATGTGGTGGGGAAGGGAAGGAGAGGCCTTTGGCATGGAGGGAGTGGAGCACACAGAGGCCCCTGGTCAAGGGAGAATAGTGGACTCTGTTGGGGGAGTAGAAAGGAGAAAAGGGGGCAGTGGGAGGATAGGAAATGGGTTTAATAGATTTCATAGACATTAGGGCTGGAAGAGACCTTGGAAGATCATCGAGTCCAGCCCCCTGCCCCAGGTGCAGGAAGTCAGCAGGGGTCAAAGGATCCCAGCAAGAAAAACATCCAGATTTCTCTTGAAGGCATTCGAAGTGGGTGCTTGAACCACCAGCAGCAGCAGAGTATTCCAGACCTTGGGGGTCGGAGAGTAAAGCCTGAAACGGTCTTACAGAAGTTTATGACCATTCGACCTCATCATCCCCTGAGGCACTCCGGTGAACAAATGTCCCCCCAGGTACTGGTGGTCACCCCTGATAAACTTATAGGTGGCCATCAGATCGTCTCTGAGCCTGCACTTTTCCAGGCTGAAGAGCCCCATGGCTCTCAGCCTGTCATCGTAAAGTCTGTTCTCCTGCCCTCTGATCATGCGTGTGGCTCTTCTCTGCACTCTCTCAAGCTTCTCCACATCCTTTTTGAATTGTGGAGCCCAAAACTGAACGCAGTACTCCAGCTGCGGCCTCACCAAGGCTGAGTACAAGGGGAGAAGGACGTCTTGAGATTTGCTTGAGAAGCATCTATGGGTGCAAGCCAGTGTTTTGGTTGCTGTACTAGCCGCAGCATCGCATTGCAGGCTCATGTTCATCTTGTGGTCAGTCCTGACCCCCAAGTCCCTCTTGTCCATAGTGCTAGCCAGGTGCATAACCTTGTTATGAAGGAGGTGTGCGTGTGGAGGGGAGTTACAGTGACACCAGTGCCGACATGCTGGTGCACCCCCTGACAGGCCACACTCCCCACTTAGGCGACAGGCAGGGGGGTAGGCCGGAGTGCCGGTGCCCCCCTTGTGACCACTGGCCGGGGATTGTGAGCGCCTGGATGAAGCACCATGGCCACTTCCGAGAGTGCTGCGGCTGCTTCCCGGTTGGTGTGATCAGCCATGGGTGACACTCCCTCACCCCTGTCAGTGAGATTGGCCATGGGGGACCCCCCTCCCCCGGTTGCTGACTGGTCGCTGGGGGGCATGTGCTTCCCTGGCTAAGGTGGCACTAGTTGCCCATGAGTGACACCCTGAAAGGGGGATGGGAAGCTAGTGCAGTGGAAGCCAGAGGGTGGATTGAAACCTGCATGGTGTCCCTGGAGCACATGAGATCAGTCTACAGAAGTTATAAGGTGTCCACACACTTTAGTTAATAGCTGTGTATGATAGGAAACCAGCTACCTGTGCATTCTTGTCAATGCTAATTACTATGTGAAGGGAACTATATTTTTTCTGATTCAGGAAGGAGTCTGCATAAAGCAATGCAGCCTCCTTGAAGAATGTTTTAGCTAACACAGTAAAGTTGTGAGGCAAATGTGCCCTAGCTTTCCTTCTCCTGTAACACAGGGAAGTAGACAAAGAAAAAGCTCTGATCATCAGAGGGGATTTCTGGAGAAGGTGCTATGAACAGAGCAGCTCCCCTCCCTCTGGTGGCATTTCCACAGAGAATGCAGAATTTGACTGTGGACCATGATGATTCAGGATAAATGTAGCAAAGTGAGGAAGGCAATAGGGGGAAAAGCTTCTTTGCATTTGTCTCTCTCAGCTAATAGTTTTCTGGCTTGTGTGGAGGTCTGTTTTGGGATGAACAAGAGCAGAGTTTATAGACATGTTTGTTTTATTCACTGTTGCATTGGGTGTGACATTAATGTGACTCTGCGTTTATCAGTGGCAACTACATCATGCAAGAAGAGTGTTGTAGTTGATAACAGCTGTGGGAATACCATTTGCTATCAGAGGGCCAGCAGAGGGAGCCCAGAACATTGCTCTTGTGTTTCTGAGCAACCTTGAAACTTTGGCTAAGTCTAGGCCAGCTCTGTATTTGGTTTTCAAATGCTGGTGTGCAGGGTAGTGGCAGTCAGCTCAGTCTCCTGCTTGAGCTAGGATGGAAGAGTGGCCTATACAATGCACAGGACTTTTACGAACTTTGGCAGGAGCTGGGTCCAGTCCTCCAGTGTTGGGGATAACAGCTTAGCGTTTCAGGAAAAATACACCTGTCATGGCTTATATACATGTCCCTGGGGAAAAAGTGATGAGACTGCACTTGTTTTCTTCATTCTTGCCAAACTAGGGCTGCAGTTCTCAGGGCAGCCTGGGGTTATTAGCTACCCAAATCAATTTGATCTTCAAAGGGAGTGAGACCAGGATTTAATTGCAAGTGAAAACTGTGTGTACTATTTTACACTCTGTTTGCTGTGGGTACCATTTAGGTCATTTTGTTGTTTAAGTACATAATTTGCAGGTACACCTGTGGTACACAAGATTTCTCTGGAGGGTACACAGGAGAAATTGTGTAATGGAGGATTTAACTCTCATTATAGTAATTGGCATTGCAGAGGTTAAAATATAAAACGTGTGGTAGGGGTACACAGGCCACTGGTAAATCTGAAAGGGGGTACACAATAAGTAAAAGTTCGGGAACCTCTGCTCCATAACGTTCTTTTAGGACATGGGAGACTCAGGTATAAGACCCTGCTCAGCCTGATTCATACGCCTGTATCACTGCCACCCTATTCCAGAGATTGATCTATTTTTTCCTGAAAATCTTTAAAAGGTCAAAGTATCATCCCAGTGAAGAATGGGATTTTTTTAAATCTCAAAAAGATTCCTAGAATGGAAATGTGTTTTCTGTCTGGCTCTATTGCTGATCACTTGTGAAGATCTGGGCCACAGTACTTTATAATTATCTTTATGATCTAAGGATTGGGCATCTTTCTTTCTTTGAGTACTCTAGCCAAATATGACAATGCAGATAGCGCCTCCTAAATCCACATGACTTTTTGGCCATCATCAAGAGTATCCCATCCTATTGCAGACCAGACTTGTAGGTTTCATTGAGCATACAACATGTTAAGTACTACTTTGTCCTTCACTTGATCGTTCAAGTTAAAGAGAGAAAAAGGAAGATGAATAGTTTTTCTTGTCTTACTGAATAGTCTGTTTTATTACTTCAGAGAAGCATTGGGCAAAGCCAACATCTGATACTGTATTATGTAGCTGTGCAATGAGGAGATCAGAAATAATCTGCAGTTTGAGTTGGCAAGCCTGCATGGTTTTATTAATGCAAGATGATCTGTGGCCACAGAGATGCTGCAGAACTCAGGTTGCTGAGGCAGCAAGTAAAACTTGTTAACTAAAAGAAAAACCTAGAGGGATTTTGTGTGTCATTATAGATTAAACTAATGAGAAAGACTTATTCAGGCACTGAATCACTGAACCTCCCATCAATCTTTTTCACGCAGAAATCAAATTGCAAAACCTCAAAATAAAAATAAATTTAAAAATGTAACTTCTATAAGCAGACACTACGTAAGTCCAGGAACAAATTTGCAGGTGTTGACCTTATCTCTGTTTGTGGTTTTGGTTTTTGGTTTTTTTAAACTGAAAATAAACCTCCCTTTCAGGAAGACACTGTGAAAATAAATGTATTAATATTTTCAAACTACGATAAGACGTTGCAATGAAAGATGCTAAGTTTATGTATTTCTTTGTAACCCTAAATACCCTGTATTCATTTAAGCTAAGTTTTTATGTTTGTTCATTTGTTAAAAGATAAAAATAAAATCATAAAATAAAAACTTAGCTTCTAAAACTGTAAACCATATCATATTTTGTATCCTAGAACACCAGTGTTGCCAGCAGGTCTCCATCTATTTTATGGATTAATCTACAAATTCATCACTTGACTCACTGAAAAACTGTAACTCTCTTGGGTGATAAAAGGTGGCCTCTGTAAGACTTTTGTGGTTAAATATCAAAAAAGTAGCATAGGTGGCACTGGATCTTTAAGGAGCAGGGTCCTGGATTTCCAACTCAAATGCATTTGACGCCTATAATGAGGAGAAGAGTCAGATGTATAAATTGCAATATACATTCATAGGTGATGTGGGGATAAAAAAGGAGACTTCTTTCTCTCATCCTCCTCTCATAAGCAGCTTGTAGATGGGCTGGCTACAATATCAAATCCTATACTTACAGCAGATAGCACTGTTCCCCCCTTAAGCATGCTCTGGGAGCACAGTTCACCTCATAGCAGATGACAGTGAGACATTGCAACGTGGACATTTTTCCAAAGCACTGAGGAGTTACTGTGCCCCTACAGTATATTCCAAGCTACATTGTTTAAATACCCTTGTATGGGTCTTGGTGTATAGGTAGAGGGTCAAATTCACCATTGGCATAAGCAGATCTCTCAGAAGAGAATTTGGCTTTGAGTGTATAGGAAGGTTTTAAGGTGCAGGTAATTTAATACTGCCGGCTGGTGTTCTCCAGCTTTATATTTTAGAACCAGAGAGAGAGAGAGAGAGAGAGAGTATAAGCATATAGACAGAAAATATAAAATTTGGCTGCATATTTTAAAAAATAAGTAAGTCATGAAGAAGGTTCACTGAGACACTGGCACCCTTATTTTGGTTGTGCATGCACAGGTTTCCCAGGGGAAGCTTGTGCTATTCCCTGCAGTTGAGAAAGTCTGGAGCCAAAATTTGGTTCAGCTGCTGCTCTCTTGCTTTGCTACTCTTTCACCAGGCTGAAATGATTGAGCACCTCCTCTCAACTGGAACAGTCCAGGTAAGTGCCAAGGGCTCCACTAAGCATCAGAATGGGGAAGTAGAATGGGGACGTAGCAAGGGCACCTACTGGTGGGCTTAGATGCCTCTATACTAATGCTAGGAGCATGGGGAATGTGGGGAATGGGGTAGGTCAGCCGGTTGTGAGTCGCCCCAAAATCCCCGAATGGCCCCTGGAGAGGAGGGGGTACGCGCCGGACCGCTTGTGCCCCGTCAATCTCGCCTGCCACGTCTTGATGGAAAAAGGGGTTCACCCAAAGTGGGGCGCTGACGGTCCAACGCAAGGGGGTACCCCGGCTCCAAAGTCCGGGGGTCCTGAGGG
>NW_017728943.1:52881914-52924368 GCF_001723895.1 Crocodylus porosus | reverse complement strand
CCCTAGCCAGGGTAGGGGTGCTGCTTTTATCACCCCGGGCCGGTCTCACCCCGGCCCGGTTTATGTTCCGGGAAACTTTAACTCCCCGGCCAGACTTCCGGGTCTGATCCCGGAAGTTGGATGGCCCGCCGGGCTTTCTCGCTCGGGCCGGGTCCCCTGGGGTCCTGGCCCCCTCACAGGGAACAAGCAGAAAGAACTTGCACTCCTGCTTGCAAATAAAAAATTCGACCTGGTTGGGCTAACAGAAACTTGGTGGGATCCTACCCACAAATGGGCAGTGGACGTTGAGGGCTACAGGCTGTACAGACAGGACAGAGTGGGGAAAAAGGGCGGGGGGCATAACTCTCTATGTTAAGGAGACATCTTCCATAGTTAATTTGGGCCAGGAAGAATGGCAAATTGAGGTACTATGGGTCAGGTTACAGGGGGGTCGGGGTGAAAGGGACTTGGTAGTGGAGGTCAAGAAGGCGAGGAAGGAAGAACTGGGTAACTATAGGCCGGTTAGTCTCACCTCTACCCTTGGCAAGACCTTTGAGAAAATTGTTAAGGATCACATCTGTGGGGGCCCAGTGGTTAAAATGATGCTAAGGGGCAATCCACATGGGTTCATAGCAGGCAGATCCTGCCTGACTAACCTGGTTTCATTTTATGACTGGGTCACAAAATGCTTGGATGAAGGAACAGAGGTAGATGTTATTTACTTAAATTTTAAAAAGGCCTTTGACACAGTGTCACACCCAATTCTTCCGAATAAACTAAACAGTTGCAATGTAGATTATTACACAGTCCGGCGGGTAGAAAATTGCCTTATGGGATGCACTCAGAGAGTGGTGGTGGACGGGTCGGTCTCTATCTGGAGAAATGTAGGCAGTAGAGTTCCCCCAAGGCTCTGTCCTGGGACTGGTACTAATCAATATCTTCATTAGTGACTTGGATGAGGGAGTAGAAAGCACCCTGTCCAAGTTTGCTGACAACACCACACTATGGGGAGGGAGGTACACAAACTAGACAGCAAGGAGCAAATCCAGACTGAGTTGGACAGGCTGGGGAAATGGGCTGAACAGAACAGGATGCAATTTAACAAGGATAAGTGTCATGTGTTGCATCTGGGGAGGAAGAATCATCAACATACCTATGGCCTGGGAGGTACCACTGTAAGTAGCACAACTGCGGAAAGGGATCTCGCAGTCGTAGTCAACTCCAAAATGAACACGAGTCACCAGTGTGATGAGGTAATAAGTAAAGCTAACCGCACTCTTTCTTGCATAAGTAGGTGCATCACAAACAGGTCTAGGGAGGTGATACTTCCCCTCTATGAGGCATTGCTCAGGCCACAGTTGGAGTACTGCATCCAGTTTTGGGCACCAGACTTCAGGAGGGATGTGGATGGCTTGGAGAGAGTTCAGAGGAGGGTCACTCGTATGGTTAAAAGTCTACAGAAGAAACCCTATGTGGGCTGATTGGGAGACCTGAACCTCTTCAGCCTCCACAAGAGGAGGCTGAGAGGTGATCTCATGGCTGTCTACAAATTTTTTGGGGGGGGGAGGTGTTCAGCAACAAATAGGGGATACAATGGTTACCATGGCACCTGTCGGGGTAACTAGAAATAATGGCCACAAACTGGAAGAGGACAAGTTCAGACTGGACATCAGGAAAAAGTTCTTTACAGTGAGGGTTGACAAAATATGGAATAAGCTTCCAAAGGAGGTGGTGCTGTCCCCTTCCTTGAAGGTATTTAAAAGGAGATTGGACAGACACCTGGCTGGGGTCATCTAACCCCAGTGTTAATTCCTGCTCAGGGCAGGGGGTTGGACTTGATGATCTAATAGGTCCCTTCCAACCCTAACATCTATGAAACTATGAAACTGAGGGCAAGCACAAACACTAGGCTAAGTCCAGTTATGACCCTTTCCCCTTTAGCACAGTGGGTACTATCTGGCTGAGCTGCCTCAGAATAGCAGGACAGAAGTAAAGTTGGGCAATGGCAGGTAGAAAGACAAGGGGCAGTAATGTTTCTGTCAATCAGTGGTAAGAGCTGTGAATCTAGAGTCCTGATTCTACCATACAAAGTTTTTTTCCAAGTCATTTAAACCTATCTATAACATAGATATAGAACTTGATCCATAGTCCATGTACCTCAGTGGAAAGAGTCCCATTAAATTCACCAGGCTTTGGGTCAGATTGTTATTAAACCTGGTTTTCCTCTGAAATTCATTTTCTGACCCCAAAAAGCCAAAAAAAAAAAAATCAATCCAAACTAATTTTTGTAGAGAACCTGCATTTTGGTCAAAATGTTCTAGCCATTGAATACATGAATTGAAATCTTTTCTTTTTTTTCTTTTTTTTGCAGTAACATTTTTCACATTGCTACAACTAGCTGTTCAGGGGAGAGTGCCATCCTTTTCTGGCTTTATTTCTATTGAGAAATTGTCATGAAGAATTATGAAAAAAATGAATATGAAAAGACAATTGTCATGTTTCAAGCGCACAAACAGTTGATTACAGGATAAAAAAGGGGCCAGGTTTTAGCACACATCAGCAGTTGTACAGCAAATGGAGACTGAGCCATGGTGGCTTAGCCCTGAATGAAAGTGTTTCAGCTTCTTCCTTTCATGGAGTAAGAGCATGCACCTGGGCAAGTACTGCAGAGCTGCTGACATACAACAAAGCCCTGGCCCCTTTTACTTCCTGGCAAACTGTTTGTGTGTCCACACAATAAGTATGTTGTGAATCTTACTTGGGCAAGTCAATATTTGTAAAGGGCCTTAGCATATGCTCAGGCAGCAGAAAGCACCTTAAAGAGCTCCAGGAAAATGCTCCCTGCTCAGTGGGCCTCTCTAGGCATTATTGAATCAGTATATAAGGGCTCCAAATTGGCCCTTCTCCCAGCCCCTAGCACACAGAGGATCAGAGGTGTGGCTTGAGTACACTACATTACTGTTATTCTTTGCTTCCCAGAACCTTGGAAAGCAGAACCCAAATTACACCATTTTAGAAGCTGTGATAATTTGCAGTGGGAGCCAAAAAAGACCCCTGGAGAGCCCCAGAATATGACGACAGGCACTAAATACACAAATGGAATAACTAAGCATCATATCAACTCATCTTTCCTCCTTTTTTTAAAGCAAATGTTTTTTAAGCCATTCATGAGGTCCAAGTCATGAAGAATGCTTGGGGGTAGCATAGCTGGAAAAATTATAGTCTCTGCACCACTGAAACTCTTATAAGTACACTCATGAACACACAGATTTGGTGCCTGCGTGCCCCTTTTAGAAGCTTCCCATATAACTGAGAGGTAGCAGAACTAAATACAGTGCATTATTCCTTACAGCAGCTGCCCTTTTATTGCTGAATTCTGTGGGGAGTGTTAATACAATATCAGTTATCGCTATAGAAGCTGCAGCTGTCCCAGGGCTGCACTAATTCTGAAATGCTGTCTGTGTAAGAGTTTGTGAAAGCTTATCCTTTCCTTCTCTTTGTTTTAATATCTAACATTTATGGTTTGGCCTGTGCTCTGTCCCTTCTTTCTGTGTACCTCTGTGGAACCACAAAACCTAAGGACTGTAACAAGAAGGAGATTGCTTCCATATGAGGAAAGGTGGCTCAATAGACTTGAGTCATAGTTCATCAAAAATATCCAGATTCTTTTGTTGTGACCATGTTCACAAAATGCCCTTCTGGTACACAGCTTTCTTAGCCTCCATTCTTCACCTAAGCTTGCCTAAACTTTAAGGGAGACAGAATTGTCTCCTACACATCTCCACCAATCTATAGCTATTCACAAAGAAGAAATGAAGTACGTTCTACGATAGGGATGGCAATTAAATATTGCTGGCAAAGACATGGGTATCTACTGTTTCTTCCTTGCTCTATGTTAAATTTTGAAAACCTAAGTGTCAGACTTCTTTGGTAATAGCTATTTGAACAGTGGGGTTTAAACAATGGCAACACTGGGTCTGAAAACTGGATTGTGGCGGACTATTTCACCAGGGTCTGATTGGAATAACAATGACCCCAAAAGTACAGCAGTTGCAGGGCCCAATCCTGCAGTCCTGAATCACACACAACTTCCACTGAAGTCCATGGAAGTTTTGGGACACCAAGGACTGCTTAGGACATTGACCCTCGTACCACCACCCTGCTTCTTATCATCACCACGCAAAAACTATTGTGTTGTGGAGACCAGCTTGATATGGACCGTGCAATGTAAGGTACCGATCTACTCACGGTGTATACCAAACCAAGTACCCAATTCACCACAGGCAGAAGTCACTCCTATTTAGGTATCCACTCTGAAGGCCCTGGAGGTTCAAAGTATAGCCATGGAGAGCAGACACTCCTCAGCTTCCTCCCTATCTCAACACCAGTCATAGATATTCATGAGGGTAGATTCTCAGGTGGTGGAAACTGCATCTATCCCACAGAGGTGGCTCCCCCTTTGCAAGTCATACCCATTTGGGCCTTGTTATGTTCTTGTTACCAGCAAACCAAATATGACCTGTTACATGCAAAGCTACATTAATCATAACTTGGGTACCTTGCAAACACAGAGCTGCCAACTGCAGCTTGGTGAAGACAGGAATTTGGCTGCTTGCTTTACTGTATCATTAATAGGTAACAGAGGGATTAAAACAGACTGAGAATGTTATAACAAAATACAAAATTCTTTTTTAAACAAAAATATTTTCCTTTGGAATACTACAGATTTTCAAAACCATAACCTCATTGCTTGGGGGAAAAAAAACACAAAAGTTTCCATGAACATTTTTTAAGGGAGTGGAAACAGTTTCTTTTAAAGTTGTTCAAGGAAACAATTGATGGTTTCCTAGCCAGCTCTAGCAATTGTGACTTCAAATATTGAAGTCTTAGGCCGCTTGTACATGCCACGGGGATTTAATTAGGTTTAGTTCTCCCTAAATTGAAATGGTGTGTTTTTTAAAACACCGCTTCAGCTTAGGGAGAATTAAACTGAGCTAAACCCCTGTGGCATGTACAGAAGGGTAGGGACCTGATCCTCATCTACCTCTTTGGTGGTGGGGGGAAGTAGAGGGAGAAGAGCTGCCGGTGGGCCAAGCAATCCCTGAGCTGCGCAGGGACCCCCCAAACATATCCCGCCCACTGGCACCCGGTCCAGGTGGTCCCGGGGGCACGCAGCCATGGAGGAAAGGACTGGCCCTCCCACAGCCACAGAGGGAAGCACCCGGCCCCTGCACAGCTCAGGCAGGCAGGGTCTGGGGAAAAAAAAAAAAGAAAAGATCAGGCTCGACACTTTTTTTCTTCAATGGAGCCTGCTGTCACTGGGTCCCATGGCCCCTGAGCTGTGTGGGGCCTGCCAAGCCCCAAGCACATCGGCTTCCAGCACCCCATGTTCTGTTGCACCGTGGTAAAACACCTCAGAGGTGTTTTATCTTGCTACATACCAAAGTCATTTAAAGCAGAATACGCCGCCAAGCGTGCAAACAGCAATGCCATTAAAGCCGTGCAAAAGGGCATTTAAAGGCCAATTTTGTGGTGTGTACAAAGGCCCGAAGACACTCCTTCCTTAGTTCTGTTCTTTGTGGCCAAAGTGGGTGTGGCTCAAACCTAGAGGAAGGGAGCCAACGAAGCATGATGGAAAATGCTTGATCAAACAGTTCACTGGTCTTCATCTTGTCACTATTCTTCACCTACCACCAGCAGCCACCCCTTTCTGTTACACCAGCCCTTTGTTGCTCCAACTGAAATAGAAACATTAGCTATTTGAGGCAGGAAGCTTGCACAAAGGAATCCATTCTGTTATGTGACACACAGTGTTGATCACTGTGTAATAATTCTAGAGGATAAGGGAAGATGGGAAGGGAAAACTTGCACCACCTGGCCTCCTCCTCTTACAAGCATATCAACAGTAAAGAGTTACAGTGCGCACAGAACTGTGAGTTTCTATTGCTTGAGACAATTGTTTCTACCGCTATGTCTTTTTATATGCTACTGAGCAAGACTGCCCAAGAAGTAGCCTGGGTTTATCAAGAGGTGTGTGAGTTATTCATGGATTTCAGCAGAGGACTATAGTCAAGCTTCCAGGAACAGATTTAACTTAATTAAAACAATAAACTAAAGGAGAGGGATAACTGTGAGACAACTGTATTGTACAAGTGCTTGGAGTCCTTGCTTCTAAACAGTTATTCCCAGACAGTTGTAGACACAGTTACATAGTACAAGCCTCTTAAAAGGTCCATTATCTTTAAAGTCGGGAAGCTGGGTTCATCTTGTGGAAGGTTGGTGATCAATGGCTTTGCCCCAGCTAGTTCCAGCCTCCAGGGTTTTGGCAAGCTAACATCATTCCCAGGCATGTTCTGAACATACAGGCAGCATCCTGAAAATCAGTAATCTGTGGTCTTTTCCTCCACTATTTTAGGGAATAAAGAAGTGGATTTGGCCTTCAGTGGGCGTGTCTATACATGTGCTTTTTATTGTGCATTGGATTAATTTAATGCACAGTAAAGGGTCACTGTCTACATGTGGACCGGAATTAGCGTGCAATAGATTCATTTATTTTGGCGTAGGCTAGTCCCATCAGACACAGGTACTATCCCACACCACAGTAAAGTACTCTCCTTAAACACAGACATCGGGATTAGTTTACTCTGGCTCAATTTTCAGTCTATACTATAGACTATATTCAGTCACATTAATTGCACATGGAATCACACCTAGTTAGCATCAGTCATTGGTCTGTACAGCATAGGAAAGGAAAGACTAACAGCTTGACTTCTCTCTGTCATCCTTTACATGCAATCAGATCAGTATTTGCTATGCACAGGTCTAAAAGTGTAAGCCATGCTCTGCATATATTTGAGTTAAAATGTACACACACATAAGAGGCAGAAGGCTTTTCAGCTACAGCTACTGCTGCTTAAACATGGCTGAGACACGCGATCATCACAAGGTTCACTTGTTTGTGTAAAGCAGAACTGAAATATGTCAGCCTGTCATACAGTGACCTCTCCCTTTGCTTTACATTATCATTTGACAACAGCATCATGACTAGCGCTGTGGGTTTAAATGCTTCCTTTCCAATGGGAGAACTGGTCATTTGGTTTGCACAGGCTGGTGGGGAGGAGAGGAGGCAGTTCCCTTTTGTGAAATCCAGGTTTTCAGTTGAAGCCAGAAGCCAGTTTATAACTTGTGCAGTTGAAGTAGCTGACGTGCCAGTAAAAGCTGCCTGTATCACACTGTGATATTTACCTTTCCTACAAGGTCCTTTGTGTTCAGAATGGAAAATACTGCATGGCTTGCAGGAAGGATAACTACTGCAAGTCATAGTAGCCAGTGTTTATGAAGGCAGACACTACAGCATTCCAAAAAACACTGGGAGGGATATTGGCTTTTCTGTACGTATGCAAGATTGAGCACATAAATACTTCGTGGGTCTAAGGGCATGTAAGTTACTGAGATGTTCTGGTATTTGGAGCTGTCAGATGTATGTCAGTTTAAATCCACATAGCTAGAGCTTAGTACATGGGTTCATTTTACTACGAAAACTGCATTGGATTAAAGGGAATACCTGATTTTATCTTTACACAGAGATTGTGAGAATTACTCATGTAAGGAGAACCAGCTCAGAACTTAAATACTATTTAAGTCCAAGTTTGATTATTTAAGTAGTACTGGCTGTCTGCACAAAGAGGAAACTCACTAAGAGAGAGTACCCTGGCACATTTCTTTTGTCCTCATCAGGACAAAACGATAGTATTTAAGGTGCTTACTGTAAAAAGATGTAAAAGACAGCTTTATCATCATGTTAAATCTTTCCTAAGGAAAATCCAGAGTCCACTCATTGTGTTTAAATCTTTTGCACAATCTAGTACCCTGTTTTATAAAAAGTATCTGCTTTGTTTCAATATTTCCCCCTTTGGCCATTGAGTACTCCTGCATCTAAGCTCCTTTCCCTTTTAATCAAGTCCTCTGTACCTTAAATTAAACCTCTACAGCAGATTATATATTTTATTCCTGGTGTTACATACTTTATGCACTGACTTCTTCTCTCCAGTGTGTGTCCCATACTTCAGGGTAAGCCTGTGTGCTGGTCTCACACTGCCAGATGAACAGCAAACTCTGGTCCATTCATGGATGTACCTTAGTTGTTGATTTGAGAGCTATTTCCACTGAAGACCACTGATGTTTTCCCTCAGAGTTCGAGGATTCAGCTCCCAATATAGTCATAGGGACTGCGGTTATGGCTACACACTCATCTATTACACCTGAATATCTACCCCAGCAATTACATTAGATCCGAGAAGTCAAATTCACCAGTTCCTGTGGTTCAGCTGAGTGGCACAGGGCTGGTCCAGGGGCCAAATTGATATCTCTGGGTTAGATAAATAGATTTTGGGGCCAGAAAAGAAATCGCCATGGGATATGTTTACATATACGATTAATTCGAAGCAATAAACTCTGGAGCAATTTGAGTTGGAGTAAACTATTCCTGGGCACAGTGTCTAGACAGCAGCAATTTGAGCTGGGGCAGAGCAGTTTATACCAGGACTGCTCCTGCCATACTCTGCCCTGGGATCCAGGTGGCAGCATCAGGTGCTGGAGGGGTTGGCTGGGGCATAAGGATGCTGAAAGTGCAGAGCCATGTGGCTAGGCAATAGTCAGGAGTTTGGGCTGACCAAGCACAATTTATACCCGCAGTCAGCGCCTACACATGCATTTAATTGCAGTTAATTATTCTGCCATAAGATAGTACTGTCCCCAATACTGTTAATTAGTTTACTGCAGCCTAATATTGCTGCACGTGTGGATGATGACACTTTACTCCACAGCTAATTAGTCTACTCCAAGGTAAACTGCATGTGTACCCTGTGCTAAGTAGAACCTAAATAGTAGTAGTACCTTACCCCTCCTGCCTTGAAGGTTAAGCTAGCAGACCTCATCTTCTACTTATCGCAGGACAGGATGTGCGCACAGGCAGTTCCTGCAGGGAAGTTAGCATACAGTCCTGTCACCTTTTCCCCCAAAGTTAACCCTTTGTACGTCCATAGCCTCAGCCTGACTTTCCACATAACACAGTCCAAAGAACCTGATTCACTAACATACATATAGAGCCTGTAACTCCTGTATGAATTGTAGCTTAACTTTTAAAAGAACATCCTGTCTTGACTTTTAGATTGTGAGCGATGGAGAACCCACCTCACTGTTACAAATTTGCACTTGTGGCCTGAAGTCAGTAAAGCATTTTAACACATGCTTAAGTCCTGTTTACCTCAGTGGAGATACACGTTTTTCATGTGGTGCAGCACAGCACAGCGCTGGGCTTACAAAGCCCAGCCACATGCTATTGTACTGAAGCAACTTTTTTGGAAATGCAGCAACAAAATGGTAAACTCTGGCATGTTTGTACTGGGTTTTTTGCCTTGTCCCCAAGCAAGGCTGCAAGCTATGACTTTACAAGGCTATACTGTGATTTGGGAGCAAGAGTAAAGCTTTGTTTGTTTAAAGCAGGGTTTAGCAGCCTATAACCAATTGAGCCATTTTATCTGGCCCACAGTCAGGGGGCTTCTGAGGCATTTCAGTACTGGGAAGCATTTGTGGTAGAGGGCCTCAACAGCGCAGTGGTGGGGTGGTAGGGGACAGCCACTGCCATAGCACTGCTAGGGGGGCAACAATGGCTGCAGCTGTATAAACCAGATTAGAAGTGGCCCACACTTAAAGCTAAGTTCTGTTAAAGTGTCCCTCTGCTCCATGTCACCCACCCCTGATCTCTAGAGTGCAACACTAAATGGTGTTTTAAGTGTTCCTGTGCTAGCATTTTGTACCTGGATCCCTCACCTTGTTGGCCTTTTGCAGCATAAAATGAATTCAATAAGGCTATGATTTGGGCTCACTAGGTTTACTAGCATTACAAAACTGTACAAAAATGTATCCCCCCCTCCCACCTTCTGAGGAGTTCATGCTCCTTTAAAAATAACAATGATGGAAGAATTCACCAAGAATCTTGGATGCCTTGTTACTTTGTGATTAATACAATTTCCAGACTTCTTTCAAAACTCTAGCAAAGAGACAGCTAAACCAATACTCTCTCACCTAATCATCCAAACAGGATTTAAGCATTTTAAATGTTTTGGTGCCATACAGTCTCTGAGCAACATCTCTCAGCCAATTTGTGTGGAGACTATTGGCACATCAGAGCCCCCGGTCCCAACCTAGCTCTGCTGGGCCCAAAATTCCCACTGGAAATAAGTGTGAACAAGAAATGCAGGGCTGGCCGCTTACTGCATAGTCCTCTTAGCTAGGGCCCCTATGTGTTGCATTGCTGGCACTACAGTCTTTACCCATGGCAGTGCATTATGGAAGAATAAAGCCATGCAGCCCCTTGTAGAAGCACTGAAGCCACAATAGAAAGCACCCACTACTATAAGCTAGAAGGAATGAGGAGTACCTATCTAGGACTGCCAACTGTCCCACTCTTTCTGTGTGAGAAGTGAATGTGGATTGTGGACTCAGGAGAGTGCAAGGACTAAGATTGTGACACACCTTGTCAACAGGAGACAAAAGTGGGAGGGAGAACTGCTTTCACCCTCAGCCTGCTCTGTGCAATCTACCAGTAGTTTGTCACAGCCTGCCTTATAACAAGGGCAAAGGAGATTCAGTGCATGGCATTAATTCTAAATAGTGGACTAATGCTACACCCAGGGCTCCGCTGCACAGAGGACTTACCCAGATTAGCTATTTGATCTGGTTTAACTGATGTAAAGATATGATATGGTATAGGTTTAGTTAAAGCGGTATAACTGTTGTGTGTGGACAATCTACACTGAGATTAGTGAGGCTGAAACAAATGTCTGAGTGTCCACACATGCTATTAAATCAAATCTGTACAATATCAGACCCTTGGGGGGCAAGTGATGCAACTCTGGTGTGTAAAGCAGGCTCTAGTGAGCTTCAACCTCTGCAGCCTGGCTACTTTACATCACCACTTCCACCTATGCGAACACAGCATAATATGCTGCTAAATCAACTCTTGACTCTGTGGGGAGGAGGGAAGGGAGGGGATTTTCTGTTTCAGAGCTCACATTTCTAGCGATAGCTCTCTGCTCACTTTGGGTGCTTTCTCTGCATTTTTAGGGGTCTGCAAAAGCAATCCTGGCTTGTGCAGTGTAATGTCTAATGGCTTTCCTAGTATGCTGCTTATTTTTAAAGAGATGGAAGAAATGAAGGGAACTACTGCAGTGTATCCCCAGGAGTATCTGAAGATGGGGATTAATTGCTTAATCAACACATTTCTCTTCCCACCACAGTGTATAAGATGAGCAGATTCCCTTGTATAAACAACTGCCTCCTGGAATGAAAAAGGGACAGACCCTAGTCTACAGCCCTGTATTCTCTGTGCAAGATTTTAGTACAGGAGGTATGCATGGATCCTGACAATTTGAAAGGATTTGTATGTATATTTATGTGTCCTCTGTGATTATATGTCCAACACTCCTTTCCAAAGTGCAAGCCAGGATCTGTGACAGTTTGGGTGCTGCGTGTGATAGCAGGGGAGGCTGGGTTGTCACAATGTGCAAGCTGGGGGAATAGCAATATGACCCATAAAAGGCCACCAGACACATCAGTTCACGGATTCCACCCCCCTGAAAACACTGCATGGGGCCAGTCCAGCCCCTTTTTTCCTGCTAGAAGGGCCTCCAAAGTGTGATAGAAGCAGAAAGGATATATTTATACTCCACGGAAGTCTACTGAGTGAATAGGCTGAGTCCATTTGCACAAATGCTCAGCTTCCTGAGTGAGACTTATCCCCTTCCTTTGCCACCATCAGAATCAGGTAGCCTATAAGCCCATCAGGCTTCAGGACCTGAACAAGGCTCCTTTGTCTCTGACGTGACAACAGCCCAGGATATATCCCAAGCAACTTTGTTTGTCAACTGTATTCTGGCATCTAAGCTGAAATGCTATCCCCTGCTCTAGAGCAATGAGCTTACTTGCTCAGGTTTCTTAAACGAGAGCTGAATCTAATACTGTCTGCTTCAGTCACTCAGTGGAGCAGGGTGCCTGCAGTCTCTCTCTGAAGTTATAGCGAGTCCCATATTTGCTGTGTATATGTTATGTAAGAGTTACTATTCTGGGCTGTGCTAAATTTAAGAGAGAAATCTATCAGGGACTCCAACTGGCAAGTTAGGCATTGAGTTGTTCAGCGGGATCTCCTGCTTTGATTAGGTGGATTGTGAGGAGCAGAACAGAGTTTAGTAGCTTAATTTAATTCTCATCTTAAGCCTGAAAACAAAAATGTAAAGTCTTAGAGCAGTGGTTCTCAACCTTTCTAGACTCAAGGCAAACCCTCGATAGGCTCGGCACCTATAAGAAAATGCCAGCTCTTAGATTTCACTTGTTTTTTGACTACAGAAAAATAACAGAGAAAATCCTCTGCTGTAGAGGACTCAAAGACCACAACAGGTCAGAATGCTTTTAACACTATAGTTTCCTATTTGAAATCTCTGGACTTATTGTGTGAATCATGTTGGCATATCTAACAGTGCTAATATCATTTGGGACCCTGCAGCACCGTGGTGGAGAATCTCTGCTCTAGAATAATTACCAACAATGCTGTCCTTTAATCCATAGACAGAATAGCATCTCCCCAGCTGTGGCAACATGTTACACACCTCAGACACCAATAGTTTGAAGCTCTTATGCAATTTTTCAGGAAGAATTCACCCTTGTGCACCAGCGTGGGGCCTGCAGGCCACGTTAGACTGAGTGTGATCTGCGTACTTTCAGTGCAGAGGCTGTGTGTAGTTGACCGGAAGCTTGGGCAAATGAGCTTGTCTTGTTATCACCCCAGGAGGTAAGTGGGACTGAGGCAATGTACTGGCCTTGGAGTGGCTCTCTGTTCAGTAGGGGTGAACTTCATCCAGAGTCAACTGAACGGAGTAAGGATTTGACCCAAGATGGCATCTTTATGAACACTCACCAAACATATTGGTAATAGACTTCAGTAGACGCCACTGTTAAGAAAAACACGAGGGAAAAGGCTAAGAGCAATATTTTCAAAGATAAGATTTTTAAACATAGAACTTGGACACCTACTGAGATTTTCAGAATCCCACTAAGCATCTCTGCACCATTGAGCACCTAAATACCTTTGGGGTGTGTTAACCAGGGGAGTTTCAGAGTGGGTTTTACAAGACTGCATGCCTAAAAATGCTTCTGTAGAATCTCCCTCTCCAACAGTCACTCAAAGCACTGAACTAGCATTAGCTAAGCCTTTGAACTCCCCGCAGAGGCAACATGCTGTTATTGCAGCTCTAGGGAGGTTAAGTGAGGCAAGCAGAGGAGAAGTGATTTGCCTAAGGATACAGGACAAACCAGTGGCAGAATTAGATCAGAAAGTCTGCCTTCCTACCCCAATCACACAGCACAGCCCAGGACCAGGTAGAGATTCCTAAGCAAGCTCAGGTACTGGAAGCAGTAGAGCTATGGCATTCTGCCTAGACTAGGAAGCTGGATATATTAGCCCAGCCAGAGCACTATACTAGCATAGCCATATTTTTTTCCAGTGGCCAAGTTAAATGATTCATAACCTGCCTGGGAGTTTCAACATAGCACAGCCTAGACACATCCTAAGTGACTGTGATTCCATTTGATAAAAGACTTGGTCAAAATGATTGCAACCAGACCAATTTCTTGAACATTCAAATGATACATGGAGCAGTTTACTTTGAAAATATAAGTAGCTTTCAGCTGTCTTGGCAGTGCTGTGCTCAGTAGAAAAAACCTTATTAGAAGCCAGGCTCAGAGAGCCAGAAGGTGCTTACTGATTTTTCATCTTGGTGAGTGGTGGAGATACATTTTTGGAATATCACCTACAACTTGTGTCAGATGTCAACTTAAGACAGCCATGGACTGACTGCACATGCATTGCATCTGAAGAAGCAGGGACATTCTGGATTCAGGTAAATGTTTTTTATTGAACTTTTCCAGAGACAACAACATGGATGAAACTGATTGCAGCATCTGATTCACTTAATCTGCCTCCATAGCTCTCTAACCTACTTCCTGTTGGATACCTGCAGTGCCCACTAGGTGGCACTGTGCCACAGTACACATTACCCGGGTTTAGAAGTAGGTGACCTTTTTAATGCGTGTTTGCTAAATAGGTAAAGACTGAGCAGAGCTAAAAGTACTATTCTTTATGTGCAATGTTCCTCAGCTTCCATTCTGCCTGAGAAAATATTCTTGACTGAAAATGCTGATTCTATTACTTTGGATAGCAGATAGCCATTTAAATGAAGCAGAAAGGCCTCTTGTCACTCTTTGTAGTGCTAAAATATCTTTAGTTATCAGGGCTGGCAGGAGAATCCTCAGGAGGAACGGCAGGTTAACACTGACTGCGTGTCAGGGAAATGCTAGCCAAGTCTTCAAACATGGGCCTTGGAAAAGTCCGTATCTCTCATGCAACAGCCGCTTCTCATCCCAGTAAATAGAGCTGAAAGGCAGGCACACACTGGAGAGATGAATGAGTCACCTGACTGGATAACCTAGGAGTTCACTCTTTGGTCAGATCAATAGCTGCTCTGGTGATTATGGACTTCAGTGCCTGAAGAAAAGTTAGATCTGCCACATGATGCATAACTGTTCTACAGCTGCAAGTTTGGAGGAGGGGTAATGGGTCTGGTACCATGTGATGAAGGTCTCCAAAGTTCAAAGAAGGGTGCTCTAAACTTCTCATTTGAGTGTTGTGGGGAGAGGGGCAGAGAAGAATTGTGCAACTGGGAGGGGGACTGCCTAATAGGCCAACTCGTACCCCTGGCTTAGTTCCAAATTTCAGGGCTGTGTCACAGGATCCCTGAGGACTCCTTGAAATAGTTTTCATCTCAAACTTAAAACCCCCCCCACAAAATCTGGCTCTGAATTTAGCTCCAACCAGAAGCCAGATCAGGACTGGTGTTTGCAAACAGTGTCAATGCCTCCTGCCTTGACAGTGACAAGCTGATGTCAGTTTCAGGCCTGTTAATAGCCATCTGTTGAGTGTCCCAGACATTGCTTCTTGAAAATTGGTCACTTTAGGTATGCCAAGAGCATGATCACTGCTAGATCCAAAAGGCTTTCCATAGCTGGGGACACTGCTAAAGTGAATCAGCTGAAAGAGGGGTCTTGACTTTGTGGTCTTGACATTATAAAGTGCACTAATGCCCCAGGAAATGATGTGCTGCTCTCATGCACTAGGGCCAGTGTATGCTGCAAAGACTGTCCCCAAACAAAAACACTAGGGGTCTGGGACTGGAGACTTTGGCAAGAGGGATCAGTTGGGAATGCTGACCCCGGTGGAAGAGGATCTATGTAGTTTAGAAACTGCGAGAAGGCTCAAAAGCTTGTCTCTGGGCAAGGCAGGCTTAATTCCTCAGCTTGGCTTGGTGAAAGGATAGGGTTTGTCAATCAGTGGGGAATCCAGGAGAATTTCTGAAGCTAAGAGTTAGGGGGAAAGGGAGGAAGAGGGCAGGGTCACTATATGGAAATTCAGGACAGGGTTGAGAGCTGATGGTAGGGGGCACAGATTTTAACTGCAGAACTGACAGCTCAGGAATCACAGCTGGGCATGACAGCCATTAGCTAGTCATTTCAGGACACCAGATTTCCAGAGCAGGAAGAGATATGCATATGGGGGTGGCAAGGAAGAGAGGAGTTGGGAAAACGTAGTTTGGAGCAGCAGGGGGGAGCCTGGAGGAAGAGGGAGAGGAAGACTAGGCAATCTACACAAAGCAAGAAGTGTTTGTGTATGTACAGCTGATTATGCCACTGGGTCCTGTGGGCCTTGCTTCTGATGTCTTCCAAACAGCAACAGCCCCTAGGATACCTACCATAATGCACAGCCCAAGCCAGAGAGTTTTTCCTTATTGTGGCTTCCCTGCCAATGGTTTTGGGGATGGGACAAAAATCAAAAGTGTCCAGCTGGCTTTGTACTCATCCCTTCTAGCTTCACAATGTCTAAAAACCTATGGAGAACTACATTACCTTGTTAGCTACACTCAGGAGCACACAAAGCAGGAAACATGGAGCAATATGAATATACAATGCTTACCATATGTAGCCCTGAGTTGCTGAGATGCAGTAACTTGGCCAGAATCACACAGTAGGCCAGTGACAGAAGAGACCCTAGGACACCTGACTTCCAGGCCAGGCTTTCAAGCCAGGCAGGATGGGATTTCCTCCCTCTAGAACAGGACCACCACACTTTGGGTATTAAGAAAAGATGGGATAAATTTCTATCCAAAGGAAAAAATGTATGAGAAATTTATAATCAGCAAAACAAAGGAACTGAAAACTGAAGGACCTTAGTTGCCTCACTAGGACCTGACGGGGCTTAAGTCTGTATTCTTTTTTTCTAAGAATAGCCAAACATGGAAAATGGAAACCCTGTAGATGGGAGACTTGCTAGTGAAAAAGCTCAAGTAAACATGCAATAAGAAATAAGGAAGAAATGTAATCTTTGCACAATATAGCAGCTGTAGACCTTAGCAAGTACTTGTCATGATCTCTTCAGACACTGGGTGACACATCAAGGAAATTGCTTATGGCTATGCATTGAGTCAGTAGCAAAACTGAAACAGCCCAGGTCTCCTGACTCCCAGCCAGCCCCATGATTCTTCCACTAGCTGCTGCTTTGTAAAAGCAGTATGATAGAAAACTGATCCTGCAAGCCAGGCTGTACCCTACCAGATCAAATGGATGGTACCCTTGCACTTTCAAGTCCGGCTGAGTTGCCTACAGAGTACTGTCTCTCCGCTGCTTCCCAGCTTCACCATGTAGTCCAAAGATCTGTGCTGAGGAGTGGCTCGGCTAGGGAGGAAGCATGCCATTGTCATTCTGTGCCCGTGCAGAATGCCCAGAGACAAAAATCCTGTCCTAGGTTGTATTATCCCTCTGCAAAGCCCCTGGGAGCCCTCTCATGTAGCAGGGAGCATGGCATAAAGGCAGAAGCTCCGGTAATATGGCTCCGCAGTAGCCATCCTGTCACAGTGCCAGATGGGGCTGCCAGGAGCTAGTGCCAGTGCACTGGTGCAGTGCCTTGAGGTGGATGGCACTGACCTCCTACAAGACCCCAGAGATCTGCCAACGTTTTGGGCAGCCTTATTTTTTGATATGGAACTTGGTGAGATGATCATCATGGATTTCCTCCATGTGAGGCCCCTCCCACAACGTTTTTTTTTCTTAGGAGGGGATGATCAAGACCCATGTGATTTAGGACTCCAGCATTTGCATTCTGTTAGTCAGAGACCATAATGCATTCCTCAAGTGAAAATGAGTTTTGTTTAACTGCTGCTGTTGAGAGGAGGCTTAGTGCTGTGACCTTTCAATACAAAGTACATCTGTGTCTTTCAAATTCACCCTTCCCCTTTAAGTAACTTACAAACTCATGTTAATAAAATGCCTTCTACTTAGTTAGGTGCCAGCTCTGCCCTCATCCTTGGGGGGACGGAGATGGGAGAGGGGATGGGGGAGGGGAGAAAGAAAGAACTATGAGGTCATGTTCTAGTCACATGACTGCTGCAGCATCTGTCAACTGTGATACAATTACTAAGACATAACTGTGCATTTATGACATTCAAACCTGCTAAGCAAAGCCTCTCCTCCTTTGGTGTGTTAGCCTTTTCCATACTTAGGGATCATCTTAAAAGTTGTCTAAGCAAACCCATGATAGGAGTCATAGTGCATGACTTCATTTTAGAGGGTTTTTTTTTTATACTCAAGCTGTTAGTGCAGAGTAAAAATTACCTCCTGGAACTTCTGCTAGTTAAACCCTTTCCTGAGAAATGCTGCAAGGCAGTCTCCTGGCCGCATTTGTTTTCATGTGGCAAATCTGACTTACCAGATTAGGGAAAACCTCTTAACCTGTCAGTTTTAACAACAGTGAAGGCTAACACATCATTGGTGATGCAGAATTAGGTTAAATTTTTTTTCAGTCCAAAAAGCCAGGATATTAAAAAATGCATGATTCTCATGTCAACTCTAACTCAGCCTCATAGCAAATATGATCATAGTAAATGTGATCACTAAAGGGGGTGTTAAATGTTGTGCCTACAGCTATAAAGCTTCATGAAGAAGCCAGACCTATTGTGGGGGTGCATGGCACACCTGCATGTCCTGATATTTGGTAGCATGGTCTCGTGACTAGACACATCAAGCACAAAGCTCTACCTCTATACAATGGCAAGTTCCATTCAACACTCTCATATTTCTAGAAGCAAAAGAGGATTTTTCTCTCTCAACCGGACAGAAAAGCAAGGATGCACATAGGTTTTCTTGGGGGAAGGGCTAGTTCCCAGTTGTCACAAGAGATGATCCACATGCAGCACAGCTGACAGAGTGGTGCAGAAGTTTTGCTGACGTGAGGCTGCGATGACTCTGTTCTGCCAATCGACCAGATAGCTGTGCAGGTCATACCAAATGTGTGCCAGTAACCCCTTTACAATACCGTATGTCATCACGTACTCTCCTCCTGCTACAGAAAAGCTCTTTGCTAAATGCAGCGTGTTAGATAAATAGATGAAACATGCCCAAATCTGGGAGCATCATATTTATGCTGTAGCTTGTATTTATCTAAAACCCTCATTCATATTCTGCAGGTTACAAACTCCTGGATATGCATCACCCCCCTTGACAGCAGGAAGACTTTTCTCTTTACCTTCTCTTGACTGCATCCCCAGCCCACTTATTTCCAGCAACAACACAGCAAGAGACCCAACCCCTCTTCCCCACAGGACAATATGCCTGGGTGGCTGGCTTGTCTCTGAGCACAGAGTCACTCTTGGCTCTGGGCCAGTTCTTCCCCATCCTCAGCCTGCTCTTTATCTGTGCTGGCTCTCCTCTGCTGAGGGAGCAGTGAGCAGCCATACTGGCACAGACGCAGACTGGGGGTGAATTGTAGCAGGCTGGCTTTCTGGGGAAGAACTGCAGACAGCTCCAGCCTGCAGGGATGTGATTTGGATCAGGACCTGCTGAACCTCAGGTCTCTGGGATTGTTCCCAAAAATCTCAAGACTTTTGTGTCGGGCACTGACACCTGGTACTCAAATGCCAGAGCTGTATGCAACCATCACTCCTGTGAAAGTAGCAGCAAATAGATGAGAAGAGGAGGAGCTTGTAATACATTGGGTCAAGAAAAGATAGAAAGAAGAGAGCTCTTGAATATATATACGCACACAGACAGTAATCTGAATTCACTCTAAGGAGAAATGGGTTGGTTCCCTATCATACAATGTAAAGGGAACAGTTGTTAGATCACTGGATGGTTCTCCAATGGGAAAAAGAAAACGAGGCATGGAGGGAGAGTGGAGGAGCAGTTAAGGGAAAAATGTCAAGATTTCCTCATTTCCCCTCCTCCCCCCTCCTTTCTTACATTGCCTCCTTCCCCTGCAGACTCTGAGCACCCTGACTGATTTTTAAAAGGCAGTAGAACTGACTTACTCTTTCTACCAAACAGCAGCACATAATCAAATGCCCCCATTCATTAGACAGTTCTTCAATCCCACCTTCCCCCCATCCCATTCACACACCTCTTCACAGGACGAATGAAACAATGGGCCCTGCAGCATCCTCACTCTGACATTTGGATCTGGCTGCAGAGGATCACCGAGCAACCTTCCCAAAAAGCACAGAAACTGGCCAGTCTTCAATCTGCCTAGTGCTATGAGGCCCAGCTGGCACAGGCTTCAAGGCTCTATTGCAGTTGATATGTTAAATAAACACACTTTGTAATGAGGTGGTGAACACCCATGGATTAAACCCCACATTCAATTTCCTAAGTATTCAAGAAGGAAAGAAGGAAAGAAAATCAAGGTGAACCGTGCCTGATTGTGCTTTGTAACAAATATGTGGAGCTACAGGGTCTCGGCTTCCACAGATCTAGTCATATGCAGGGACACATGCCCATTATATGTATGTTTGGAGAACTGTATCTCCAGGTGCTAGTTAAAAACGCTAGTAGAAAACTGTGTACAAGGCACACAGTATTCTAACTACTTAAGATTTTTACTACCAATTCATTCAGACATGTCAGAGATACTGTTCAATATTGGGAGCACTGAGCAGAATTCTGGTGACTAGAGAAGTGTTCATATAGTCATTGCTAGCAAGCTGCTAGCATAACTCTTCTGGCCAGAATAAACAAGGATCTTTTTTCCCTTTCAAACAATGTTATAAGAAACGCCTGCTTTAAAGACTACCAGGGGCATAGGACCTGATCCAGGTTCACTGAAGTCAGTAGAAGTTAAGGATTTATTGACTTCAGTGGGACCACAGTCAGGACCTGTGTTTAAAGCATGGTTTATGCTGGTTGTAACATCACTGCTGGAGACATGTGAGCCAAACAGTCCAGGTAGTAATGGTAACTCCAGTGCTATAGCTGCACAGTGTCAAAGAGGGATCAAGAAATTGGCAAGGAAGGACTGAAGAGCCTCTGGAGCTCTGATAACAATTAGTAAGAAAGGGGTAGACAATGGAGGAAATTGTTTCCCAGGAATTCCTTCTCAAAGCTACAGGTGCCCCTCACCTAAGTCTCATGGAGAGAAAAATGAAGGTAGCCCAACTCTTTGCTCACAGTCACACTTCCAGCCTCCAAGAAGGCAAGTTAGTTAAAGTCTACACAATTCAATGATTCTTGCTAGACTGTTCCCATTCCTGTGCTCCATCAGGCAGTCAGAACTAAATGGTTGGGCAGATATAGTGGGTAAAAGGATGTAGTGGAGAGGCAGGAATGGGAAATATGAGACACATGTTGTTTCGGGGTGAGGATGGGGACTGGAAACAACCATCCAAGAATGGAAGGTTCCTGAATGCTTCCTGCATTTCCTTCAACATTATATAGGCCCAGCTCTGATTGTCTAAGATAGTTCTCAAAAAAGAAATCCCTGCACCAGCAAGAGAAACCAATCTGAGAGCCTAACTACAACCTGTCAACAATAACTCTGTAACTAGTCTCTGAGGAGGCGAAGAACAAGAACTGTCATTACAAAGTCAAATTAGAATTAGCTAAAATATCATATCGTGGGTTGATTTCACTACAATGTGAGCTATGAGCTTGCCGTACTCAGCCTGTTCTCAGGAGAAATGAGCTTGGATCCTAAAAAAGCAATCCTGTTGATTAAGCCAAAGGACTAAGGATTAAACAGCATGGAAAATTAACTGTGCTTCCCTTTCATCCTTCAAAAGAGGCCCCCACCAGACCACCAGGAAGATCACAGTTTTTTCTGTTAAAACAGAAAGCTGGGGCATAGGCAAAATGAAAATTATTCCCAGGAAGTTTCTGGTTTGCGTAGGTTGTCAATTTTGTGATGGAAAAATTAAAGAAGTGGTTTGAAAGTTTTTAGCTAGAGAGTATTGGGGAGTAAACTTTCTAAACAGTTGTATACACAGGTTCTGCCCTGTCTCTCTGACTGTTTCTTTAGCAAGACATTAAAAAGTCCACATCAAGGACAGGAGGAAAATCTATGCAACTCTATAAATTTCTATAAATTACTAATATGAATTCCACATTTCTTAGGAGAGAATGAAATAACAAGTTTGTGTACACTAAGAGATACATAGAAAGAAGGCTTAAACAGCAGGAAAAGTCCTGAATTCACTCTTGTGTCTAGGTATTGAATGTATGGCATCTGCAATGTAACATACAGGATATAGTTACCCCCATAGTATCTAGGCAATTTGAGGATATTAAGAATAGGTGGCTGCCTTAGCTTCACATTTCCTTCATCTACTAAAAGTACTCATGCAGCATCTTTAACATTTTAATCTATATGGGTGCTTGGACACGTGATGCCATTACCATGCACACATGACAAAAATGTCACTTTGTGTAGCTTAATGGCATCACGCTGTACACGTGCAGAAGTTTTGGAGGTTTTAAATCTTTTCAAACTATACTACACCCTGATTTAGTTTAGTTTGCGATGCTGCATTGCAACTATTAGTCAGCTCACCCCCTGGCCATGGGAGAGGGGGACAGGCTTCACAGAAAAAAGACTCGGGTACCTCGTTGCTTCTGCCTTCAGCAGACACAGGCAGAAGCGGCAAGGGGCCTGATCCTTTTTTTTTTGGTGGAGCCTGCCCGCCTCTTCCACAGCCAGGGGGAGAGCTGCCAGCAGGCCAAGGGGCCACTAGGCTGCGGGGAGCCCCACTAGGACCCCACAGGGATACCTGGTCAGGCTGCTAGCAAGCCAGGTGCTACCCCAGCTCAGGGTTGGGGAGGAGCTGGATCAGGCTGGGTGCTGCCTCCAAACTGGGACAGTACCTGGCCTGCTAGCAGTCCTCCCAGGCAGCCCTAGGAAGGACTGGGGCCCCCACAGCTCAGGTGCTGCTTGGCCCACTGGCAGCTTGCCCCCCAGCTGTGAGCAGGCTACACTGAAGGGGGGAAAAAAAAGGATCAGGCTACATGCTGTAACAGTGATGGAAACCCCTAAATTAAAACGGTGGGTTTCTATTGAAAACCCACCGTTTCAATTTAGGGGGCATAGAACGCAACCCTAAGGACAAGGTTTGAAATAAAGGAGGGTTGGGGGTGGGGGATTGAGCCCCACCCCACAATACGAGATAAGAGCCCCTGGCCGGTCCCACACCTTTCTACGCTGCTCAGGAGGTGGCTCCTTCTGGCTTATGGCTGCCACTGCTGCTGCCCCCCCCCCCCCCAAAGAGTCTGAGTGTAATTTGAACCCTGCCTAAGGACTAAACCCCCCTCACGTACACAAGCCCCGTATAACCCCAGCTGACTTCTGGTTGTTGCCCTAGTCATCCCTGTTGCCTCTGAGCTCTCAGTTATGTTCCTGGGTCCCTCTTGAACCCATTTTGACTTTATTCATTCTGTGGTCTCTTCATAGACTGTCTTTTGTTACAGGTTTGTAAAGCATTGGGCTTGAAGCATAGCTTTGCCCTGGTAGCAAAATATTTCTTCTCCTGCCAAAATGGCTTTTCCTGAAGGCAATGAACCTGGTCAAACTTCAATATGCTTAGCACATTAGGGACTAGTTTGATTGAGGCTTCTGGGAACTATCATACTAGAAATGATAGGTTTGTTTGTGTATGTCATGTTTTATATCTGATAAGTGAGTTATTCTATGCTGGGGATTTGCAGATGTCAAAAACTCTTTCTTAACACAAAAAGTATTAGAAAATGAGAGAGCATAGTAACAAGTTGGTATTGTAACTAATCCTCTTCTAACAGTTTCATTCACACTCTCTTGTGAAGTGTGAATTAATCAGGCTGAGAAATTTTGAGGAGCTGAAGAAATGTGTGTCATTTAGCATTAAACAGTGGTGCTCTTGGTTAAAGTGTGGAAATCTAATCACCATGTGGGAACTTCACCTCCATGTGAAGGTAAAACTTTAACCCTAACATAACTTAAAGCAAGTGTTTTCCCAAGAGTAATTGTATTATTTTATCCAAGTGTTTTGCTCAAGTATAATAGCATCGCCAACCTCACACAGTCAAAAATGAATCAGCTAAGAAAACAGAAAGTTCACATGATTTATTTATGTATTTATTTATTTTTAAAATGTATATCTTACCCTATCTAGAATATTAGGCAGCTTATAATAAAACGGTGAGCAATGGCAACACTGGGAAGGTGCAAGACTGCAGAATGGGCTTATGTCAGTAGGGAAAGCTACAGGCACTAAAGTTACTCATGCAAAGCAAGACACCAGATGAGGATAGGAGATCTGAGTTCTTTTCTCAGCTCTGGGGGAAGTGGCCCTTTAAAAGATGTATTTATTTTGGTGCCTAACCCAACAGTGTCTCAGTTGCCATAGCAGGAGGCACGATTGTGACTGTTCTCTCCAGTGTCTCCCCAGATGACAGCTTATATGAATGGCTAGGGAGAAAGATTCAGGGCTCCCAAACGGGCAAAGTACCTCAGATTACAGTAGAGAAGAAGAAATGGGTAGGAGAAATCCAGCCCCCTTGTGGTACCCCCAAATCAGGCTCACATCTTGGAGACCATAGAAGGGGGTCAGCACTCTACCCTAAATTATACATGGCAAGAAAAGGGGTTCACGCCTCCTTGTAGGACTTGAAGATGGAGGCAGAGCAGGGATTCCCAGATCCCTGAACACCCACAAAAAAGGAGAGTGTGTGGGTGGTTGAGCGTCCCACATCCAAATTTGCCCACTCCCTCCATCGCCCACTTCCATGCCCCCACTGTTCCACACCCCCCTCACTTTCACAAATATCCATCCCCCAAACCTGAACTCCCCCCACACCCACCCGCCACTACCCACATTTTTCCTTTCCTCATAATCAGGAAGACAAGCATTATGCAAAACACCTTGGGAATGCTTTGCCTTCAGCCCTAGGCATGGCAAACTTAAGCCAATTTGAGTAACCACATAGATTTTAGAGAACTTAAAATAATCAACCTTTAAACAAAAAGGTCTCTTCCACCTTAAGTACAACAGAACCCTACTTAAGCCAGGGAAACTTCGATCTCAGCACCCATGCTGATCACATCTGAGTCAGCAGTGTGAGAAGAGAACCCTTAGGTGGACTTGTTCCCAAACATTTGAAGCTTTTCAGGTGAAAATCAGTGCCCTAAACTCTGCCTAGAAATATTAAAAAGAGAAAGAAAAAATAGAGTGCTATGATAAGATACTCCCCTTAATATATAAGCTGCTGCACTGTGAATTTGCTTCAGCTGTCTTACGGATTTGAGATCTAGACTAGCGCTGCTAGCATTCTAATTTCAAAGTGTCCAAAGCATGGATTGCTTATAGTAAAGTCTGCACCCAGAAAGAAAAGGTTCAGAAACAGATCGGGGAAAAGTAGTACTGGTTGCTGCTGTTATTTGATCACCTGAAAGGTGCCCTCCTGGATACCTTTATCCTTCAGTCTATCATACCATCATGGCACCATGCCTATTAACTACTTGAGTAGGATGAAATCTGCTTTTTTAAATCTAGTGTCCTAATTTTGCTGACCTCATGGTCTCCCTGTCTCAGGATCTGGAATTCTATTGTATCATGATCGCTTTCACCCAGTTTACACATCACCTTCACATCCTCCACCAGTTCTTCCCTGTTTGGTCAAGACAAGATCCAAGATAGATGATCTCTTAGTTATATCCTCCACTTTCTAGAACAGAAAGTTCTCCTCCATTCAAGTTAGAAATTTGGCTTCATTGTTCATTCAGCAGATGTCTGGAAAATGAAAGTCTCCCATCAGTACCATTTTGTAGCTTTCAGATAGATTTGTCACACATTTGAAGTAAGTTCCTCATCCAGCTCCTCTTCCTGATTAGGTGCCCTATAATTAATCCCAACTATTATATTGGTGTTGCATCTTTCACCTTCACCCAGTTACATTCTTCTTTGTTGTCTTCATCTTCCTGAACAAGGGAACAAGTGTATGTGTTTTACATACAAGGCAACACCACCACCTTTTCCAACCCTGTCCTTCTGAAATCAACTGTAACCCTCAATGATGACATTCCAGTCATTAAAGCTGTCCCACCATGTCTTGGTGATGCCAGTCAGATCATAGTTCTTTTCAGAGGCAGCAGCTTCCAGTTCATCTTGTTTTTTCCCCATACTTCTTGCATTTGTATGCATGGCATCGGACATATTTTGCATTTTGACCTATTCACTTCCCTTTTGTGCTACTTGTTGCTGTCCTGTAGCTCTCTGACTCTTTCCCAGAGTTAAGTTGCTTCAAGTCCATGCCCTTGTGGATTGGGCACTCTGTTGCTGAAGGGTTTTGATCACCATTCCCCATGGAACCTAATTTAAAGCCCTCCTTATTACATAGGCCAGGCGATGCCCAAAGATGCTGTTCCTGTTCTTGTCAGATGGATCCCATTTCTTGATTATAGTCCTGTCACCAAGAACATCTGCCCATAGTTGAAGAAGCCAAAGCCTTTACATTGACACCCCCACTTCAGCCACCCACTCACTTCTAGCATACAATGGTCTCTGCCTGGACCCTTACCTTCCACCAGAAGAATCAATGAGAAGACTACTTGGGTTCCAAACTTCTTAATCCTTCTGCCAAGAGCCTCATAGTCATCTCTGATACGGTCTGGTCAGTGTCATTCTTGCCAGTATTACTGGTGCCTACATGGACAAGCAGGAAGGAGTAGTGGTCCAAAGGATGGATGAACTTTTCAGACTCTGTGATATCTTGAATGTGGGCTCCAAGCAGTCAGCACATCTTCTAGGCCCCCAAATCTGGACAATAAATTGGTGCCTCTGTCCTCTGCAGAAGGGAGTCACCAGCCACTACCACTCTTCTCATCCTTCTTGGTGCAATGGTCCTGGAGCCCCTTTCCTTGGGGCTGTGCATTTCCTGTTCTCTAGGCTGCTGATTCCTTTGCTTCATGCCTGCAGATGTCCTCCCCTCTGCTTTTTCCTCAGCTGTTCCACCACAGAGTGCTTGAAAGCAATTGCTGACTTCAGTCTTCAATTATTTTAATTCTGGGGACCCTCCTTCTTTGAGTAGTCACATGATGCCACTTCTCCTCACTTGTCCTTTGGCCTTTCCAGTGCCAGCCTCTAGTAACTCCTGTCTAACAAGTCTTTCTGTTTCCTGATGCAATGCAGCATAGATACCCGTGTTTCCAACTTTTGAATATTCTCCTCCAGGGCAGACACCAGCTTATACTTGGTGCAGATGAAGTGCTCCTGACCCACAGGGAAGAGCACAAACATGTCACATCCCATGCAGATAATAACAGCTGATCCAGACTCCATTTGTGTGTCTTTTGTTCCCTGGAGCACACCTATGCTGTAAATAGAAGGGAAAAAAATGAGGCAGCGGTGGGGGAGAAAAGATATACCATAAGAACCTGCACACCAAGCACCCACACCAGGGCCCTTATATATGCTCATGCATGTAACCTAGGTACACCCAAGGGTGTGCCCTATTCTCAGTTGAATAGGATGGGTAGGCATGAGGGGGCACTGTGAGAGGGATGCCAGATTTTCAAGCAGATCCCTCTTTCCTCTATAGAGTTAGCTCAAGCCCAAAGTCCTTAACTATATACAATTTATTAAGTTATAATATACATAAACATAAAACGAAATATCATATATATATATTTACACAGAGAACACTAACAAATAACCAAGGTCAAACCTTAAATAACACTATTTACAGCATCACAATACAACATTTCAATTACAAAAGATAAGATGCAAATATGAACAATCTTAATAACAGCTATTCCTTAATATAGTCCCTGACCCATGGCAAGAGATAGTCCTTCTTCCAGTGGGGTCCCTTGTGGGGTGTCCAGGAGGCACCAGGGGCCCCTCCCTTTAGGGCCTTGACTAGGTGGGGGGCTGCTCACCCAGCCCCTTCTCTGGGTCTGCCTGCCCCAAGTGTCTTTCCCCCATGGGACCCAAGGGCCTAATGACTGACGCTCCCTCAGGTTGCTGTGGTCAGGGCGCAGCTCGATGGGGTCTCCTCTGCTGCAGCACTTCTCCAGGCCTCTCCCAGGCCACTGGACTCCTCTCCACCCTGTGCCTTGCTCTGGGCACCGAGGGCTCAGCTCCTCTCAGCTGCTGCCCCACTGCTGCTGGCTCCTGGGTGCTGGGCCTCATGCTGCAGCACTACTATTTCCCCGTGCCCTGGCTTGGCACTGAGGGCTCTCTTAGCACAGGCTGGGCCCTTCAGGCTCCGGCCAGCCAGCTGGGTGGCTAACCCAAGCAGCCTCCGCTGCTCCCTGGCTCCTAAGATTCAGGCCCGTGCGCTGCCTTGTGCACCTTGGGACCTGGCCGCTTGCTGGGAGATGGGACCTGAGTTGCCTCACTGTGGCCCCCAAGGCCCTACTAGGGTTGTAGGCTCAAGCCACTGCTTGTGGCTCCCAAAACCTGAGCTCCATGCACTGGATGGACCTGAGCAGTCTCGCATCACTACCAAGGCTGCTCCTCCAGTGGCAGCTTCAGGAGCCTTGGGCCTGTTGCCCGCTGAGGGAGAGCTCCCCAGCTTTTCTTGGCTCTGCTCTTCTTGAGTCCCTGGCTGCATCTGCCCTCCTGCTGGGCATGCAGGTCCTTTTGTATGCTCCAGGGCTCTGCCCCTGAAATCTTCCGGACCTGATGGTTTAGTTTTCAGTCAGGTCCGGGAGAGCTCTTCCCCTCCTCCCCTCAGGAAAGGGGTGTGACTTTGTCTTCTGCTGCCTCCTGATTCTGCTGCCACCAATCAAAACAGCAGGGTCTCAAGCCTGGGGCTCAACCCAAGCTCTGAAAGATGAGCCTGCTACAAATACATATGCACAGTCTCACCTGCACCAGGGCCCTAGTCCATGCTCACACACGTGTACAGATTCTCCTGCTCCCTGGCTCCCTCTCTGGGCTAATTCCCTCTGTTTGCTGCCCACAGGTTACAGCTTACTGGGAGCTGCTTTTTATGCTGCCTATCCTAGCTCCACCCCAGAGCAAGCCTCAATCACTCCAGCCAGGGGGAGGTGGAAGAAAAGAGAGAGAGGGAGAGAGGGAGAAAAAGGGGCTGGGGGAGTAAAAACACACACACACACACACACACACACACACACACACACACACACACACACACACACACACACACACACGGCAAATACTGTAGCACCAGTGAGCCACCCTAAGTTACTAGCATAGAGGAACACCTCTTCAAGGCAGTTCCACAACTGAGCTGCTTATCTCAAAGCAAGTACTCTCTGCTTACTGCTAAGCTTAATGAGTATTCTAAACTGTAATATGTTATGAAGTATGTGTTGCAATGTAGGAATCCTTTCATCTGATGTAAAATAACTGGATTGGATTACAACCATGTGAAAACCTCCATATATTCCTTTCAATTCATGTGTACAGTGCATCCCAACTGGGTAAAATAAGTAAGCAAACTTATTTGCATGTAACAACTCTACTGACTGAAATGAAATAAATCAGGGAGTCACCTGAATTATGTCAACGCTGACCTGTTCATCCCTGTTTCTCACATGTTAACTCACATGGTAATAAGTTGTTATGTGGATGAGTACACGTATTTGCTGCTAGTGTTGTTTAACTCTAGGCCACAGTCTAAAATTCAACATGACTAGGAGTACATATTTATGTCTTAGAGTAATTATTCTTACAATGTCTACACTAAAACTTATAGCCATTTTTGTTCAGTTGTGTTAATTAATATTTCTTCCAACACAGCTGTTGCTCCCATGTAGACAAAGTTTAGAATAAGCCTAAACTGCGAAGTTCAGACTTCTGAACTTCTCTGAAGCTTTGTGAGAGTTTTTTGCTTCTAAATTTTTGGTCTGGCCCATGTAGCAGGTAGAGAGTCAGCTGCAAAGGTTAGGTCTGTACCTCAATCAAAACTTCCTCCAAGTCTGAGGTTGTCCACGTCTGGACCTTTGATTAAGTACAACAAATAAAAAGTTAGAAAACAGGCAGGGCTAGCTGTTCATTATAGATGTTTGGAGAAGGGAGGTTTGGGGAAGAGGATGGTTATTGCTGTATCTGAGTTTGTTAATTACTTCAGTAATGAATCAGACCCCAAAGATAACAATTTGTACTACTGAATCCAAACACAGCTGCTCAGATAAAGATCACACAAACCACACGGCATATGAAAGATGGACTTCATGGTCTGCCAAAGGTCGTTTTGTCATTTCAGTTAATAATATAAGGTTCTTCTTTCTACATGGCTGGTGTCTCAAGAGCTGCCACTGCGAAGGTTCTTGACACAGTGGAGCAAGCTGGATAAGAGGACCTTGGCCTCCTTTGGAAGATTAAGCCTGAAGCTGTAGGAAACAGGAGATCTCCAATCTAATTCTAGAAAGTACTGAATGCCCATAACCTCTAGAGAAGCCAGTGGCCTTGGAGAGTGCTCCTAATCACATAAGATGGGCTTGAGACATCACAGGATCAGACTTTCATAACTAGCTTCATTCAGAAATCCATGTTGACAGGAAGAAGTCCAGCCTTTTCCAGGTAAAATCTGTTAACAGAATCATAGATGGGAAGGCCGGAAGGGACCTCAGAAGATCATCAGGTCCAACTCCCTGCACCAAGCAGGAAAGATGACCCGGGGTCAGGGGACCCCAGCGAGGTGACTATCTAGTCTCCTCTTGAAGATTTCCAGGGTAGGTGATTGCAGCACCTCTGGAGGAAGTTTATTCTACAGTCTGGACACCCTGACTGTGAAGAAGTTTTTCCTAATGTTGAGCCTGAATTGATCTTCCAAGAGTTTGTGGCCATTACTCCTGGTTTTCTTCTTGGGTGCCCTGGTGAGCAGTTACTCACCAAGTACTTGATGCACTCCCCTAGTGTAGCAGTAAGCTGCTACCAGGTCCCCTCTCAGCCTTCTTTTCCACAGGCTGAAGAGTCGCAGATCCCTCAGCCTTTCCTCATGTATCTTGCCTTTTAAGACTCTGACCATACAGGTGTCTTCTCTTTGGACTCTCTCAAGTTGTCTACATCCTTGTTAAAGTGTGGTGTCCAGAACAGGATGCAGTACTCCAGCTGCAGTCTCACCAGTGCTGAGTACAGCAGACGAATCACCTCCTTGGTTTTGCTGGAGATGCATAGATTGACGCTATTCCCTCAGCTCCTGCAAAAGCAGCTGTCCCAGTGTCCCTATCTCCTGGACTTACTTGTATGTTGGTCCCTGGACATGTTTGAATTTGTGTATCCCTGTCCCCTAGCAATCTTAGTTTAAAGCCCTGTCCAGAAGATCCATCCTAGCCATGAACAGGGACTCACCTCTCCTTGTGAGGTGGATGCCATCCCTTCCCAGGAGTCCTCTCTCCCTGCAGTGCACACCGTAGTCAAGGAATCCAAAGCCTTCTCAGTGGCACCAGCATTGGAGTTGCCAGTTCATTTCCATACTGTTACCATACTGTAATGACAATTTTTTCCCGTTGTATTCTTAGTTTGAAACCAAGATCCAAGACCTCAATATGCCTTCCCCAGCTATTTTAAAAATGTATAATAGCCAGGGCGGACTACTTGCAGTGGAACAAGACTGAGGTATATTTTCCTCACTGTATGACAGTGAGACATATGTGATTTGGAATCACACTTGTAAAGAAGCCCTAGATTCATTCATTCAATAACACACCATACATAATTTCATTCTCCAGGGGTAAAATTCACCTCTGGGTGGGGGACCAACCCAGGAAGAGCTACATTCCTGTGACTTTATACAGAGAGGAATAATTTTCCTCTGTAACGCTCATTTACTCTAATGGGAGCTCCTCATTTGCAGAGAGGAAGTCTACTGCCATGAAATATTGCACCTGTATGGAGAAAGTATCAAATATGCTTCCCATTGCTGAGAACAATTTCCTCACATAGAAAACTGATTTCAGAGAAATACTTCTTTTATAAGCTTGTTTCTTTTTTCCTTATGTGACATATAAGGGTGCTGTGTGTCCAGGGACCTAATGTCTCCTGCAAGGTGCTGAGAATTGTTAACTCCCACTGAAGACAAGACAAGAGTGAAGAGCATATGTATGGGACTAGTCAGGGATTTATGAGAACTGTATTCAGGCCTCAACTCTGCTACAGAGGTCTCACTGGGCTCTCTAAAAGACACACAGAATAAGGACAAATAAACAAACTACAGCAAGGCAAAAGAGGTTGGGGATCTACTGAAATGTCAACTGCTCCGTGTAAGTATTGATGTGCTTGCTCTTAATCCATGGTAACTGAAAACTCAACTGAAGCAGCTTAGTTCTCAGTGAAAAAGAGTTATGTTGCCATGATTTATCTTTCAATTAGCATAGGACAAGAGTAGGCATACAAACAATTACCGTGTCAGCTACTCTACTGTGAGTCTCCACTTCTTTCAACTTGGTGTAATTCATTAATTTGCCCAATCTCTGTGCCTCAAGTTGTCGTTAGTGAAAATGGAAATAGTAACAATAAATACATTGAAGATTTTAAGATGCTCCGTGTAGCAATGGGAGCCATATAGGTTTCACAAATAGAGGACATGAGTGCTTTAGAGGAAAAACTTGCCAGACTGGTCTTTCTTTTGTGCCTAATGACTGGTGCCATACAGAAAAGAAAGACTGAGAGAGCTTTTTCCAATAAAATGTCCAGTGAGCTGTAAGTAATTAAACCAACAAGTTGATCTGAGTAGGAGAACTGCTTCATTATCTCACTTAGTCCAGCACTGACTCGTTAAATAGTAACTTACATCTTTCATGTTTGTGCACTGAATATGGAAAAGCACAAATAGGCCGCATCCAAACAAGTGCAGCTATGTGGTATGTGGCACCGCAGAAACATCTGCAGCACCACATACTGCACATTCAGTTCTCCATGCTGCAAAGGAGCAGCATAAGGGGAGTTTTGACCCCTGGATATCCAGGGGTCAAGAAACCTGCACAAAAACAAGTGGAGCGGCACATACTGCTCAAAAACAGAGCCTGGCCAGACAGAGTCATGCTCCAGCTGCTGACCAGGATCTGCGTGGCAGGATTACTGCTGCCCCAGGAGTCCCCCAGGACCCCAGATAAGGCTGCTGGGGCTAGCCAACTGCTAGTCCCAGCCTTCCATATCCACCCCCCGTTCCCTCCAGCGTAACTTGCCACGCACCAGCGGGCATGTGGCACAGGCATTCCCTGGGAACAACTAGCAGCGGTACAAAGTGCGCCCCTGCAGGGAACAAAATGCCCACGCTCGTATGGACGTAGCCATAAAGCTCAATCCTCAAGTTGCAGATCAGGCACCTGGAGGTACTCAGCCAGTGAAAACTGAGTTTTGGGTCCGCTTACTTCTTCCAGCACAAAAAAAGTTCTTATGTAGCCTAAATTCTTAACTGGCCTACACTCCATGTACTCACTCTCCCTTCTGCTTCTGGAGCACGTTGAGGGAAGAGATAGACATAATGAGAAGAGTCAGAGGTTGGGACCAGAGCACACAATGCTGCACCTAGTTGTTGGCCAATGCAACCACCGTGATATACAGTAGCCCTGACACTACTTTGTGTTTTGCAGAAAGTGGCAAAATATTCCCTGTGGCTCCAGGAGTAGGAGAAACCAGAAGAGCTCTCTCAGGATATAGCTAGACGGGGTGACAGTCAAGAATGAAACCTGACTCTTTGAAAATTTTCTACAACAGAAAATTCAGGGGGGCAAGGAATTATTGATCAAAATATTTTATTTTGACAACATTGAAATATTTCATTTTATTTTTCAGTGTACATTACTTTATAACATGTAATATAATATCAAATAAAAACATGAATGAAAAGTAATTGCAAACGAAAAATGAAATGTTCCTTTTTAAAAAATGTCACAAAGGAATGTTTTGGTGTTGTCAACTTTTTCTTCCTGATTTTCACCAAAGAAACACTTTGAAATCATGATTTAACCAAGAACTTTAACCTCTGAGGTCTGCAGCCTCTCATAGAAATGTTTCTATGGAAGATGTCCTGACCAGCTCTCAGAATGCTGATTTGCCATTATATTAAAGTATGTAAGTAAAAGGTCAGCAACCTATGGCCTCCACATCTAGCCTGTGGAGAAGGGACACTGGCAGCAATTAGGCAGCAGTGGGGAGCAGCATGGTAGTATCTACCATCCCCTGAATAGTTTTTCTTCAGCTCTGTTTACCACCTCCACAATGTTCCCTGCTCTCTTGCATGCCCTTGATTGCAGCCATGCTTCTCTAGTCACTGAATTCGTCCCTGGAAGAAGCTGGTGGGCAGTGGCTGCAGTAGGGGGACACAAAACCAAGACTGTAGACTTTGGCACAGAGCAGGGAGGAGCTGGAACAACAGCAGGTGGCTTGGAGCAGCATCTGGATGGCAGAAAGTGTCCTGCCTTTGGACCCAGCTGCCTTATTTTGGCCTGCTGCTCCTTCAGGTTTGCCAGCCCTAGACATCACTATATCCAGAGGCAAATGATTTCAGCAGCCTTCAGATGGGGTCAGACAATGCAAGGAAAGCAAGGAATTACTGTAGGTAGTAAATAAGGCATAAGTCCAACTGAACCTAATGACTCACTGGGTTACTATGGTTGAGGTGCACACAGGACACACATGGTAATTTGTATGAGTCTGGAATGAGGGTCAAACCCATGTCTTTAGAGCTGAAGTGAGATGCTTTGACAGCTTTGTCACTGTAGCCATTATCACTAGGAAAAATGGGATAATATTAATAAACAGAGCATTTAAGATGAGCGTCAGGAAGCCTTCCTCACAGTGAATCTTGCTAGTTTGTGGAATCATCTCCCAAGAGAAGTGTGAAAAATACATTGCTTGAGATATTCTATTTATCTCAGCCATTGATACAGAGATCCTCATCATGGTATCCTATGATACTGAAGTACTCAATGAGAACATACTTGGGGCAGCAACACAGTCCAAAGCACTTTTAACTGTAAGTAACTTAGACACAAAGCTCTTCTGAACAGTGTAAAATATTTGGGGTTGGATGAGATATTAATATCCTGAAAAATCTCTGTACAGCTGTTTGATTGCTTGCACATCTCCATGCATTAGAAACATATCACTCATTTCTTTTATATTTATCTATAAATTAGAATCATTTTCTGCATTACAGAATCTTGGACATAATAGCAGGACTGTAGTTGTCTGATTCATAAATTGCAGAAACAATGTTCTCGCTGTTTCTAACAACAGCAGACCATTTTGAATGAATTACAGGCCTCTGCTGGGTTCAGTGTTAGTAATTATTGTGCTACCTTGTGGCACTTACACAAGTGAGGAGGGCTTTATCTGAAACTGAGAGATTGATATGACTATAAGGAAAAACATAATGTACCGTAAATATTGAACACAGATATACTGCATATTTTATCAATCTACTCCTAATAAACCACATTTTGCGAGCCTCATTGTGCTCTAAAACAATCACAAACTATATTTCTGATCCTACACTTACATGTATGCTCAAGTTTAAGTACGCAAATAGTCACAGTGATTTCAGTGGGACTGTTCATGTGAATAAAGTTGAGCTTTTGCCTAAGGGTCTGGACCTGTATACATATGTGCAGAACTGCCTGATCTTGTATTCCTCCAATACTCAAAATTCCCTTTGAGAGATTGTGTAGGTTGTAGCCATGTTGGTCTAAGGACATTGGCAGACAAGGTTCTTTGGGTGAATCTGATATCTTTTATTAGACCAACTTAAGTAGCTGGAAAAAAAATTTAGCAAGCTTACGGGTTTAAAAACCCTTCGTCAGGTTGAGGAAGTTTCTGCAGTTGGTGTGTGCTCTTCCATCCAGAAAGAAGCTCTATGTACGCTCTTCCATCCAGGAAGGTCATCTAGTCCTTCCAGGAAGAGCACACACCAACTGCAGAGACTTCCTCAGCCTGACGAAGGGCTTTTAAACCTGAAAGCTTGCTAATATTTTTTCCCCAGCTATACATTTTTTCCCAGATAGGACATGTACCCTTTATACATGGGTGTCAAAATAACTACACATAATTTAGTGCCAAGAAATGATTAAGAATGTGTTATCAAACAAAAGGAACAGGAATATTTAGATATATGGGGTATAATTATTCTTATGTGGATGTGCCCAGAACACTTAGAGGAACACAGATAATATCAGTACAGTAGAATCTGGATTCTTTGCAGAATTATATTCCTTACCATGATGAGAGTGTGAAGTATCCAAGGTATACAGAGATGCTGAGATATTCCAACTGTCCTCTGCAGTTTTTATTTCCAAGGGTGCCACTTCTCCAGCTGGCTGCCTGGGACTGTTGCCATGCTCCAGCCAAGTGGAGAAGTGGCATCTTTGAAGTAAAAGCTGCAGTAAGCAGCTGACTGGCACTTCCTTAATTAGGCAGCTCGCTGAGAACTGAGTGGGTTGGGAAGCACCCTGATACAAAAATCCAGATTTTACTATAGTAGTTAGTGATACGTGAATACAATATTTTAGGTGCATAAGATATTGGACTGATTTTCCATTTTTTCAAGACTTTTTGAATTTAGCCATATTAGAATATTAGAAAATATTCACTCCAGGGCTCTGTAGCTTATAATGGTCCTTGATTAAACTCCTAACTTGCCCCAGTTCAGAACTTTACTGCTTCTCCCTGGTCAACAATGAGGCTAAGCCACAGGAAAATAACCTTCTGCAGGGCGCATTGTTGATCTATCTTCAGGCATCCTACCACCTGCCTGACCCTCTGAGGTAAGTGGAATTGTACTGCATTTACTCTACTTGTTTTTTCAGTCTCTCATAGTTCTTTCCACACATTATTTTCCATTCCTAGCCTAAAAATTTGCCGTAATCATTTATTTTGCAAGGGTATTTACCAATCTGCCTTCTTCATCCAGGTCTCACATGTAAAACAGTAGAGCCTATACTGGCCTTTTACATCTGCAGTTTGGTCTCTCAGTAACTATCTGGAGCTACAGCTTCTCTGTAGAGAAAAGTGACAGACATTCCTACTCCTTAATTTCCTCCTTCATCAAATTGCTATTAGTAGTTAATGCTCCCAAGTATTGAAAATATCTGCCTATTACTGTTAGGTAAGTTTTACCAAGGTCATCTTGTCAATTCATAAACATGTATTTGGTTTTATCTTCAATCATCCTAAGTGCTACTTTTCTTCGTATTTCTTTCATATCCATCCATACTTTTGTACCATCTATCTTTCCTACGGTAACCACGTCATTACCATATTCAAGAAAAGGTTTTGCAGATCATTTAAATCCATCCCATCCTATGAATTCCATGATTGTACCACTTTTTTATAATTATATTAAACATTATTGAGAACAGTGCATTTCCATTTCTTAAACATATAACTATCATTTATTAATTATATTTAAACATAAATAACACACATACACTCAAGCACATAGAATGTGAGAATAGGACATATACTGTATTTCAAATAGTTGAAAAGGAGAAAATGTTAATTTAAGAGGCCAAATGTTTGAATTAATTTTATTTTTCCATAAATCTTTTTGTATAATTGCTTTAATTTTTTCATTAAAAATGAGTCAAAATACTATGTCTAAAAAAATGCAACTCCCTCATACTCAGCTACAGATTTCCAGTATCGGCCTATTGTGTAGATTACAGCTGGTCAGAGATTCTCTGCTGAACTGTAATTTCTATGACAAGCAGAAAACAGCTTTAATATTTTTTTTTCAGAAACGTTTTTCATTTGCCAAGTACCTCTACTGCAAATACACTGGAAGAAAATGTGGTTTACAAATCACGGAGAAAATGTATTTTATAAATCACGGAGAAAATGTATTACCAATATTCTTTTAACAGTTCGAACTGCTTTACTTAGCTGCTCTACAAATGAAGAGAATAAATGAATGTATCCTAATAAAGGTCATATGAAAAACTAAGATTTTGAGGGTAATATTTATGGTAGGTGTGTAATTCGCATTCATTATTTTTCATTTATATTGTCACACAATGTAAATATATTTCATGTAATTTTAGACTGTTGATATTTTGGGCATAGTGACAAGCTTACCAGTAAGTTATTGTTTTACTAGATCAAGACTCCATTGGATTCTTCAAAGGAGCTCCTCCAAAGGGCATCATCTGATAATCTTCCCAATGACTTCTCACAGAGTCAATGATACTTAGAAAACTCTTAGAAAAAAAATTATTTAAAGGAGTCCCCAACTATCCTATTTTGTATGTCCACATCTCCTCATTGCACCACTGGCATGATACAGGGGGTTCAAGGTATGATATGACTGGAACTGGAAGAAGTGTTTGTGGATTGTGGTGCCCTGAAGTAGTCTGAGCCTCTGTTCTACATGGCTCTTATCTTTTCTGTTTGAGAGACTCCAGAGAGCAGTACTGGACAACTGTTCATGTTAAAGGTTTTTTCCATATGAGGTTCCATAGGGTTCTATTACATCTTTGTTATTCACCGTGGCCACTAGGAGGTTTGGCAAGGAGGCATGGAGTTCAGTTTTCCAGGATACTCCGTTCTGTATTTCCATTTTTTTCCAGTCCACTGCTGCAGTTGAGAGACTCTCTAATATAGGTAGAGCATGGATGAGAACTAATCAGCTGAGACTCACACTGAATAAGGCTGAAATGATGTTTAAAGGGTAGGTGAAGCAACTGCGAGGACTGATGACAGTTATAGCACCCCAAGCAATGAATTATGTTTAGCATTTGTTGCTTAGGTTTACAGCCTAGAGTTTGTGGATTACCCACTTCTTCATGGCCATTGATACCCTACTTGTTGCTGAGAGCACCTGTTACTGTGGCAAGCTTGGCTAAAGCATACTCGTCTTTCCTCTTGGATGTAGACTTCACCACAATCTCCTATGATAGGGGAGTGGAGACAAGTTTGCTTTGGATGACAGGGAGGTCTAGATGTTCTTTGTGATGTATTATGTGCTATCAGGATTATGTGGTACCTGAGCTTTCAGCATAAATCTTAACATAAGTCAATAAAATAAAAAGTAAATTAATTTAGTGAGGTCATTTGTTTCTCCTGAATTTAAGGAGTCTGCAGTTAAAAAGCAGACTAAACAGGTAAAATTAAAATGCTATCGAATTCTGCAGCGGTTTTGCCATTCATGTCAATGGGTCCACGTTTTATCTGTCATATGGTGTCTTTTTTTTAGCTCTTACCAGGTTGATGGGAGCATCTAATGCCCCCAGTAGCAATCCTGAAGTTGAAAGCCTGCTTTCGGAGCTTTAAAATTGATGGCTCCTTCTTAGTTTCATAAGGCATGTACTTAAAGGGAATTTAATTACTTTAAAAAGTAGACAGTGCGGGCTGAAAAACTATGTGCACTTAACCAATATGCAGATAACCAGATTTTATTAGGATATGAACAATAGGCAACAAATTAAGACTGGTATTGTGTTATGCAGTTAAGCAAATTATATGTTTATAATTATATGGGATAGGCATATAAATAGTCTACACTGTCTCTACAGAGGTAACAATAATATCTATCACCAGCTGTATTTAATTTTCACATCTTTAGCAGCAGTGAGTCATTTATTTGAAATTCTGGACCTTCTGGGATTTCTACAGTGGATAAGTGCAGTTTATATGCTTATATGCTAAAGATGAAGTGAGGCTACAAATTTTGTATGCAGATCTGGGTCCAGATTTTGAACGCCTCGTAACATTTGTGCTTGTTTGTCTGCACGGAGCATTGCATCTGAAAGGAATATATGTGAATGGGTTGGCTTCTTCAGCAACGCATACGCATTACAGATGTGCCAGTACAGGGACAAAACTATACATGGGTCTGAATTGTGTGATTGGGACATGTATGTGCATTACATATGAACATGTCCCTACTGTGACATGCAGTCCTAAATACATATTTGGCCCTCTATGGCCCATCTAATATGTATTTAGGACTGGCTGTCATAATTGAGACATGCATGTGTGTGTGTGTGTGTGTGTGTGTACATCTCAGTTGTGAGTCAGCCTTTAATACACATAAGATGGGCTCATAGAGGGCTGAATACACACATACACACACACAGCCCCCCCAGTCCCAAACAGCGGTCTCAAATAGATTTGACTTAGACACATGCGTGCGCACACACACACACACACACACACATATATGCACATGCCAGTCATGACATTCAGTCCTAAATACATGTTAGATAGGTTCACAGAGGGGCAAATATGCATATATGTATACACAAACACCTCAATCCTGAAAAGCAGATTCAAATAGACTCGTCCCCATAGGAACACATCCCTAAAAGATGATCAGTGCTGAGGAACTCTTTCTTTTTTAGGACTGATTATTTTCCTACTTCTCTACTCAGTTAAGGGCCATTTCAACTTGACAGATATATTTTTAGGGCCTTTTTTCCTTGTCTTGTCTGTAATGCACAATGACCTTGTCTTGTGCATATGAGGGTTGGGAATTGTCTCAACAATCATTCAAAATAGCAACATGAATCAAAGTTCATGTCCAAATGTCTACTCCACCCAATTGTGCTTCCAGGGAAGGAATCATAGAAAATGAGGGCTGGAAGGGATCTCAGTAGGTCATCTAGTCCAAGCCCCTGCTCAAAGCAGGACCATCCTGAAGGAGACCATTCTAGCCGAGGCTTTATTGAGCCAGGTCTTAAAAATCTCCAAGGATGGAGATTTCACCACCTCTCCGGGTAACCTGTTCCAGTGCTTCACTACCCTCTTAGTGAGAGAGTTCTTCCTCATATCCAATCTAAACTTCCCTTGCTGCAACTTGAGACCGTTGCTCCTTGTTCTGTCATCTGCCACCACTAAGAACAGTCCAGCTCCATCCTCTTTGGAACCCCCCTTCAGGTAGTTAAAGCCTGCTATCAAATCCCCGCTCTGTTTTCTCTTCTGCAGACTAATAACCCTCTCCACTATTAAGATCACATTCAATGTGAAGGAAGAAGGATTTTACAGAGGGGCAGGGAGATGAGGACAGAGAGACAGACCAGCACATTAGAGTTTTTAAGACATGACTAGACAAAGCCTTGGCTGGGATGATCTAATGGGGGATGGTCCTGCTTTCAGCAGGGGGTTGGATGAGATGCCCTCCTGGGGTCCCTTCCAGCCACCATTTTCTGGGATTCTATGGGAGCATCTACATGAGACGCTTACTGTGCAGTAGTCTAATAAGACTGTGAAGTAGTGTGCCAGTCAAAACTTGTCCTAATAAGTTCCTGCACAGTGTTAAATTAGGCTACTGCATAGTAAGCATCACAAAAAACCGACGTGCCAGCACTACTGTGCACTAACTGTAGTTACTGCGCATTTAGTCAGTACTTCATTAAGCAAGTACTAAATGAAATGTGCAGTAACTACTGGCAGGCAAAGTTCTTTGGGTAGATGTGATACCTTTTATTCGACCACCTACATAATTGGAAAAAATTTTCTTTGCAAGCTTTCAAGCACAAACACCCTTCTTTAGGCATAGGGCATCTGTGCCTGAAAGCTTGCAAAGAACATTTTTTCCAAGTATGTAGTTGGTCTAATAAAGATACCACATTCACCCAAAGAACCTTGTCTGCCTCTGTCCATAAACCAACACAGCTAACTAGCTAACAACCCAGTAACTACTGCAGTCTCCCAACGCCTGAAGAAGGGTGTTTGTGTCTGAAAGCTTGCAAACAACAATTTTCCTGACCGTCTAGTTGATCTAATAAAAGATACCACATCTACCCAAAGAACCTTGTCTGCCTGTATCCTTAGACCAACATGGCTACAACCAACAACCCAGTAACTACAGCAGTCTTCCAATTCCTGAAGAAGGGTGGTTGTGCCTGAAAACTAGGGGGATCATTGTAGAGGACAGTACGATTGTCCTCTGTCCTCTATCGAGATGAAGCTTGAAGAGAAAAATAGAGGACATACAGGCGTTGGGTTTCATCTCAATAGAGGACAGAGTAGCAGAAAAGAACAAATTTTCTGACTATTTAGTTGGTCTAATAAAAGATATCACATCTACCCAAAGAACTTTTTCTGCCTGTGTCTGTACACATAGACCAACACAGCTACGGCCACCAACCCTGTAACTACTGCAGTCTCCCCATGCCTGAAGAAGGGTGCTTGTACCCAAAAGCTTGCAAAGAACAATTTTTCCAAACAATTTTTAGTTGGTTTAATAAAAGATATCTCATCTACCCAAAGAACCTTGTCTGCCTATGTCTGCAGACCACCAGTTCCCAACCTGTTTTACGCGTACCACCAGTGGTACCCGGACAACCTGTCAGTGGTACACATTAACAGATGTATTATAATGACTTAATATGACAAAAATTTTGCTGGTGGTACTTAAGGTTGTTTCATTTTAAATTGGTGGTGTGCAATCTGTCACAGTTTGGGAACTGCTGCTGTAGACCAACACAGCTACGACTGCCAACCCAGTAACCACTGCGGTCTCCCCATGCCTGCTGGTGCCCCACAGCTTGCAAAGGACTTTCCCCCAGTGGCTAGTTAAAGATCCACACAAAAATGACATACAAAAAACCTATTCCTCTTTGTTCCCAACATGATACCTTTTATTAGACCAAGTGGGAAATCGCAAGCCTAATACAAGGTGGCACATCCCCCACCCCCTGCCCGCAGAGCCCCGCCAGGCTGTGCCATGCCACCCCGGTGTCCTACCCTAAGGGCGCTGTGCCTGCACCTGCCACCAGCTCGCGGCTGGGTGGCGTTCACCCAGCAGCATCCGGCCAGCCCCGGCACTCGGACACACACACACACACACACAGCTTTGCCCTTCCCTCTTTTTGGGTTTCTTTTTTTCGGTAATGTTTTTTGCCCGCTCTCTGCACAAGGGCCCAGCCCAGCTCAGCCCGGGCGCGCACGCTTCTCGGCGCTGCTGGCTCTTTGCAGAGGAGCCCTCAGCTGCTCCCCCCGACTGGGCTTTGGCTCCTCCTTTCTCAAGCTAGTCTGAGGTTGCAGGGCTGGCAAGTTGGGGGAGGGCGGGCCAGGCAGGGAAAGTAAAGTGGGAGCCCGCTGCCGCCCGGGCTGGTGCGGGTGCGGATGCCGATGCCCCCCCGCGCGCCCTTGCCGGGGGCCCGCGCGAG
>NW_017728943.1:52823592-52881814 GCF_001723895.1 Crocodylus porosus | reverse complement strand
CGCCCCCGCGCCCTCCCCCGCCCTGAAGATGCCGAGCGGCTGGGCGGCATGGCCAACGGGACGGGCAGCATCATGCTGAAGTGCGTGGTGGTGGGGGACGGCGCCGTGGGGAAGACCTGCCTGCTCATGAGTTACGCCAACGACGCCTTCCCCGAGGAGTACGTGCCCACCGTGTTTGACCACTACGCAGGTAAGCCCCGCTGCAGTTTAGCCCAGAAGTGCTGAGTAAGAGGCTCCCCGTGCTCGCTGCTGCCGCCACAACTTTGCCCAAACTTTGCCATGTGCCCCCAGCCTGCCTCCTCCTCCTCCTCCTCCTGCCTTGACCTTCTCCCCCGCCGGCCTAGCGCAGCTGCCCCCACACCAGCCCACAGCCGGGTGGCGGCTGGAGATGCCAAAAGAGAGGGGCAAAGCCCCAATGGGGGGGGGGGAGTGCAGGTCAAGCGCTTGGACCCGGCTGCCCCAGGCTTGGGGGGAGCTGACCGCCTCCTGCGGTGGCTACTCCAGCTGGCCTTTGTGCCTTTCCGAGGGCAGGGAGCCGCACATTGCGGAGGTGCTTTTGTGCTGGCTGTTTCAGACGTCTCATTTCTTGTTCTCTCTCTCTCTCTCTCGGCTCCCCTCAGTGTTTTGTTGAGTCTGGTTGGATAATTGAAACCACTCGTCTGCCTCCCCGGTTCAACTTGGCAGGGATTGCCCCTCGCCTGCCTTGCGAGCCACACTTTTCGTAGAACGATAGAATGATTGTAAAAAATTAAGACCCTTGCAAGCCTAATTTTCTGTTTTCCTTTTTCTCCCCGCCCCAGTCAGTGTTACAGTTGGGGGTAAGCAGTATTTGCTGGGTCTGTACGACACTGCAGGACAGGTGAGTACTTTCGAATCCAGTGAAAACGGCAGTCTAGTGGCTTCACGTTACTGGAGTCTTCCACCCCCCCCACACTTTTTTTTTTTTTTAATGATTCCAGCCTAAAGTGTTTTCCAGAGCGTAGCTATTTTCATGGTTGTGTGCACGCATTGAATTATTCAGAGATGTTGGGTTATGTTGGACTGTCTCGCTACATATTGGCGATAATCACTTGCCTCTGCCTCTGCAAAGGCTGAACAATAAGATGCTGGGTGGAAAAAAAGGAAAAGAATCGCTTAAACTCTTATTCCAAAGTGAAAACAATTGGCTGTGATCCACTTTATTTTTAGTGCTAAATGGCCAGGTCCTCTTGAGTGTTCTTGCCTTGTACCTCATTGGTGACTGAAGTACATGACTATAGGTTTCTGATTGGTGGGCAATGGCATCATCTAATATTATGGGAAGGCATTTTGTCTGATACTGTTTATTACACCATCGCAACACGTCACTTTAATTCCTGAAATCCTCACATTGAGTTCAAGCCCTGGCAAAGAAAAGACTTATGTAGTTTGCCTAGATTTGAAATGCTATTTTGATTAATATTCTGACAAGCTTTATGAAGTCAGGGTGAGATTTGCACTTACCTCCCGTTTCCTGCACACCAAGTTAGACAGACCTCTAAATTATTGCAGTCCTCCTGATCATCCTTAATTAACACAACTTAAATAAGGAGGTTTCCAATTAAGGAGAAAAAAAAAAACAGAACATGAAAAATGCAGTAGTCTGTCTCAGCCATCACATTTGTAATCCTGCCTGTTTGGTACCTGACAAAACATCAGCTGAATACTTTGGGATAGGCAATTCTACAAATACAACTTCTGTTGTGAAAGGTGTTTTGTGCATGTATGTTTTACCCCCTTACTTGAAATGTGCTTTATTTATTTTAAGTGAAATCATTAGCATTGTTGTACTGGTATTTGCAGGTTCTTTTGTTAAGGTGGCAAAAAAGATTGAATAACTTGAAATAATAGGGAGCTTACGTTAAATACCACCTAGCTACGGTTTTGTAGTAAATCGGGAAACTATCTCAGACGTGAGAGAGCATGGCGTTGTTTGAGGTGGCTTGTCTGAAACAAAATAATTCCCAAGGTGCCAGTCCCTGCTAAGTGCTAAGAGTTTCACAAGGAGTCATTCAGCATACTACAGGATTGGGCCGTATTCATTTAAAACATGTCTGGTATCCTCACAGGAAAGTGGGAAGGTGTTTTCTTTTCTTGGAACATGTTTATGCATTTTTATTCCAAATACATGGCCTTCCAGCCTATTTCACAATGGTGGTTTTTTTTCCCTATAGCAACCATTAAGATAATACAGTCTGATCTGCATAACCTAGCGATTATTCCTGTACATGTTGATTCCTGTATTTATCACAATTAGTGTTTGAACTATGCTATTACTTTGCTTAAGACACATCAAGACTTAAGCAAAGTAAATTATATTATATCACTTGTACATATTATACCTGTATTCGGCCTGAAATCAATAGGAAACCTCATACTAGAAGAAGGAGCAGATTCCTAGTATTTGAACTACATTCAGATCATTAAGTCATATCTGAAGGATGTGACTTTTACCAGAAAGTGATGTTACATGATTATGATGTCACAGGCTAGTACTGTGCTAATAACCTATAGTCTTTGCTGCTACCTCTGTCTCAAATTAACTCAAAGTGAACTGTACCAAACTGCCTTGTAATCAAACTTTAATTAATCCTCTCCTGTGACATCAAAACTGTAATATGTGGGGCATTATAAAAATCCCAAACATTCAAGAAAATAACATTTAAGAAAACATTGTTTATTAGCAATCCAAAGTCTCTAAAGGCAACCTAGGACTGCTGGTTTTGTGCATGTCTTAGCTTTATGTGACATCTTAAAGTGCTTGGTCTTAGCTTGTTGCTATTAATGGCAGAGTATGTGTACTTAACTGCGTACAGCCTTATCACAGAGTTCGTCTTGTGGTATCCTATCCTGTCTGTGTATTAGAAGCATACAAATATAGAAACTGAGCCTCCTGTGTCATGCTGTATAGTGAATGGGTGCACCAGTTGATCTATAGCTGATAGGCAAATAGAGGGGCTTCTGTTATATGAGGCAAAGTTGGTTGGCGTTAAGTTCTTTGTTCAGACTTTATTGCAGTAAGTTAAGAAAACGGTGTTAATTTTTTGAGACCTAGAAATCTTAAACTTAAAACTTGTGAAGGGATGGGATAGTTTTGTGGAGCCCAAGTTTCTCACAAAAGCAGTTTGCTTTCGCGCAGTGTGAGTTCAGGCCAAATTCAGTGACCCTATATTTTTAAATATATAGGAATGGGTAATAAGGGGGAAACTGTTTCCTGTCCCACCCCAGATCTATATATAGATCCTACCCTCTTTCTCCATTTGGAATGAGAGCTCAGCTGCCTTTTCCCTTGCTCTTTCCTATCCCCTTTTCTCTGCTTCCATGGGCTCTGCACATCAGGTCCAGGGTAAGCCCAAAAACTAAGTGGGCTGGAGAGAGAAAGGCAGGTCCCCTCTCCTGCCACTATGGAGAATCAGAGGAAAAGTAAAAGATCCTAGAGGTGTGCTGCCTTTGCTACAGAGCACCTTGGGTTGTGGAGGTTCTCTTTAAAAAAAGAGGGGAAGGACTTGTCAAGGGCAGCCATAGGTAGGGAAATATCTGGGTGCCAGGCACCAAAGGAGCTGTGCTGATGTAGACACATAAGGTACTGGTGAGCAGAGCTGCAGATTCCTGTAGGTGTCTGAATGGGTCATCTAGTCCAGTGTTTCTCAACCTTTTTTGTACCAGGATCCATTTGTAAACATGCATGGCCAGTTCCAACCCAGTAAATACTTGAGTAGAAAACAGCCCCCTGGCCCCTCCAGTGCCCCTCACTCCCAACTTGCTGCCTCCTGCTTCAGGCAGCAAGACTTGTTGCTGTGCAGCTACTGCTGGGACCCCCCTGCCAAATGTGCCACCAGCAGCATGAGGAGTAACAGATGGGGGGTGGGCCACACTGCTCTCACCTCCTCCCGCTGCCAGCCACTCGGGCACCGGGCTCTACCTTGCCACCATGGCCCAGCCACCGCTGGCCCCTCCCGCCCACCCCAGGTCCATTACTCCTCACACTGCTGGTGGCACAGTGAGTACGGGCAGCAATAACTCTTGCTGCCCTGCTCTGCCCTCCTGTGCTGGGTCCTGCCCGCTGGGTTATGGAGGCAGCTCCTGCCCATGACATTCTGGCTGGGGTGAAACTCTGTGTGCACATGCAAATGGCACCCCTTCCTGATCACCTTCCTCCTGCTCCCCACAGCCACAAGCAGCCCCTTGCAGGCTGGAACTCTGCCAGGCTGGAACTCTGCCAGCTTGCAAGGGGAAACCCACAGTTTTCCATGCTTTTCTCCTTTAAAGGAGAATCCAGTTGTAAAGTTGGTTTGCACCCCTTTTATATATTCTTGTGACCCACTTTTGGGCTGCAACCCACAGGCTGAGAAATGCTACTCTAGTCTACTCTTGGGTAGGAGGAAGGGTGCAAACTCTTTCCACAGCAGAATGGCTAAAAAGGAACTCCATGACGGGAACCTTGCAGAGAATTCTTGTGCCACATGCCCCTCCCACAGCCCCAAGTCCAGCATCTTAGTTCTTTCTGTTGACTCATCAAAAACAGTTAGCAGATGAACCCTTCTTCCTGGAACTAGCAGAAGACAGAAATGTTAATTTTGAAGCTTCGAAGATAATGTACCAAAGGAAGAAAATAAGTGTTTAAAGCTGTATAGATATGTCTTATGGCAGGGGCAGGCAATTATTTTGGGTGGAGGGCTGCTTAACGAGTTTTGGTGAGCTGTCCAGGGCTGTACGCCTTGACAGTTGCCCCTCCCCCTTGTCGCCATCATGGGACCAGAAGTCCTGCCGCCAACCCCTGACCTTTGCCACCAGACATCCCTCCCCTTGCCCCCCAGAAATACTTCTTTTGGGAGGGTGGGCGTTGCCATTTTAGAACCAGAAAAAATCCAAATCATACAAACACCTACTGTACCCCATTTCCTGCTTGGTACAGGGGGCTGGACCTGATGATCTTCTGAGGTCCCTTCTGGCCTTACAGTCTATGAATCTGTAACATATGCTAATCTTATTACAAAAAAAAATGTTGTTGTGATTTGTTTGCATAGTGTATGTAGAGGCGATTGCATAATAATTCAAAAATAAATTCTTAGTCTTGTATTTTGTGGGGGTATGTGGATGTGTAGTGAGTGTGGTGGGTGTGTATGGTAGGGTGTGGGGGGTTGTGAAGGAATGTGGCTGTGTGTGGAGGGGCATAGGATATGTTAGGGTTTGTGTATATGTGGGGGGGGTTGTGGGGTGCTTGGGGCACAGGTGCCCTCCAGCCAGCGCTGCACATCACGGCGAGGAGTGCAGCCTCCACCAGACCATATATATTGTTGGCGCTCTGTGTCACTCACATGCAGCTGCTGAAGTCACCGGGCACTGGAGATAAGCCCCGTGCACTGGACATCTGCACCCTGAGTGCCACCGCCTGCTGCTGCTGCCAGCATTTGCCCAGGCTGTGCACCATGAGGGGAGTGGCTCAAACCTGCTCCCTACTGTCCCTCAAACCGACATGCTGCTCACCTGAGCTCTGTGTTGCATGGGGCTGGGGCTGGTGGCAGCAGCGCAGAGCCTGTGTCCAGGGGAGCCCCTGGATATGGGCTCTGCACTGCCACCGGCCCCACACTCCACACTCCTACCCAGCTGCAGCCCCACCCCTGCCAGATTCCTACCTGCTGCTGGGAGCCAGCAGGAGACTGGGGAAACAGAGCAGGTCCCTGGGGACTGCTACTGCAGCAGCAGCAGCAGCCCAGTGTGGAAGCTGCATGCTGGCTGGGCCCTTCTGCCCACGAGGGTGAGTGAGGCAAAAGGGTATGTTTGGGGCTGTGTGTGCATGTGGTTGCTTTGCTCCCACCCTCATGGACAGAAGGGCTTGGTGCGGCACAGTTCATTGGTGGGTACTGTGGGCTGGATGAAAGTGTTTGGCGGTGCAGGGGAGTGGGTGGTCACCTCTACTCTGGGTCACTTAGCACCCTCCTCCCAGCTTTGGTGGAGGATCAGAAGTGGCTCCCAGGTTGAGTAACTGGCCACCCCGGTATAAACCCTCGGATCTAGCCTGAATAAAAAATGGGTTCAGAGTAAATATGGCATTTTTATTTTTTAAAAAGGGTAAAGTTATATTTGTCCCCATTTTGAATCTACAGCACCAAAAGGATTACGCACACACACACATCTCTTTCTGTACAGATATCTTTGTGTGTGTGCACGTGTGCGTATCTGCTCACACACATGTCAGTCAGGCTTTCTTCTCACTGAAAACATTTAGGGTCCTGCAGAAAATAGCCAGTACAGCTGCTGGAAAGTGGAAGCTCTTGGAGCCTGTTTAGTTCTGCAGCTGTGGAGGTTTAGCTCCTATTCCCAGGAGATGGGTGGGAACCATGCCTCTCCAGGGGCTATGCCATGCTAGAGAAGACATTCCACAGCTAATTCTTTGCAGAGGTGGAGTCCATAGCCACTCCAGCTCCCCTGCTCTCTGCAGCCATTTATTGAGGCTGAGGAGAATGGTTTTGATCATCCAAGTTCTGTGAGGCCCTCAGAATTTGTAACTGAAATATTTTAAATTGCCTGGATTTCCTTCTTCATCTTTCTCTTCAGTCCCTTTCTAGCTGCCTTTCCTCTCAGAGATATGGAAGTGTACAAATCAGGTGAACATGTGCTGCAGTGCTGTTCATGGATGAAAGTGTGTGCATGTGTCCAGTGTGTTTGGGGCAAGGTTACTCTGAGGGGCTGGATTTCACCAAGAGATTAATGTTAATACCTCCATCGGACAGCAAATCTTTGACTTCCTCTGGTAAAATAGCAGGGCTGCTTCTGCCTCCAGAACAGAGGCTGTCCCCCACTCATTTCCACTTTTAAAAGTCTGTGAACAGAAATGTTGGAGTCCAGCGCTGCAAAAATCTGAGCTCTTCTTCAGTTCCCACTGAAATCAGTAGATGCACATTACAGAATCCAGCTCTTTGTTCTTCCTGATTCAGATAAAGATGGAGATTTCTATTCCCAGCAGCCTCAACTAGGATCCAGACCCTGTAGGAAAAGACATAGTAAAAGTCTCTGCTTCAACCAAGTCTAAGGCCTTAGTCTTGCAAATGTGAGTATTTCCACTAAAGTCAAAGGCACCTGTTCCCTGTCTTACCTGAAGTCTTGAAGTAGAAAGCACTTTTCATTGTTCAAGTCAGCAAGATTTCTAGGTGACTATGTTAAACATCTGAGTCATTGGGGTCGAAGACAAAGAGCAGAATTAAGATATTGAAGATGTGTATGACAGAGGATGAGGGTAATTGTGATTGAAAGACCTGGCTGCTTAGACTAGCTGTATACAGAATTTTTAGAATAAAATTGATTGTTGCTGCTGTTACTATACTAAAACAGGAGATATTAGCGATATCTATAATCTCTGCTGGCACCTGTCTAAACATTTTGAGATGGTCCAGTTTAGCAAGAATTTCTTCTTTCAGCATAATAATGACACAATAATGCAGAACTTTGTTTTTCTGTAGTCCAGGACTTTGCATTGAAATGGTTGTCCTTTCTTACAGCCCATTTACTTTGAACTGTACTTACAGTCAAGTCATAGGGTTGACTTCAATCCTAGAGTACGAAGGCTCACAAGCACGAGGGTTATGGCACTTAATGATCTGTTTCTGCTATTAACTTTATCTCCCACTCTATGCTGCTGGCTGCTACTGTGGCCCTCTTTGTCCACTGTTGGGCAACAAACTATGTATTTTACCCCCTGAGTCCATTGCTAAAGAGCCTTCCAAGAGAAGCTGCCATGTGCAGGTGGTGACTGCTGTCCCCAGTCAGAGCCAGAGGTTTAAAAATCAGATGTGTAGAGATGTATTTAAAGAGAAAATATGCCAGATATTCTGTATGTTAGCTAACTTTCAAAGTTTTTGCAAGGTAATGGACTAATGGCATAAATACAAATTTATGAATTTTCTGCTGAATCAAACTGAGAGATATGGGGAAGAATGCTTAACCAAAGACTGGTGAGAGCAGGTGTCAGGAACTGAATGATCTGGAGGCTGGATCTTAACGTTTCTGTGAGCTATAAGAACATCATTATCCCAAGTTTAGAGATGGGAAAGTGAAGATCGAAGACATCAAGAGCTAAATTATCAAAACTGTCCATTATTAAAGGGTGCTATCTAGAGAAATTTAAAACTTGATTTGAAGAGAGTGCCAGGAGTGGACAGTTGCCACTGACCTACATTTTCAGTGCCTCTGAAAATCAGATGATAGCTGTCTTAAATTGGGCATCTAAATACACTGAATGCTTTTGAAAATGTAATCCCAAGTGCATTGGCCAAATTTAGAGTAAGTCAATGGCAGAGCTAAGTAAAGAACCACAGCAAAGTAACCCAATGTGAGAGGCCTTCAGTACATAAATGAGAGTACAAATAAGGTGTCTGGAGCACAATTCTGTAAGCCCTGCTGCTTTAGAAAGACTGCTACTGGGCTGAGACTATTTCACACTCACTGTGCAGTCAAGTACAAATTCCCCTTATCTTCAATTAATAGTAGCTGGATGTCCTTGAAGTTAGAACAGATATTTGTTAAACTATATTCTTTATTATTATTTCTCCCAGATTTTAGTGACAGCTATTTAATACTCTTATAAACCTTGCATAAATTAAAGATGATATTGAATGCAAATAGCAATTACTGATTTGTCAGTACAATATTGCCACGTTCTTTTATTTCCTGACTTCATTTTAAAGTATCTCATATATCTGTGCTTGTATTTATTACAGGGCAATCTGCATCTATATCAAGTAAAGGGTCCAATGGGGCTGGGGGTGGTATGGGTGCTAACGTGTGTGACTGACACCCCAGAGGTCACAAGTCCAAGTCTATAGTCAGAAGTAGTTCTAGCACAGCCCTGTCAAATGCTAACAAATCGGTGAATTTTGCTAAGTACCTTGTCACAACAAGGACATTGAGGAGGGAACGGTCCAGTGATATCAACCTTATTGAAGTGAGTGAAGATGGTCCAGTCTTTCTGATAGAGACCAAACCAGAACCTTGAAAATTTCACAGAGGGTTGTAACTGAACTTCCTGATTTTAACTGATTCTTACTTTAGTTGCAAAATGAAAAGTGGCCAATTTTTTTATACTTCATCTTAACCAGCAGTTTAAAAGACCTCCAATTCATGTGATATCTTTCTAATGATCCCCTGATTCAGTCCCAGACTCTAGTTCTGAACTTCAGCCTAAACTCAACTTGGACCTGAGTTTTGCCTAGTCAGCTCAGGTCTTCTTTCCATAGTTAAATAGCTTAGATTACATTACTTTGCTTCTTGCTGTCCATAGTTGGGTCTGATCCAGAGCTCTTGTATAGTCATCAGGAGTCTTTTCCAGTGATAGTAATGCGCTTTGCATCAAATCCTATGTCAACAGCATATCAACCAAATGGCTATAAAATTTTACTTTGGCAATGCTGATAATGTTGTCAATCCCATGTATTTAGTCGGGGCACTAAAACCCTAAGATTAAAAATGCATTTGGGTTCATTTATTTTCTAAATTTTCACCCTTTTTAGAGTTCACATATTCAAGCTTTTCTCCATATCTGCAAAGGCTAAAAACATACTTTTTGTTTTAAGATGTGATTCTTATGTATCCAAAGCTTTATGGAAACTGCCAAAACTGAGATTCCTATCAGCCAAAAGAATTGGCAATGGTGTATTACAGTGTAAATATTAACATTACAATGATGGATCCTTTTAGACAGCTTCAAGACATTTTATTTTGTTCAAATTCAAAGCCCAACTTGAATTTTGACAAAAAAATTAAACACCTTATTGAAACATGAAAAAGAATAGTAGTTCAGTAAAAAGGAAAGTCTGTTTCTTATTAATTTGGGTTGGCAATTGAATTACTTGCTTAATGCAAAATGCCTTTAAATACTACACTGACACTTCTTCTAGCAGTTGTGAAAAGGTTGTGTCATTTGACTTGCGTAGCTACTAAATAATAGTTTAATGTTGTTCTACGCAGTATCCATTTTGTTATAGCACAATCAGTAATTCTTCTGGCTACAGCCAACATTTGGTGGTTTGCGTATTAACAAAACAGGTGACTATATATTGTGGAGCAGAGAGACATTTGTCAACATCATACATGAGCACAGTGCTTTATAAATGCATAAAACACAAATACAGATGCCTGCCTCAAGCACTTGCTCTTTAAATGGGGCATAGCACAGTGAACTCTGAAAGATCATTAGTGTGTCTCATTGTTAACTATACATATTGTTGAGTCCCTTCTGGGTTTCGTTTTCACTGATATTTCACTATAGTGTCTAGAGTGAATACTGAGGTAGAAGTAAGAGGTGACATGTTGTATTTTAACAGATAGAAAGTCTGTATGTGCACATTGGGATAGTGACAAATGGAACAGTGTGTAAAATAGAGACTTTGGGAAGGGTTTTCAAGTACACTTGGCATTTAAGCTAAAAATTCTCTGTTGAAGTTTTACTGGTATCTTCTTTGGGAGCAGATAGGTGGACACTGACCACTGCTGATAAACCATGGTCTCAACATACAACCCTGTGCAGAAAAACCACAGATACTACCACCCACTGCTTTTAATTCCACAAAGTTTTTTACCGGGATATAAGACCAGCAGTGGCACTAATACCATCACAAGGACTGATCTCAAGGAGATTAGGTAAAACTTTAGAATCCTGTCTTTTATAAAGGTTTTTCTTAATGCTGTATCATTGAAAAGAGGAACTTGCTTTTGTTTTTCAGTTGAAAGAGAGAGGCAGGGAGGAAAGACCCTGTCAGCTCACTGCGTCATTCTTCCTTCATACAGAGTTCCTACATAGAGGATCTGTCCCATATTGAATGGATGTTGCACTATACTACTTCCTGTCCCAATCCCTCTGGAAAAGATTGCTTGATTGCCATACCCTACTAAAACGGCGATGGTATACTTAAAGGAGCGTCTTTCCAGAGAGGTTTCTCTGTAGGGCATGCAGCATCCCAGGAGAAAAAGACTGGGGGCTAAATTTCTGCATGTTTTGTCCTCAGCATACCAGCGTTTTGGTGAATCACTGGGTGAGCTGCCACTGTAGCAAAATCCATATGAATTCATCATAGGTTAAGACCCAAATAGTGCAACCTGTTCTTAGTCAGGCTGGACAGCTATTTGGAGGCGAAGGGGAGTCTTATGGAGGAATCCTCCCTCACCCTCCAACAACAGAGCAATTATAAAGTAGGCCCTGCTGGCCCAAGTAGCATCTACTGGATCTTTCTGCAGTTCCTTATATGCAGTAAGACTAGAAAATTCACAGAGGAGCCACACAGGAAAATCTTCTGGCCTCTCATCCCCACTGAGAAAAGTGGGGTTCTGTACTATGCAGAGTGGGCATCCTTGTCCCCCAGTATGCATTCCCCACCTCTACATTAGGGAACCACAGTAGTTCTACCAGGAGTGGCAACCTGCCTAGCCACTGCAGAGGTGACTGGTTTGCCCTTATGGGTTAAATTCATGCCCTCCATAACACCTTTTCTGTTCACAATCCAGATACACAAGGATGATTCTTGGAAACTATCCTGGGGGTTGGCAGGATCAGCTCTTCAAGTTGCTCAGTTCTTCCCAGGGACTGGAATAGTAAATGTGACGTATCTCCACACTTTCTGTAGGTACATACATGTGAAGACATATTATGTACCCACTGGAGCTGCATAAGAGGCAATGAAAAAACCATAACCCTTCCCTCCAGCCCATGCACATTCTTTCCTCAGAGCCATGCAGAGCTCACCAATAGTAGATGCAGAAGTCACCAGGATTTCTGCATTCCTGATTCACAGCTGCCTTACATAAATGCATTCTGTGACACTGCATTAAAGGAGACTTCTGCAGTCACTTTGTTTATATGTGAATGTGACTGGTTTGCTTCTATTGCTCTAAATACCTTGAAATGCAGTTTAACAGCCTCCTCCGTCCAGCTGGATATTTGTCTCTTTTACAGAGAAGCTATTCAGACACGTAAGCGATCCCACTCTCTTAAGCACTTTGGAATAAAATATAAAAGAAATCACTGTTCCACTTGGCTCTTTCAATATGTAATTCATACCTGCTCCCAACAATCCTCCTCTTCCTAGTTTGGAGGTGGGTTAGGATTTACTTGTTTCATTTTACAGTACGATAAGAGCAAGCAGTTAGCCTGTGCTCTCAGTACCTTTGCTGTTAATCAAAAATAGATACTGGACACACATCAGCACCACTGGGCCTTCCCTTGTGAAGCTCACATTAATCCACTATGCCCTTGGCAACCAGAATAACACCACCGTTTTGCACCCAAAGTCTGCAGGGATGCACACATCCCTAGTAGATAGGATTTGTAGCATGCCTTTTTTCTTACCTCCTATGATATGTCAACTGTCCATGTTTGGCATGTGTCAGAAACAATGTTGAAGACTTTAAATTTTGAAGATAACATATATGCAGCACAGTGGGGCCTTGCTTGTGACTGGATTCTCTGGGCACCACCATAGGATGAATCTGGTCATCTAACCTAGCTTGACTTTGGCTGCTGTCACTCTCTAGTCATCTGCACAGTCATCAGGCCAGATTCTTCATCCATTTAGGGCCAGGTTGGGGCCTGCATCATGCATCTGCAATATGCACGAGCTGCAGAGCCAGGAGAGCAGCGTTCTGGGGCAGATCTTCCCTGTTCCGTGCAGATGGCTAGGGAGTGACTGCAGTCAAAGTCAAGCTAGGTTAGATGAGTTGATACATCAGGGGAAGTAATTTGTGCTTGGTACAGGGCAGTCAGACTACTTCCCCCTTTCCCCTCCCCCTATCCCCAGAGCAAGGGGTAAAAACCAGAAAGTAGTTTGTGACCAGCTGAATCATAGCCTATTTCCTGGGCTGCCTCTGGGGCAGGCAGCTGAAAACTGCCACTCAGGGTTTGTGGCAAAGCTGCAATTTGGCTCTTAGCTTGGGGTAACTCCATCGAAGCCACTGCAATTGTCACCAGTTTTCCCTAGGGACAGTGTATAATGGTTTTAGCTTTCTGATGCTTATGTTGACCACTAAAGATAGTACAGGCCATTTATTTATTGTTTAGCAGCTCTAAAATACCACCCCGACACTTTTAATATGGAAATCTCAAGGAAGAAAACTATCATCAGCATAACTGTCAGTTAACCTTCAAGGCTAACTTTGAAAGAAGCTGTGAAGTGATAAAAGTGAATCGCAGGGATTCCTACTTAGTGAGGCTTTGTAGACTGTCATTACCATGCACTACTATATTCATGGATTATAATTTAGACCTATAGCAGGAACTTCACTCTTCAGAAGCCATCTCTAGTATGTATGCACGCTTCTCTGATACCCTTTGAACAGCAGTAATAGTTACCCTTCAATAGATGAAGGTTGGATTCCTCCAGCAGCTTGATGTCTATTTTTGGTTTCCCCTCTAAAAGCAGATGGTTCTGAGTGAGAGCCTCCTCTTATGTTTGCTGCTATAAGCCATGAAAGCAACAGATGGTTGCTAATACAGAGATCACAAACCCAGAGTCATCAAGTTGCAGTTTTTCTCCAGAGTGCTGCAAGTTTTATGTTTTTTCAAAACTTCCCATGATACAAAATTATCCAAGTAGACTTTCCCCTTCTCTTTATTAGATTGCATTATTATCACGATTGAAGATTTTAAATTAAAGTCCTCTTTCTGCTGCAATATTGACTGTTTTTATGTGCCAGGAGATGCAAGGTAATGAGAGCCAGATTAGGGTATAATCACTGTGGGTGTGAGCTTAGGAGTCATGGGAGCGCATGAGAATTACGTCTTTAAACTGATGATTCTAGCTCTCAAAACTGTCCTGATAAATGGAAAGTGAGAACCGGATATGTTTAATTTAGTCTGAATCAACAGAAAGCTTGAAGCAATGGTTCTGAGACACACAAACTTCCTTATGTGTCTCACAGCATGAACTGCAAGACTCTTCTGGGAAGCTCCCCAGTACCACCCCAGCATAGGCCTCTGGGTGTGGCAGGAAGAGAAGGGTGCACTGGGTTGCTTTCCTGTCTTACCAGGGTACAGGGAGGGAACTGCTGATAAATACCCCTTCTCCTTGTAAGGCTGATGCCACTCCAGAGGAGGAGGAGAGCCAATCTTTTACTTTTTCTGTAAGTGGGAGTAGGGGCAGTTGCCACCACTGTTTCAACATGGGGATGCAGCCAGGATTCTGGTGCAGTTTGGGTCACGTATTGACTGAATCTAGCCGTCTGAAGTTGTTCCAAAGAAGCACTGCTTACTGCAGGCCTAAAGGGCTGTTCAGGGGAACATTAGAGTTTAAAATCTATAATAAAATAAGGCTTTTAATATGTAGAATGTACTAATAATAGCATGCTCCCTTCTTTAGTGCCATTGCTCATAGGGTCTCACAGGTTTGTGACCCCCTGTGAGGCATTCTGATTTTACAGGACAAACTGAAGGACAGAGATTAGCCTCTAACTGCCTAGAGTTCAGTGACTAGTAATGTTTTCTGGCAGGAGGCTAGAATCATCCAGAATGGGGTCTGAGATGGGCCCAGCTGCTTCTCAGCAGACCTACCTCCAACCCCTGCACTGAAGCCCAGAGTGCACTGCTGCAGCACCCTGCCCCTGAATGCCACTGAAGCCATGGCTCTGCAGGCTGGATACAAAAGCTCTGTTGGTCAGATCCAGCTTGCAGGCTGTAGGCTGTCAGCCGTGGCCTAGTTAGTCAGTGAATGAGCCGGAAAAAGTTTTCCTGTCTTTCAGCCTTCTTCTTTCAAGCAGCAAACCATGCTTCCAACTTCATAGACTCCCATCTCACATTTGTGAAATCAAGCAAAATACTAATTTAGAATCAATTTTACGTGGTATTAACAGAACTCGCCTGAAGTGCACCAGTGTTTAGTCTGGCCTGACATTTGAAATAACTACATGTGCTGCAGAACTGCAGGAGAGTCCCTTGCATTACACATCCAAAAGCTTCCTGATACTTTGCCTTTGGGAAAATAAAGGAAGGGCTGGAAAAAGAAAAAAACCATCCAGTTTGGGATGTGTTGGAACAAATCTATCTAGGTATCCAAAATGTGAGTGCAGTGAAAAGAAAAATTACTTACCAGCAACTGAAGCTCTTTGAATCATGTTCCACATATTCTTATTTACTATGGGCTTGCATACACATCAAGCACTTGAGCTCAGAGTGTTTGCTTATCTTAGCAGTATTCATGTATGTGCTCCTGTGCCATACCTGCTGCATATGTATTGCATCAATGGCACAAGTGCTGTGCACTACTCTCTCTACAGTATCCTTTCACAGATCCTAGCATTTCAGGGACTCTGAGGAAGAGGGGAAGAATGGTGGGATGTTAAGTATGCATACAGACAACTCGTATTGAATAACTTCGTTACTGCCAAGTATGTTTCTCGTTTTCCTTCAAGTATCTACCCATACTCACAATCCATTGCAGGTGGCTCCAAAGCAGTCCTGGAGGCAGGTATTACAGTCCTCTATGAACAGTAACAGGACAGCTTTGCAAAATGCATTGCCCACTCTGGAAGCTTTCACTATTGTATAATGTTTGGTGAGGGAGTGTATGAGATTTCTGGTGACTGCTTTGCAGATGGCTGGAATCAGACTGTGAGTCTGGGCTAGGTCCTTGCCTGGAGCAGAGGTCTAGGACTTCCTGTTGTCATCTGAGGTGCAAAAATAAATTTTTGAATGGCTTCTGTCTATGAAAACAAAGAACAAAGTCTCTGATCTCCCATTCATGATGTAGAAAGAAGGGCTGGCTGAGGTTTGACTAAAGACCTGGGATATGCAGTACCAAGAGGTGTATCTGGAGATTGATGGACCAGTTCTTGCTTGTTTTATTGGTGACAGTTGAGAGGAACAAAAAAGGAGGACCTCTTCTGAAAATGTTGGCTGAATTTTTCCAAGTGGCAGAGGATGTGTCAGGGTCTCCAGTCAGGCCAGGGCAGGCCAGGCTGAGTTCTTGAGCTTCCACACCTGACCTTGGTCCTGGACTAATGGAGCTGTCCCATTCTCTGTAACTAGATTGGCTGCGGGGAGTGGCACTCAGCCCTTCCAAGCACATCTGCAGCCTCAGGCTGCAGGCATGCCTTAGCAACAGCCTCAGTCTGCTCTGGCAAGCCTTGCATTTGCAGCTCTCTGGTTCTCCTGGCTCCTGACTTGGCCCTGATCCTGGATCTTCCCTGGAACTTGGTACTGGCTCTCTGATTTTCCTGACTCAGCTTTGGCTTTTCCCTGACCTTGCATTCGGATCTTCCCTGCAACTCAGCACCTGGCTCTCTGGTTCTCCTGGCTTCTGACTTTGGCTTGCACTCCGGACTACATCTGTTGGATCTCCCTGTCAGCTCTCCTGAAGCCTGGTCCCATGTTTCCCACTCCACTGATCCAGACCCTGAACCTGTACCCCCACCTAACTGAACTTCTGGTTGCCCTTCAGGGTTTACCTGCGAGCCCAGCCATCTATGTCTCAGCCGAATCCTTATAGCACATGCCCAGTATGAGAACAGTTACAAACAGGGTGTTTTCCTGGAGAAGAGGTGGGTTGTAACCAGGTCTTGGCTGACATCAAGCTGAACAGTGAGGTTACTCAATGCAGTGAAATAAGGCAGCATCACAAGGGATGTCAGGACTGCAGATGATTTGGAGTGGTTAAAGAATACTGAGGTGGACCAGCTAGTGCTATGGCCAAATTCCTTGGAGCTGGGGTAGAAGACTGTGCCAGAGTTGGACAGTGCTGGAAGGGAAGGTGAGAAATCTTTTGGTCACCTCTTTTCCTGTTTTCCAGATACCTAAATAGTCGATTCTCTAGAACTAGGTGTTAGGGCTGAGACTTTGGTGCTACAGCGTTTCTGAACTTTGGTGGCTTCCACATGGGACCATGAAATCTTAGAAACAGAGGAGCAAGCAGAGGGCAACAAACATTTTTGCCCTGAATGTCCTAAATGAGGATTTTCCCTTGACTTGACTTATCTCTGGGCCTGTGGTCATTGGAGCATTTCTCTGGCACTAATGCCGAGAATAGACTCGAGGGAACTTGAGCTCCTGCCTGTACCCAGCCAAATGTTGCACTGTGAGGTCTGAGGCTGACACCCTAGACTAACCTCAGAGGTAACCCTGGAGACTAGCTATACAGTCTTTCCAGAATCAGGAAGTGAACAGTTTGCTTATAACATACGTGCCAAGGGTTTAAGCTTCCTCTGAGGAACAGAAGCATATACAATGCCCATCCATAGCAGTCATTGACCCAGGAAGGGTATATCATGAAAGCAGGAGACCTGGGGGAAGCCATCATGATGGTTGGGAGTATGGCCTTGTTAGAACAAAGGAAAAAGTGAAATCTCACTTTGGAGATGGAAGCTATGTGGTACAGACAAGGGAAGCCGCAGGCTTTGCTGAAACATACTGGAGACCAAAATAACAATATGAAACCTAAAAAAGAGTAAAATTTAAATAACTTAGAAACAGAAAGAAAAAATAAGGTAGAAAAAAAATCAGGTTTCAATAAGCCTCTGTAGGCCAAGTGCACAGAATGAAATAAACCTCTGTAGGCCAATATCCACGTGCGATATCAGTGTATAAACTCTGGCACATTGTGCTGGAGTTTATTGCTCCTGGGGACTGTGTTCACACATGCACCCAGGGCCACAATATGTTAAGCTAGGTTGGAGCCGCTCCAGCTAGCAGGGGGCCCAGGGGCCCAGCCTGCCATTGCTCCAACCCAGCTCAATGTGTTGCTTGGTTTTCCCAGAACGAATTAAGAGAGTTAAGCGGGGGTTGCCTATACACATCTCATGTAGATGCACCCAGTCTGGAACAGACTGTAGAAGTTCTGTTTCCAGCCGACCCAGTGGAGGGGAACTGAAGAGAAGCAAGCCCAATACCACCTTTTTTGCCTGTGGCGCGAACCAGGCTGAATGTGTGCTGTATTGAGTTACTATGGTAAAAATGTCTTCCAGCTTGGGTGCTTGAAGCACTTGCATATCCATGATAGAATATGCATGTGAAGAAAGTAGAATGTACAGGCACTTGAAGAAGAACTCTGTGCCTCAGTGCCCAAAAACATGGTAAAACAACATTTCAAAGATGTGCATATTACCACACTGCCATGAAGAATAGGGTACCAGATCCAAATAAGAGTTATGAAAGCCAGGGAAAATTTACATGTGACTGCAGTAGATTTAAAGCAGTGAGAGTGAAAGTTTAAATATAGAAGAATGAAAAAAATACCTGCTTATAGCTGAGAAGGTGAGGCAAACAGTTACCAGTAGTTCCTTATTATTAGGGCTGTGCGAAACAGCATCGTTCTGCTTCGACTTCCATTTTGATGGAACAATGCTTTGTTTTGAGTTTTGTTTCCTTTTGAAATCAGTGTTCCGTTTTGTTTTGTTGAAAATGTTTCACTGTTTTGATGCTGTTTCGCCGTTTCATCCGTAGGGTGTAATGGGGAATCATAAAATGTGGCTTGCAGGCAGATCGGGGCTTACTCGCACCCCCAGGGAGAGCTGTGACGGCTGTGCCAGAGTCCTCCCAGGGGTGCGTGCCCCTGATCTGCCTGCCATTTCAAGTTCCCTTGTTTTGTTGTGAAGCTGTTTTGAAGGTTTTTATTTTGTTTCAATTTCACTGTTTCGAGCTCGAAACACTGGCTGAAATTTCACACAGACCTAGCCTGTTTCTCCTTTTGCATGTGGTTGCTTTAGCAGATGACAAAATTATTTTCTTTAGAAGCCTGTGGTAGATTAGAGAATGAGATACCTCCCCTATTCTTCAAATTTCAGGCAATTGTTTTGTGTTGTATTGGTCCTTAGTCACTTTCTTTCTGATCATACCAATGTTCTTAAAATATTCTGGTCAAGTTCTTCAAATATTTTTAATGCCTAAATATATACCCATTGCCCCTCCCCTAAACTGGAATGAAAGTTTAATTGATGCACAGTGTGTGCATGCCTGTGTGCATGGACACACACACTCACACACCCACTCCAACTGGAATTTATATTGACTATTCACTAATATAATTAGATTTTGCTACTGATTTAATTTTGGAATAAAAGTTTCTTTCATATATACTGATGGATTCAAATAATAAATTATGGAGTGGCACACTTAAGATTCTTAACTACTCAGTCTCAGTGTTGAATTAGGTGTTACTAGATTAAAATATATATATATTCCCAAAAGGGTTTAAATCCCCAGTGTTAGCAGTATTAGGAGTACTAATGTAGACTGGTCACTAGATGCTGGTAACATTTTAAATAATCTTATCTTAATGAGTAGATATGGTGAACACTGTATGAAAAATAACAGCAGCTTCCTGTCCATCTACACTAGGGCTAGGGATATAAATACCAGTTAAGTACCCATTTAAACTCCCCCAATGTTATTGGTGAAACAGTTAACTGATAACATGCACCTACCAGGGACCTGGCCCTTCCTGTTCTCATTTGTTCTCCAAGTGGCAGCAGTGGGCTGGGAAGCCCCCTTACCTGCTGCTGCTGCAGGCGCACGGGTGACCAGGGCTGCAAGCCGCTGCACCAGGGTCTGCAGAACCCCAGCCTGGTTCATTGCCAGCAGCAGGTACATGATGGTGAGGAAGCCACAAGGGGCCTGATCCTTCTTGTGGTGGCACAGTCCCGGGCACTTCCCCACTGTCTGCCCCAAGGTATGAGTGCATCCCCTGCTGGCAATGAGCTGGGCGAGGGCTCTGCGGGTCCTGGTGCAGGTGCTTGTGGCCTCCTTGCTGCGAGCAGCCTGTGCTGTGTGGCCTGCCCCAAGCCTGGGTTGGCTGTGGCAGATGGCCAGAAGGCTGCAGGCAGCTGCACCAGAGTCTACCAAGCCCTGGACTGGCTCATTGCCGGCAGTGGATGCACGTGTACCTCGACAGATGGTGGGGAAGAGGTTGGTGCTGTGGACAGGCCCTTCACAGTTCCCCTGCTTCCCCACCATGCTATGTACTACTCCCCTGTCCCCCTCCCCTCCTCCTTGCTTCTTACTCCGTCCTTCCTTTTTTCTCTCCCTCCTGCCTGCTGTCTTCAGGGGCACCACCACACTGCTTCCCTTCCTCTCCTTGCCTGCCAGACTGCTCCCCGCCCCACACTAAATGAAAACCGGTAAGGTATTGCCAGTTATCAATATGTGAACAGTTAAATGTTTAAACATTTATCACCTCACATCCGTAACTAGGGCTGCACATTTTACAGAAATTGCTGGAACTGAATCAATGTTAGTAACAGTAGGACAGCTTTTGAACAAATTTATTTAGCATAGACAAAAATCCAATGTGAGATACACGGCAACATTTATGTTTGCTTCTAGTGGAGTACTGTGTATATGTATATATAGAACCAAATTCCCTGTTGATAAAAATAGGCAGAACTCTGTTGAAGTCAATGGAGCCAATAACATGTACATCAGCAGGCCATTTGGCTGTGATGCATAAAATATCCCAGTAGGCTGTACTTGCCTGTAGTTAACATCTTAATTATGTACGATGAAGTGACACATGCAGGGCTCTCAGTTGTAGAAGACACAGGGAATATAGCTGCAGCTATATAAATAGGTAGAAGGAGAGAAGAGGAGTTTATCTGTACAGGCTGCTAAGGGAGCAATACCAATGCTGACTCCCAAACACCACTATCCAGTGCTTCAGAAGGAAGGCTTTGTACCAAGATGCAACTAAATGGTAAAAGAATAGATGTCAAATAAGATGCAGAAAATTCATTTGAACTTTTATGCACCCTGCAAGTTTTCCAACAAAGTATGTAAAACACTTTTGAAAGCAAAAATCATTAGCACTCATTGGGTGTAAATAGAAATATATCATTTAAGCATACTGAGGCATTTTAAGGTTACTGTAGCAATAGTATTTTTCTTTGTGATAGCATTTTCTCCATACTTTCTCACTAACATTAAGTGCTACATTTAATTATCTTGTTTAGAAACATTCTTGTCTTTTGTTGAATGTAACTTCTTGACAAAGTGACAAAGCTGAAGTGTCATTGTAAATTAGCATTTTTTTAAAATAGAGGTTTCAGCAGTAGCACAGAATTTGTAGTACTGAATCTGAGACTGACTAACCTGTTCTAGTTATATGCTAACTTCAAGATCTTAGGACTCCAGGGACCAGTCTAATTTATAGTTGGGAAGTTTCTTTTGGGATCTTGATCTCCACCCAGAAAATTTGGTTGCTTCCCTTAGCAGGCTCTAACTACTGTCAGTACTGAAGATAGATAGAAAAATATATGCATAAAAGATTGCATATGTATAGTTTGAAGAGATAACATTGACTTGTAAAACCCCATTTCTGCTTCATATTGTTGCACACACAAAGTTAGTTAACAACTACAGTTATTAGAACTGAAAGAAGTTAGCAAAAATAGCCTCTGTATGTTCACTGTTTGCTTGCAGCATTTGGCAATGTTTTGTGTGTAGCTAGTTTTACTGTGCTTGTGCATATACAGTTACACAAGAAACTTTTACCCATATAATGAGCAAGAGGAGAACAGAAAAATCCCTCATCTGTTTTTAAGCAAAACATATCTTGGGGCATTCTCTTTAAATGATGATCTATCAGAAATCGAAGGGATTTAAAAAAATTAGCCAGTTTAAGAAAAACAAGGCAAGTTGACAGTGCCTTTTTTCCCTCCTATACTTGTATTTTTAAACTTCTGGTGCTTGGTTCCCCCCTCCCCCCCCCCCCCCCCCCCCCAGCACACTGAGACCTGAGGTCTGCACATTTTTTACACATGTGCATGTTAATTTTTCATGCAATCATTTACTGCTGATATACTGGGAGGGACTGAGGTGCCTGCTAAAATCAGGGACTTTATACGAGTATATGTACTAAATACAGGTCTGATTTGTGCTCCCAGACATGTGCACACAAAGATGAACAAGTAGAGCTGTTTAAAAATCAGTTCTTGAATCTTAATTTTTTTAGCTGACCAGAAGACATGGCAACTCAATCATCTATGTAATATTTATAGTCAAATAGCACTTTGAATCCTCAGCCACTGTAAAAATAAATAGTAAATGATAATCTGTGCCCCAAAGAGTTTGCAGTCTAGAAGACAAGATGAAACAGGTGGATAAGTGGGTCTATGGGGAGGTAACTAATAATAGGATGTTTTAGCACAGGCTAGCTGTGGGCACAAGTCCTAGCCAACTGATTGCAGTTACTTGGTTACTATCGAAGTGATTCATTCTTTTAAAAAGAGATTGATCTATATACCTCTGTAATGTGGATCAGTAATATTGAAGAAGTCGCAGAGAATTCAGAAATATTTTATTCGGCAATCATGTATAAATTAGCCAAATTGTAAAGTAACAGAAAAGATGATCTCACTACTCCAGCAGGCTGGTTACATCCCACCATACTAGGAATGTGGCTAAACAGTTGTCTTGAACATGTACCTGGTTAATGGATCCCACACAAAGCTTTAGTTGTGTTTTCAACAACATTCTTCTCAATACATCCACGCGCCCCACCGTGTTTGTGAGTCATCCTCCAAGCTGCCTAAGCATTTGTACCAGTTACCTCTGGGAAGCTGTGGGGAACTGTCTCCATCTGCATTATTGGGGGCAGAGTGGTTGGAAGACATGGTAGGCTTGCCCAACATGTGGCCCACCAAGCCATTTTCTGTGGCCCGCGGTGCTGCGATAGGAACCTCTTGTCCCTCCCCCAGCCCCTCAGCAGCTTCCTAATGGTTGCTGAAGGGCTGAGGAAGGGACAAGGCTCCCGCACGCACTGTTAGCTTGACGTTGCCAACGCGGTGCTGCTCCTCCCCTCCCCCCTCATTTCACTGTGTCCCTTCCTTGCTCCACCCCTCCCTTCCTCATTTGCATGCCAGCTCCTCCCTTCCCCACATTGCAGGGTTTCCATTCCTAGCCCTGCCCCTCTCTTCCTCATTTGCATGCCGGCCCTGCCCTGCGCGGGTCCCCACCGGCTGTGTGGGCTGGAGCAGGTCACAGTGCAGTGGGCAGGCGGGTGCAGATGCTGACGCAGAGGGATGCTCCTGCCGGCCCACTGGGTGATAAAAAGTTCATGATCCGGCCCCATATTCAAAAAGGTTGGACACCCCTGACATAGGGAAAGCATTACATGGACAATGCACCCTGGGATATTGTAATGTCCAGGCAGCTAGGTTGCATGAGTACGAAGTACACAGATGTGCTTAGTGGATTCTCTCTACATGACAACATTACTGTAGAACCAGTAACAGGAAGAAAACTGTCAGCCTAGGTCACTAAACAGTTGGGGGCTTTGGACAGGGGGTTGGACTAGATGACCTCCTGAGGTCCCTTCCAACCCCTAAATTTCTGTGATTCTGTGACAGTGGCTAGTATGAGTGAAGTGTCTGCATCCCTTCACTGTTCATTTCCAGACTTCCGTTATTTTGAGGGAGGCAGAGTTAGTAAAATAATTAGCCAGATGAAATGATCATTTTTTTGGAACTCCACTGATACTTGCTTTCAACCATAGCTACTTGCTAAATCAAGAAAGTCAGTATGACCATGGATGTACTCTCTGGCAATGTTCCGGTTGCTAGGGAAACTATAACTGAATTTTCTAACTTTCAGTTCAACCATAGTGTCAAATAGCATTGGTCTTGTTTCATGTACTGAATAAACAATTCTAATATTTGTGGGTTTTAATTAAGATGGGAACCAACTTTAAGCAGGCTGTGGTTGGTTTTGCTTTGGTAGCATCAGAGAGACAGCGTGAGGAAGGAGTCTTTCCTACTCTTTATGCCCCCTAGCTCACAACTGTAATCCCCAGCACAGACACCCTGAGGCTAGCGATACTGGAGGGCCTTATGCTTTCCAGTGTCTCCCAGCAGAACAGGCTTGCAGAGATGGAGGCAAAGAACAACTTAGCAGAGTGTAGCAGCAAGGACACTCTGCAGCACACTCCTAGAAGCAGTGTGACTATTTTACAGCAAGCATAATGTATATGGCAGGCTCTTCTGCTAAAACACCTAAATACTTGCCTAGTATGCCCAGTGAGTTTTAATGCTGTGGCTATTAAAAAATATTATTCAAGTTGCTTATCTATCCACACTGAAGATTCTGCCAAAAGAGCAGTAACGTATTTTAGATGCTTTCCTTTCCTCCAAGAAAGTTAATACGCTTTAATGCCAAGTCCCTTGTGCTCGGTTGGAGCACTGAGGTGCAGCAGAGTATGGATAAGAAATTTCTTTCTCCTCCCATTACACCTGCTTTGCAGGACAGAATTATTAGCAGTAGGACAGATTTGTTTGCTGGCATTTTACAATGCTAAAGGAGGGCTCAGCTACCATTCTCAGCTGAGCTCCACAAGGGACCATTCTCTCATAGTAGTACTATGAATTACCCTAGTCTGCCTCACCCATTTTGCTTTGCACAGACTGGATGACTTTGGAATTAGGACATCTCTGCTTTATTTCCTCTCTGCATGCAAAGGCAAATTAAATTCCACCCCCATGCCCCACCCTTCCCAAGTTTAACTCTTCACATATACTTTATTGTACAGATAAGAATGTAACAACAGGAATTAACACTGCCAGGGTTTTCTACTTGCATTCATATATACATTTGTTTCCTGTGTGTGGCATTTGATCTAATAGCTGCATTAACTAATACAGTGTACTTCTAAAACAGCTAAGTGAACTAAGGTTGCTTAAACAAACTTGCCTATTTATGAGATAGCTAAGCACAGACCTTGAATATAATTGTGACAATAAACAAATTATGAGTGACAGTTCAATATTGTAGATAACAAAATCTTTCTTCCTTAGGAAGACTATGATCGTCTGAGACCTTTATCTTATCCTATGACCGATGTCTTCCTTATCTGCTTCTCAGTAGTAAATCCTGCCTCATTTCAAAATGTGAAGGAGGAGTGGGTACCGGAGCTAAAGGAGTATGCACCTAATGTACCCTTTTTATTAGTTGGAACTCAGGTATGTCTGGTTTTATTTTGTTTTATTTAAATGACCCAATTCACTTAATGGCACCCTTTGGGACCAATTGTCCTATGTCAGGATTCAAATAAGTCTTCCTTTGGACTTCGCTTCAGGAATGTTACTGACACGCAGTAACAGGAAAGTAGGTTTGTTGTGTTCTGGGTACTCTGCTAAGTTGACTTTATTCTGCTAAAAAGAAAATGCATCGTGTTCCTCAAGCGAGTGGGGCTCTTGAGCAGGTGCCTAAACTTGCATGCATTATTCTTGTCACTGGAAGTATCGACACAAAATGTTTACTGTAGAGCTGCCTAATTAGCTTCGCAGTAAAACATTACCATCTACATGCACAGTGTTATTAGGAATGAGTAATCTAATTAACTCTGCCATGGGACAGTACTTGTGAGAACAAGTACTATCCTGCAACAACACGTGTGTAGACTGAGGGGGCTGGCTGGCGTATAAGGGTGCTTCAGTGTGGGGACTGTCTGCCTGCCAGCTAGCCCTGCACTAGAGCACCCTTATGCCCCAGCAAGCCCCTCTGCAGCACGCTGAGCTGGGTCACAGCAACCCTGGGCTGTCAGGCTGACACCCCAGGTCTTCTGTCTGTCGGGGCTGCTCTAACCTGGCTCAATGTGCTGTGGTCCTAGGTGCACATTCAAACGGCGTGCCTGGGAGCAATAAACTCTGAAACAATATGCATGTGTAGACATGCCCACTGATATCAACAGGACTACTACTGTGAGTAAAACTACTTCTTGTCAGTAAGCACTTTAGAGTTGTACTGCAGAAGAGTACTGCACATTCCTGACACAGCTTTATTGAACAGCTAACAATCATGTTCAGTGCTCAATGAAGTTAATGAAAGAACTTGCACTGATTTAGGCTATGAACAGAAGTGGCTCAGTCTTGTGTGTACTAAGTTGATCCCACTTCTGGGCTAGGGACATATTACACACAAACCAGTATAAGTGACTGGAAACTGGTTTAAACCTGTAACAGAACAGAAGTTCAGTGCACATAAACTACTTTCAAAATGGTTGAAACCTGTTTAAGATAAGCCTGGATGACTTAGCTTATTTAGGTTAAGCCAATCTATTGAACTTTTGTCCCAGATTCCCTCCTGACTCAAATTAACTCAGTCCCCCAGGATTCCAGGATGCTTTGCACCTCCCCCACAAACTCCACTTCACAGGGTAAGCGGATGAATTGTGGGCTGGAATTGAGAAACTGGAAGAAGGTAGGCAAGTTATTTATTATTCAGGAAGGTAGGGGCCTGACCTTAAGTTTCAAAGGGCTTTTGGATCACACTCTAGGAAAAACATCTAGGGTTTGGGTTATAACATGACTTCTGTTTTAATAAAATCAAAATGAACGAGGGTCTTCTGCTTACTGACTGATGGTATGTGAGCCCACTGATTTTTTTCATTTTAAAATAATGTAATTATACCATATTACCACAATCTTTCCTACTAGATTGATCTTCGTGATGATCCAAAAACTATAGCAAGATTGAATGATATGAAAGAGAAGCCTGTATCTCTGGAGCAAGGACAAAAGTTAGCAAAAGAGGTAAGCCAGAAATATATATTTTTTAAAAATCACATTCCTAATCATTTTACTCTAGATCGCATTTTTCTTCCTCCTTATTTGGTAATTCTGCTGTCTAAACAGATGGTTTTTTCTAAAGTCAGTGTTAAATATGGCTAACAAGTGGGCATGCTTAAAAGTATTTTCCTGTTAATAATAGTGTAAATCCCTTTAGTATGAAAGTCAATAAAAGCTATACCAACATGAGTCACAGATAATTAAAACGTTAAAAGTACCTTTAAGCAATTAATCATTACAAAGTGCTCTATGGCTTTTTTTTTAATATCAGGTGCATGCTGTGTCCCCATGGCACTTCTATTTATAGTTCATTTCTGTTTTCAGAAATTAATCTATAAATTGGCCATGCAGTTCTTCCTGCCAGTTATGTTGCTTATCTGAAGTACTTGAAGACCCTTAAAAAAGTTGCTTTTACTGTGCTTCTTTCAGAAGCAGAATTGAATTAAATGAATTCCAAAAGTGTTTTCCAAAGAAAAAAGAAAGGAATAATTTGCTTACAGAAAGGAGAGTATATTGGGATGATTTTCTAAGTCAAAGACAAGACTTGGGGTGCTTCTACCGAAACAAAAATCTAAAGGACTAATGGAGCAGAATTAACAGACCTGAATATCTGAATGATGGAGCTATTAAACATATTTATTTTTCTTGACAGATAGGAGCCTGCTGCTATGTGGAGTGTTCAGCTTTAACACAGAAAGGACTGAAGAGTGTCTTTGATGAGGCTATTATAGCCATTTTAACTCCAAAGAAACACACAGTGAAAAAAAGAATAGGATCACGATGCATAAACTGCTGTTTGATCACGTGAGATACAGCTGACAATGGCCAGGTCTACTGTGAAATTCTATCAGAAACTCAAATAATACAGCGCATAAGTACACATAAAACTTGTTACAGGTCATAGAACAGTTTGAAAGCTAAAATTAGGAATCTGGTTCCTGAAATCGGTGAGATAATTCAGAAGAATAAAAACAAAACAAAACAAAAAAATCAACAAAACCGTAGTAAGAAGCAGCCACCATCTGTTACAAATATTTTATTCAGACTGGAAGGTACAGTCTCTCAGGGGTTATATAGTTTAGAGTAAGCAACAACTGCATCATGTTGCAACAGCATATAAACAATGCCATAAGTAGAGATGCTTGGCCCAAAACACTTCAAAAGGATTTGGATATTCTTCTGCTTTGATCATGTGAAAACTTCTGCACAGTCTGTATGGAATCTGCACAAAGAAATACCTTCTCTCTCTCTTTGCTCCAGTTATCTGCTTTTGTATGTAAGCTGCTTCCGGTTCCAATATATCCACAGAGGTGCAATAATGAGACCAGCCACATAGCCAAAGGTAGCTCCGAGGGAACATGAAATGGGCCATACCTGAGGGGAAACATGATAAAAAACAGGGAAAAAAAGGAAATGGTGGTGTTGTTTTATGTACTTCATGAGCACAAGTTTTTGGCGTAATCAAAATATTGTAAGGCGGTACAACCTCCTTCTATTTTAAAGCTTGACATGCTTTCCTAAAGAATGCCAAACATAACAAAATCATACGTGCATTTATCATGAACACTAAATATTGTACAGTTTTTAATTATTATGCATTAAAATGTAACCAGGCTTCTGGCTATTGCAGATTTAGTTTGAGATCTGACAAAACTGTGTGAGAAACTTGTTAAGTATTTATATTTACATTATGTTTCAGTCCAGATTTATTGGAAAAAAATTATATTCTCCCATTGTCCTGCATACCTTTTGAACCTTTCTGAAAAAGAAAATTACACATTTTACCCCACGTATCTGTAAATTCTGCATTCCTTTTCCCGATGGAACATTTGTGCTGTCGGACAGGCATGCATAAATGAATGAACACCAAATGAGAGCCTATATCAAGACAGAAATGGGGGTTTTCTTGATTGCACACTCAGGCATGTTCTTCAGTTTAGGAACAGAAATAAATTCCCCTTTGCTTAGCAGTAGGAAGAAATGTGGAAGTCTGGAAACAGGCTAAACATTTTATGCGCAGTTTAGCAATTAAAAAGTAGATCCAGTTAACTGCAGCCCTCAGTAGGGTAGTTTGCTTAGGAATGCACTTCATTTCCTAATACAAGGACAGCAAACTATTTCACAGTAGTCAACACGTACTCTCACTGTTCTTATTTGAACATGAGGGAGGAATCAAAAAGGATTTTAAATAGAAGTCCTTATCTGCCTTAGGATGTAGCTAAGTGGGAATAATGTTCTACCTATCACATCTGCTACTGTATGAAGGTCCTTACTGCACTGGTGAGGACCTTATTGGAGGGTAAATTTAATTCCTATTGCTCTTCTAAAGAGTCTTTCCCCCATCTTTGCACAGGAGAACCTCACTGTGCCTGCTGTTCAATATTCTCCTTTGGAACTAAGTGTAAATTGGCTTGCAATTCATGAGCAGCGAAAGGGAAGGTTGCTTTTCATGGTACTACTTCTTCCTTCCAGATGCTCTCCTTCCTACATTTGATTCCTTTCTTTATCGTTTCTTTTTGGTACAAGGAAGTATATTTCCTTCTTATAGTCTGACCCTGGGAATTGTAACTGGGAATAAATATGATTTCAGTTCTTTGCTGTTTCATCTTCACATTCCTTACCACGTGCAGTTTTATAAATGTTATTTGGAGGTCTTAAGGAGTGTAGCAAAGATGACAGTATCTGCAAATGAGGTGCCTTAGGTACTCTTTATTGACCTGGATTCATTTTTCTATTCGTAGCCATTATTTCTGCTATTCAGTGCTTTTGTTCTGCTATTCAGTGCTTTTGTTCTATAATGTCTTGGCTACTGCCTCTCTTTTAAACCAAAGACGTGCTCATTTTCATTCATTAACAATGGTGATACATATAATCTATAAAAGAGTCTAACAATGTTTTGATATGATATTACATAATTAACTAACATAGTGTGTTTTGTGGCCTTAGCTAAGACCATGCTTCAACTGGATCTTAACACTTCCATTATGAGACTGAAATCAAATCAAATATTGTTTTAAGGATTTAGGTGAGAAAAGAGGAATCCCAAGAATGACAGGATACCTGCATTTTATCTTCTCTCTCAATACTATTCAGCTGAGAGAGTGGTTCCTTCTTACCCACTAAGAAAAATCATATATACCTCTCTGCTATCCGCAGTAGTTGTGGCGAATGGTTTGATGAACTCAGAATTTCTCTTGCATTTAGTTCACTAACTGTGAGTTCTCAGTGATCCATTATTAAAAATCTTACCTATATTAGGTGAATTATGGTCTGTAGATCCTTATCTGCTTTACACAAGTACAGACTGATGTTGGTGATTGCTTCTGAATCTTGCGTGTTACACCTTCTCATAAATAAATATCCCTGACAATCAACAGCAACTGCATCTTTTTTGGTATTTTGCATTAATGTTGCTCTTTATCTGCCTTTTACTGTTAATGTAATTTAAGGAGTTTCTGGTTATGTTCTAACATCTTCTGGCTGGTCAAGCTGCAACCCAGAGTAAATCATTATTTAAAACAATGCTCTTGCATTCTCAATCACTGTCCAACATTGCTTAACATTTTTTTCTCTAAATATAATAATGCCTTTGCTTTCTTTCCACTGTTAAGAGGAACTGTTAAGCATTCTTTCTTGTTTTCTCTTAAAGCTATATTATTGTCTTGCAGAAGTTTAGTCTGTCATTGATATTCAACACATGGCTCTCTGAAACCTCTCCTTACTGCAGCTGGCAGAGATGAGGGGGTGGAGAGAGAAGGAAAAAAAAAAAAGCACACATCCCATCCCAATCACTAAGTAGAAGGGAGCAAAGAGAGAGACAAGAAACACCACCTCCATCCTTCCAGAGCACAAAAGTGAAACATGCTGGCCCATATCCTCAGTGCTATTACAATCTCTTTATAATGCTCTTATGGCAGAAAAGAGTTGTAAAGCCAGTTTAATTGGTTGCCTGGGGATTCCTCAAGCACAGGAGGGAAAATCTCCCTGGCTGATCTGGCACAGTTATTCTATGCTGCTTTCCCCTTTCCTCAAAGCCTCCTAGGCAGGGGTCATGGATAGGGGTAGGATGGCAGAGCTGTTTTGTGATGCCTCTCTGGATCTTCAGAGTTGAGCATCACGACTCTACTGCATCCAGGAGCTTCATTTCTGTAGGCTCCATGTGTTTTCTTGGTCCTTTTTCAAGTAATTTGACTTTTTTTAGTCAGGTTGGATTCTCTCAGTTTCCTGAATTTGTTCCTTTTATGTGGATTGGTTCCTTCTACCCTATATCAAAACCTCCCTGATTACTTGATTAAAAAATGGAAGCTGTACCTTACTCATTTATCTTGTTAAATGAGGCTTTACTCTATTTGCTTAAAGTATGCAGGTATTAGGTTAATGAAGCTGATTATCTGGTCTCAGAATCAGCTCTTTCAAATCTGAGAGTTGTGGAGGATTGTACACAGTTAGTTTTTTATTTTCTACTCACTACACAAAAGAAATTAGTCATAAACTGCTGCTGCCCCTATCTATACAACTTCACTGATCTGTATGTGAAAGCTGGGTTACAAAGTGATAGGTGCGAAGGTATACTCCATCCTGGTATACTCCATCCTGACTACAGAACAAAGAGAGAGAGTTTCCAGCCAGAAGTGGAAAACACTAGGAATTTTTTCAAATAACTATCATGAGGTGGAATAAACACCAGCCATCATCCTTGCAAAATCCACTGCAAGAAAGTTGCTTGCAGATGATGTGCACATGGAAACTTACCAATTCTCAGCACCAACATGTAATTATGACTTTTATTTGAACAACTGCTTGAAAAAATCTAATATCCACCTACTCACTTATTGGCACATGGTCTTCATTTTCAGGAAGGACAAATGGACCAGTGGTTACAAGACAGTTCTGGTTTCTACTCCTACCTTAGTCACTGGCTTGTTTTGTGGTCTTGAATAACTAACAATTTCTCTGTGCCTTGGTTTCCCCATGTATAAGATGGTCAGAGTGCTTGCCTTCCTCACAAGAGTTTCCTGAGGTTCAGCTAACCAAGAAAAGACAGTACATTTCCACTTCTGTAGTGTCTGATAAATATCTACAACCATGAGTATGCAAAACAAACAAGCAACCATTATGCATATCTAAGTATACCACACTGAGCATAGTGTCTGCTGGACAGTGTACTGTGGCCACTGCACTGCTCTGCTTATGGATTCTGGCTGTGTCTTGCCATGGGGGGATCACTCCCAGGCACATCAATCTACTAGTGCCATAGATGCTGGTGTAGGTTATTTGCCAGCATCTCTCTCCTAACATATAGATCATAGCTGGGATGCCCATGCACTGCACGGATCCAAAGCTGTGGTGGTTGCCTCTGAGGGCTGTTAGCAGTGTAAGGCTGCTGCTCTGAGTTACTGAGTGTCTGACTGTAGACTCAGAAACCCCAGGCTTTGGAGAGAGCATGCCCTATTATGTCCCAGTTTGTGCTGTGTGACTTTTTGCTGTAGCTGAGGATCTAGAGGATCTAGATCTAAAGAGGAATACAAATTTCTTGCTAGTCACTAGCAAACACTGCTACTCTAGCTTGTGTTAGGTTTATTAGGGAAGCATTCAAGCATCCAGATTTTGTGCCAGGGTCATGGGTGCCCTTTAACTCCCATTGTCTTCAAAGAGAGTAGATGGCATGGTCTTTGCTAGAGAGTGCCTACAATGTTGCAGGATCAGACTTACATAAAAAGCTCTACAGAACTAGGCACCTAGATAACAACATCAGGACTCTTAATTGCATGACTGTTCTGTCCTTTGTTATGAACATGCCATTTGCACCACAGGCAATGGGAATTACATACAGCTTATGGGCAGATTTTGGCCTTTATTATATGTGGAGCTGGTGGTATAGTTGCTAAATTGCCTAATGTAGTGTACATAAAGTAAGCAGCTGACTACTAAGGATTTAATTAAAAATGTGCATCCAGTAGGTACACTGCTCTATGGTACTTGGTACTTACAATTTTAATAAACTGGGCCCATTCTTTTGACACTGTACAAGTGCACTTCTTTGATTCCTGAAATATCACTTTTCATTTTTATGCTTACAGTTTCATACAATGTCTGTGGTATCAGTTAGGAAGTTACATAAGTAGGTTATGACTAAATAAGTTTCAGTATGAAGCTACTATAAATAAATGTGCACAAGGATGTCTTTCCCCAGCCCCTAACATGCCTTAAATGCTTGTATGTTGAACATGTCATGTTCTTTTTATTTTGATATATGCGTTTACATTAATCTATTTTGGTTGCATGTGTGTCTTCACTAAAATGCATCTGATTCACATGATCTGCAAGATTTGTGTTGATAAGCATGTGCAGAGGGGAAATAATTTGTTTTTGCTGGTTGCTGCTATTAAATACGTTTTAAGTCACAGAAATTTTAAGTGGCTCTGTGGCTGTTTGGATCCCACTATTTTAAGCAAAAAATATAGTCATTAAATAAAAGCAATGCCAGCCCCATTGGAGAGAAAATCCCCATGGAGGTAGAAGAAATTCACACTGTATTCTGAAATATATGTGCATTCTACCTTTCCCATCTTTTTTTGACTATTGTTACATCAGGTAGCAAATCCAGGAAAAAAATATAGTAACAAAACTATGAGCTCAATAGCACTATTAAGAATTAAAGGCGTGTGTGAAGTAGAAATTGTGATCTGTGTTGCCTCAGGTGACTGATGCTTGCTTGAGTTAACTACCACGAATGTTCTCAAAATTCTCCATGCTTTTTTGTTCTAGGATAGAAATATTTGTAGGATGCCTACAATATTATTTAACATGACTGTAAATAAAGTTACAGGGCAATCAATTCCTTTGAGTTAAAACAGCAACACAAACTCTACTCTCGATATACCCAAAAAGGTATACTGCATAAGCAGAAATAGTCTGAGGTTCCCCTCTCTCCTTTCCACTACCACTATCAGGTATTTCTATAATAAAAGTAAGTGAAATATTGTTTCAGGGTCATTTTCTAGCTAGGTGTGATAAACTAAACTTAGATAAAAACTATTTTGTGTAAAAAACAACTGTGTATCAACTCAGTAACAGATATGATTATTTAAAAATTTGGCATGGAAATAAGCAAGTAATAAAACCCAAATGGTCACTAGTCATTTCCAGAATCCAGTCTCTGCCAGCGAGGGCATTAATTGTATGGCACTTAGAACATGCTAATGGTGTTTTGTCTGCAGTCATGCCACCCTGCGCTTCAATTTAGCTCACAAACTATGCAGTAAGAGGGTGAGTCAGTAAGCCTTCCAGCAACACAGATGCAGCAGGAAGTCCGGGTGGTAATTGAGTGCCATTGCTATTCCCTTTGAACCAGCACTAAATCAATAGTCTAGGATGGTGTTCGAGGGCACTGTACTCTTATAGGTATCATATTTCAGATCACATAGAAACCAGAGGTTCTAGCCATCTAACACACTTAAAAGGAGACAACCAACTTAAGGTACAGTCAAGCTGAGGAAAGCCAGGAGTAGCTTTTAGCAGTGAATCTCTGTCTCCTGTTTTTTGTTTTATTATCACTTTTTCCTTTTCTAAAATGCTGCTGGTTCCCCATTGCTATACAACAACCCACACAGAGGAGAAACTGATTGCAGTCAAGTGCTGTCAAAGTAAATAGCAAGAAAATACCAAAAAAAATTCATCTCCAATTTTTATACACCTCCTCCCCCACCTTTGCAGAAAAACCCAGACACCAGTGAGATTATTAAATTGGCTGCATCTTTTTAAAGATTCCTAAACATGTATTTTAAGTATAGGAGTGTTAACCCTCCTGCTCCCCCAGTCTCACAAAATTGCAACTACAGTAATTATCTTTACATGCTAAATTGTCTGTGACAACTGTCGACTCTATCCATCACTGCTTGGCTGTATAGAGTTGCTCTTAGTTTATGGTTGCTATATGTCACCTCAAAGGTGAACATCTTTCTATAGTAGATAAAAAGGTGTTTCCCCTGTTTATTGCAGGAGGGCTTTGTGAGACTATCAGTAATTATCTAGTGTTTGTAAAGCTTCTTGAAATTATGTGTGCATTCTAAAACTGTCAACAAGTTAAAAAAAGGAATTATTTCCTATGCCTTCACTAGCACTATTGCCACACTCCCATCTTGTATCACGGCTAGAAACAACTAGATTTTGCATACATAGTTCTTTGTATCTTTCCAAAACCAAGGGTAGTTTTATTCAAAATACTAAACTAAAACTCATGGAAACCCCTGCACTATCTAACCCTTAATTTAAGTTTAAAAAAAATAAGTCTCATGACATCTATGCCACACATTTATTTTACTATTCTGACAACCTTGTGAATACTGAAAAGATTAATCTTGAGAGGCACATCAGATATTTTAGAAATTACAAAACAAAAGTTACAAAATAAAAGCCTGATCTGCTGCCTTTATGGAGGGAGAGTTTCCACTGACATATACAAGAGTTTTACCCAAAATAAACAGCTGGATTGAGCTCTATACCTACCAAACATTGTGGATCTATCACTGAAACTTGCTGTTTCATGGTTCAAGATGCTTTTAATTAAAAATAATAAAATAATAAAGAGTTTGGTTTTCATATTTCTTATTAACCTAGATTAAATGCTTTTCCATTAGACTTGTATGGATATCTATCTTGATTTGTCACAGCATAATCTAGGTCTCTAGAATTAGTACTTTGTATAATACTCATTTTTCACTTCCAGTTTGAATTACTGTTCAGACAATTAAAGAATATTGACACTTTATTTTTAAAAACATATTATGTTCCTATCAGTGAAATTGATGACTAATTGCCTAAAATGAAATGTATGCTTTTAAAAATGCATTTTCATGTATTTTTTCAAATATAGACAGGCCCAATAGTCTGCACATCCCCTTGTATGCAATACTTTTTCAAAATTTAAATATGAAAAAATAAAATAAATGGAGATTTTCTGAGACATTTGTATTTATTGATCTTTGTTTTGCTGTCTAGGTGACACATCTTTGTCTATGAATAAGGATAAGTGTGGCAGTCTGGTTTTAGCTACTAACACAAAAATCTAGACTTTGGGGGGCATTCAAATGTAAGACTAGAAACTGTAAAAATGACTAGTATTTAAAAAGAAAATTAATTATTGTAAAACATACCAGTTTGCTAGTACAGCACATGGAAACCCAGGCCACTAAGCAGGTGGGACATAAGTAGCAGAACTATAAACTTCCACAATCCCCCTCTGGTTAATATTACCAGTCCTGATCTAAAGAGACCACCCTCTGGCCATTCATACCTTGCTGATGGAGATGCCAATGTTGATGCGGACAACTATTCACTGGCGAATGGACTCTGACCAACAAATTACTTAACCTATAAATTACTTTTTAAAATATGACTTTAAAACAACAATCCATCTCCCTCTCCCAGGAAATGGCAATTTGGTGACTGCAGGAACACACTATATGCACGTGCTAGAAAAAAAAAAAACACCCCTCTAAGGGACAGTACTCTCCTGAACTGAGTATGCTAAGCTCTCATTCACACAATCCTGATAAAAAGAGATGGGAAAAGACTGAATACCACCTATTCACAGTCTAATCTGAGTTGGTGCCATTTTGAAGGGGAAAAAAATGATGGATGGTGACTTCATGGAAGTGCATCTAGAAATTAAGTATTCTGGCTCCCAAATCCAGACAATCAGTCTACATGGGGACCCTGAACTTGCTAAAGTAGTTGTTAAATCCTGAGCAAATGGAAACAAACCTCTATTAATTATACAAAGTTTATTTTAGTATATACATCAGCTTTTAGCTTCACTAGCATAACTAAAGAAACACTCCAGTACTTATCTTTCTAAGCACAAGTAGTATATTTATGTATTTGAGCTTTAAAAGTTAGAGCTGACATGAGGTTGTATTGCCTTATCCCAGGACTGCAACAGAATCATAGGTCAGCAGTTAAAATCAGCTAATTCCATTACATGATGTTTCTTCCCAACTAAGGCTGAACACTTTAATTATTAAAGTACAATTTAGCTCAATATATAGAAAGGATGGTCAGAAGCCCAAATACAGGCAACTCCCTCAGCACCCACAGGTGCACCCTGTCCAGCCCCATGGACTTGTACATGTCCAGCTTTCCTAACAGTCCCTAACCTGTTCTTTCGCCACTGCTGACTGCTCACTTCCTCCCCAAACTGTGCTGCCTGGTGCAGTAATCTGGGAGCTGGCCTTGCCTGCGAAGACCGAGGCAAAGGCAGCATTAAGCACTACAGCCTTTTCTGCATCCTCTGTCACAAGGCTGCCTCCCCCATTTAGTAAGCAACCCACACTTTCCCTGACCCTCTTCTTGCTACTGACATACTTGTGGAAACCCTTCATGTTCCTCGCTAGTTGCAACTCCAATTGCACTTTGGCCTTCCTGACTTCATCCCTGCATGCCCGAGCAATGCTCTTATACTCCTCCCTATTTATTTGTCCAAGTTTCCACTTATAAGCTTCCTTTTTGTGACTTAGTTTACTGAAGAGTTTCCTGCTAAGCCAAGCTGGTCTTCTGCCATACTTGCTAGTCTTCCTGCATGTCAGGATGGTTTGTTCCTGCACTCTCAGTAAAGCTTCTTTAAAGTACAGCCAGCTGTCTGGGACTCTTCTCTTCCTCAGACTGGCTTCCCAGAGGATCCTGCCCATGAGTTCCTTAAGTGAGTCGAAGTCTGCTTTTCTGAAGTCCAGGGTCCTTACTCTGCTTCTCTTCATCCTTCTTTTCCTCAGGATCCTGAACTCAATCATCTTGTGGTCATTGCTGCCCAAGCTGCCATTCATTACTACATTCCCCACCAATTCTTCCCTGTTTGTGAGCAGCAGGTCAAGATAAGCACAGCAGTTCCAGCACCTGCACCAGGAAGTTGTCCCCAACACTCTCCAAAAACGTCCTGGATTGCCTGTGCACTGCCGTGTTGCCCTCCCAGCAGATGTCAGGCTGATTCAAGTCCACCCATGAGAACCAGGGCCTGTGATCGGGAAACTTCCACTACCTGTTTAGAGAAAGCCTCATCCACCACTTCCTCCTGGTCTGGTGGTCTACAGTAAACACCTACCACAACATCACCCTTTAATGCTCTCCCCTCTAACCTTAACCCAAGACTTTCAATAGACTTATCTCCAGTTTCATACTGGAGCTCTGAGCAATCATATGGCTCTTTTACATAAAGTGTAACTCCTCCTCCTCTTCTTCCTTGCCTTTTCTTCCTGAACAGAGAAGAGGCAGAGGAAGGATTTAAACCCAGGCTTCCCACACCCAGGGTGAGTGCACTAAACACTGAACTACTGGATAAACAGAGATCTCCTCCTCTGGCCATGTTTTAGAAGAAAAGAGAAGCTCTAGTTCTACTTTTAAGAAGGATGGAGGCACCTTCCCTTCAGGGCAAGGTTCTAGGTTGTGAATCCCAAATAGAGAAGGGGCACTCTCTTGTAGTGCCAAAGAAGACATGCAAGCCCTGGCAAAAAGGTAGGCTTTATGACACTCTGATCCTCAACATGTCTCCTCTCTCAAAATACTCAGTTTTGACCCCATCCTGAGGCACCTACAGGTGGAGCTCAACCTTTTGGCCCCGCAGGCTGAATGGCACAGGACTGGTCTACAAGTCAGATGGGACACTGCTCCAGTATGAGGCTTGCACATCCGGATCCAGACCAAGCTTCCCCTGCCCAGCCCTGCATGCCAAGATTTGGGCCCTGGGACCCTGCGCTACCTCTGCCTGGCCTCATGTGCAGGGATCAGGCTCCAGGGCTTGTGCCACCTCTGCCAGGCTCTGTGCACTGGGATCAGGCCCTGTACCACCTTCACCCAGCCTTGCATGTTGGAAACACGCTCCGGGGTCCTGCACCACCTCCATCAGGCCCTGTGTGCCCAGACTGAGCCTTGCACTGCCGTGTGCCAGATCTAGCACTCAGGACCATGATCTGTGGGGCCCCTCAAAGGCCAAATGACAAGGCACTAGAGGCTGGATGTTGCCCCTGAGCCAAGGGTTGACTACACCTGACCTACACAGTATAAAGAGCTCAGGTGCTTCATTCAGCCCTGGAGACTATGGCACTGCAGTACTGAACACTCTTTTTGTATCTAGGTATTCATTTTTCAAGATGGCTAGTTTATGTCTGTGTTGGTATAAAGGGGGAATGGAAGGCTCTCTCTTTCGCTGGAGGTGGGATCTATTTATTTAACTTAACTTCAACTTACTTGCCACCTTTCTGTTACAGCACAAGTTCCTTAATGACTGTATTATTCTGTTCCATCATTTCCCTCCCTCGGGGGTGGAGCTATTTTGTGCTTGCCTGCTAGACACTCCCACTTTCCTCATTTTAACCCTACCCCGAGCCTCACATTTTCTTCTTTCAAGCTCATGAGTGGGCTGCTTTTAGAAACAGTCAATGCTATTGCCTAATACTGTGCAGATTTGGGCATGTTGTGCAGCAAGCCTTCAAGGCCCTACCAGTCTCAGAAACGAGATCAGAAACAAACTATATCTTCTGCGGGGTAATTAAGAACATTACTATTTATAGCAGTCTTCATTAAAAAGTCAGCATTTTACCAGCATATAATACTGTGTAATAAGCTCTCAAATACCATGGCTTCTGTTATAACTACAACAGGAGAAAATTATCTTTCATCTCACTGAAGGGCTGACTTCTTAGTGATGACCACAAGATCCAATGCATTGATGTGGTAAATGATGTCATGAAGAGGGTGGATGAATGTGTGGCTTTCTCTGGTCCTAGGGCTCTGTATACTATATTTATATTCAATTGCTGCCCTTTCCCCTATTTCCTTACATACTGTTTCTCTACCACCTTCTTTTCCTCTGTTCGCCATCTCATATAAAGATAAGTATGTTTTTGATAAAATACTTTGTTTCATTGCTAAGTTAAGGCTAAGCAGAATTTTGTAAACTCTTATACTTCACTGCAGAAATTCTGGAAGACAAAATAAAAAAATAAAAGAGTGATGACAATGTATGTATATTAGGACATTTTATTTTTACATAACAAATTCTAATAGCGGCAGTCTTGTAAAGCTGAACTACACAAGAATTCCAGATCTCTCTAGTAGCTGAGAAAGTTTTAGCCACCACTCTCCTTCTAGACAATTGATTTAGTGATATTAAGCATGATGTATATTTATAGGAAAAATAAACATTTATATTTTTATCTGATTTAATTTTACTGCTACTTATTTCATAGCTCATCTTGCATTATAGCCATCTCTGCAGGACATGTTTTTGCTGAAGGCTGCAAGTTTTCAAGTATGTATATAGGAAAAGAAGTGGTTTCATTCCACTTGTGGGTTTTGATGGTTTGACTTCCTCAACTTGCATACGTAAGAAAATTAACAGATTGAGACAAGGGAATGGAGAGAAAGGGCAAACTGAATTTCATTAGAGGCTGTGAGACATAATTCTGATCAAGCTTCAAATCTGGTTTCCATTACTGCTACATAATACAACCTTTTTTTTGGAGCGCTGAATCTTGGATTTAGGTGTCAGAACCTAATTAAAGCACACTTTATAAGAGCTATAACTGTTTTCCTCATTCCTCTAAACTGTGCTCCAAGAAAGGTCAGGGCTATTCATATGTAGCACAGAAGAAAAAAGAATTTTAAAAGAATACCACCTGACTTTCTACAAAGCTGACAGAAGCTTGCTCATGAGAGAGATAATATGCCCTATTATCACGAGTGATAGCAGTCAAATCATACCGGAAGTGTCTTAAAATAATTACAGGAAGTTCAACAGGGAAATATTTGCAACATTCTGAGTACTTATGTAAACATACAAAACCATCATTATTCTAAAACTATGAAATATAGTGAAATTTGGTTAATTTGTCACTCCAGGGGGGATTGGTAGTGATGACTAATTATCTCTGAGTGAATAATGATCAGTAGTTAGCCATTTTCAACTTTTTGTGAGATGTATTTTGCATGTTATATCGAGACACAGTAAAGATGTGTGACATTTATAAGAAAGAAAAAAAATACATACACAAATTCTATGCACAAACTGCATGTAATTTTGCTTGCTATAGGAGTCCTGTATGCTTACATACAGATTAATGCTTAAGGTAAATATTTGTATTACAAAAATTCATTGTTCATTTTATAAGAATTACATGATTACCACAGGCTATATTTATCAGTCATAGTTTTGCTTTGCACTTGTACCATACACTCATCACCAAAAGACAGAACGGTTGATCTTGTTGATCCAAGAGAGCAAAAAAGTATCCAATATTTCATGAGCATCAGCTGGCTGGACTGGTACTATGATTAGCACCTTTTTAAGATGACTAATTATCCCATTGTACATTTGGAAAGGACTAATTATGTTTTAACAAATGATAAATCAGCCAAAGCAGAGGTGCTCAACCCCCAGCCTGTAGGCCAGATCTGGCCTCTTGCCATGCCATCCAGACTGTGGGGCGCTTCTCACAGGTCCAAACATTTGGTGCTGGGGAGCAGTAGCACTGCTCTGCTACTGTCAAAATTCCAGATCCATGGGGAGCCTGCTGCACTGGACAGCATGGCTTTGTGCACTGGATCAGGTGGGCTGGATGCAGGTGGTTGGGGCTTTGTCGCCAGACTGCAGCAGTGCAGGGGCCCAGGATCTGATCCCAGCATCCAGGGGCGAGGCAGAGGTGGTATGGGGCCCTACGGCCCAATCCTGGTACTCAGAGCCAAGTAGAACTGGTATAGGGCCCTGTGGCCTGATCCTGGCATATGAGGACCAGGTAGAAGAAGTGTGGGGCCCCAGGGCCTGATCCATGAATGGGGGACCAGCCAAGGGCACGTGAGATCTGATCCATGCGTGCAGGCTGGGAGAAGGCTGGCAGGGGGTCCTAACCGGACCTGCAGACAATCTCTCCACCCCTCACCTAGCCTGCAGGGCCAAAAAATGAATCACCACTGAGTCAAAGCATTTTGTGTACAAATCAACAGGACTCTAATGGGGATTCAATGAACGAACTAATAAAACCAGTAACCAATTAAGCAGATTTCACTCTAGTCCTAATCCCACTTACACAAGGATTCTTCCAGCATCCAAAAAGCAGCTTTAAAAAAAAAAGAGGTTCTACAATGTGATCTAAGAATCAACAAAGAATGGCTCTGATGAGTCAGTCAGGGAAGTTGTACATTTGAGGAACCTTTCCTAGAGGCACTTTGCATTTACTAGATTCTACCTAAACCACAGGGCTGTTATCTTGAGTAACAGTTAATCTCAGCTCCTGTGGTATCACACTGGGAAAGAAGCAGTCTCCAAGTAGTCTTACAATCTAAACCATTTTGTGGTTTTTACAGGTTAAAACCAACACCTGAAACTGTAACTTGAAACAAACTTGAAACAGGTTTGTTGCAGGCTGCACACTTCAAGGACTGGGGCCTAGGTGGAAGCAGGCAGAGAGAGGGTGATTACAAGCCTGCCTTGATGGACTGGGCCAGATGATGATAACAGGCTGGCCCCGGGAAATTTAAAAAGTTCCCAGAGAGAAACCAAGGGCAGAGACAGGAAGGCTGTGGGGCTGGAGGCAGAAGCCTAAGTCACAGAACACATGGAGCTGAGAAGAGAGAGCAGGTAGGTCAGCTCATGCTAGCAATTGCCTCACTCTTGGGGTTTACAGAAAAGACAACGAGGAAAGTTGAGAGACTGAGTTTGCTGGAAGAACTAGAAAGAGAGAGAGAGAGAGAAGGAGGAGTGTTGGCTAGTGGCTGCACACTGAATCTGGACATTCTCTTCAGGTCTGGGAAAAGACCATGGGCTATTTGTGTGTTTGTTTTGCTGATTGTTTAGGTTGATTCCTATGGGAAGGGGGGTTGCCCCAGGGAAACAAAGCCAGTAAACAAAGATTGTTTGAGCAAGCAATTCCTCAGCCTGCTACAGTTCTCCCCTAAGAGAACAAGTGCAATATACTGCTCAGAAAACAGTGAAATAGGTATTTTTCAGTTCAGTCTGATTCTAAGTTGTATTCATTAATAGACAACAGACCATGGCCAGAAAAGTAGCCAAGTGATCCCTTCGTTGATCGTGAGTTAGGGCAGACCACAGTTCTGGAAGTCAGGAATGTCATCATGTCTGAATGGGCTCATGGTCTCAGAGTACGGAAAATACTACTTTAACTTTAAAATCTGGCATATACATTAACAACTAAGAGCTAAGAGTACTTCAGCTATAAACCACTTACCCCATATCTAGGGAAAATCCATCTCAGAGTAAAAATAGAAGACATACACACAGATGCTTTTTATAGAAACACAGTCCATTAATAAAACACATGATTTGGTGATTAGAGAATCCAAAGCAGTCCTATGTATGTAATTACTGCATGAGCAGCTTGTTAATGTTTTCAAGTAAATGGCAATATACTAGTAAAGTGAACTAAAATTGAAAAGATAATTGTATAGAGAACCTTGCTTATTGCACACATAAACAAAGGCATAGTTCATTTACCTGCATCATTATATCGAGTTAGTGAATGAAAGGAGAAAAAGTACATAGATATACTTTAAGCAGTAACATTATTTTTGCTTGGCTCTGCAAATACGAGTAAATGTTTCCTGCCATCATGCTGTAAGCTAGCTCTCTCACACTGGGGGCATCTACACCTGTGCTTTACTGTGGAATTGACTAATTAGCTCTGCAATCAGAAGTGTCACTGTCTACACAAGCAATGCTGTTAGACTAGAGTAAACTTAACTCCACCATAGATTAGTACTGCCCAACACAAGTATCATCCTACGGTGGAGTTATTTACTCTGCTACAATGCACTTGTAGATGGTGACCTGGACTAACTGGGGCATAAGGGTGCTACAGTGAAGGGGCTCCCTGCTGACTAGCTCTGAACTCTAGCACACTTGTGCTCCAGCCAGCCCCTCTGCAGCACGTTGAGCTGGGGTGGAGTAGCTCCAGGCTGGCAGGCTGACTCTCCAGTCCCCCTGCCAGCCGGGGTTGTGCTGCCCTGGCTCAACATGCTGTGGTCCTGGGCACATGTGTAAACACTGCACCTGGGAGAAATAAACACTGGTGCGAACTGCCCTGTAGTTTATTTCTGCTGGATAACTGCACATGTAGATGTGCCCACTGATACTCAGCCTGTTGTGAATAGCAGTTCTAACAGAAATTTCTAGTCCTCTTCCAGTTGTATTCCAGAAGGATCTTTGTTTTACATTTGTATTTAATGCTCATCACCCCAGAGATAGTCAAGCATTAAACAGCTGGAGATTTGTTTTACCACTGAAAAGTTAAGAAGACACAGAAAAATATTCTTGCATCAGGTTGTGATATAGCATCATTGTTACACCAAGGAGTAAAAAGTCCACTCCCCCCGTCCCACAGTTGCAAAGAAAAGGAATCATAAGAACAGGACTGGAAGGGGCCTTGTGGCCCACTGAGTACAGTGACCTTGTATTTAAAGGCAACCATCAGCCAAGAGTTTCCCAGGAATCACCACTCCACACCTACAAGCATAGCTACTGGCATGACACCCCATACATCAAGACCTCCATGTAGCATACCATAGGTAAAATGGGGAAGGAGAAAGAAGGAATGCCAAATGCCTTGACACCGCAATGACAGACAATTGGTAAATGCTCCAAAGACGTTGGTGCCCCACACTATAGAGAAATGCAAACCTTCTCTCTGCCTCCCTTCCCCACCCCAACCACAGTCCTGGCTAATTTGACCTGAGAGACAAATTTCTTCCCTACCTCAAATCTGGTGATCAGTTTGACCCTGTGTGGTAAAGCAAGATCTTCTAACCAGGGATCTCTGAATTGTATGAAGTACAGGTAGGAACATTAGTGCATTTCACTCAAAAAAAAACCCCTAGCCTAACAGTAGCCAATATCTCAGTGTTTCAGAAGAAGGCAAAAAAAGCCTTCCCACAAGCAACAGCATTCATATAAGGGGAAAAACATTCCTTCCTGGCTCCTGTAGGAAACTAGCAAAAGCCCTGAAGCATGCAATTACCAGGCATCTACAATATTGCACTAGACATCTACAATACCTTTATATCCAAACATAGGGATTGCAAATAGTTGATTACCAATTTCACGTGTGCTGATTGCTAAACCAAGAATTCCCTATCCTGTCAAGCATTCCTATGATAAACTTAACAAATGCGATCAGCTCCTCCTCCTCCTCCTACTTGGTTTAAAACCAATTACACCTGATAGCTATAAATCTTTAATTTCCAATAAGCAGATTGTAGCAATTGGCTCTTGTGCTCATAATGTTTTTTAGCCTAAAAAGCTCCTTTCGCTCTTTAATATTTATTGTGCTAATAAACGTTTCTTCCAAAGCTGAACAAATGAAGCTCTTTAAGTATCATTTCGTAAGATGAAGGCTACATTCCTTCAACCAGCTTAGTGATCTTTATGTTAATCTCTTTTGATCACTGGTGATCAGAAATGCAGACAACATTCTAAGGGGAAGGGGGTCTTACTAACACCCTGTATAGCTACATAAGAGACCATTGAGCTGTTGAACCATATATGTATCAATGACCTATTCACTGAGAATAAAGAAAGCCAATATAAATGCTGTTCTCTGAATCAGCTTCTTTGGACATGTTACAAGAACTGAATTCCAGTATATCATCTCCACAGGGAACCTCAGCTTGACGGGACTGGGGAGTAATATTTCTGTTTAAACACCATTAATGACTGGACAAAACACATTTCCTCCTCCTGCAATTTTGTAACCAGACACTTTTGGAAACCTACGTTTATAGAAGCATGAAGTCTCTCAGTTGTTAAGTTCTGCAAGTCATGGCTAGAAAGTTTTGCTTGTTCTAATAAAAAATAGCTTACAAAGATGGGTTTCTACTCCAGTAATTCTATCACTTTTTGTTACTTTATGATATTGCTGTCCTGAGACGCATGCAAATGTACAAGCTGTTTAAAAGGACTTCTTTCCCCATCTCCTATAAAAGTAGATTGTAAAGAAAATTAACATTCAAATATGTTGCTTCTAAAGATTGGTGAAGCAGTGGTCACCTATATACACTCTCCAGGGTTGACAAGCATCCTGCCATGGCTACTCTATGTGTTGCTCACATGATGATAGAAAAGGGGTGCTCAGCTCAATTTAAGTGCATTTTCACCGCTGCACTGACCCTCCCTGTTATGCCAAGTAAGAGACAGACAACATCCAAATCTTGAAGGCCTAGAGGAACTGCCCTCACAAAGAATAAGCAAGCATAAATTCTTTTCTAAGGACTTTCCTAAACTTCAGTATAGCATAGGGTTCATGTCAGAAGGAAGGCTGAAGATGGGAGTGCATGCTGGGGACAAGGCAGCAAGTTGTTGTGGTACAAAATACTGCAGAGGCTTGAGGTACTACTGCCATGCCAAGACGGCCACAAGCTCCTTTTACTTAAGTACCAGCAGATGCTCTGTACCTCTGAAAACCAGGCAAAGATCTATTTAGGTGCATGAATACACATACACATTTTGGAGCCCACTTTAGCCACTTATGTTTGAAAATTCTGGAGCAAGTCTACATTAATCAAAACCAAAAAACTGCCTAGTCACAGCCAATCCTGGCTCTCCTCCATGTGACTGTACTGGGGGGCTGGGCAAGTAGGATCATATATTACACTTCATTACACACTGTCTCATCTAATACTCATCATCCTTTTATTCATCAAAATATTAATATTTTATTTTTGCTCACACGATGTAATGCAAAACTTTTATGAATTTATTAGTGAGGTCTTCAAGATATACACGGAGCTGACTTAATCTAATATAAGCTTTGTATTGCAATCTTATCTTCTGCAATCTTAATGAAATATTTTTCATGTCTACAACTCCTTTCATCCTAGAGGAGACCAAATTATAATCTGAGAGTCAGATACTCAGTTGCCCTACACTTGTGTACCCGGTTTTAACAAGGCAAAGCAGATGTGAAATGTAACACATGTAACAAACTTGCACCCACTCTGCACCAGTGAGTAACTATATAACAATCTGTAAAATGCAGAATTTGTGCCTATAACACACACATAACAGAATGAGCTGCAATTTTCCTTGAGGTGGAGTGTGCTGTATAGCACATGGCCAAATAGGGGGGTAAATTCTGCCCAAGGGCACTGAAACAAAACCGTAACTTCCAGTGACCTGAGCTTTTTAACCTTTAAGTAGGGCAGGCAAAAATCTCCACTCTTGTTCCTACAAGGTGCCCAGTATTCTTACCCTGACTCAAATCAGTGGGAGCAATGGCTCAGCACTTCATGGCAGGTCCTCAATAATACCTTGCAACAGGGGTGTCAAACATATGGCCTGTGGAGCCATTCCATCCAGCCCACCGAGCTACTGGTGAGCCAGGGAGCTCTGGGGCATGGCCAATGGGTGCAGTCGGCCACAGAATGGGACCCCAGTGGACACTGTCAGGCTCAGCTCACCTTGCTCCCACTTGTACCATGTCCACCACAGCAAACAGCCACTTAGCCTGTGGCTACCTGACTCACTCCTGCTGCTACTGCTATGGCTGCTGCTGCTGCCACCATAGTGGCCAACACTGCCCCATGTCACAGGCCAGACTGGGCTCATGAGGAATCCCATAGTCTGGATATGGTCCATGGCACAAGGTGAGTTTGACACCACTACTTTACAGGACTGAATCCCATGACTGTAAAGGTCACATCCAACAAACCCACACTAAGCAGTGTTACACCAAGAACCTACCGCAGAAGGATAAATGAGTATAACACACTACAAAGATCAGAACACCTGGTACCACAGAATCAAGTCAAGATTTGGCTTGGGCTACAAAGCCACATAGCTGCTTTTCTGTCTGCTGAAGGCATTTTAATAAAATAATTATCCTGACATAAAGCAAGGCGGCTGGCACAATAAGTAACCTGCTAGCAGCTGTGGGTAAACAACCATCAGGCTTCCAGAGAATGAGAGACTTGAATGCTGGCTGGTCTCCTAACTACTGAAAGAAGAGATTTTTAAATGCTGCCTGCTCAAGAGCTTGATAGGGTTGGTATCTACTGCTGAATGAATAGTGGTTATTGATAATCACCTTACTAGGACAGAATGATACCAATAGACATTGAGAGGAAACATCTTAGAACAATTACATGTTTTGATAACATTTGGAGAGATGATTTTCACATGCCAATGAAAGTCAAATGAAATAGGGCAGAGAGCTGAATTCACTGGTTTTTCTGAAATGCCAGGTTCACAGTTTTCACCATACAATAAAGCAGCTGATAGTTGTCAGTGCTTCCTTTGAAATCATAAGGCAAGTTTTCAGTGCAAGCCTTTGGCCACATGAGCTCCACAAATCAATCTGGAGCCAATAGCAATTTTAAATGCATTCCGTTAAGTGCTTTAATGGAAGGTGGAGGGGGGCTAAAATGCTAGAAAAGCATCTTTCCTCTCTTCCCCATAAACAATAAAAGCAGTGCTTTCCATCCAGAGGCTCAATGTGGATAAAGTCGCAGCCTTATATGTCATCCTCTTCCTGTTTGTGTAACTCCCCTTCCCCACACACATCAAAATCTTTAAATCTTACCTTTCTGTGTTTACTTCATACATACTGACAATATCTGCATATGAATACCAATACACTCAGAAACCTGCAATTCAAAAGCTCTCAAACAGATTTTGGCCACCAGACTGTACAAGCGGCAGCACCTCTAATATTCTTTTCTTTACTGCACTGTATTTACTTTTGACATTGCAAAAATCACAATAAAAAGAAAAATCAACCTACCTGCCAAGGTCTATCCCAATCCAGAGGGATAGGAAATGCTCCAAGCCATGCTCCCACTATGCTGCACATTGTGGTAATTTGTAGACTGTTATCCCAGATGGACATGGCTCTGTAAAATTAGCACATTTTACAAGAAGAGTTCAGCAGGAAAGAAATCATCCTTTCAGTGTATTAGACCTACAAGCCTAACAAGTTTCAAAAGTCAAGCACAAAAAAATGTCACTAATACTTCACATATAAAGCACAGACTTCTTCAACATGCAGACCTAGCTTAAAGTGCACACACTGCATTTAAATATAAAAAAGTCCTATAAAACTCTTTACTAATAATGCCTATATTCAACTCAAATCCCCATGGAAAGACAAGATGCAAAAACATTCAAAGTATTAACAGATTGTACTAAATACTGAACTCTCTGAAAGAAGCATGACATGATGAAATACAAAAACTATTTTTGTGGACCTAAAATAAGTTTAATTTTTGCCAAATGTGACTTAATTATTCCGTGTGGCTACAACATACATTTTTACAGTAAGACCGGACAAATATTTTTATAGGTAGGCAAAACAGGTGGTAGACTAATCTGGATTAGTTTTTGGTTGGGATTCAGCATCTGAGTTTGAAGTTGTGTGCTCTTTCTCCTGTGACTGGCTATGGGGTTATTTCTCCTATCTTGAGCCAAATCCAAATTGGACCTATGGTTGACTTTGGACTTGATATCATGTTAAACGTATTATTTCTTGTTTTCTCTGGACAGTACTTGTTCAACACTGTGTCAGTAAATACAACTTTCACTATGTACAGCCCCTTAGGGCATGCCTATATGGCTTCAAGTTGCAATCCCAAGTGTGCTGCCCCCCGCCCCCAACTTGCTCTGGGTCAGACACCTCTGGGATCAAAAAGCAGAGAGAGTAAGGGGCTTAAAGCAGCCCAAAGTGCATGCTCCAGGGCCATACACAGGCTCTCTGTTTTGGTAGAGACTAAGAGCAGCACTGGTGGAGATGCTCAGGTTCACCAAGACCTGCCCTGAGCTCCTCTTGAGTCATCCCACTGTGTCTTGTTTCTGGTGTGCCCAAGCAAAAGTGAGCAGGTGGGACTTATTTTGTTTGGGGCAGTCCCAGGGTTAGGAGGGAAGCTGTACAAACATGGCCTGAAAGTTCCCCTAGCTTACTCATGTTTCAGCCTTTTAACAGATCAGAGCGAGATAATTCCAGTGACAATGGCTGCAGAGAAACTATGTTGATGTATTTTAAAGTTCTGAAGAAAAAACTGCTGCATATCATAATATTAATATTGTTCTAACCTTTTGAGCCCATGTCCCCCGGGGCTAACAATAACCAACTGACACAATGTTAAACATGACAGCCCCTGTCTGCACCTTTTCATACTCTGTTAATTACAACTCCTCCAGAGTATTCTAACATGATTAATTTGCCACTGTATGCAAGCCCTTAGGGGAGGTATTTTTAACCCAAACTAGGAGACGAAGTCAAGTAGGCTTTGAGAGAGAAATCCATATGGGCCTTTTCACCAACTGTCAATGACTCTTATTTATAGGCACTTCCATCCAAAACAGGATGACTCCAACCACCTCCACTGCTACCCAATCAATGTCCATGCAGCAGATGCCATTTAGTCAGTTTTCACTTCAGCTATGGCAGTATCAACAACCAGTTTCTCAAAAGCGTATTGGTGGGAGCAGCTGATGGTATTTGACGGGAAAGGAAACTACTTGAGACACAGCTAGGATTTGGGTGAACCCACTTACTTCACTGACTGCTTCACAAAAGGGCTGAGAGGTACAGTCCCTATACAGATGCAAAATACCCTCATACGCAATAAAAGTTGTTACAATTTCTTGGACAGTCTCTGAGTCAAATGGAAAACTATTAGCCAGCTTCTCTATGAAGATGAAAAAAACCAGCAATGCATTAGGGAAAACTCTTTTCCAATGGAAAAAGACTCAGGTTTAAAGGAATCATATTGTCGTTCGTATTCAAGAAAATATCCCTGTTCTCCATCAGGAACATCCCAAGCCACTGTCACAACTTAGTCAATTTGGGATGTGACATGCCAATGCTGCTAATAAATGCATCAAGCCCAGGAACCATTGGTGCTGAGGTTCTAGAGCACAAGTGTGATGTTGATTTCATCAGAACTCCCCCATGCCAGTCAATGTCAATGTTAGGACAGTGCTTGGTGAACCTAGATTCACCACAAAAAGACCATCAAATATTTTCTGAAAAGATGACTTCAAGGAATTAAAAAAGCACTGTATTTTCTCACATACCAAGCCCCTCCCTAAATAAGACATGCACCTTGTTTTTAGGAAGGCAGAATGAAGAAAGAGGAAAGGACAAAGCCTCATCTTCAGCTTGCCCACCTTTCTTCTTTTTGCTTAACCAAAAGCTGTTGAAATGCTAGCTGCATTCAATGCTAGCTGCACTCCATGAGTGGATCTATGATTCTGAAAAGATCTAAAGAGTCTCCAAGGCCATGAAATAGAAGAAGAGAGGCCAGGAGCAGCTAAAAGATAGTAAAATTGCCAGGAGAACTATTAGCTTAATTAGTGGAATATCAAGACCATTAAAAAGAAGAGGTGATTGTTAATACTTGTGTACTGAACCCTCAGCTGCCTGAACAGAAATGCCACTAGTGCTGCCAGGCAATTGGTTTTGGAGCAGAAATCAAAGTGGGGTGTTTTTATTTCAGGCAGAAAAATCAGCTCCCCCACTTAAGATGCACACCCCAATTTTGAAAGGCTGAATTTTGGGGAAACTGCATACATATGTGAATAAATATGGTATGTCCTGCTGCAATTTAGGAGCTAAGGAATGACAGCATAAACATCTGAAAATGGTTAGTCATTTGGCTCCTTTTTGGTGGAGGCCACAGAAGAGCTAAATCAAAGCTGATGCTGTCAGCTCAATCTATTCTTAGAAAATAGGCTGTGTTTCAAAACTTATTAGATGACACATTTTAAATGTCATTTTGCACATAATATGCAGTTTAACACCTTTACAAATGTGATCACTAATCATTGTTGTCCTCATGGAAAAAACCTGACATACTCTCGTAGTCTGTACATATCTCTTGATATAGAGTCAGACTGAATGCCACCAACTGGGTCAGGTGAGAACTTGAGGGTGAACATTTCATCTTAGTTGATAGCATAGCAATACTGGGTCTAGAAGGATAATTGATACTAAATTAAATATCAAGTTCTCAAGTTTCTACTGTGGGCCTTCCATAACTACAGGCAGCCAAGGGAGCATTCCCTTGGCATCCAGCTCGGAGCCTTTCCTTTGGATTCTGTGAAAGCAATGTCTCTGAAGGATTCCAGACCATCTCCATGCCAATCATAACAGTTCACCTTCAGAAGAACAGGAAGACTTTGAGCTGCCCACTCTCAGGCATGCAACTGCAGCTGCAACAAAAGCTAGTCTTGCCAGACACAATCCTGTTCAGGGAAGATGGTACAGCAGACATGTTGCACCGCTGCTAACAAGCAACATTACACCGTCAATAAGAAAAGGGACGGAAGTGTTATCAAGTTTGCCAATAATGCACCAGGACAGAAGGACTCCATCCAGCAAGAAAAAGTAATTCACCACTCCAAAGGAAATGCAAATTATTCAATTCTGACCAATTATTCAGACCGATTCTCGGGAATTGATTATTGGTTGGAAGGGGGATATGGGAGTGGGGAGGAATTAAGACCACCATCACTAAGGAATCAGAACAACGATATCCACTGAACAAATCAGTGGAGTTTACTGTTTGGTACTTTGAAAAAAGCAAAGCAACTGGGCTCAAATCCCTAAGCTGAAGATGCAGATAACTCTCTATAAGATGTTCCAAGGGAAATGAAGGAAGCAAGAAACTCCCAAGTATGTTGTCATTGAAAATACATTCCCATAAACTGTCTGAAAGACAGAGGATGCAGGTAAGATAAAGCCCCATGAGGAAAACAGTGTCAGATATCCTAAACTCTGCCGGGTGATCTGAGGGGAAAAAAATGTTTTTATTGTGTTAGTTCTTTTCTTATTGAGACAAAGTATCTGTTGACAGGGACAGAAGAGATACAAAAATATTAAGTATTTCATCTGTCACAGCAGTTCCAAAAAAAAAAAAAAAAAGCATTTTCACCAACCACAGAATGGAACTGGTCAGCACAGGCGGTATCACTGCTGGCAGCCCACCCCTCTGGGTAGCATAGCTTAAATGATACAGCTGAGGGAGTTCCTACCAAGCCTACATTCTTGCATACCCATTTCAATAGCTAGAAACCCTAGAGAAGGTATCTTGGAAAAATCTCTTGTGCTCCACTACAATATTCCTTTAGCATTCTGCAGTTTTTGTCTGTCATTCCACTTCCTTAATGAATCTCAGCAGGATACACACAGGATCACAGCTAAGTACTTCTTAGATATTAAAAAAAGCACTATTTTCAGTATATTAGAACTGGAATGTAATCAAGATTTTTATGGAACTGAACAATAATGCCTTGACAGGCCTCTAAGTGAAGAAACATCAGGGGCTTTTGCTGTTTGGCACTGAAGCCAGATGTGCTCTGAATGAGCTCTGTTGGAATTCATTTTTATTTACCTTTTGCTTGCTGGATTTTTATTTTTTAAAAGTTATCTGACTTCTTTCTGATCCATTAAGAAAATGGGCGTTTAAGGAAGTGTGCCAAAACCAGACAAAGGTGACAAACAGCAGCAATTCCCCTACCCTACTCTGACAAAGACAAAGGGCTTAGTGCTATTACTTCATTCACCAACCCCTGTGGGATATGTATATGATCCTACTTTTCACAAGTTGTGTGAGATCATCATGGCTTACAACAATAAAATCCTGGATTCTTTATACAAACACTGGTGCATCCCAACAGGCCACAGTTTTGCAACTTTTATCTGGGGATGAGAAGATTTTTCAGGTCAAAGCCCCCTTGAGGGCTTTGATCTCCTATTATTTTTACTAATTAGTTCACATATTGGAGCACAATTCCCTGTATAATAGTGCTTCTAGCAACTAACACAAACATTAACAACCCATGAAAGGCCCCCTAAGAACTTATTGGAACTGGCTGGATATTGTCCTTAAACTACTAATATAAAATAATATGTAAACACAAAATACTTACAAAGTATAAAATCTGTAATGTTCTTATTTTTATATTGTACAACCTGGCAGTATAATACCTAGCAATCTTTCCCTGGTGAAGCCTGTTGCAAAAGCAGGTTTACTTCATCTGGGAATCCTCTCATTTAGGTTGGAACATGATTTAGCTTGGTCAAGTTAATTAGACCAATTCTTACAAATGATTTTAAAGTTGTGCAAGAAACTAAAGCTATGACACAGCATTCTATAGTGGAGACTATAATGATGTTTTCCTGCAGCACCATGATTGGTATTAGTTTGATGACTGAAATCCAGTTTAAAATTCTGAAAGTCTGATATAAAAATATCCCAAAACAAGACCACCAATAATTAAAGAATACACTGCCATGGTAAATGGGACCTGCATGTTACCAGGCAAACTGAAGGCTGTGGTTAGTCTGAGGCAGCCAAAAGGCTCACAGCTGTCATTTATAAGGCCTGACAACCTCCCTTGTCACTTGCTGGTTTATCAAGGCTCCCATGTATGCCCTTGTATTCCTTAAATGGTAAGGGATATAAACTTATATGGGAACAAGTGGAGAAAGATATTACTGGGCCATAGTTAACCACTGGCTTTATCCCCTAATGAAGCCCCACAATTCCCTCTGACTTGCAAGAAACTGAGCCCTTTCAACTATAGTTGGGAACTGGCTGAAGGATGCCTTTGTTCTGCCATAAGGAATAAACCAAATTGTGGATTCTCTTTCTTCCACTACATTGGCTGAACTATTCATGACAAGTATAATGATCTGAGGTCCTGCATTGACCTAACAGAGATTAGATAGCTTGTCCAAAAACTTAGTTAGCCATTTACCTTGCCTGTCTGAGGCACTGAGCCAACTGAATAAGCACCAAAACTGCTTCTAGCCTTTCAAAAGACAGAAGGAACTCTGCTTAATTTACACATAGCTCAGTATACACAACTGTTTTTAAGGATTCAAAGCCTGTGGTTTCCTGTCATAAGATATCAACCTAAGTGATAAACAGATTGCAGCAAAACCAAAATATAGAGTGGACATCAGTAGCCTGGCAAGCCAAGAGGAAAACATCATATTACTTGTACCTGATAGGGAAGGCTAACTTTGAAAGGAAATGCCTATGGCAATAACTTTTGGAACTGGAGGGCAGACAAGAAACTGGACTGCCTAAAAATGAATGAGTCTAGCACCTTTTTTAAAGGCTACGGTTCTGTGATTTCAGAACACCTGCTATATAGCAACAGGATTCTGTTAACTTTGCAGCTGCAATTCAGTTTACAGTACAAACTGCTGCTTTTCTGCATTATTCTCTGAAATATTTACCTTTCTGGCTGAAGAGATCTTGGCTTAGCCTCTACTCAAAGAGGTTTTAAGTTTTCTTTCTGTAAAAGTAAAACAAAAAAGTAATTTGTCCCCTTTGAATAAGTTGTGGGACTGAGTTTCAAGATGGAGAAAACAACAAACCTAACAGTACCTTTTTGATCAAGAGTGCAGCAAAAAGGCAAAACCCTGAAAATCTGCCTTGGACACAATGACTGCTGACAGACATGGGGGTGTTGGGAAGCAAAACAGCACATTACTGGAAGAGGAAGCATGTTAGTTTGACCCCAGCATCTGTATTAGAGGTGTACCAATACATACATAAAAGGAAAACTGACACCATCAGCAATCTGGTTTTTTTGGTTGATGTGGCCAATAATGTCACCGATAAATGCTGCATGCATGTGTGCAGCTGCAGCCTGCACACAGCCAGGAATGCAGCCCCACACCTTGGAAAACAGTGTTGAGCCAGCAAATCTGTGGGAGGAAGCTTGAGGCCACCATGGGGAGGGGGAGAATGGGGCTGCCCTGCTGCAGCAGGGCAAGGCACAGGAATGAGCCACGGGCAGTTCAGTCGGGGGAAGGGGGGGGGGTAACACCACTGCATGCACCCTGGAGGCATGGAGGTCACGTGCCCCCCCCAGATTTGTATGCAGGGCAAGGGCAGGCTGCCTGCTGTGGGCTCAGGCCTGGGAGCTGTGCTGACCTCTTCCTAGCAGCGGGGCTGGGGTGGGCAGTGGCAGAGCAGGTGGTGGTGGCACTGGGAGGCAGGGCTACAGGGGGGAGGCTATAGTAAAATTTTGGGGTGGCTGTAGCCTACCCTGTAGCCCCCCTCCCAGCGCCACCACCGGCTGCCCAGAACACGGCCCCAGCCCAACCCCCCCCCACCTGGAATAGGCTGGTGCAGCCCCCAGCCCCAAGCAGGCAGACTGCCCTCACCCCACAGCCAGATTTAGGGAGTATGAACCTCCCATGCCTCCCCTCAGGGTGCGTGCAATGGCAGGAGCCACCCACTCTCCCCATACCTCCCTTCCCACCTCCCCGTGTCCCCCAAACAAGCCACCTCCAGCTCCGTCCTGTGCCCCACCCTGACCTGGCAGCACCTGCCCCTGCCCCTGCCCTACTCCCTCACGGTGGGGGCCTTGATCAGCCCTGCCCCTTCCCCGCCAACAGACTTACCAACCAAACACTGCTCTTCAAGCTGCGGGGCTGCACACTGGCAATAGGGACTGGCATCGGCTTAAATGGCTGGTTAATAATCAGCCAAAAAAATCTTTAATCAGTGCACCCCTAGTTTGTATTGATTGGGCATTTCAGCAGGGCTTTTTGGCACTTATATCTGATAGCTGATTTAATCAGCTATTACATTAAAGTTCCAAAAAGCCCTGCTGAAGCACCTGATCTACACAGATGTTGGGTGAGCCAGGTCAAGTTAACCCAATGCCTCCTCTGGCATGCACTGTGCTCAGTGTGAGGGCATGCCAAGTTTGAAGGGCTGGAGGGGGTGTTCACATCTGCAAGTAGCTGATGTTCTCAGTACATAATGTTCTGCACGTTAGTGCTTGGGCAAGGTTTGAAAGAGTTTATTCTGCGCATACTGAAAACATGTTCCTTCAATCCACAGGTATGCACTAACATGAGTTATGTCTCTTAGTTCACTTTACCCGAGTCATGTCTCTTAGTTCACTTATGTCAATGAATATTTGCTTAGAAACCAGTGCCTGTTTGACATCTACTGGTGCATAATATGCAAGCTAGTTGGTACATTTAATAATATCAAAACCATAGCCACCTGTCCCAGAGAAAAGAGGCCTTTCAGATGTGTTCTAACAATCAGACTAGAGAGTTGTTCTCTAGCCCAATTAATATAAATATTTTATACCAAGTGGAAGAGCTTCAACCAAAAAGGCTAATAAAGCCATACTTCTCAGATCTGTTGTTAGGACACACTGAAAGATCTCAGCTCAAATCACTGCTCCAAATTTGGCAAATAAGGGATGTGAGCCCAAGTCTTCCAGGTAAGAGCTGGACCTGCCCAGGTAAGAGCTCAGGTATATACCAAGGGACCAGTTGTCTCTCAGGTAGGGGGGGTGCCCAGAGCTCCCACAGGGGGTTAAGGTGTCTCTTCACTAATGCAAGAAGCATGGGGAACAAGCAGGAGGAGCTTGCTCTCCTGCTTGCAAGTACTAAAATCGACCTGGTTGGCCTAGTGGAGACATGATGGGATGAAACATGACTGGGCATTAGACATAGAGGGCTATAGGTTGTTTAGAAGAGATAGAGAGGGGAAAAAAAGGTGGGGGGGTTGCGCTCTATGTTAGGGAACAGTGTACCAGTTCTACCTTCCAAATGGGACCAGAGGAAGGCTTAACTGAGACCCTGTGGGTCAAACTTCAAGGAGGGCAGGGGGAGAGGGATCTGGTGGTAGGGGTTTACTACAGGCCACCACATCAGGAGGAAGAGCTGGATCTGGAATTTTCCAGGCAGCTGGGGGAGGCCGTGTGTGCAAAGGATGTTGTGGTCATGGGGGATATGAATTGCCCTGACATCAACTGGGAGGAGCAGTCGGCCAGGTCTAGCCACTCATGAAGGTTCCCGACATGTATACAGGACCTACATCTTGTGCAGGAGGTACTCGTCCCCACCAGAGAAAATGCCATACTGGATCTGGTGTTAGCCTCTGGGGACGACCTGGCTGGGGAGGTGCTAGTACAAGGGAGGCTAGGGGACAGTGATCATGAAATGATCCAGTTTGCTATTCAGAGAAAGGTGGGGAGGGTAACTAGCATAGCGCAAATGCTTGACTTCGGGAAAGCCAACTTCAATGTGCTCAGGGCAGTAGTCAGGGAGGCACTTGGAGCCCAGGGTGTAGCTAGTATGGGGGTCCAGGAAAGGTGGCCCTTCCTCAAGGAGGCTATCCTTGGGGTGCAGCAGGACGCAATTCCTCTGCGCAGGAAGGTGGGAAAAGGGTCCAAGAAACCTTCATGGCTGAGTGTGGATATCCAGGCTAGCCTGAGGGCAAAGAAAAAAGCATACTGGTGGTAGAAGCAGGGGGCAGGGACCAAGGAGGAGTACACCTCCCTGACCTGAGCTTGTAGGGGTTTGGTAAGGGAGGCTAAAGCAGCACTGGAACATAGATTAGCTTCTGGGATTAAGGATAACAAAAAGTCCTTCTTCAAGTATATAGGTAGCAAGAAGAAGTCTCCAGGTAACACGGGACCCCTACAAGGCAGGGCAGGGCAGGGCAATTGGTGACGGACGCGCAAGAGAAGGCAGAACTCTTCAACAAGTTCTTTGCTTCCGTGTTCCTGTCCACTGACAATGGGGTGCTCTTGGGTGATAGCGTAGAGAGGCCCAGGAAAGATGCAAGTCCTCCGATTGTTAATTCAGACCTAGTTAAGGATTACCTGGAGGGCTTAGATGTGTCCAAGTCGGTGGGC
>NW_017728943.1:52805956-52823492 GCF_001723895.1 Crocodylus porosus | reverse complement strand
GACTGGATAGGCACCTGGCTGGGGTCTTCTGACCCCTCCCACCCCCAGTGCTCCTTCCTGCCTATAGCAGGGGGTCGGACTTAGTGATCTGTCTAGGCCCCTTCCGACTCATTGATTCTATGATCTCACATTAGAAATGCAAACCCACTACCAATTATTTTAAAGACAGTGTCAAGGCTGACAGACCACAAAGGAAGTCACAAATCCTCATGTGCAGTATTTAGGATGTACCGAAGGAGAAAAAAAAAATGACAATTATACTAGCCTTCATTTGAAGGAGTTCAGAATTGTTGGCCCCAATCCCACAAATGCCTAAAAAAAAACAAAACTACTTAGTTTTACTCCTGTGGTTTGTTTCAGCCAGAGTGCTCAGGTATATATAAAGCTAAGCACATTTTAAGTGTCTACAAGATCAAGGTCATAGAGGTGAGAACACTTGCAATGTAATCCTGACATATGCTGGAAAAGAGAAAAACTGTTAATAGTGGAACAACTAGCAGTGTCATTTTAACTTAGAAACAGAGTATTATGCTTACTTGCCCATCCTTTTTTAGTGTCACAAGATTAAGATGGCATTAGTTAGCACAAATATGACAAAGAAATAAATCATTCCTCATAAATAATCAATATACTGGGCCAAAAATGACTGAGGTGCAAGCAAGAGAAATGCCAGCAAAATCAATGGAGAAGCACCTGCTTATCTCACTCCTGGTCTTGTCTTATTATGGCAAAGTCATAATGCATCTCTGCAAAGACAGGATGTTATTTTATCTACATAGGCAATCATGTAATTAAAAAAAAAATCACAACTGGATGGGGCAAAATACTAGTAAATGCAAACTACTAAAATGAAAACCTTAAATTTAATAACAACACTGAAATTAAGCCTTCTCTATGAGCAGCTTTAGACATAGACATACTTCTTATTTCCTAAAACACAAACAAATACCTTTTAAATTTTAACAATTGCAATAACAAAAATTTTTAAGAGGCATTTGAAAACTGCAATTAGGGTTAAACTCATGGTTGGTTGATTACTAAGAATAATAAAAACAATTTAACTTATGAATACATATAGATGTATTTATATTTACTCATGGTTATATATTATAACAGAATATATAAATTCGTGTTGTAAGTACAGGGACTTAAGAATTGTGAAATGCAAGAATTAAGGATATCTGTGCAATCTTAATGCAGACCTCTTTTGCATGTGCATTAAGATTCAACCTCTAATTTCATGATCACATTACATTTTTTCTGTCCAGAGGACCCCATATCTCATTCAGTGCACAGGATGGAAGGCACTTAGTGTAATCAGGTAACCTTGTTCACTACACAGTACACTTCGATGGATACGTATCTCACATGCTGCAGAAACTGGGTGCCGCAGGGTACCACACAACATCAACACTGTTAAGTGTGCAACACTCATACATTATTCACCAGATAAACCCAGAGATTTCAGATAGGAATCCACAGTGTCAAAAGCATTTTGACCTGTTGTGGTTTTTCTGAGTTCTTTGCAACAGACAAACTGCTCTATTATTTTTTCTATAGTCAAAAACAAGTGAAAGCTCACAGCTGGCATTTGCCGAGAGATGCTTGAGTCTAACAAGAGGTGCCCTGAGTCTAAAAAGGTTGATAATCACTGCACTAAATAAATACTTAGGAGCAGGGAGGAATTCAGGAAGTGGAGAGAAGCTGACCTGGTGTGCCTAGCTGAAAGGATTCTTGAACACAAACACAAACCCCCTCCAGGTGTCAGCTACTAGCAGGGTTAGTCCCTTTAGATGGTCAATGGCTCATCTTTCTACTCTCTCCAATGCTCTGACTCATGATCATGCTCAGTCCTTCTTACACTCGTCTTACATTTCCCACTACCTTCATACTTCTTTCGCACATGTGTGATGCTGCCCCTGAATCCGCTCACTGCTTTGGACACTAACAGGTAGGTGGCTTTCTGTGCCCTGGGCACACCATGGAGATTGTCTATCTTGTCCAGTGGACCCATTCTCCTACCTAATCAACAGAAAAATCTTGCTTCAGGGCCCATAAGAGAAAGAGTCCAAACAGCCTATTAGCTAAGATGGCAACAGGATGGAAGACAATGCTGAAGATAACAATCAGTGAACAGTTTGGTACCAACTGTGCTAGATGGCAACTAATGATGACTTTAAAAACATTTAAATGGTGGACTTAGGTGTCTGTCTGCATCTTCAGACACCTAAATCGCTTTTAAAATCTTTCTCTCAGATACTAAGAATGATGAGCACCTTATAAAGGAACTCATGAACACATGAATAATTCTGTTTCCTTTCCTCCTTTGGATAGCGTCCACTAAATTAGGATGGGCCAATTATTGAACGATAAGGATAAATGTTTTGAATAGCCACCTTGTTATTGGTCTATCAGCAACAGTGAATGAGTGAGTCTGTTCCAATGCTGGATGTGCTACTGCAGTGGAGGCCAACTGTGGCGTAGAATGTAGAAGTATTATTTTGATGGGCTGCCAAAAAAATCCTGAGGAATGCAAGCACTGGAAGGGGAATCAATGATTTTGGAAAACTTCTCTCAGCCAAACCTGAATGGAATTTCATGGGACAAAAAAGGAACGAAAGAACGAACAAACAAACTTCTCTGACTTCTGACTACGGTTTTTTCTGGCCATTGAACTGCAAAAACCTGCTGCAAGCAATGAAAGTATTAATCTTGCAGCAATTTTCTGAGAATTTTTTTATGCTGGTAGATAGTATGAAACCTTATTAAGGGGATCACTACCAGCTCGCCCTATTCTATGTGCACTCAGGCATATATGTGTGAATTTATGTAGGTTCAATGTACTCACAGTGGTAGAGACACTAGGTGAATTATACAGCTCCTCAGAACTGAGAGATGAAAAAACATTTATGGTATATCAAATCAAATGACCATACACTCAGTACTTGCCAAGTGTTATAGGAAAGTGGAGAGAGACAAAATAATGGACATTAGAGACCAGAACTCTTCTGGTCAAGCAATTCCTTGAGAATAAGCCTATTCCAAGGAGGTAGACAGAGTGTATGGTATTAATCAGAGAGTTCATTACATGTTGAATGGGCCAAGGGCAGAAGTCTCAAGGAACCAGAGCTAACATTAGGAGTGCAGGTACTGGAGAGTCCAACTTAACAACTTCAGGTGGTAGTCTAAATGACTCAATAGAGTCTGCTCCAATGTGTTCTAATCAGAACGCGTTAGAGCAGATGTATAGGTAGAAGGGGTGCACTGACAGAGATTTCTGTGGCCAATACTGATAATCGATATTTAAGGAGGCATATCGGCCGATACTGATCCAAGGTCTGATGCAGCTGCCTCCACCTGCTAAGTCCAGTGTGGTGGAAGAGGATGGGGGAGGAAAGGGGCATGGGGGCCAGATCAACACCTTCCCTGCTGAGGGAGGGGTTAGGGGCAGGCACTGCCTAGGTGGAGCAGGGGTGGGCGGGGCCGGAGCTGCAGCTCCCGCCACTGCTTGTACCCTGGGAGGGCAAGGGGAGGGGGGCCGTGCCTCCAGATCCGCATGGGGTGGGGCGAGCTGCAGCCGGTCCTGCATGGGGCTCTTCTTAGCAGGGGCTGGGTTCAGAGTGGGTGCTGGCAAGGGCTATAGCCACCCAAAATTTCACCTCTGCTCTGCTCCCAGCACCATCACTGCCAGCTGCCCAGTGCAGCCTTGGCTCAATGTCCTGTCTCCACCCATGCAACTGGAAGAGGTGGGGCTGCACTGGGCGGCTGGCTATGGTGGCACTGGAAGTGAAGCAGCAGCGAAATTTGGGATGGATGCAGCACCAGCTCTGAGCCCAGCCCCCACCGAGAAGAGCCCCACCCAGACCCGCCCTGTGCAGATCTGGGGGGCACACACCTCACACCCTGTGCCCTTCCAGGGTGCAAGCAGCAGCGGGAGCCACCTCCCCCATAACAAGCCGTGGCTCTGCCCCCACTGCCCTGCCTGCGCAGTGCCTGCCCATGGCCCCTACCTCAGCATGGGGGGTGCTGATCTGCCCCTCCATACCTCTTCCTTCTACCTCACTGGACTTACCAGTTGAGGGCAGCTCTCCACACCGCCAGCTGTGCTTCTCACCGCTCGAGTGCTGTGTTGAGGCTGCATGCAGCGCAGGTATTTATTGGCCAAATTATCAGCATCAATATCCAATACAGCCAGTTTTCTTTATAGTGTTATCAATCTGATATTGGACCAATCTATTGGTGCACTTCTAATAGGTATCCAATATTCTTTCTAGCTTGAACCACAAACTAGAATAAATGTTTAGGAAATATCTAGATCAAGGGGGACAACCTGCACGGCAAGTAGCAGGCCAGAAAGGAGACAGGCAGCAGAGTGGCAGAGAGAGCAGCAAATCAGGCAGGGAGCATGGGGCAGAAAGCAGAGCAGCCGACTGGGCAGGGGAAGGGGACTGGAGTGGCACTCAAGATGGTATGGAGCTAATAGGTACCATACCTACCAAGAAGAAGGGCCCGCACTGGTTTAGATTATCTGTACAATTATCTTGCATGGAATTAATAGGCATCAATTACCCAGATCAAAAATGACACTAGAAAAACAGTATTTGGCAAGCATAAGAGACAACATGTTGATTAATGTTTTTTAAAATGCCAAATTAAACAATCTTTGAAAATGTTAGTGGCCTTTCTTCAGTCTAAAAGAAATTAAATAAGATGTATATAAATGCGTGTGTGTGTATTTTATACACACTCTATAGATGCATATATAAATAAAACACACACATATATATACACATATATACATATACACACACACACAACATGTCTATAAACAGCATTTATTTAAAATGCATATAATTAACATCAATTAGTGGTCATGGGGAATTTGTTAAACAACTCACCCATGCTTCCAGGGTCTGAAATTGTGCAGAACAATAGGACTAAATTATATAGCAGTGTACTACTTTGCTGTAGCACACACTTGCACAAAGGAGACTTCCAAGTCCCCAAAGACATACCAAATTAAAAAAATGGAGAGAAAGAATCTTACAGTTCTTTTTTTAAAGTAAAATAAGTATTTTTGTGTTTTCGAGATTAGCGTCAAAGAATATTTGATACTATCAGAGATACACAGACACAGGCTGTCATCCAGAGAGTTTCAACAATCATTGAGACTAGTGGCTTGAAATAAACACAAAACTCAAACAGGAGCAGTAAAAATCAGCAATTGCTGCCTGAATTCTAAAGGCTTTTATGCAGGCTGTTATTTTAGCCAACAATTACTGAAAGGCCATTCAAAGAACAGTTCCTACTTCCATTAGAGCTGACAACCTTTTTATAGTTTATTCTAACCACTATCAGCTAGCAGCAGCATATGACAGCATGTGATTAAAGTCATGACGATAATCACAACACTAGATGTCAGGGTATATACACAAAGTCCAGAAACAGCTGGCATGGCCCCACCTGTTCTGTGGATGTAGAATCAGACAAACCTGAAGCCCTGATTACAGCTTACTTAAAATCTAACACAGGATCCCACAAAGCAGAAAACAGTGACTTATTTGCGTATCTTGGAGATTCCATGCATACCTATATCCTATCTACCCTGATCCAAGATGACTTGAAAATGAAGATAACCCCCTGGTAATTAGACTCTATACATGGAAAATGATAACAAATGTTATCATTGATAAAATCTGTTATCAAATGATAACACTTACTATCATTTTCCCTGCAGAGAATCTAATTATTGGAGGGTCATCTTAAATCTGTCCCCCTAAAGCAGCAGCACAGGGCAAGGGGTCAGACTCTCAACCCTCCCCCTCCCCAGTCTGCCCCCCCACCTCTTGTCCCCCCTGTGACTGTGCCCTGCTTCTTGTCACTCCTGCCACTTGGCCCCACCAGCTGCCTGCCCCCCTTGTTCCCAGCCCCCTGCTGCTTATTCCCCTGTCAGGTGCCCCTCTGTGCCTTACTTCCCATGCCAATACCTTCCCCCTTGCCATCTGTTTCCCCCATCCCTTGCCTTCTGCTGTCTCTCTCTCTTCCCCACAGTGCCTGCCCCCAATCCTACCACTCCTACGCTGCTTACCTTCTGGGTAACGCTGGCTCTGGCTCCAGGGTAGTCAGGAATGGCAGTGGTCCAGGCCAGGCCTAACCAGAGAGAAGCAGGTCTGGTCCTGGCCAGGTCAGGACAGGAGGGGCTGGAGCCAGAGCCAATAGTAAGCAGCAGGGGGGGTGAGGGGAGGTGCAAGTGACTGGGGGAACAGGTGGGATGGGGTGTAGGCTGGATGGTTTCCCCCGTGCTCCATCCCTCCAAGCCACACATCACAGGTCTCTCCCATGCGCCCTCTACCTCACCCCCAATGCATGGTCTCCCCTGCACTCTCCCCACTGTGCAACCCCACTTGCCATGCACAAGCCATCCTGGCCCAGGGCAGGTGGTAGCTCAAGCCTGGGGTCGAAGCCAGAACTGAACTGCCACCTGCCCCAGGCCAGTACTCAAATCTAAGCGGAGATTCCCCACCCCACCCCTGTTGATAACCTTATTTTGAACTGAAGCAAATATTGGTTGTACCCGGCACCGGACATAGGTTTGGTACCACCAGGCTCAAGAGCCCAGGCCCTGTACAGACCTGGGCTTATATGCCAAGAGCTTGGCCTTGGCACACACATATGCCTGAGAGCCACCCTTCTGTTCTCGCCCGCCACATCTTGATTTTATTAAGCAGAAGGCTCATTGTTGCAATGAGGCTCTGCAGATGCTCTGCAGAGCTCCTGCCTTCCCTTCACCTTGTCCATGCGCCAACCAAGTACTTGAGGTCCTACAGCCAAACTTAGGTGAAAAAAACGGAAAAAGACCCGTGTACTTAATGCTGGGTCAGGACCACCAACATGGTCTCTTGGTCCTGGTTCCAGGGCCTTCAATGCAAAAGCTGCATTTCTGGTTCACACCAATGCCCTCTGGGCTAATTAACTGTCCTCTTGATACAAAAGGAAATTTTTCTTTTGCCTTCGGATCAGACTGAAAGCAATTCATTAACTCAGTCCAGCCAAGCAGTTAATACCCCACAGTCGGCTCCATTAAAGAAGAATACATCAATTGGAGAATTAACAATCAATTGGAGCCTTACTAGCTCTCTAACTCACTTGCTGACCCTGGAACCCAGCTCCTCTGAGCATTCTTGCTGGGGCCCTGTTGTGAGTGAAGAGGCCCTGGCAGTTTCATAAGGATCAGCTCCCCCACCATCTCAGTTACCACAAAGGGGTAGTTGCCAGTTCTCTGCTGTCCAGTGCACTAGGTGCCGGGTACTCCTCCAAGCTCCCAGGCTTCAGGCTGTTTCCCTCACTTGTGCTGGAAGCATTTTGTTCCTGAAGCAGCCCCTGCTCTGCTCCAGCGCTATGCTACCTTCTCACTGTACCCTCTCTCCAGCTGGCACTGGACATCCAGTTATATACAGATGTCCTGGCACTCCAGCCCATGCACAGCAAGCACAGATTTCTAAAGTTTGCCTGCTGTTGTGTCTGCTGCTGCTCTGCTGCCACTGCCAATGTTCCTACAGGTACTTAGGAAATATCTCCAGCCCTACTGGGCCATACTGTTTTTCCTGATGCTCTGGGATGTTTCCCCAAGAGTTCCCCTTCCCTGGGTTCCTTGGTGGGCTGGGTCCCAGGCTCCCACAACGATACTATAAATATTATGCTAACACTGAAATGTTCCCATTCTTTAAAATATCATTTTATACCCAATATTATTAATTCAAGTACCAAACCCAAAATATATATATTTTTGTTGCATAATGTATAAACTGCAGATGTAACCTTTAAAACCCAATTTCATTTTTGACCTGAGAGCACTGGACATACACTATGCAATGAACAGCACACATAATGGGAAATACTGAAAACGTTTTTGATTGCTATTTTACAGTGCAGAAATTTTACCTGTGTTGTTTCAAAAACTAAGCTATTATGAAAGGGTACACATGCCTCTAAAAGAAGAGAGGCATTAAATTACCAAAACCAATGGTATAAGGGTCTTGTTAGACCTTATGCTGCAAGCCAAACAAATGTTAATTGGCTTAGTGTTATTTGGCTTAGTAGAGCAGTTGCACAATAAGGCGAAAAACCTGCTCTGACTGTCCTTCACCTGCCCAGCTGTGAGTTGCCACTAAAGGCTTGGTGAGCAGGACCTGCTCGCGGCTCCAGCTGGGCATAGAGTAGACTCACCACTATGTCAGTTAGAGCAAAACCAGGGAAACCAGGGGCTCTCTGGTCTCACTGAAACTGCCACAGGGACTCTGCACTGAGAGCAGGGCCTCCAGGTTTAATCCCTGACAGCCCTGCTCTCAGTGTGGAGCCACTGTGTCAGTCTCAGTGAGACCAGAGAGCTCCAGCACTGCAGTCCTGGAGCCCTCTAGCTCTGAGCTTCAAGGGGCCTGATCCTTTTTTCTCCAGAGCTTAGGCAGTGCCTGCCCCACACTCACAACTGCTGGCAGGAGTGGAACTGGTCCATGCAGCAGCAAGAGGCACCATGGCTACAAAGCGCTCTGGTGAAAAAAGAATTGGGCTGCTCAAAGCATTATGGGATACTTGAGGACTTCAACTTGGACAGAATAGCTGTGGGAAGTGATCACACAGTAATGGACCAGCAACAACATTAGGCAGTTTGGAGATAATCCTGTACTTGAGTGGCATAACTCCAAGACAAATAACAAGTGCTTTAAACTATTTAAAAGGTGTTAACATGGAACCAGTCCAGGGGTTAAGAGCTCCAAAAGCTTCCCAAATTTACCATGTAACAAGGCCCTAACTTAATTCATAAATGAATTTGCAAAGCAAGTGAACACCTGAAAATCAATAACAATGGGAATTAAGCATCTCTGAAGAACCATTCAGTATCCTGCAGGACTGGTTTTGAGATGCACAGCTAGAAAGAAACTGGCCTGAATGCATTTAGGTCAATAGAAAACACTTGGAGGATCAAAGTCAAATCAGCTTTGTTATGTTAAATGAAATACTCATCTTTCTTTGATAACATTTGGTGCCTGACCAGCTGCTTTGAAGCTGGGACAGTTTGCCCCAGAGAAAGTGCCAAAGCAAGACAAATTGCCTCCTTCAAGTTGCATATTAAAAACCATGCAACAAATTACATTCAAGCAACATTAAGAGCTTGACTAAGAAAGAAAGGAACAGAGTTAAAACTGGCACAACTAAGGAGATTACTGTAGAATACATGTTATACAATCTCACCCACTAATTGCAGATGTAAAACCTCCTAGCACAATGGGTTGGATTAACCAGTGTATTCTTACTTTGTTTTGGATAAAAAATAACTTCATATTTCTTACTAAATCTCACAAAGTTTAATTTCTATTCCCCTATCCACTCTTTAAAATGAAAAGAGAAAAAGCCTATGACACTGACATGAATAGGGATCTTTGACTCTCAGTCTCCTTTGCACAAAACAATAAATCCCAATACTGGTTCCCAATTCACATTCTATTATTAATATAAAAATGAGTGCATATAACTATTATACATAGAATCCTAATTCTGATTTTCTGTCAATGTAAGTCATAAGTAACCATTTAAGTCAGGGATGTCAAACATACAGCCTGCAAATTTGATCTGGCCCATGGATTTACTTCATCTGGTCCAGAGAGCTACTGGCAGGCTACTGGAAGTGAGGGCATGGCCTGCCACAGAATCTGAGGCCTCTGGGTCCTGGAAGGCATGGCCATTACCTACAGGAGGGTGAGTGAGAGCTGTGCCAGCACAAAATGGCTCACCCTGCAGCTACTGGTCCCATGGCCGCTTGTCCTACTGCTGATAGTCCTGCCAATTCCACCACCACTGCCCCATGCCAGATCCTGCACAAGGAGCTCTGCAGTCCAGATGAGACACAAGGTGAGTTTGACACCCCTGACTTAAATCACCAGAATTATGCTACTTTTTACATTTGCTTGAGATCAGACTTTAGCCTAGTAAAAACAAATGCATCAAAAGCCATTAGCTTAAAAGTGGCTTTTTTAGATTCCAATGGCTCCATTATTGACAAGGGCAATAGAGAAGTAGGGGGGACATTATCTTTTCCACCTGAATTTAAAAGGTCCTCAGTGCAGCCTTATGTAATTACCTACAGCAGGGGTTGGCAGCATGTTGCAGGGGAGGGCTACTTTAATAGAGCTTTCTTCCAAGTGCAGGCTGCTTTCAAACTGGCCAGCACTATCACAGCTGGAGCCAAAACCAGAGATGAAACCACCTCTCCCATCCCCACAACAAAGCTGCCATGTCTCCCCGCTACCAGGTGGAAACTTCCCACAGTCAAAATGCTGCCAGGATCTGTAGGCCAGATCAAGAGGCTCTGAGCATTGTACGCTACTGATTGCTGACCTACATAACAAGGCTGATTTCATTTTAAGATCGCATTTTTTTAAAGTTTAATGAGCTCCTTTTAGTTTTCCTACCCTGCAAACACATTTCCAGAATATTTGATGAAGATTGCTTATGGGCAAAGATTATCTGGATCAAAGTTCAGCCATCTTTTTCCAATGTTAATCTATGACTACCATGAAACAGCTCCCACTCCCTGTCCCTCCCCATCTTCTAGCCATGTTTATGGAGTGAGGGACTACCAGCTGATATACATGATGATTACTCCACACAGTTCAGTCACAGGCTCTTGTCAGATGGGTGCTAATCGCATCAAATTGTGCAATGGTCTTGTACCAAGAATAAATAACCACTGGAACAAAACTCATTTAAAACCAGATTCTAACCACAAACTGAAAGCTAGCTCACTAATCAACTGTGTCATGTGGACATTTGTCAGGAGGAAAACTGACAAACCCTTAATTTAAACTGTGATCAATTTAACTCATAAAATGATTACTTCTAAATTCATTAAAGAAGCTTTATTTTCTTTATAATAAATTCCATGGTAAGTTGCATATTGCAATCCCATCTATTTATATCCCAGCAAAAAAGGAAGAAATTTTAAATAAAACTTACCCATTTTTACTGAATACCCTTATCCATGCTTGGATATTTGGTCCTAGCATACACAAGCAGTTCAAAGTTGTAAATGTAGATAGAAGGACTGCAAACAAAAATGTCTCAAGCACTGACCTACAAAGGAGGGTAAGAAACATAAATTAACTAAAGCAGACTCAGCATTTTTAAATTTCAGAAAAATGCCCAATTTGCAAAAAATAAGTATGCTATCCTAAAATTACTGTAAAAAAATATTTTTTCTCTCCTCAGCCCCTGGAATGCAGGAAAGAAAAGAATGAATATAATATTCCTGTATTATCTTTACCCCCTAAAGAAAATATGAAGTGTAACAGCTCATCTCAATGGTTTATTACCTGAAAGCCACTTTTTACCTTTGACCCAATGGCTTTACTTTCCTACTCCTTTCTTCACTCTAGTTTGACTTTGTGAAACAACATCATGAGATCATTCTGCATGATGTCATCCTTACTCAGCAATTCAAAACAGCTTTCCAATAGCAGCCAAGAAAGACCTCAGGGAAATTTTTCCCCAACCCTTACATCCCAAATTCTAAAATAGAAAAAGAAAAGACATAAATGTTTATACAACTACAGCAACAACAACCGTCCCAGGCATTTTTTTCACTTCACCACTTTCCACAGTTTATAAATAAAAGAATAATCAAGTGAGTTGCTTGTCTGTTTTCAATCTACATCTCTACCTCAAAATATATATAAAGAGATCGTGTCTCTATTGATACCAATAAGAATTTTAACATAAACTTCAACTGATTTAGGAGTTCACCCAAACTGTAGACCACAGATATAGTAACCGAAACACCATGTTTATCAGTAGACTGTGGACCTGGCATAGGCCTAAACTACAGATAATATGTGCTAAGGCTTATACAGCTAGAAGTGCCTAACATATAGTCAATAATCAGTAACCTGGAAATATGGAACAAGGTCCATTAGTCAATGACACCAGTACTGGGCTAAAAAATGTTTATTAGACTATTAGAACAAACCATTTATAAATAAAAGGTATAGACTAGAGGGAAAATTGAAGAACTCAGCAAATTCAAAAAGATCTGCCAATCTGTAAGCTACCTCCCTCCTGAGTGTCTCCAGCTGGTGTAGCTTGCTGTTGTGAGTAGCTACATAGGCGCTGGAATAAGTGTTTATTCTTGTACTTCTGGGATGTAACAACAAAAAAGCAGGCAGTAGATTGGTCTCTTGCCTTCTTTCTGAAATGGGTGCTGATACTCAAAAAAACTGTAACTTGTACCTTAAGTTTGTGCCTAAATGGTAATCATTAAGGGACTTGTAGCTATACCTTAATTCCATGTCTAAGTTTGCAAAAGAGGCACTGATCATACATGGGCTGTAGTCTTGTGTCTCCAGAGGCCAGACAGTCAGTCTCAAGTGTCTGGTAACAAAAGCTGTTGTACCAGCATTTGTAAGTGAAGATATGGTTTTCTTAAGTGAAGATATGGTTTTCAGACTTACTGTATTAATGGTGCTCCATAAAGGACAGTAATTCCATGAAACACTATGCAAGACATGAAGAAGTATATGCAGCATTTTAGAAACCTAGATATCTGAAAAAAGGAAAAAATAATTTAATAAAATATCAGGGTAATCATCTATATTAAATTCTACAAGTACATAACTAATTAACTGCATAATCATTTGGTTGAAACTACATATTTAATATGCAAGATGCCCTGATTATTTTAAAGTAATACCTTTAAAAAATAAACCCTTCTTGGTTTGAAATTGTTTTTTGTCTACTGCACTCTTATTACAAGTAGTACATCCAATGATTGCAATGACTACAACTGTAAAGGTAAAAGAGGAAAAAAAAGTCTGTTTTTCAGCTTGGCTCCTCTGCACATTTAACATTATTTGTTACAATCGTTCACATAGCATAAAGGGGGAGGGCAGGATCAATATAGGAAAATGCACTAGTTCGGTAGATCAGTGCTTTACCAGACATTCTGTGCACAAAAGTATTGCCTTCAAATGTCTGGCTTGTCCAAGTCTGAAAACCATTAAGTTTCCAATGAACTAGTTCTTTGGCTCAGCAACAGAGGCAGGGAAGACTTGAAAAAAAAAGTGTTTGAGCTACTTTTCTGTTCCCCTGCCCTAGTTTGGTTGGGTTCTGGATTGTGTTCCACTCGCAGTATCACAAACTGCAAACTACAATATGCAATGCCTTCTTTGAAATGAAGATGCTTGTGGGTACTGATGTGTTTGTTCAAATGATACTAAAACTGCATCCAGGCAAGCGTGGCCATGCAGTATGTGGTGCTGCAGACTACACATTCAGCTCCTCTCCACGCTACAAGGGGGCAGGATGGATTTTTTTTGACTGCTGAATATCTGCATATATCCACGGAGAAAAAAATGGAACAGTGTACTCACAGGCAACATGAACCACTCAAAAATGGAGCCAGGCCACCCAGAACCACACTGGGGATGCCAGCCAAGCTCCATGCAGCAAAATTGCCACTGCTGCAGCCCCAGGAGGCCCGTAGGACTCCAGATAAGGTTGCTTGGGACAGCCCAGTACTCACCCCAGCCTCCCCTACCACCCCTGCGGTAACCCCTTGCTGAAGCACGCATAACATGCACATTCCCCAGGGACAATGGTACAAGGTGTCCCACTGCTAGTTGTCCCCAGGGAAACAAACATCCATACATGTGTGGACGCAGCCTAACTGTCCATTTTAACTGTATTGAACATTCAAGTTTGCTAAACATTACCTTCATTCAATCATTTGTGAAGTTCTTTTAAAAATGATTCAATGCTCTTTTCTCCCTTAGATTACTGATACCTATTGACAACTTTTAGATGTGGAGAGATAACTTTATAATGCTGGCTTCAACCCTGACTCTACAATGAGCTCCAGGCATGCAGTCTTCTGTACCCACACTGACTTTTCCTAGAGTGAAGTCTGTTGGAGGTTCAAAGAAAGTCTAAAATACTTTTAGAAGATAGGCTAAGAAATACTGTATATCTGCATGCTTTTAGGTGTGAGAGAAAGTTTAGCAACTGTGAAAACTAAAAACCCATTTCAGAAGGTATTACAGTGAGCCAGAACTTCACCAACACTTGAATTTATTTTGCTCTTTCATTTTCCCACTTGGTTCTTTCAGTACAAAAAGTCATTCCTTCAGTTTTCCCTAAATGCCCTTAGTGTTAACTTAACTGTATAAAGTCTTACCTTGTGAGCAAATGAACTTCTCTTAGAAGATGGATTTGGTTTTACTATTATATATAAAAATATATTTACAGTAGTGACACAAGCAGAACAAATACACAACCAGGTAAGGTGTGTTCCCAAAACTGAGAAATTCTCCAAGAAGAAAGATGGAATGACAGTTGACAGAATAATGGAAACCACACAGAAAACGTGGGCAAAGAGGAGTTTCTTTATTTCTGTATCTTTCATTATGTTATTTGTTGAATATTCACCCTATAAAAAACAAATTTTAGTTAGTTATTAAAAAATAAGTGGTACTAGAAGGAAAATACTATTTTTCCCAGTTAACATATGTAGTAAAACAAATTGTGGTCTGTTGTTAATTAGCAAACTCACTTTAGGGGCAATCCAGATGTTCCCCTGCAAAGAAAGTTTGGGAGGGTCAAGAATTCATGTGGGTGATATCTTTTATGGAACCAACTGTATAGTTGGAAGTCATACAGAAAAGCTTTTGGGCATGAAGTATCCTTCCTCCCAGACCTGTCACACTTGAAAACTTTTCTGTATGGCCCAATAAATGTCACCCACAAAAATTCTTGCCTCTCACATTTTTCCTTGACCTTGATGGCTACACCACCACCCCAACTGTACCCCAAAAAAGTTTTGTAAATCAAAAGCCAGCAGCCAGACACCTAGTGGTTCAAAAGCTTGTTGAGCTGAACATTTACATGGACTACCTGGCATTCTTCCAATGCATTTGATTTTGAGACTAATGGCAGGTCAACAGTAAAAATACTTTGGGAAGTTTCACATACAGGCAAAGTTGCATATTGAGGGCTTATTTGGCAACCAGGAAACTGCCCAATATGCGAGGTGAACACTTAATCCCTCAGTTAGCCAATTTCAACTGCTGAGGAGCCCTGAACCTGGGGAGTTTCTGTTAATTTCAAGACTGCTATTAGCAGGTAAGGTACTTTAAGTAACAATATAACTAGCATTATTGAGGTGTGAAAAGCTGACAGCAGGCTTATCCCACAAGAATTAGCAACAGCCTTTAAATCAGCTTAAAAAGTACCTTTAATATTGAAATCAATGAAAGCTGTCAAATGGCTGCCTACCTTATCTGCCCATGTGGCAAGCAGTTTATACTGTATACAGCAATCATATGCAGAACTTGAAAACCTAACATGGTGATGTTTTTCTTCCCGTAGGCTCTCACAGAAAGAAAATGTCTAGAAGCAAAACGGAGCTGTTTTGTTCTCTACGCAAACCAAACTCACCCCCGCCCCGACCTCAGGCCACAGTAATACTGAAACATAAGTGTTAATGATTATATCCATCCTCACAGGCTGCACTAGCATGAAATGAAGGAAATGGAAAAAAAAATGTAATATTTCTCACTCCAGAGATTCTCTACTGCTTTCTGACTCTACAACAGACTTTTATAGCATGCAGTAATATTTGGTTCTGGGGGCAGGGCGTTCAGTTTTAACTATTACCATCTCCCACTCTACACAGATCAAAAGAAATCAAGAGGCTCCCCACAAATCCCCACAAATTGTGCTCAATGCTTTGGGACCACAGGTCAGAGGAGTGGCACAGAGCCTGTCCGTGTGTTAGCTCAGACCCTGGGTGCCAGGACTGGGCCCTAGGGCCCCATGCCACCACCACCCAACCCTACACACCCACATCAGGCCCTGTACCTCTGACTGAATGCACTTGGCCATGGCCTACAGGGCTCCCCACAAATCTGCAGAGAGCCCCATGGGCCAGAGGACACACTGCTGGGGATCAGATCTGGCCTGCAGGCCAGATATTCAGCAGCCAGGGACTATGGCATTAGCCCACCTGCCCTTGCAGGGAATCCTGGCAATCCCAATCTCAGTGGGCAGGACAACTGCAGGGCTGCAAGGTGCACTTGGGGTGAGGGGGAGTGAGTGGGGGAGGAACCTGCTCCGAATGCCATGAACAATGCTGTGGTTAAAAACATGAGGAAGCCCCCAGAGCTTCCCCAACATCCCTCTGATGGCAGAGTGCTGGTGTGAGGCCAGCAGCATGGATGGGCAGCCTTGCCAGGCCACAGCCTCCCAGTGCAAGGACATGGACGATGTGTACATAGGTATGCATAGGTACAGGAGCATTTGCAACTATGCATACATGTGCAGGTGTGTGTGTATGTATGTGTGTGCATGTATGTACACATATGCATGCAGGTATGTGTATGCATACATGGACGTGAGGCATGCATGTATATGCAAGTGTGTGCATGTGTATATGTAGGCAAGCAAGGTTCTTTGAGTAGATGTGATATATTTTATTAGACCAACTTATTGGTTGGAAAAACGTTTTTGGCAAGTTTTGGGGCACAGTCACCCTTCTTCAAGCGCAGGGAGTCTCTGCTGATCAGAGACTCCCCATATATATGTACACACACGTATGTGTAGCTGCATGTGTGTGTATACATACATGTGCATGTATGCAGTGTGTGTACACATATGTGCATCTGTTCAGGTGTGCAGTGTGTGCAGGTGTATATATGTGTAAGCATGTGTGTGTGCAAGTGGGTGTGGGTGTATACCTACATGTGCATGCAATCCACGTGTGCACACTGGCACGTATATGTGTGAGTATACATGTGTGCCTCCGTGCCTATGCACATGCCAGGCCAGGCCTGCATCACCACGACACTCATGTCACAGGCAGGGTACATGGGGACGAGTTGCGGGGGAAGGGAATGTCCCGGCCATTGCCCGCTCCGGTCTCACCTGCGTCTCCCCCGCGTCGCCGCTCCTCAAGCCGGAGATCAAAGGTCACCAGCTACTACCCCCTCCCCCACGGATGGCAATCCGTGCGCAAGCGCCGGCCGGTGATGGGCGGCTCGCGGCGGCCAATCCACGCGAGGGCCGGGCCGGGCCGGGGGCGGAACAGGAAGTACGCGCCGGGAAGTGAAGTTGTCAGTGTTTATTTCTTCGTCGTTGCCGCTGTTATCGCCATGGTCTGCGAGAAGTGTGAGTGCGTCGGGCCCTGCCTCCCTGTCCCGCGGGGTCGGGACAACGCTGGCTGCTATCAGCAGCACTCCCCCTCCCCCCGGGCTGCATTGGGCCTCGGGAGCCCGGCCCCGCCCCCTCGCAGCACCCAGACCGGGATTGGGACCCCTAGGACTACCAAATTTCCAGGTCCAAAAAGAGGATACCTGTCACTGGGGGGAAGGGAAGTGACATGCCCCTGCCCCTCACTGACAAGGCATACCCCTGCAGCACTGCTGCTGCCCCACACTCTGGACCCACTGACCCCAGCCCTACCAGTGCCCTTCACTCCCACCCCACAGTCCCCCAC
>NW_017728943.1:52719539-52805856 GCF_001723895.1 Crocodylus porosus | reverse complement strand
CCCTCACTCTTGACCTGCAGACCCCTGCCTCCCCTGCCCTGCTGCCCAAGCAGCTCCCACATCACGAGCATGCCTGTGCGCTCTTTCTGGTTATCTGGCTTGTCGAAACCTGCGTGGGGAGCATGTGGCCTCTGACAGCTAATCACCTTGCCCGCTGCTCCTGGCTTGAAGCAGCCAGCCCCAGAGAGGAGAAAAACTGGACATTTGCTGTTGTTTTAAAAACCTGCCCAGACGCAGCATAGGGGTCCAAAAAACAGGACATGTCCAGGAAAACCCAGACATATGGCAACCCTAGCACCTGGAGCCTGGCCCCACCCCTGGCTGGGACTGGGACCCTGGCCCTGCCTCATTGTAGCCCTTCTGACTGGGATTGGGCCTTGGGAGCTTGCCTTCCCCCATCCCCACTCAGACTGGGCTGCCAGGAGCCTGGCCCCAACACCTTCATAGCCTCTCTGGCCAGGATTGAGCCCTAGGGGTGGGCCTGACTCTGCAGACTGTGGTGTGGCCCAGTCCAGCACAGGGCCTGGGGCTCCCCACAGGCCTGGGAGTTTGGCCATAGGGAAGCAGTGCCACAACCCCGACCGCCCTATTTCTAGACCTGTGGGGAGCCCATGAGCCCAATGGCATGACACCTTGGGCTGGGGGTTGAGCTCCCATGTTACAGTGCACGCCCCTTCAGAGAGGGGCCCCAACAGGGGCAAGCCTGAGCCTGCAGCTGAATCTGCTTATCCCCTCCCACCTCAGGGTACTTGGGGGCACCCTGCTTGGGGTTTGTGGCTTCAGTAGAAACCTTCTTTTTGGCATTTTCACTTATATCTCCTTGCTTTCTCCTCTTCTGTCTTTTTGTGCCGTAGGTGAAAAGAAATTGGGCACTGTGATTACCCCTGACACGTGGAAGGATGGGGCCAGAAACACTACAGGTACTCTTTTTACTTTATTTGTTTATTTGAAGTATTTTCAAGCATTACTTAGAGAAATCTTAGCATTCATTGCTCAGTAAGCATTGAACCAGTTACATAATTAAAAGGCTCTGTGAAGCATCTTACAGCTCTGACAGCATGAAGCAGCTGGCCTGTTCCTTTCCTCCACTTGAACCTACTGCAGTTTCTTTCTCATTTTCTGTGGGAAATGTCACAATTCTGACTTTTCGGTACTGCATCCCTCCAACCATGATTTGTTCCAGTGTGGGCTAATGATACTTATTGTACGTATTGACGTAAGTGTGTACTAGAGAAGTGCATAATTCATCTAATGGAATAACATAGTGCCAGTCTCAGTTTTACACTGCAACAAATGTCAGTCAGCCTCTTGGCTAATCAGATAAATTATTTGCCTGCCTAGGAACGTTTTTGGCGTGGTGTCTTTGTAATATATTCTGTTTAACTGCATAAGAATTGGTGACATTAAGTAGCAGCAAAACTGACTAGCAGTTCAATTGTTAGGCTTCTAAGAGCAACCCAGAAACTAGCTTGGTCCTAGCTAATTCATCTTATACAGTGCCCTTAGTACTGAAATCGGTAGGATTTAATAAAGATCTGACTTTTGTGATTTTTGAATGGTTGCCTGCTATCTATGTGCATGTTAAGTGGCTTATACTATACTTTGCACATGAGTTACTGTCTTCTGTAGCTGTTGAGTGTTTTTTAGGTTAAATTCAGATGAGTGAAAACTTATACTTCTTAGTGCCAAGGTAAGTACTTTCATGGACTTCATTGCTTAAGCAAAACAAAGTCCTTTTGTTGCCTCACATTTTAGTCCTAATATGTATACAATATTCGGTTTCTACCTGCCAACTTTGCTTTTAATTGCATATTCTAAGACTTGGCTTTGAACTTACTGTTCTTTGAGCTGACTAGTTAAAGTTTGCATACATTTGGTTATTACTTGGCCATTTATAGGCCTTTGGCTTGTATGTTGCCTCATGCCATCACGTATTTAGTAGTTAAAAAAAATCCATATCCTAAACAAACAAATACTAACTTTAAAATAGGATACTGAAGTGTAATTAAATATTTACGCTCCTATGAGAGAAAGGAGGGGGTGCTGGTAGTTCAGGCACAGGACTTTAGATGGGAAACTACTAGGAACTTCCACTTCTAGCTGTGCCCCCAACTTCTATATAACGTAAGATAAGTAACTAAAGCTTCAGCTATGCAGTGAAGGTGCATTATGTAGGTGAAGTAGACTAGCCACCTAGAGTTTGTTTTATGATTTGGGCTTCGCACTGAATTTTTAAAATCAATAAGAAAAAGAACGAGACATGCCTTTTATCCTCAAATGCCAAGTTATAACAAACTATATCAAATTGTAACTAGACGTGAGACTTAAAATGTGAATATAGAGACCAGATTAATGCTTTGTTATGAAAGTTTCTGTAAATATGTAAAATTTGAGTGTATATACCTGCAAAGTTAAGTTTTAATGAACTAGGTTTCCAAGCAAGGTGATCAAATTTAAGTTAATCAAGATAGTAACTACATTTTATGCCCCCATAGATAACTTTACAGATTGCTTATAATATATTGCTTCAACTAGGTTTTCTGCATACTGTAGAAAGGTAGTATGACTGATCTCTTAGACATAAGAAGCATAACATTTCTGGGCCCTTGCTTTCAAAGTAATTTTTTCTCTTTTGTTCATATCAGGAGAGATGTACCGATGTGCCTGTATTGTCCTTAATTTACAAAATAAGCTTTCTTGTCTTTGAAATTAAGAAATACTTTGTTGCTATTTTCCTTTCTAGAAAGTGGTGGACGAAAACTAAATGAAAACAAGGCATTGACTTCAAAGAAGGCAAGGTTAGTTTTGCAATCTTAATTTTGCTTAAATAAGGAAAATAAGTTGCCATGTTTGCACTACAGCCAGAGCACGATTCATGAATAGTTCAGTAGCTTGAATTTTTTTAAAAAAAACAATTTAATTTATCTGTTAAAGAGAGCAAATAATTTGGGCAGAGACTATGCAGTATTTGCATGGTCTCACACATTTTACTGCTGTATTTAGGTAGGAGATAATTATCAAAACTCTGTAATTCTTGCACGTCCTTAAGAAACTTGAATATATTTCCATTAATGTACATTAATGTGTGGGGTTTTTTGGAGAAGAGTTCAGAAATTGGGTCTCTCTTATTGCCTCTGTCAAGACTGCATATGAGATCATGGGAGAATCGCTTAATCTCTGGGGTCGTGTATACTGTTTGGAAAATAGTGATGATTGCCAAATCAGAGGCTGTTAAACCATTCAATGGAAGCTGCTGAGATACAAGTATTCTAATATTATAAAAGCTTTAATCTATTTGTCTGTCTGTCTATAATGCTTTATTCGCGCTCTGATTGGCTGACAAACAGCCAGAGTGCAAGAAGCGTTCGTACAGGAGGTGGCAGTACAGTGAAGCACCACCATAATGGTGTGGAAACAGAATGGGGGTGGGGGGCAAGGCCACTGCAGCTGACCTTGTCCCCTCCATCCAGCTCCTTGAAGGCAGAAGCAATGTAGCAGATGGAATGGGGTGAGGCCAGTGCCTCACTCCCTGCCCTGCTCCCTGTAGATGCCAACGATGGAGCAGGGAGGGGAGTGAGGCCACCGGAGCTGGTCATGTCCCCCCTCCACCCTGCTCCTTGGAGGTGATGGCAGTGGCACGGAGGATGGAGCAGGGTCAGGCCACCATGGGGGAGCAAGGCCACTGGCACTGGCCTCAGTCAGCTCTTCTCTGCTTCCATCGCCACTGCCAATGGGGAAGCAGGCGTGCTGTGATGGCAGCAGTGTGGGGAGGGAAAGAGTGGGTCTGTGCTCGACACGGGTGGTGGGGGGCTTCTCCCTACTCTTAGGCCCACTTCTCCCATCCCCCCTGCTGCTGCAGTGAGGAGGGTGGGGAGCAGGCCCAGACCCCAAGCAGCAGGAGGGAAGGGGGGAGTGGGCCATGAGGCTCTTTCCTTACCTGCTCCTCTGTGCCTTCTTCCTTCTTGATGGGCAATTGGCTAGTCCTGCGATTGTAGTTGGTCAGCCTTGTATCCACACTGTATGGATCTCTTCCTGTAGAGCATGAAATTAGCTTCCCTGTACCTCACTTGGCTTTATGACTGTATTTAAATGTCTGTCTCCTTAGACCAGCATTTCTCAACCTGTGGGTTGTGACCCAAAAGTAGGCCACAAGAAATATATGAAAGGGTTGCAAATGAACTTTTAAAGTGGATTCTCCTTTAAAAGAGAAAAACATGGAAAACTGGCTTTTCCTTTACAGGCTGTCGAAGTTCTAGCCTGCAAAGGGCTACCCTGCCTCACACACTGGGGGAGTGGGGGGGGGCAGCAAGTCAAGAGTGGGGGACACTGGGTTGGGACTGGCCATCGATGTTTACAGATGGATCCTGATACAGTAGAAGTTGACAGCCTAGACTACAGTATTTCCCTACATTTCCTTTTCGTGGGCACCGAGTTTGATGATCCTGCCAAGAGCCGACAGATGGAAGTATTTTCTTATATGGCTTTTTTACAAATGAATAACAGCCATGAATGCTTTATTTCTTCATAGATTTGATCCTTATGGAAAGAATAAATTTGCAATATGCCGGATTTGCAAGAGTTCTGTTCACCAGCCAGGGTCTCACTACTGTCAGGGCTGTGCATATAAAAAAGGTGAGACATGTAAGAACACAGCTGTGCCCTCCATCCTCATTCAGCTTGAACTTAGTGCACAACAGGAACTAATTTTAATGTTGTTCATCCTAGAAATAGATCTGAAGGATGATTTAAGCCTATGGTGGTAACTCTTAAGTTCAGTGTTAGATTTCTTAAAATTTGTTGTCCTTGAGCAATAAGTGTGTGTGTATGGTTTGATTAACCCCTTGTAGATTTAACAGTCTTATTCAAGAACAGGTTATCTTGGAGTGCACAGATAACATAAGCTTCAGAAAGTCTTTAAGTTTGGTTGTATAGCTGAGTGTTCTTCCTCAGAGGAGAGGTCTTGCCCTCAATTGAGTATAAGGAGCAGAGAGAAGAACCCTCTCCTGGTCAGAAAACTGAGTGATGGTTTATAAAGACATAGCATGTCAACTGATGTCTTTGTGGCTGGTTCCAAATCCTTGTGTAATCAATTGAGAGGCAAAAGGTAAAAGAGCAGCCCAAAGAAGTAGTTTCCTGTGGTGTGCACAGCATAATATAGGGCTGTTCAACTTTTAAGCTATGACTTCTCTGGGTTGCATACCATGCCCCCTTCCCTGCACCACTGCACTGTGTAGATGCACCCTAAAGAGGGAGAGGGATCCTGGAGCAATGGTGGGAAGTGACACCTAGGTGGGAGCCTGGAGGGACACAGCTTAAGCCCTTGGCCCATTAGGCCACCAGTTGGGCAGCCCTGCTGTAGTGTATGAACGTTTTCATACCTTTGAGTAAGGCCCAGGTAAAAGCATATTAATATTCCATTGCTAGCTATGTATTTTTTAAATTGTCAGTTTATAGAGGACCTTTTAATGTTCTCTTTTTTAACAAACTGACTGGTGACTTTTGCTGTGCAAGGTGTTTCACTGAATCAGCTTTCTTTAGTAGTGTTTTCAGCCTTAGTAAAGAAGCCCCTTTTGGGCACTCAAAAGGCTTCTGCATTTTGACCCCTATGCCTTTAAGTTTCCCTTTAGGCTTCCTAGTGCACTTCCTTAGCACAGAGGGCACAGACAGGAGTGACAATTTTCACCCGATCTGGCCACAGAAAGCAGTTTATAGCTGTGACTAAACACAAGTGCACGGCTGCAGGCAGCTTCAAAAATGGCCTGTTGAGTGAAAATCACTGCGTGAGGTATCAGATGAAGACGTTTCAAAATATAGCTTCTTCTGTAGCTTATGTCTGCCTGCTGCTGTTTTCAGAATGGTAGTGGGGAAGGGAGGAGAGAAAGTTCAGTTGTTTGTTTTTTTTTCAGCACCCCCAGTGGGGCTGGTGTTTTTTTGGGAGAGGGTTTGAATTCACCCCCACCCTTCAGCACTGGCTGGGGAGCCCCAAGAATGAGCTCCCTCCACTGCCTTCCCTCCCTCCCATTCTGAAAACAGTGACACTTGCAGAGAGCCCTGGCCCTTGCTATTGGGACCTGGCTGCAGGCTCCCAGCCAGCAGCTTGACTCCCCTCCCCCCTGGAACCAGTAGTGAACTTTTGTTTGTTCTGGGGTAACTTAACTCAGAACACTTTCTGCAGTACAGCTGGGAGCTGCGCTTCCATCTGCCCCAGAACTGTATATTACCCCTTCATGGGAGAGGATATGCCCCAACCCCCCACCCCGTGATTGCTCCTGACACACCCAAAGAACCCCAGTTGCTGCTACGCACTCCCCCCCCACACTTTCACCCCTCCAAGTTCTGATCTTGTGCATAGCTTACAGGTCAGCTTTTCAGAGACGTAATCATTGAAACGCAACATGCAGTCTTTGAAAGGTTGCAAAATTGATTAGTTTGTTTGGCAGTCAGAGATGGATCTATTCAAACGTAACAGGAGTACTTACCCTTCCCTGTCCCAGTTTCTTCGCTGCTATGGAGCACTCTTTGGGATTAGATTAAATTCTTATGAAATTATCTAGTATCCTCTCTGTTTCTGTAGAGCCTGACTTCCCTTCCCCCCGCCCCCCTTTCTGGTTTCTTCTCCCTGTATAATAGCTGGTGATAATCCATTTTCTGTACAGGTTGCATGTGGCCTGTATCAGCCTTGTCATGCATTCAGAGTCCCCTACCATCTGATCCATTATTTTATTTCCAAATATGTTTTCCTGTTCTACATGCAGTTTGCCTAACTGGCTTCCATTTGAATATGAAGCTTTCAAGTTTTGACAACTGCATTTTTAGCTCTGTGATAGGTTTAAGAATTTCTTCTGGGTGTTTTATAACATGGAAACTCCAGAATAGTTCTTTAATTAAAATGGTCTGAAAATAAAATGGAGATTCTGGTCTAAACTAGAATTATGTCATCCCATGCTAGATACGATGTGTGATTAGCATAATGTGCCATTTCCATTTTTCATAATGGAGAAAATACGCAAATAATTTAAGAATGAGAGCTCATCCTACCCATCCATCAACGTTTCCTATTTCTGACCTCCTTTTGGAGGATACTCTTTATTAAAAAAAGTACTTAAAAAGTACTTGCAGCCATCAAACATTGAAAAGAAAAATTCCCCATTTTTAAAAATGACTGATATACACCTTTTGCCTATTTTGCAGGCATCTGCTCAATGTGTGGAAAGAAGGTCTTGGATACTAAAAACTACAAGCAAACATCTGTCTAATTATATTGAGTGAACTTCTTATGGACTCATGCTTTTGTTTCCTAAAACTTCTTTTGAATGTTACTATTAGAAGCAGACACGGAAAAAATTAACGCGCACATTTGGCCATAAGTTCAAATACAATCCCAATGTTACTGTCTTAGTGTTAATTTGTAATCTTGATGTTTAAAATAATGATTATATAGATAGTTGGGGTAGAACTGATTTAGAAGGAGAGGAGATTGCAGTGTCTGTCTAGTGGGCGGTTCAGAACTGCCACAGTCACAGCTAATAAGCTCATATTCTTACTCCACCACTTACCTGTTGATGTAACCAGTTATCAATACTTAAATTATGAAAAGTAATTCGTTATAATTGTTTCTGATTTTTTTTTATTCACCTTATTTTTGGTAACCATGCACCTTTATGTATTTGTAACATCGCATTAAAAAAAATAAGGGTTAGTTTTGTCCATCACGGAGGTGCAAGGGGTTTTCTGTGTTTTTATTCTAAAACATGAGCATTGTGAGCACTTTACTGTTGAGATTTCAGCGTGCATTCTGGCCACAGCAGAGTTGGTCACATTACAAGTTATTTGAGTGAATACTGAATAATAGAACCCTGATGTCCCACTTTCTTAAAATGACGAACTTCACCTCATTTCTGCAGGGAAGGTGTCATGTTTGTCTGCTCCTTTGAGATTAATAGTTATACCTGTTTTGCACAGGGATGTCTATTTGCTGGAGACAGTAATATGAACAGGCACAGATTTTTTTTTAATACCAGTCTCCTGATAGCTCCATAATGTAATTGCAGGAAGGCAGTGCTGTGTTGCATGCATTTGTATAAATGGCAAAATGTGTGTCAGCGCTGACAAAATGATGGCAGTGCACTTTTGAACTAAAACACACCAAGGGTGTTTTAGTTTCACAGTGCACTGCTGCCATTTTCTTAGTGCTGGTGTACATTTCACCTTTTATACAAATGTGTGTGACGCAGCTCTGGACACATCAGTTCACATGGTCTGCAGACTCATGCTCTGACGTGCTGGATTTCCGGCACATCAGTGCAGGCAAACATATTTGTATAAATGCTCTGAGGTACTTGGATTTTATGGTGATTAATCACACATGCTTACACTGAACTATGGAGAGTTGACATTGACAGACTGAGTTGGAGATAGAAGTAGAGCTCACCTCTCTGGGGAGGAATGGTGCTAGTTTGAGAGAGAGTCTAGAAGTGGCAGTCTTGGTAAAGGTGAGCACACAAATCTGAGCTTCTGTTGGGGCTGTTCATTAAATTTAATCTTACTGATGGCCTGCAGCTAATCTCCACTGTGTGCAAGTAGTTTCATTGTTTCATAAAAGCAATACAAATATCCTGAGCCAAAGGTCTCTGTAACTATTTGTACCCATCTAAATCAGGAGACTTGTTACTCCACAGTTGTCAGGACATGTTTAAATCACTGAAATCATCTTACTTTCTTCTACTGAAATGTCACTTAAGCATTGCCAGTATCAGATACTCCATGTACAGCTATACAATGTGACTTATTTTATTCCCTTATAAATAATTTATACAAATATTGTTAACTTATTTAAGGAGCACTTTCCCTTAACACTATCCTTTGAGCCTTATTCATGGTTTCCCCTTAACTGTCACACATTTTGTTGCTGGAAAGTTTCTTGTGATTAGCTATTTTTGTTTAGATTTTTCTCCTGCCATTGCAGCTAGTACTGAAAGATAATCTCAGGACTGTAATTAGAAATGCTGTGAACAGCTGGTGGTATTTCCTGATAGTAGGTGGAGAAAACTGAGCTGGAAGAAAACATTAGGGGAGCACAGTATTTTCTTTGTACCTCTTCCCCTTCAACTGTGCTGTGACAGCAGAGCTGGATATAGACTTTGTAAAGTGCTGCACTGACACCAGCACCTCTCAGCCGTAAGTATCAAGAAGGAAGAAAGTGGAAGTGTTGTCATCTGAGGCAGTATGGCAAGCAACATGTTTGCCTAGCTGTTTGTGATGGTGGTGAGAAGAGGAGACCTCTGCATAGCTATATGCTTAATTAGTCAGGTGAGACTAGCTTAGTGTTTTAGCCAAGTGCCTTGTTCCATATTTAAACTGCTTTAAAAAAGCAAGGTGTGCCATTATCTGTCCCGTTTTACTCTCAGTGAAGAAAGGATAGATGATGTTCAGTAACAATAGTGCATTATATTGAGGAAACTTTGGCAAAGACCAGAAGAAATGAGTCATGCTGTTCAGTCTCCTTAAAACCAAATACCTGAAGAGGCTTGTAGGAGAACAAGGAAAAACTGCTCCAGCAGTATTCAAGCCAGCTGTCTAAAATCTGAGTCGGACAGGATTGGGGCGCCAACATCATCTGCATTCCATCTGAGATGGGGTTGTTGGCCAAAGGGTGCCAACCCCTGTGCAACTGATTCCTTGTGTAAAGATTTACCAGGGAGCTGACCAAGGCCCTGCATGGATAGATGTAGTTATACAGACCATCTCCCTGGCCAGTCAAGTCTCTTGTCTCAGAGAATATACATGCTGCTAGCAACACTGCAGGTATCATTTGTACTTGTCTTTCTTCCACAGTGTGATATACAACTGACACTCATTTTTATTCTCTATGATGGATGTTAGGGGTGTGTGAAGTAGCCCCTATTCAATTCAGATTCAGCGTGAATCAGTAATTCAATTCATTGATTTGGAACACTGTCCCTGATTCGATTCGGTTGAATCCAAATTGGAAGATTCACTGCTGATTCAGAGAATCAGCGATTTGGCCTTAGACGCAGCTTTAAAAGTTTTTTTCTACATACCTTGAGGTAGCAGGCGCAACTCGTGAACGCTACGATGCCTGGGTAGATGGAGTGTCCCACAGGAGGGGGTGGGGGATCTTCACATGTTTGACAGCGAACCCGGAAATGAACCAGAAGTACTTCTGGTCCACTTCTGGGTTTGCTGGGGAACATGCAGGGGGGGCCCCCACATACCCCTGGCTCAGCGATTAGCTGCAGGGGGACCCTGGGTGCTCCCCCCCAGACCCAGGAGGCACCAGTAGGCGAACCGGGGGGGGGGGGATCCCCAGCGGGCCCAGAAGTGCTTCTGGTCCACTTCCAGGTCTATTGTCAGTGCGCTGGGGAGCCCCCTGTACTCCTGTGGGACACTCCATGCACCCCAGCACTCACGCATTGCCTGGTATCTAGAGGTATGTAGAAAAAACAGTTAAAGCTGAGTCTATGTCCAAATCTCTCTGAATAGATTCAGAGGTTTCTGATTCGATTTGGAGGGATTAAATTCAGATTTGGAGATTTGGCCACCAAACTGGGCCAAATCTCTGCTAAATTGAATCAGTGACTGAAGCTTTTCACAGCCCTAGTGGATGTGCTCATCTAGGGCAGGGACAGAAGCATTTTGCAGTGAGGGGTTGCTTTAATGCAGCTAAACTGTGAGCATAGCCTGCATCCAACCCAGCCTGCACTGCCACAGTTACAGCCACAACTGCAGTTACCGCTCCCTGCTGCAGGGCTGCCACTTTTCTGCACTGCCTTGGCTAAGCACTGTAGCTCTGCAGGTCCTCTAAAATGGCTTTCTGGGCAGGATCTGGCCTGTGGCCTCTAGGTTGCCATGTCCTGATCTTTTCGAGTTCTGCTTGTTCTCTAAGTTGCAGTCTCTAGAATCAAAATCACTCTGGTCAATAAAAATGCAGTAGTTAGCTCAGGCTGCTACCTCTTTCTCCAGTTCATGCTACCCCTGTCTGTCATACGCTTGACATCACAGACTAGTAGAGACCTCAGGACATCATCTAGTCTAAGCCCATGCTCAACGCAGGATCATCCTTGACTAATACATAGCAGTCAATTGCCTCTCTAATCTACTCTTAAAACAATCCACGGGGTGGCAATTCCATACCATCTCTAGGCAGTCAATTCCAATTTTTAACCTCCCTTCTAGTGAGAAAGTTCTTCTTAATATCTGACCTAAATTTAAATGATGACCTCATCACAATGGCTTTTTAGCTGGCTGCTATTCTTGTCCTAGTGCCAGCCTTGCCACATCTACTACGTGCTTGCCTGCTGACTGTACCAGATTTAGAAAAACAAACAAACAGCCCCACTGCTTATACAGTATACCTGAGAGCAATGCGCTTTATAGTTCTATTGTAATGTATATGATGTGTTTTGATGATGCCAGAAATCAGTTTAGTTCATCAGTGCATGAATATTTGTGATTAATAAAAAATCCCAGCATGGCATTTTCAGTAAAACCCTTGGCAAGACTTTTTGATGCATATGAATTTTAGAAAAGTGTTTTATATCTCAAAATTCTAGGGCTGCTTTCCCCTCCCCAAATTATTAATATACTACAACCCAGGAATAAGCAAGCTACACTTGATAATAGTTTGCAGAACATTCTGTGCAAGTCACCAATGCTGCGAATTCTGAATGTTTAAAACTCATTGCAAAATGGCACTCATTGCCAAATAGCAAAACTAGGCATGTCTGCAGGGGCAATGAAATGGACAGAGAAACATGCATATCTCCAAACATTACAAAGCCTTTCTCCCAGTTCCAGACAGACGTGTCTGCTATTCCATTCGTTCAGAAGGGTCATTCTGGTGAATTAGAGCAATATGAAGCTCACTTGGTTTCTCTGAGCTTTCGAACTAAATATTTTCTTTGCTGCTTCATCACCTGGAGCAGGAACATGTCCTCCAACATTAAATATGCCTGTGGAAGCACAATTCAGTCACTAGGCTAGCCTCATCAGACTCTAACCCCTGTGAATATGCTGTTAGTAAGAGCTACTTTCCAGTGCCTGCTCTTTAGTATGAAATGCAGTACTACCCGGGAACAACACACTATGCCCAGTGCAGCAAACAGTAATCCAGTCACCCACAGGTAAGTTTTTGAGTGCCAGAAAATTACATACATCAGAGCTCCAAAGCACATGGGAGGAAAGGTGAAGAGGAAAAACAAAATCTTACCAGCTCCAGTCCCCTGTGACTGGGAAGAGGCTTTGGGGATGGCATTGCAACACTGTAGGATAAAAACTGTCTTCTCTTTGCTAGCATAGAAACTGAACAGTGAGCAAGACAGCTTGTTATATTGTCTTGCTTTACAGTGTGGGCACTTAAAAAGGTATCCAAATCCTGGAGGACACCAACTCAACAGCTGGCAAACTTGAGTGGAGTGTAAAAAAAGTGGGCAAAAGAAATGGTTGGGAGCTACAAGAACTGCTCTGCACCACCCTACCTGGCTGCCAAGTGAGCATTTGCATGCATGCATGCACTTTGTGTCCCCTACATCCCACTTTCCGCAGCTCCTTGCAACATGGAAACCCACCAGCTTGCAAGGATAAACTCATGTTTTTGTCGGTTTTTTTCCTTTAAAGGAGAGAAATCTGCATTTTCCCGCAGCAGTGGAAAACGTGGATCACTGCTCATAATGAACCCAGTTTATAACCTCTCCCCCCCACATTTTAACAATATCAACAGCAGAAACCAATTTTTCAGTATGATTCAGAAAATTAACTAACATTATTAAAAGAAAGTGTTCACTTCAAAAAACTTTCCTTCTGATCTTAGGGGGTCCCTTGTAATGAAGCTGTGCTGTCTCTGTATCTCTCTGTATATTTCTGTAGTCTGAGTAGGCACAGCAAGGCTCCACTCTGCCATTGCAGTCCCCTTCTCTGCCAACCACTTCCTCAATCACCAGGAGACCTTCCTTTTTGGCCTCCCTGTCCCTTGCTTCTAATCCTTGAGAAATGTCCCCCTTACTCCGGAACTGCCCTCCCTCATTCCTCAAGAAGCTTATTCACCAAAAATAACCCAGAATTTTGTAGTCAATCATTTATAGATGAGTAATATAGATGCATTAATATAGTTATAACTAGAAATAATTGATTTGGAAGGACTTCTTTGAGGAGACTTTGCTGAACATTTTGAAGGGCTCTTGGTTGGACTTTTTGAAGGGTTCTTGGCTGGAGTCTTCTCAGAACTCTTGGCTGCAGGTTTTTCTGGAGTCTTGTCTGCTTTCTTAAAGAAAATGTCCAAGGAAGTTTGGACAGATGTTCTCCAGGGAGATGGGTGACACAGCAAACTTGTTCACTGGCATGGGTTGGCATCAGATCAAGCGTTGGAAAGTCGAAACGTGTCAGAAACGTAAAACACGGTGTCAATTTATAACTGTACGTGCGAAACATTGTAATTCGAAACATTGTAATTCAAAACATTGCAAGTTGAGGACTGCCTGTATATAAATATATCTAAAAATCCCAAATTCTCTGATTAAAAAACCCAAAATCTGCATTTGTCCACTATTAAAATGAAATGCCTCTCTAGACAGACAGACAGACACAACCCGGATCCCTGATTATGAGGTTTTACTGCCCAAGATATTGCTGAAAAGAAACCAGGCTCAATTAATCCGTACTGCTACTAACATTCTGCCTTCTCCTCCTGGACCTTTGGCTCACACAGCAGCCTTAAGACTCACCAGCCCTAGACTGGCAAATGCTGGGAAACCCATCCTATTGGGAGCAGCAGTTTGCAACCAGGACTGTTGCCACAGGCCTGGAGCAAGGAAAACAGTGGCCAGTGGAACCCATGCTCCTTTAATACCTTCAACCCAGGGATGAGAATCGTGTGAAGGTACTGTAGCCCTCCAGGTTCCCAAGCAGCTATAACTGAAGAATCAAAGCCATGATGACCAAAGGAGGATTACAGAAACCATGAGCTTTTCTGCAGTGAGTTGAAACCTCTGAGCTTTGTGAACTCAAATGTTTCTTTGCACTGAAGTTTCCATTATTGGGGGAAAAGTTATATTAATTTTTTTAATTTGGAAGAATTTTCTTTTATTTTTACTAATGAGCCAAAGTGCTTCTATACAGCAATGGCACATCCTCCATCTTTTGTATCATCAGAGTGCTCTACAAAGTATCTGTAACAAAACCTGCATGCAATGAATTCCCTCAGGCCAGCAGAGTTGAATAGCAGACTGGTCCTTTGCTGAAAGCACAAGTTACATAATAAATAAAGTTGCGAGGGCACACAAAGCATGCCCAAACCTACTCACTGAGAACATACACAACCACCACTTTCCTCCCTCCTCCCAGGAGCCTACCATTTTATTTAAAACTAGTGGAGGCTATAGAACATGCAAAGTCAACACCTTAGGGTTAAAAAAAAAAACCTGATACAGCCCAACAGAATCAAGAAAAACCACAACAAAAGAGTGAGTTAAGGCACAAATCCAAAACATTTTATCTTTCCCCAATATAGGTACACTACACAGCCACCCTGGCAATCAGAATTTAGGTTGGGTTGTGACATGGGGTATTTGACCATTGACAGTCTGCGAGCTGCCTTCCTGGGCTTTCTCCCATATGTACATAACAGCACACAGGTATAGTTGACAGAAGTAATGATCACAGTAAAGCAAAGCCACATGTATTTGGGTGTAGCTAAAGCTTGCCTGTTTCTACAAAGCTACTGCATTAGTCTCACTTATAAGCAGGGATCCGGGCTTTCCAGCCATGGAAAAACTAGATTTTTCTCCTTTAAAGAAGAAAAACCTGGGAAACCACAGGTTTCCCCTTACAGGCTGCCAGAGTTCCAGCCTGCATGGGGCTGCTTGGGGCTGGGGGGAGTAGAAAGAGGGTGACTAGAGGCAGAGGGGATGTGTGCGCACGCGCGCACACACACACACACACGGCTTGCAATACAACCAGGCAGCTTGGTGGGGAGCGGCTCCCACAGCTCTCTACACATAAGTCTATGGAGGAGGATAGGCTACATGTGGGGCAGTATGGGGGGCACATGTTCCCCCAGATTTCTGCACCTACAGTGGGGCCTGGGGCTGCAGCCTAATTGAACCAGCACTGGGCAGGAGCCACTTCCACAGCCCAATGGGCAGGACCTGACACAGGAGGGGGTGCCGCAATGCCATGGCTGCCAAGGTGAGGCACCCCCCTGCCCACCCAGCTGCAGTGGGGGGGCACAACTTGGGACCACTGCCATGGCATCTCATTTTGGCAACCATGGTGGTGTGGCTGGCACAGATTTCTGCCCCCTGCTGCTTCTGAGCAGGCAGAGGGTGCCTCACCTTGGTGACCACGGTGGCGCAGTGCTCCTTCCCGTGCTGGGTCCTACCCATTGGGCCGTGGCGGCAGCTCCTGCTCAGTGTTGATCTGGCCAGGCTATAGCTCTGTGCCCTGCTGTGGACACAGAAATCTGGGGTGGGGGGAGGGAAGGGGGACAGCACATACTCTCATGCCCCTCCAATGCATCGCCTATGCCCACACACACCCTGCCCACACAATGGGGGCTGGGGGAAGGGGGCAGCAGGCTGGGAACAAGGAGCACTGGCAGGGCTGGGAGGTTGAGGGACTGTGGTTTGGGAGTGAGGGGCAGTAGCATATCAGTGCTGCTCAGCGCTGTAAAGCAGCAATGGGGACAGCTACAGCTGGACCCGTGTCCTGGTGAGTGAAGGGGGCAGTGGGAACTCTGACTTCCCATGATAATAAAAACAGAATCAAATACCAACATATATAGGTATTTCGAATATATTTTATTATAATGATTGAGGCACTGGTAGGCTTCCAAACTTCTTTAAAATTGTAAATATATCAATAAAACGTTGTGTTCAATTGATACCTATAAATATAATGGCATTTCACTTTAAATTGCAGAAAAATGCAGATTGTGGGGGCTCTTATCAGAGAATTTTGGATTTTTTTTTCAGTTAAAGCCAGAATCCTGGCTTATAAACAATTCATAGATTGTTAGGGTCTGGAAGAGACCTTGCAGATCAGGTCCAGCCCCCCCACTCTAGGCAGGATCCTCTTGCATCCTGCATAGACAAGCCCTGCATTTTATCTGCCCTGGTTAAAAGCTATTTCTACAGAAGTACTACTTCCCTCTGTGTGTCTGTGAGATAGCAAACATTTGATTGCTCAGCATTAGAAACGAGAGTTGCAAACTAAATAACTCTAATCATAAGAAAGAATTAAACTAGATTTGTCCTGTTCATTTGAGCAAACCAGCTTTATGCTAACAAAGCAGCATTTCAAGAAATGATTGTGAAAGAACAAGGTTAAAAATATTTAGTATAAAAAAAATCTTTGAAAAAGTGTAATCTGAGTCAATATTATGATTTCTCTTGTGTTTGTAGAAGACTTGCTAAACATCATGGGCCTAGTGCCATAGTTCATCATCTCCAAGATGTCATTGCATAACTTTGTTTAGTTCCTGTCTTATTGGTTTCTGGGGGATTTTGAGATGGAAGGGATCCTTTTCAAAACCATCATTTTCCTGCTTTTTGTGTCTCCTCCAAATTCTGCTCCATTTCTTCCTTGTACATCCCAGTTTCTGTTTCTTGGCTACCTTTCTACCAGCTCTCTCTTCATTCTCCACTAGCAAGTCTCTCCTTTCTTCCACCACCTGCTCCCTTGTTCTAGCTGCAGCCTCCTCCCAGCCCTTCTAATCCTCTACTCCTTCTCTCATCTTTTATCTATTTTAGGGCATTGCCCTATTTCTTTCCACTGTAGTTTCTCACAGTTCATGAAAGACTTGAAAGCAAGATCCAAATCAATATTGCAGGTACCTCAAGAGAGCCTAAAAAGAATGCAGGTGCCTAAGTCAAGAGCTATCCAAATTAGCCCTGTGCAGTGGCCACCAAATCACTCAGGCACCTAGACTTACTAGTCACTGCCATTTTGGCCTCTTCTCCTGTTAAAGCTGGCTCACAGGGCTGCCAAGAATGCAAGATTCCTGGAGTGTGGAGGATCTCTGGAAGCAAGACAGTGTGCCTTTATAGCCCAGTAAGGAGGGTGGGGGTGAGGAGTCTTGAGTGCCAAGTCCTGCTCCCAGAGTAGTTTTTTGTTACATGTACAGCTGTCTCATAAAAATGCATAAACCAACCTGATGACCAGTCACAGGACCCAGGACTCTCCCTTGCAGGAAAGAGTCATAACCTTATGAATCTCAGCCCTACCAATGTGCTCAGAGTAAAGGGCACTGGCTTCCAGCCCTCCCAAAACATTGATTTTTTTTTTTCCAACACAGTTGGAAAACACAGTTTCTCTGCAAAGTGGATAAAGATTAACCCACCCAGGGACCCAAATATCTGTGTCAGAGGTGCATGAGTCTATCAAGGCTTGATGCATATGAATGGCTATCTATTCCTTATCTACTTAGCGTGTAAAACTCCACAGGGCTACATATTGTAACTGCATCTGGCACACAATCAAATTAATCTTACTGGACTTGATGTTGGCTACAGAGGGGGACTTGACAGGGGAGCTGCAGATTCATGGTCACCTTGGCGACAGTGACCACCAATCAACTGAATTCACCATATGGCATAGGATGGGTAAGATAACTAGCAGGGTGGAAATATTTGACTTTAGGCAGGCTAACTTCAGCATGCTTCGGAGTCTAGTCAACGATGCACTGCAAGAGAAGAGTATTGGTGAGATGGGAGTCCAGGAAGGGTGGTTGTTCCTAAAGGAGGCGATCCTTTGGGGGCAGACGGAGACTATCCCACTATGAGGGAAAAGGGAGAAAGGAGCCAAAAAATTTCCTTGGCTAAACAGGGAAATCCAGGGAAGCCTAAGGCATATGGGCAGTGGAAGCAGGGGGAAGCTACCAAGGAGTATACCTACTTGGCCCGCACTTGCAGGGAGGCAGTTAGAAAAGCCAAAGCAACTACAGAGCTGAGGCTGGCAACACAAATTAAAGACAACAAAAAGTCTTTTTTAAGGTATGCAGGGAATAAAGGAAGGCGCAGGGCAGCATAGGACTCCTACTGAACAAGAAGGAGCAATTAGTGACAGACAGGGGGGACAAGGCTGAGCTATTCAATGAGTTTTTTGCCTCTGTGTTCCTGAACAAGGGTCAAGATAAGTCTCCTAATGGGTTCTTAGATGGGCATCAGAGGGACACCAGCCCACCAACTGTTGATGCTGACTTGGTGCAGAATCACTTGGATGGACTGGATGTGTTCAAGTCAGCAGGCCCGGATGAGCTGCATCCAAGAGTACTGATGGTGGATGTCATAGCAGAACCACTGGCACAGCTGTTTGAGTACTCATGGTGCTGGGGTCAGGTCCCGGAAGACTGGAAAAGGGTCAACGTGGTCCCTATTTTCAAGAAGGGGAGGAAGGAAGAGCCAAGTAATTATAGGCCAGTCAGTCTCACCTCCACCCTTGGAAAGGTCTTTGAAAAGATTATGAAGGATCATATTTGGGAATATGGGAATCTAGTGGGAAAAATAATGCAGCAGGGAAACCAGCATGGATTTGTAGCAGGTAGATCATGCCTGACCAATCTGGTTTCGTTTTATGACAGGGTCACAAAATGCTTAGATGCAGAAGTAGAGGTGGATGTTGTTTTCTTGGATTTTAGCAAGGCCTTTGATATAGTATCTCATCCCATTCTCATAAATAAATTAAGAGGCTGTGACATGGATGTTTACACAGTCCAGTGGGTGGCAAATTGGCTTAGCAGTCACGCCCAGTGTGGTAGTAGACAGGTTGGTATCGTCCTGGAAGGACATGGGCAGTGGGGTCCCGCAGTGTTCGGTCCTTGGACCAATAGTCCTCAATATTTTCCATCAGTGACTTGGATGTGGGTGTGAAGTGTACTCTGTCCAAGTTTGCAGACAATACTAAATTGTGGGGTGAAGTGCACACTCTGGAGGGTAGGGAACGATTGCAGACAGACCTGGTTAGAAAAGTGGGCAGTGCACAATAGGATGCAGTAGAACAAAGACAAGTGCAGAATGCTGCACCTAGGGCACAAAAACATCCAACACACCTACTGGCTGGGAAGTGACCTTCTCAGCAGGATAGAAGCAGAAAGGGATCTCAGTCACAGTGGACTCCAAGATGAACATGAGTCAACAGTGTGACAAAATCATCAGCAAAGCTAACTGCACTTTTGTCATGCATCTGCTGATGCATGACAAATAGATCCAAGGAGGTGATGCTTCCCCTCCATGTGACATTGGTCAGACTGCAGTTGGAGTAGCGCATCCAGTTTTGGGCACCGTACTTCAAAAAGGATGTTTTGGGCACTCAAGAGGGTCCAGAGGAGTGCCACTCATATGGTTAAGGGTTAAGGGACCCGGACGTCTTCAGCCTCCGGAAGAGAAGGCTGAGAGGTGATCTTGTGGCTGCTTACAAATTCATTAAAGGAATGCAACAAGGGGCCGGAGATGCACTATTCACCAGGGCACCTCTTGGGATAACAAGGAACAATGGTCACAAACTGACAGAGAGCAGATTTCGGCTAGACATCGGGAAAGACTTCTTCGCAGTAAGGGTGGCCAAAATTTGGAATGGGCTTCCAAGGGAGGTGGTGCTCTCCCCTACTTTGGGGGTCTTTAAGAGAAGGCTGGATAGGCATCTGGCTGGGGACATTTGACCCCAGCGCTCTTTCCTGCCTAGGCAGGGGTTTGGACTTGAAGATCTGCTGAGGTCCATTCCAACCCTAGCATCCATGATTCTATCATAATAATTACTGCAGGCATCCTCAGGATCCCCTTACACTGTTTTCCCTCCCAGGCTGGGATCTGAACTACTCTTTCTATGCAAACTGAAAGACCCTGGCCTGTATGAGCGAGTATCCGAGTGCTTTTCTCATTCTAGGAGGGTGTGAGCTTCTTTTCCAGCACGTGCACCTCTGCTAGGACCTGGGCAGCCCCTGTCCCTCTGTAGGTATCTGAACCCCTCCCTCTATCCCCATAGATCAGCATCCAGTGAAGCCCTCCCTTTGAGCAAGCTGCCAAGGACAGGCTTGCTAGTAAGTATGCACCATGCACACAATGCTGGGGCTGGGGCTGGGGTAAGGAGCTGAGAACAGCCATGTCCCCATATCCTAGCTTGTATGGGCTCAGACATACACAGAAGAATATGGCCCCAAGATCCAGTCCACACGTGAGAGAAGAGAATGAGGAACTCCCAGGTGGTACTACCCTTGGTCCTGACATTCATCTCCACATCATTCTCCCACTACCCCTAGGCCCCAGGCTCTCCCACATATTTGAGCCTCCTCATTTACCTCATTAATGCCCCTTGCCCTCATAACAGCCCCAAACCTCCCTCCTCATATTCATCCACACTCCACTACATAAGTCTTCTACGTTACTGTTTACCACTGCAAATTTATCTTACAGAAATGAGCAGGTCTCAAGTAGGCAGCACTGCTCCATGAGCTGGCTCTTAAACCAGAAGAAGGGTAACCGTGTCCACATGGTGTTTTGGGAATTCTAATTAGTACTACCGACAGGGCCCAATTAAATTAATCTACCCATGACACCATGGAAGCAAAGTTACTTGACTTCCATTTGAGGAGGCAGGATGTGGAGAGCAGCAGGGTATACTGGAGGGCACTGTAGTCTTGAGCACTTTCCAAGTGTTCTGCGGTACTGAGATCATACCCCACCTTTATGGAAGCAGATTTTTGCAAGAAGCCTTGGTTTTACTGACAGTTTGGGTGTCAGTCACCTTTGGTGGGTATGGCACATTCCCTAGAGCCACCCAGTTCACATCAAAGCCAGTAGCCTAAAAAGCCTTATTTTGTCCACACGTGCAGTGTAATCCACATAGCCTGTGGCTTGAATGCACAGCTATCTAGTCAGCTTCCCTTTCCTACATACCATTCCTACCCCATGAGAACAGTACTAAGCACCCTGACCTCATGGGAGCAAATACCCAGTGATCCAATCATTTGGGGACTTAAGCAGTGCTGGAATTCAAGCCCTGGATCTGCACAATACCAGTGTTAATAGAATCTGACCACCTTAAGAACTGCTTTTTCAGGGATCTGTATTTTTGCAAACTCTCACCCTAATCACCAAAAGTTTGGAACAGGAAACCTACCCTCCACCTTTCCAATCGCCACTCCAGATGTTACAGCAATCTGAGGAAAGGGTACTTAAAAGGGTCACTTTTGAAGAGAAAGGGCTCTCAACTATAGCAGAGCTAGTGCAGCTATAATGCAGCCATGTAAAACATTTTTAGTACTGTAGCAAGCATGGGGCTCTATTCAGAGTTCAACCCCCCATAGTCAGATCTTTCTGTTGTACTCCCCAGCATCTTTTCATTTCCCTTTGATGAATTTTGGGAGGCTGCCTCTAGAGGCCAGATCATTTTTTTTATTAGGTGCCTCTTGGCCACATCTCTCCAGGCTGCTTTATCCATACTACCATCTCACTTGGTAACTTTGTTTGCCATCACAGGTTCAGCATTTCTAGGGTCCCCACTACCAAGCAACCATGCCTTTTTGGCACTAATTATAGCCTCCAGCCTCCCCCATAGACACAACCAGGCCTCACAGACCTGCAGTAAGCATTCTGAAATGTGATTCTTTAATTATCTTCCAAGCAGTCCCTTAATCAGTTACCTTCACTTCAGGATCCATAGGTCTTCCCTCCCTTCAGAGCATGGGAACTTCTGCTCTCCAAGCTCTGCAGAGACCCTTCCCCCCCAAGGCACACAGAGATTCACACCTACACACCTGCCATTGAGCCTGGCTTAGGTGTCTCTGCTTCTCCCCCTTCCAGTCACCTGACCTAAGATTCCTTTAACAGAGAGTAGTAGCTTCCTATTAACTTAAATGACTCCAAGAGCAGGCCAGCTGCAGTCCTGCTTCCCTCAATCAATTGCCTATGGCTCAGTCCCTGCAGCCTGCTGTTTACATTCTGCACTACCTGGTGCCACCCTTGCTAGCAAGATTTGAATAGCACCTCTCATGGTGTTATAGATCTGGCAACCACTTCCCACCCTGCTTTCTACCCCACCTCGCCCCCTCTTATTCCTGCCTCAAGCCCTGACCCTGACAAAGGGCCCTTCTCGTTCTGAAGTCCTGTCTGTATTCAGTGGGGCTTTCTTAAAGATACTGCAGCCCTTTCTGGCCTTCCCCCTCTCAGCAATGGCGTTGGGGCCTTGTTACAGTATTAGGAACCTTTGATTAGCAGCAGCTGTTGCCAAGACATTATGCAAGGGAAAGCAAAAGAAAATCAGCAATAGCATATGGCTGTTGACTTTTAATATGCCCTTCTCCGGGTTATTCCTTAGGGTTATGTAAGAAACTTGTAGAGACAGATTTTGTGGGATTAGCACCTTCTCCAGTGCTGCTGAATTTCTATAGCATTGATGCTATTCATGCACTCAATACTAGCGCTAGTGAGTGATCAGAGTCAAGGGTAACAGTAACAGCTTGACAGAGATTCTTAGGAGTAAAGACAGGATTAAATATAATGCCAACAAAATTATTACTCTGCATGCAGTAGCTAAGCCAATGATAACCTACTAGGAAGCATCCATTTCCTCTATATAATATCCAGAATTTATGTCTATTTCATCCCATCAGATCTCCTAGCACTGCACAAACTATATAGAAGCCTCATTTCCCCAGCCACAGAGCTGTTCTGTGGTGCACTACATCACAGCAACACAACATACCAGTTTAGGGCAGCAAGTGAAGGGCATCCAGTGGCTATGGCACTTTAATTTGTTAATTTATAAGAATGATTTCTTTTTCAGGGCAGATCCTGTCCCTTCAGCAATGAGAGGAAGTAGTTTGCACCTCTCCAATCCCAGGGGCCAATTGTTCAGTCCTTGGCATGGAGTCTTGTGCCCATGTCTGGTGGCCTCTGTGGGGCTTTGCAGGGATGCAGAATTGTCAAAACATAGGGCTGCCCCAGCCAACCACAGGTCTGGCCTGGGAAGGTGAGACCCAAGTTTAAGGCCCCCTTGCTATAAGTAATGCCTGACTATGGCCTGGTAGAAGGCAGGATAGATTTGCACTTTACAAACTAAAGTATATAGCGCATACTGAAGCTCACTTCAACTGATGCTGCAAAAAGATGTGCACAAAAGAGGATACATTTGAATACAAAAGGGAGGAAGGAAGAGGTTAGAGGGGGCAGTGCTGGGAGAGGGAAACAAGCAGGCAATCAACTCATAGAAACAGAGGAAATCTAAACCTAATCCAGGTAATGAGATCATAATCATAGTCCCTGTTATGGCCTGATAGTCAGAAAAATGTAGGTTCAAACCCTCCATGGATAAGTGGGGGCTAGAATCTGGGTCTGTTGCTTTCCAGACAAGTTCCCTGAACACTTAGCAGTGGGGGTTAAAAGACAGGAAGGGTTGCATCCTCCCCCTCATTTTTCCAGGACTTTCACTCAAGTACACACACATCAGCCAGAGCAAAGGCTACAACCTGAGCTCAGTAGCCACCTGATCGTTTGGATGTCTTCACTGTACAGGGAATAGGATCACAAACTATGCATCAGTGCCAAAAATGGAAGTTATGCAGCTGGATAATTGCCACTTGGAAATGTAAAGAGAAATCAGATTCTAGTGTATTGACTCTGTGTTTGTTGTTCTTCATGGCACGGTACAGCATGGGATGCATTGCTGAGAATATTTAAACAGTTGCATAACTAGGGATAGGGGAGACACCCAACCTGGGCACCAAATACAAGCCTTTGCTGTGGCTGGGGAAGCCCTGTGCTGCTCTTGCCCAGCCACAGGAACTGGGCAGTGCAGCACCACACCAATCAGTGTATCCAGGGGGCAAGCAGAATGGTGCTCCCTCTTCCTCTCCCAGGAGCATTTGCAGTAGCAGGGGAAGCTGCCTCTTCCTGGCCACAGGAGGCAGGCAGCACAATACCACACCAAGCAATGCATCTGGGGAAACCGAGGGTGAGTGGGGCAAGCAGAATTGTGCTCCCCCTTCCCCTGGGAGCCTTTTGCCAGAGCAGGCACAGACCTGCTCCCAAAATGTATGTACTGGGGAAAGAAAGTGAACAGGGCACCAGGATCTGCCCCACAGGGCTGCTGCTGAAGGTGATGCTACTGATGCTGAGCAGCAGCTTGGGCAGGTAAGACTTCCCTTCCCCTCTGCTGTGCCACCCTCCCCTCCCCTCCCCTCCCCTGGTCTACCATGCTCAGCATACCCTCCAGGTGCTTAAGGAACTCACAGTGCCTCTGTACTCAAAAGCTGGTTTGTGCAAGTATTACTTTCATCCTTGTCCCAGTTGAGTTGTCATCTTTCCTGGTGTGAAATCTGCCCTCCTTTATGACACTGCAATGAGCCTGTTTATAGTGTCTGATTTTGAAGACTGATAAGCCTACAAGGAATCTAGAATGCTCTTGGGCATGTTACTGCTTAGTCATTGGGTCACAAGTTCAATGGCATACTAGAATACTGTAGAGAAGTTGTTAACCATGTTAGCCTGAAGTCAAGCAGAAGGCAGGGTAAATTTGCACCTTGATAGACTAAATAAATCAGAATACTAAACAGCTTTTACAAACATCATTGGTTCAGTGAGACAGCCAGGCATCTTTCTTCTCTGAACCAGAATACAGGAAGAGCCAGGGAGCAAAATGAACTTGAAATACAATTGCAGGATTTTTGCATTGCTACAGCATGGCTGTAAATAAGACAAGGAGAATTTTCTACTCAGCAAAAGTATCTTTGCAACTACAGCCAGCAGAACTGACGCTGATTAGAGGGGTTACTGGCTCTTAGTAACACAGCCAAGTGCTTCTCCCCTGTGGGGAACTGCAAGTTGGTCTCTCAGAGAACATTAGGATGCAGATCAGCCTGACCACTTCTGTTACAACTGCATGAACATGGGAGCATAGAAATGCATTATCCATAACAGCCAATTTTTCACCTATTTTCAGTGACTAGGGGCTAAGGCTTGCTTAGCGAGCTGTGGCCGAGTACCTGTAAGGTGCTCATATACTTCATGACCCACTGAGGCCAGCAGAGAGAATCTAGGCACACTGTGGATCATGATTGTCATCTCCTCAGTGCAGAGCATGAGAAGCAAAGACACGTTTGAGAGGCTCCTCAAACTGACATGTAAAATTCTACCACCAAAAGCAAAGGAAAGATGGGCATAATTCCCCTACCTATCTTCTCCCTGACTACCATGAGGGATGACTTTCTTTTGCGGTTCACAAAAATATTTTTGAAAAAAAATTATTTGTTGCCTTTGGCATGGATCAGCTTGTAATCAGTGACAGATACTATTGATTTTCATGTAAAACAGTGATAGGGGCTAGATAAACCCCTTAGGGGGATATTTCCAGAACAGCTTTCCCATGGCAAGAAAACTACAGAGGCCCTCATTCTCTATGTCCAGTGATGCAAGTTAAAGACTGCTAAAGGTACTAATTCATGTATAAATCATAGTTTTCAGAAATAAAGTACAAGCATTTCCAACAAATACACTTAATATGTGCTTGTTTGCCAACTGGCATTAGAAGAACAAAAAATTCTCTCTCTCCATTCTACCATATATATGTGCTTTTGTGTTTTTGACAAATCTATGCTGGGAAGTTTTGCTGGTGAGCTTTCTGAGGTTTACTTCTCCATAGAGAATAATGTGAGCAGAGATGAATTTTTTGTTTTACTGATAATACTCAACTTTACTTCTTTTACTCAAATCAAGAGTCTCCATTATCACCGCTTCCTCTACACCTGACTGAAAGAGAGTCATGTATTATTACTGAGCTTTGAATATGGAAGTAATAGGTAGATAGAAATGAAACAGACAGCTCAGCATTATTGTATGTCAGTTATATATATATAACTTTTTATATATATTTAAAGACTGTTACATGCATACATTCATTATAAAACAGAACACATTTTTTGTATATTGAATGTAACTAAGTATAAAATACAAACAAACACAGTAATATAGAGGACCCAAAATTATTTGAAAGCCCACGTATTAATTTCTATTTCATTTTGCATTTTAAAGTGATTACGTAAATACTTTCAAAACCATGAAGACTGTGTGCCAGTTCAGTATTTTCATATTTAGGTTTCTTCATTTTTATGAAACACAGTTTTTTATAAAGCAGATATTTTGAAATATGGCCTTAAATAACAGGATCATAATTTGTTATCATCTGAATTTATGGGGTAATTGAATTCAACAAAAATTACCATGCAAGGTAAAAAATGTATAAAAGTTGTTCCATTGCACAGTGCCATATCTTCCCCCTGTATGTTGTTTCTTATCTTTTTGTTCTAGCTATAGTATAAAAAAAGGCAAGGTTCAAATTGAGGGGGAAGATCATAGTAATAACAACACTTAACACATAGTTAATTTTCATCTTCAGAGAAGGGCAAACATGACTTTACCCTCACACCATCAAGGTGAGGTAGGTAAGTAAGTAGCATTCAATCTATTTTTACAGAAAGGGAACTGAGGCTAAAAAAAAAAACAAAAAACAAAAAACAAAAAAAAAAACAAAAAACCCACTAAGAGTTGGGATTAGAACTGGTAGCTCCCAAGAGTGTACTTAAGCCTGTAGACAAACACTTCCTTTCTCTATGCCTTCTTTTAGTGCAAAGTAATAAGTCTGATGTATGTGGGACAAAGGCAGACAACGAGGACACTTTCACATGAACCCATGTAGCAAAGCAATACAAGAAAAAAAAAGCCTCATGCTATTCCCCCCCACTTCAGGAATCCTCTAATGCAGTTTCTCCAAAACATCGTCTATAACTGTGTTTATGGCATCAATATTGAATGTTTTAAATTATACAGCTATTTGACCAATATGAAATTTTCCTCTCTCAGAGACTCTTCAATTTTTTAGCTTTGAATAAAGTTACCTGTAAACCAGTATTTATCAGTTCAACTTCCTGTTTATATTCATTTGGACAATTGCTGCTGTTACCCAAGTCTGCCAAAGATTAAAGGCACATAGCAAGTTTTTGTATTTCAGAGTTTGGTCCTGGTGTAGTGTTACAATACATTTAGGGTATCTGCTTATGTGTCTCAAAATACATGTTTGGAAAAAAAAAAAAAATGCAGCCCTTGTGAAACTGATTCTCTTAAAAACAAACTAACAAAAAAAGAAAGAAAAAAAAAAAATCAAGGAATCAAGAGATGAAAAGAACAGCTACCACTTTGCTAGAGCAAAAAAAGAAAACAAACAAACAAAACACACATTTACAGAAAGCAAACTTTAAAACTCAAGAGTTCATGGCCTGATTCTGCCATTCAGTAATTTCTTAATCCAGGAGCAGTTTCCTTGTTTCCAGTAGAACTAAGACATTTTGGTGTTTACTGCCCCATGAATGATTCCACTTCAATGGGAGTTAGAGGCCTAACTAGTTTGAGAATCAGAGCCTAACCACACCATAAGGTACTATTCAACATGAATAAGAGTAACGGAATATGGCCCTCTAGTGTTCCATGATTATGATTTCCAGGAGAAAATTCCATAGCTACACTTCTGTTCTGACTGGTTAATAATGCTATGTAGCTTACTAAACAAATGTCAGTGCCATTGCAAAGATAATGATAGTAACACCTGGATAAGAGTTCAGCTTTCCTGCCTTATACAGACGCTACAGTTCAATAGGGGCTGATCTTTTCCCTGTGCAATGGGATTTGAAAAAAAACTTATTTAATTCCAGAGATACAATTCTTGACTTACACTGCAGTGCCAAAAATTGTACCAAGACCTCAAAAAACAACCCCCCCCCCCCGGCAAACCTATTGTCCTGCCACAGAATCCTCAGTGCTTTTTCTTGAAGAGACTAAAGAAAGGCTTTTAGGTTAGGAACAAATGTTACATGTAAACTGGTATAAGTGATTGGAAACCAGTTCAAACTTGTAACACACCAGAAGTTCAGTGCACATAAACCACTTTCAAAATGGCCGAAACTGGTTTAAGATAAACTTGGATGGATGTAGTATCATTTACCTGATTTAGGTTAAATCAGTTTGTTAACTTCTGTCCCAGATCCCCTCCACACTCAAAATAACTCAGTTTCCCAGAATGTTTTATACCTTCCCTGCAAACCCCACAAACTCCCTGCTGCAGGGTGGGTAAGCTAGCCTTGACCCAACTCGTCTATTCCTGCCAAGAAAAGAGGCAAGCTCTAGCAACCCCCAGCTTCTGGCTTGTGCCTCTGAAGCCATGTGGTTGTATTTCCAGAATGAAAAGTGAATGTCTTTTCACCCACTTATCAGTTCCATCTATGCAGCGTAGACTAACTGTGAAGACTGAATAGATTCAATCTCAGGCTTTTTGACTATCCATACTTAGCCTTAGTGAGTTGGATTGCAGACCTAGCAATAAACAAGATTCCTCTTGCAATGGAAGTGAAGTAGATCACTCACTACTGATTGAGCATTATTCCTATACAGCAACAAGCTGCTGCAACTTGCTAAGATCTAACGAAAGCCAACTATTATATAAAAACAGATCTAGCCCTTCTGGAGTCATCCTTTAGGGTAGAAGAAAGGATCAGGAAATTCAAGTGTTTTGGAAAGAGGGGAAAAGGGGAAGACAAAACTAGATAAGCACGGCTTCATCCCAGTCTGATGCTGCTGTTGCTTCCAACTCTGCAGGAATCCTCTCTAAAAATTGTGTTACAGTAATTTGGGACATAAAAGCATAGCTGGGTAGAAGAGACAATTTTAGAAAAAAAAAATTCCTCCTACAGCGTTCCCTTTATGGATATCCATGTGAATCTCTTTCAGTTCTGCTCTGTGAAATTCTTTTGTGGTGGATGTTGGGATTGGCCAAGCCACAGCCTCATTGCTTCTCCAAACTATGCCCAGCTGTCTATGGCCTCCAAATGGCATTCACTCAACAGTGGTTGCTGGAGTACAGTGGCACTCTGGTCATGCTGCTGCCATCTGGCAAGTCTTCTGACTGTTCTCTGCACTAGGATCAAGAAGTGGTATGGCAGGGGCAGGTTTCACTAATTCTATGCTTCCCAGACTTTCTAGTAGAGCAGGAGAATCTGTGTGGGAGGTCTGTTGATTTTCATGCCTCTTTACTTCATATGAGTGACACAAAGGAAAGGGGGCAAATATTGCAAAGTTACAGGATTATGACCCTTCCAAGGTGTTTAGGTGCCTAACTCCCATTGGAGTGTAAAGGGGTTAGGAGGCTTTGTGCCTAATTTTACCTGTCAATAGCTTTCTTTGTTGGAAGGCATGACTCAACCCCCAGCTAGAAAATGTTAAAGACACCATGCTATATTTGTTAGGGAACACCCTGAACCAGATCCACAAAGGTGTCTGTCTAGGTGCCTACCTGCTGAATTAATGGGAAGTCAGATGCCCAAATACTTTTGTGGATCTGGGGGCCCTTTAGTATTTCCTGAATGGAAAAAAGACAAAGTGAAGTTCTTACATCCCCTAGCAAATATTTTATGACATTACGAGGTGCTAATGAGAAGTGAGAAGCAAGCTGTAATGCAGCTGTTTCTAATACATGAACTCTGCAGACAGGCTCATATCACATATGGCAATTAATTTCTGGCAACTGGTTTTGCTTTTTGATCCAAACAGTGAACTAAAAATCTGTTTCCATTTAATTCTTGATCAGGGTGAGAAATTCTTCTCTGGATTTTGGATCCTCCCGCAAGACTCCAAGCATGGTGCTGGTGATGGTCCTGCTGTTCATTTTCTGAACCCCTCGCATAAGCATGCACACGTGTCTATAAGGTAATCAACCATAGAGTCACTCTTAATTTTAATGTTAAAAACCTGCTGTCATGATAATTAAAATGGTTTTAATTATCATCATGACAGTACTATAAAGGAGTGATTCTCAACCTGGGTGATGCAGCACCCCAGGTTACATTGAGAGCCTTTCAAATGTGCCATAGGGTGTCACTCAATCTGAGCTCTTTTAGGTATGCAAAATGCATGCACAAGAAAAACTTAAAGATGTGAAATAGGAATCAATGTCAAAAACATTCTGGTCTTTCTGAGTTGTTTGCATAAGAAGAACTGTTCTATGATTTTATTTTAGGGAAAAACTGAATGAAAACTAAAAGCTGACATTTTCCAAGAAATACCCAAAGGCTAGGGACAGACATTACACATAAACCGGTTTAAGTGATCAGAAACTGGTTTAAACCTGTAACAGAACAGATACTCAGTACACATAAACCAGTTTGAAAATGGCTGAAATTGGTTTGAGATCAACCTAGTTGAATATACTATCACACTTGACTGGTTTGGGTCAAACTGGTTTATGCAATGTGTCCCCCAGGCCCCTTCCTGGTTTAACTTAAACCAGATTTCCGCAGTATCCTGGCATGCTCTGTGGGCAGGGCTCTCTGCTTCACAGCAGGGCTGGCTCCTCCCCTCTGCTCCCTGGCTGGAGCTCTGGCAGAGACTCCAGGTGTCTGCCTGGCTTCCCCCTGCCTTACATAGACACCTCTCAGCATTACCTATCTAACATAACCACAGGCTGGCTACAGTCTGTGCTGTGGCAGACTGGTTCCTTCCTTGGAAAAGTTGTTTAGAAGAGATTGAACTAATGGAGAGAGGCTTTGTTTTCTGATAGCATGATAAAACACTGTGCTATCAGCTATCTGCTGAGCTGCTGGGACGGGGTGAGCAAAATACAGCCTGCAGGGCCCCTAAACATTTAGAAAATTAGTATTTATCTGTCTTTGGTTCCTGTCAAAAGTGTCAGTAACCAGGGACAGTAGGACCCAGGGGAAACCCTGTGGGCTCCCAGAACAGCAGGGCCTGCCCAGCCGCACCAGAAGCCCCAGCAGGGACCATGTGGCTGCATGGGTAAGGGTGGGGGGACTGCAGGCATGGCAAGAGCCTGGAAGAGGCCCCTCTCCTGCCCCATGGCTGGCGCTCCCTCCTGCAGCCACTTGCAGCCTGTGTGGGGTTATCCTGAGCAGGCACAGGCGGCGCCAGGCGGGCTGCAAGCGGCTGCAGCATGGGGTACCAGCCACAGGGTGGCGGAGGGGCCAGTTTTCCCCATACACAGCACCAACTTGTAACCTGCTCCCACGGACAGCCTGGGCCCTGCACCAGCTCCGGGCTCACTCACTGGGGCTGCGCTATGGCAGCAGCAGCTGCAGCTGCAGCTGCAGCATTCCCACTTGCCACGCTGGGCAATGTTTGCTGCTGCTGTCTGCCCGGAAATCACATGCTGGGCAGCCTAAAGGCAACGGTAGGAAACACTGCCCGGCGTGGCAAGTAGGGGGGCCACTTCCAGCCCACATGGGGTTGTCCTGAGCAGGTGCCCTGTGCTGCATCCACTTACAACCTGCATGGAGCAGGCCTATGCCTGCTCAGGACAGCCCTGTGCAGGCTGCGAGCAGCTGCAGCAGCAAGGAGCACAGGCCACAGGGTGGGGGAGTAGCCGCTTTTCCCCGCACTCAGCACCAGCTCCTTCCCTGTCAGAGAGCACCGTGTCGGGGCTTCACACTGCCCCCTGCCTGTACCACGGGGCCCACACCAGCATCCGGGGGCCAGCACCAGTGGGGCCCAGGGCAGAGCGGCAGAAGTACAGGGTCCTGGCCAGCAGGGGCTCTATGGAGCTAGGCCAGCTCCCCCCTCTCCTTGGTGGTGTAGCCTGGCCCAGTTCCACAGACCCCTGCCAGCCTGCATCCCACTGGTGCTGGCCCTCAAACATTGGTCCCAAGATGGTGACCAGGGAGTGGGGCACCTGTCAAGAGGCAGGGCTACCCACGTGACCCTCAACAGCTTGCCAAAACTGGGTAAGCAGCCCTCTGCCTGAAATAATTGCCTGCCCCTGTGCTAGGAGGTGCGGGGAGGAAGAGGGGGGGGGAAAACCACCCAAGGGGTGACAGTCCCGATGAGAATCAAAGAGGGCAAGAGTGCTCAAAAGCCCCCCTGGCTCAAAGGCATTCAGGAACACCTGAAAAGCCAAAAAAAAAAAAAAAAAGGTGTACACCCAGTGAAAGGGAGGGGCTATCACCAAAGAGGAGTATACCTCCATCACTCGCGTTCGTAGTGCCGCTGTCAGGAAAGCCAAGGCAGATATGGAACTAGGGCTAGCATCAAGGACAACAAAAAGTCCTTTTTTAAATATATAGGGAGTATGAAGAAAGCACTGGGTAATGTGGGGTCCCTGTGGGATACACTTGGCAATCTGGTGGTTGCACCAGAGGAAAAGGCAGACCTTTTTAACAATTTCTTTGCCTCCATTTTTTTTGTGCAGGGACCAGGACTCCCCCACTGAGATTCAGGAGAGGCTCCACCAGGCCTAGGGTCAAGGAAGACCGAGTTAGGGAAGTCCTGGAGGGGCTGAACGTGTTCAAATCAGCAAGTCCAGATGCTCTCCACCCCAGGGTTCTAAGAGAATTGGCAGGGGTTATCGCAAGACCCCTGGCACAGCTTTATGAGCACTCGTGGTGCTCTGGCCAGGTGCCAGATGATTGGAAGAAGGCCAACGTGGTCCCCATTTTCAAAAGAGAGGAGGGAGGACTCGGGCAACTATAGGCCTGTTAGTCTTACTTTGATCCTGGGGAAGCTCTTTGAGAAGATTATCCAGGAACACATCTGGGAAGGACCAGCAGAGGGGACAATGCTCAGGGGCAACCAGCATGGGTTCATTAGGGGCAGGTCCTGTCAGACCAACCTGATTACCTTCTATGATCAGGTCACAAAATTACTGGACGCAGGTTGTGGTGGATGTAGTCTTTCTGGACTTTAGGAAGGCCTTTGACACCGTCCCCCACCCCATTCTCAAAAAGCTGGGCAACTAAACGTATTGATGCCTACACACTCAGATAGGTCAAATTGGCTGAGGGGCCACACCCAGAGCATGGTGGTGAACGGGTCATATTTGACCTGGAGGGATGTGGGCAGTGGAGTACCCCAGGGCTTGGTCCTTGGGCCCGCACTGTTCAATCTCTTTATTAGTGACTTGGACGAGTGGTAAAAAGCACCCTGTTCAAATTTACAGATGACGCCAAGATTTGGGGTGAGGTGGGCATGCTAGAAGGGAGGAACCAGATACAGGTGGACCTGGACAGGTTCCAGGGGTGGGCGAATGAAAATAGGATGGGATCCAGAACTGACAAGTGCAGGGTGCTGCACTTAGGCAGTAGGAACCAGCAGCATACCTATAGGCTGGGGAACTCCCTTCTCAAAAGCACAGTGGCAGAAAGAGATCTTGGAATCAGTATCGATTCCAAAATGAACATGGGCTGCCAATGTGAGGATGCAGTCAGTAAGGCCAACCGCACCTTGTCATGCATCCACAGATGCATCACAAGCAGGACCAAGGTGGTGATCCTCCCCCTCTATGCGACACTGGTCAGGCCACAGTTGGAGTACTGCATCCAGTTCTGGGTGCCGCACTTCAGGAGACATGGCCAGCATTGAGAGGGTCCAGAGGAGGGCCACTCGCATGATCAGGGGACAGTAGGACAGACACTATGAGGACCTGAACCTGTTCAGCCTCCACAAGAGAAGGCTGAGAGGGGACCTGGTGGCCATCTATTAAAAAAAGCTTACCAGGGCAGGCCAGTGGGGAAATGGGAGAGACCCTGTTCACCCGAGCACCTCCCAGAGTAACAAGGAATAATGGCCCTAAGTGTCTGAGTAGGTTCAGGCTGGACATTAGAAGACACTATTTCACAGTCAGGGTGGCTAGGATCTGAAACCAGATTCCAAGGGAAGTGGTGCTGGATCCTACCTTGGGGGTCTTTAAGACGAGGTTTGACAATTACCTGCTGGGGTCACATGAGCCCAGTATTCTCTTCTCCCCAGGGCAGGGGGTCGGACTTGAAGATCTACTTAGGTTCTTTCCAACCCTACATCTATGAATCTAATCAGAGTGTCCTGCTGGGCCTGGCCACATCCCCCCTCAGCTCATCACTGTGGAAGGAAAGTGAGGGCTCCTTTAGCACCCTCTGACTTCTAGCCTGAGCCACTGCAGGCATATGCCTGCATTTCTGGGATGTCTGCCCAGTTACAAACTGGTTCAGCCTAGCCAAGTTAGACTAACCTGCAAAGACTGAATCAATTCAGGCTCAGGCTTTTTGAATGTCTGTCCCTAGCAAAAGTCTATCAAGGAGTGTCCCATGTCTAAAAGTTGAAAAACACTGCACTAGAGGACATATTTGGACTTTAAACTAAGCAAATATTATTTACTGGAAGTCATTTATATTTATTTTTGGAGTTCAAAAAGATATTTAGATGTTGTGCTATTCAAAATATTCTGCAGGAGCATGTATGAGTGTTTAAAATCACTGGAAATTGAAGTGAAAGAACAAATATTGATAGGAACTTTAAGCTGCACATTTATACCCCCAGTTTGCATGCACTTCTTTTGCCCTACAGAAGAACACGGGCCAGGCCAATAAATGGACTATTGCCAAGCATAACTGATCCACATGTTTTCAAAGCACATTTCCATGTTTTTTGGGAGCCCAAAAAATGTACATAAACATGTTTGCACACATCATGGGCATGGGCTGGTAAGGGCTTCTAGCTGAGAATCATGAATGGAGACAAGCATCTCCATTCCTCCCAGAATTTGGTATATAAAACTATACTGAGGGTGGAGCCTCTTGCCAAAATTTTTTTTTTTACTGGTTCACTTAGGAGGCTGTCCTGAACTGAACCACATCTTCCCAAATCCCATTTCAGTATCTTAATCCTAAAACTGAACTTTACTCCGAGCAGGGAGATAGCAGTGAAGTAATGTAGGGGTTATTATACTCCAACTTTTTAAATGCCAAACATTATAATTATGGTAACAGCAACAAATAACTTACGATGCTTCTACAACTACAGCCACTCCAGCAGGCTTCAGAGCCTGAGTAATTGCCATGGCAATTTGCTTGGTAAGTCTCTCTTGAACTAGAGAAAAAAAAAAAAAGAGCATAGGGATTTTACATACACAACTGATTCCTAACACTCCTTATATACTGTGGAAGGAAATGCATTCCTAATGTACTTCAAATACATTCCATCACATTCCGCCTCTTACTAGCAAAAATAAATGATCTCAGCTAGAGTGTTTTATCATCATCTCTTCAGCATAACTTGCAGTTGGTGATAAGTGCTGCATAGACAGCTCTAGAACCCTACAATCTGGCTTTTAAGTAAACTATTAAAAATTCTCCAGACTGCCAAACTAACAAGACCTCCCTTACTCCCTGTGAAAACAATCCAAAAATCATTCAGTTGTCCTCTTCTGCTAACTCTCATTGGTAGCCCATGCACTAAACACTATACCTACTTCCTCCAAAAATGGGAATGAATACATTTCCCATGGTATACTCATGAACTTCTCATAATATTGACCCCTCTGTTACTTGGCAAGCACTGAGGCCCTAGACCTAGAGTACCATACTGATGTGAACTACATGCTTTAAAAACTTTCAGTGAAGTTAACAAGGGTTTGAGATATAGGGATCAATTTGGAGGGTTCCAATTCGATTCGGAGAGATTAAAGGGTCTCCTGATTTGATTCAGATTCGCAGACTTGGCCACTGAATCAGGCCAAATCGAATCAGGGACCAATGCTTTGCACAGCCCTAATATACATCTTGCAGCACAGTAAAGTTAATACTGTTTTCTTTGATGTTTTCTGCTCGTTAATCCTTAATAGCATTAAAAAGAATACCCCATTGGTTGAACTACCAGATCAGGAAAGTACTTAAATCTATGACTAAGCTTAAACAAGTTTGTGATCTTCATTAACTTCAGCTAGACTGCTCACTTTTTAAAAATTTAGCATGTGCTTAAGTACCTTGTTTCGCCACCTTATTTGTTTAACATTCTGGCCCTATAGACAAAATGAATGGAAGGGGTCAATTCATACTTGCCTAGATAGGACCCCAGGGCTCCACATTCCCATCTGACCCCACATGCCCGAATTACCCAGTCCCATACACTGGGATTGTGCCCCGCACTGCCTTGCATGCTTCATCTAGAACACAGAACTAGGGCCCTGCAGGAATCCCCATAGATTTATTTGGAGCCTCACAGGCCAGATGACCTGGCACTGGGGGATGGATCTGGTTTGCAGAGCAGGTGCTGAGCACCCCAAACTAAAACATAGTTCAGTAGAACAAAGATATATTTAAAAACTGATACCAACCTTGCAGTCTTCGACTAAAGATTTCAACAATTCTGGAAAAAGAGTTGTAGCAGAAGAATATGAAATATTTCATTTTTTTCAGAAAATAAACTTTCAGCTTTGCTTTGTAGACTTTTTGGGTATTAACAAGGGTATCATCTTGGCTAGCAGGTTAAAACTACTTTAGTGTAAGTGACTTAATTACATAATATGAAATTAATTTAAATACAGCTGACATCCAAGCCATTTTAGAGTAACTTTCATATAGTATCATAACTGTATTCTTTGTAGAGTTCTCTTTTGTTTTACTCTGAAATGCTGAAACTATTGCATACTCTAAAATGTACATGATAGTTAAGCACATATTTTTATTCAGTGTACATTAAAAATGGGCTTAGAATCCTTCATAGCTGGTATATAGTGAAAAAAAAAAAAAACACAACACCTTCCTGATGGAACATTGTCAAAACCAAAACCAAAAAAATAAAGGTAGTATTTAAACTGCCATGAGATTTATTTTTAGTGAGTGGACTTTTATCGTTTGTCTGTGCAACATTTATAAAGCAACATCATAGTGCAGAAAAAGGAGATTGTAAATTACAACAGGGTCACTACCAAAAGTTTTCTACTTTTAACACATGGATTGCTCTTTTAGTACACCAAGTTACCTAAAAACTCAGCCCCCTAAAGAGAAAGAGTCACTTTTTTTTAGTGACAAAGAAATGACTATAAAAAAAAAAAAAAAAAAAAAAAAAAATCACCTATATGAAAGCTTTATTACCATGTATCAAGGTGCAAATTATCAGTTAAATCCAGCAGATGAACCAGCATGGCTTCCAGCCAAAAGAAAATACAGCTTCCCCACAATTTGCTCTTAGTTAAGCAGATCAAACATTCAGCTCTTCATGCAACTCCCCAGCCTCCAAAAAAACTTGGGCAATAAGATGAGCACTGAATTGTGCCCACAACAAACCTACCTGAGACTAATGTGGGGAGTCCCCTGTAAAGCTAAGAGCCTCTCACTCAGAATGTTCTCCCATCTTTTAGTGAGTAATCAAAAGTGTTCTCAGTTCACAGATTGAGAAGTCTGAGTGGGAGAGGCTAAAGGAAAGTCAGCACATCTGCAGTACAAGAGTACTGCAGTCCTAGGCCACAGTGTTGGCTGTGGAGCATTAACCCAGTTACTGCTGTACAGTGGGAGAAGTAGTGCTATGTCTCTGTCTGAAAACAACTCAGTGCACAGCTCCTTACTAGGCTGTGTCCTCAGGGTAGGGCTTGGCTCTTAGACCTTTGTGACAGCATTAACAAAGTTGTAAACATAAACATACTTACCTTGCAAGTTTGCTTAATCCAACCACTTTCTTTCTTGGTAAGTATCCAATATGTACCTACAAACATGAAGAGCAGAAACTTAAGTGATTAATACACAACCTAATTCCAGAGAGAGCTGAAGAGTTAGAGTTAGATTACAGGTTTGTTTTATAGGTCTAATTGTAAGGAATGTTAGTAGTGTTAAGGTTATCATGAGCTAAAGATCAATGGCATGTTAAGGGTCTCTAGCATGCATTGCTCAGACTGAGCATTTGAGGGCTGGTGAGTAAGGGTGCGTCTGAGCCTGGTGGGAAAAAAAAACAAGGACATGGGCCATGGAAGCTTATCTAAAGTTTAGTTACAGGAAACCCTCGCTATTCGTGGATTTGCAATTTTGAATATTCCCACCACCACCAGCATGCGCTGTTTAAGAACGCAGACATACATTCATGAACATCTGTGTTCTATTTGCAGATTTCCACATTCTAGAGATCCCCGTGAATGGCGAGGGTCTCCTGTATTTAGATAATTTTTATTTAAATAAAAGCAATAAAAAGAGACTGTAGACTCTCAATTGTTTCAATAAATTGTGAATGGTGAGAGAGGACTGGGCCTTTTGGGGCCCCCTAACTGAGCCCCTAGCACAGCCAGCCCCTTTGGCTTGACACTAGGAAAGGCTAGAATAGGCTGCAAGTGGGGCTGTCAAGTGGGGCGTGGGGAAGGGATTGGTGTAGGTCTCATGGGGAAGCCGAGGAGCCCGTCCACAGTTCCTTCTTGGTGGGGGTGGGGGTTGTTGGTTCTGGCACCCCCAGCCCCTGGTAACCCAGCCCTCTGTAGCTCCCTCCATGGTCTCACCAGCTGCCAACAGAGTTCAGGAGGATGCAAAGTTTGCTCTTGGAGCAGAAGAGTAGGAAAGACTGGGAATGTTGCATCCTGGGAGGCTAGAGGACTCTAAATTGGTAATTTTGTTAGCTGAAATGCTCAGAAGTTCACTTAGAACTAGCTAGTTAACACCATTCAATGATAACCCTCCCCTGAAGCAGTGTAGCTTTAAAATGCCTAAAGAGTACTTGGCACTAATTAACAAACCTGAACCTACAATCTTCCAAATTTTAAGTACTCTTAACAAAAGCAAATTGCAATGATAATCTCATCCTTATGTAAAACTAAGGATGCCAAGGTGCATTTCGCAACCGACAGATGGAGTGCCACACCTGCACAGAGGTCCCATCAATGGGGATAAATACAGGCTCAGCCATCTACCTACTCCGTATAAAAATTACAGGAACACAACTCCAGGAGAATGTCTACATTGCCTCCTGTGTGAGACCCTGCATGCCACCAAAACATAAGCCCTACTTATTATCTATTCCATACCTGTATGCTCTCTGACTCTAGAGAGTGAACACAGTGCTAGGCTATGCGCTTGGGATCATGCTGAGCTGTCTACTGTGCATATTTGTGAGTCTAGGGGCATGCAGAAGGTTATAGGTGGTAATGCTGACAAACTAAAAGCCCCAAGCTGAAGATTCTGAGCATGTGCTTTCCCCTCTGTATGTTAGTAGAAGTTTCAATGATTTTAGTGAAAGCAGGATTGGACCCCCTAATTTGGGCAATAGTCACCACGAAGACAGACTTGCAGGATCCATATCCTGTCAGTGGAGAATGTAAAAAATGTAGCAGGTCAATTTTAAAAAACACGAAATTTTTTTTAAAGAATCTGATTAAAAAAAAAATTGGATTTTTGTTTTAAATTACATATGCATTTCTTTCCACAGAAGCCTGCTTTAACTAAATTTGAAATTACTACAGCTGTGACCTCACTAAACTTACTACAGTTTATTCAGACCATTTAAATTAAATAAAAATAATATTCAAAGGCTGCATCTACACATTCACTGTACTGCAAGTTGACTAATTAGTTCTGCAGTAAAACATCACTGTCTACATGAGTGCTGGTATTAGGGCACAGTAGATGAATTAACTCCACCGTAAGTTAGTACTATCTTATGATGGAGTTATTAACTCTCCCAAAATGCTCACAGAGATGGTAACTGGAGCTGGCTATGGCACAGTGTTAAAGTCCAAGGGCTGCCTGCCACCTGCTCCATACTTTAGGACCCTCATGCTCCAGCCAGCCCCTCCGCTGCAATAGCTTAACATAAATCATCAGTGAAAACAAATTAATAAACCTGGTAAGTGATATTTCTAACATAATAAAAAGTAAAAATTAAGGGTCTGAATAAAAGTTTTTGCACGTAAATGCTTACACAAGTATCCACCTGGTTAGCCACAAGTACCATATTGAACTGAATTGAATTTAGTTGCAAATCAATGTGATTAAATAGTTACCAAGCAATGAGAATCGATCGTTCTTTAGGAAAAATAACTAAGAAGTACAAATGTATAACAGAGCACCCTGTGCTCTGTTACTATCAGGGGCCAGAGCAGCAGCCAGGCAGCCTACAGCTTATGGTGGTAATCAAGCACCCAATTGGGGAATGGGGCCTAGCTGAAGTACAGGAGGACTGGGTTCCTGAACTGTAGGGCAGCAGTCTGTTGTTACCAGCAGAGGAGACAACATCCAGCTGAGCTGTTGCCTGGATCATCTTGGAGGTAAGAGCTGGGACTATGGGGAAGGAGAAGGCCCCATGGTCCTAGGCATGACCAGAAACTGCACCCTGCCAGGAAAGGGTGGCCTGGTAGAGCTACCTATGGCTGGGTAGCTCCCCAGAAATACCAAGCCAGTTACCTCCCCAGTGAAAGGTGGGTTTGATCAGGAACATCAAGATGTAGCTGAGCTAGCCACTCTCCTGTCTCAAGTGGTTGGGCCTATAGCGAGATGATTGGCCCCAGGATGCCCACTTGTTACAAAATGCAAAATAAAGTTATAATAGATTGCAGAATTCTCTCTTTGCTGATTTTAAATCACAATTAAAGTGAGCAATATAAAACACTTGGGTTTTTTTTTTTTTCTTTTTTTAAAATCAAATCCACCTGGCCATGTAGATTACATGGCCAAGATTACATTTATATATATGTAACAAGTAGGATTTTAGTAAATCCTTACTAACGTTCTACTTGTTCTGCATATGGATGCAATAAATATCCATATTGCTGCACACTCGACCTAGTATGGGTTTCCAGGATAAACATCTGAGGCATAGGAAGAGACAGTAACAAGTAGGGAAAAAGCATTTGAAAGAGTGAAGCTGAGAGAGAAAAGATTGTACAAGAGAAAAAAAAAAACAATGTAGGGAGGGGAAGAAGAAGGAAGAGGGACTATTCAGATCATCTATACAGTAAGAGTTGCATTCGTGCAACAAATTGAGATCCAGCCAATGAATGTAATGGATTTTTTAAAAGTTTGGGTTTTGCTTGATATTTGTCTTGATTTCTGAGGATTATTTTCCCTGAGGTCTCTTCTATACCCTTTATGCAAGCAAGCCTTCTACTACAGTCACTCTAGTACCAGATTTAGGCATAAGCTAAAAAAGATGCAGCTTAGGGCCTCATATTACGAGGGGCCTCTACACCAATCCCTGGGCCATGAAGGGTTGGCTGCCAGACTGGAAGTACCATGGACTGGTAAACCGCAGTCCCACAGAACTGGGAGGAGAGGCTGCAACTCCTCCCGCAGGGCCCACAGCAGCCATGGTTGAGGTTTGGGCCCACCCCCTCTGCCTGGGGGATGGAGGCATCTTTACTTGTGTTCCAGCCAGAAATTCAAGCCATGGGGCTCTGCATGGTGGTCTGCAGTTTGCTGGATTGCAGCTGCTTCCCCTCTGAAGTTTGCTGGGCCACAGCACAGAACATTTGGGAACCCCTAGTTCAGGGCCCCACCCCATCATAATCCAGCCCCAAGTCCCACTAACTTCAACAGAGATTTTTCTGTTTAAGGAGTACAAGAGAAAGTGTCCCCAAATGCCACTCCTATTCCCTTCCTTTGCCTGATCTGCTGCTCTTTTCTGGCCATCTGTGCATGCACTCTGGGGAGGTGAGGGTGCATTTTAATTTAGAGTGGTTCCCAAGAGCCACTCTGAGTGCCCACAGCATCTTGTGTATTCAGTGTCCCACATTTCAAAATGGTGATGGGGGTTAACTACAGCTTGTTCAATTAGATCAAGTCTGCTCTGATGTGTTGTAATGAGAGTGCCTCAGAGCACGTGTAAAGAAATGCCCTCTGCTCCCTGCCCATCATTTACTCTGCACAACACATAGGGGCTGTCCTCTGTAATAGTCAACTTGTTTTTAAAAGCAAACCAAACCTATTCATATGAGAGACAGAGAGTATACAGGTGCATAGCTAGTCTGCCTTCTGACTAAATCATACAGTACCACACTAGGCATGAACAACTCATTCTAGTTTAGAATAAAAACCATTTAGTTTCCTTTTGCTTATCACAACACACACACAAAAAACCAACAACCTCTAAATTACAAATATTTAACTGGAAGTTGAATATCTACCTTGCCAAAGAAAGGTACCAAGTGGTGCTCACAAAGGGAAAACATGTCAATATCCTTAACGATCACCATTTCGTCATGATCTTCATCAAAGATCGCACCATTGAGTATATCTGAAAGTACAAGATGAGCAGTTAATGAATGAAAAACTTTAACACAGGATTCTGCATGTATACAGCAACAAATGAGTACTTCTATAACCACTGAGCAACATCTGATGTGTGACAAACAAACAAAATCCAAATTTAAAAATAGTTTCCATCCAAGCATGTTCTTAACAGAGAATCAAGAGAAGGTGAAATCCTAGATTTGAGCCCATTCCTCTCTTCATCTACAGCCATCTGGGAAAGCTCAAATCCTGATCTGGATCAAACCAACAAGATCAAAGAGTGGCCTTTTATTTGTGAGGGTGGACACATTCCAGGCACTTGCTTAGCAAAGCAGAAGAGCCACTGAATTTAGAATGCAAGATTTAGGTAGCTTTGCAGCCTCAAAGTACTATACATATTGGAGTTCAGATCTGGCATCCAAGCTGAAATGGCAACATTTGCCATGAGATCTATTATTGTGAAATCTCTCTCATTTTCCCCTTCCTCACTTGTAGCTTTGGCCTCATACCTACTATACCTATATTTTGGTTTGTCAGTATATACAGGCATCCTTCACAGCTCCTATTCTTTTTTAGGCTGGTAACACTATTTTGCTGCCTCTCTGAAGGGGAGTTCAGGTTCAGGCTACAACCTTCACCTTTGTGAAAGTGGAAGGTGATGGAAGTCTGCCTTGAACACGCATGCATGGCCACAATCTACTCTAGGCCATACTAGGACTCCATGTGCTAGAAATCATGTACGCTACACTAGAGAAATGCTTAAGGGCTATTTTGCCTGGTGTGTGTTTAGAAAAATCTGTGGGAATTGTCAGGTCCTGGAGAATAAAATGAGCCTAACCAGGAAGACCCCAAAAGAAGCAATACAGGCAAAAATCCACCCCCATCCTGTGAAGAATGGAAGGGATGGGTGGAGGACTACTTCCATGAAACAACAGTAGTGAGTAGGAGGAAGTCAAGTGGTGATGGATCCTACATTCTCTTCTCAGCCCCCATTAAATAGAAATTGGCTTCTTTCAGAGTCTGGATCACAAAAGACTAGGGATTCTAATTCTGGCATTGCGCACCCAGAAAGAGGTAATTAGTTGCGTTTAGTCTGAAGTCAGTCAGAAGGCACCTTTATAAACTAAATAAGAGATGGATATAGAGCACAAGATTTAATGAACCTAAACACCATGAGCATTAATATGGTATTAGTCAGCTTTGGAGTTCTGGTTTGCAGTCATCTTTACTTATGACAGTAATAGAGCACAGTTGTATGTTGAGCTGGGTTACTTTTTATTTTTTATATAGCTAGGAGCTAGTTTCAAATTACTACTCACTCCCTTTTTTCTGTAAACATGAATTCTTCACAGAACTCAAAGCTGAAAATGCCTAAGTAACAGGGTGCAAACACTTTTCTCATATATGTCCATGGCTGAGCTCAAGTCTTCCAAACAGAGTTTGCAATAGTTCTGCATTTGGCATACGTTCACTGTACTGCTACAGAACACAGTCTCAGAAGAATGTTGTATATAAAAGGCTAGGACAATCAACCAGGATATGGAAGACCCAGGTTCCATTCCCTTCTCTACCTGGGGGAAGATGAACCTGTATCATAGAAAAATGTCATAAGCAAGTTATAAGGAACAGCAGGGGGTGAGGCTAGAGGAAGAGCCAGGCTCATGATCTCATCTGTTGATGTGTGTTCTACTTCCCATAAATAATTAAACAAGAAAGAAAGAAGCTCAGGTGCCCCACATGCCAAGAGACCAACCATCTGGTTACAGAGTCAAACTCTCCTTTGTATTTTAATACAAAGTAGAATGGATCTAATAGGAAAAACTGAACAAGTTACACCTAAAAAAAGAAACCAAAAACAAAAACAAACAAACAAACAAAACAAAAACAAAACAAAAAAACACACACACACACCTTATAGTGCATTGGTTAAGTTAGGGTTTTCTTTTGGAAGGGGAAGCTGTGTTCAGACCTCTTGGGCACAGTAGGGAATCACACCTGTATTTCCACACTTTGGGCAAGTGTCCTAATCATTGGATTACAGAGGATGCCTTCTCTTCTGGCCATTTTGTGAATCTAGCCTTTTGATTCTTTATTTTTCTTAGAAGTACACAAGATAAGGCTTAGTTTCAAATTAACAGAATATTTCATGTTGAACAAGCTAAAATGTCTCATTTCCTTGTTTCAGTGAGGAAAATTAGATGGCTATTTCAAGTCCATCTGACATGTTTGATGCTTGGATTTGGACAAATGGACACAAAATGAATTAAGCACAGGCCGTGTCACAAGACCATTTCATCTAGAGAGAGAAGAAAGAAACCCCCAGAATGCCTGGGTTTTATTCTTGCACCCATCTCTTAACTGGTATGTAATTTCTGCCTGACTACCCAGCCTCTCAGTTTTTACATCTGAAAATACGGACAATAACAGAGACCTCTGTCCCTAACAGAGAAGTTATAAAGATTAATTTAATATGCTCTTGAAAAGCTATTATGAGAATTCACAAGCTCAGGTATCAGATGTGCATCATGATAATGCTAGAACTTTAAAAAAAAAAGACAAACTCACAAAGAACGCTAATGAAGTTCTTTGCCTATGAAAAGCCAAATGTGACTCACTCTAAACAATGAGAATTTTGCAAGGCTGAATCATTGTTTGCAAAATGCTTTGAAAATGCAAACACTGTTGGTACATATCAAGCAAGCAGACACTTTGCTGGGAAGGATGAAGGGGGTGGGGGCGGGCAGAGGGAGAAGAACAAAGGGGAAAGTGCCAGATCTACTGAATGGGCTGATCTAGTATCCGATTTCATTTCTCATCACTATTGTATGTTCACTTTTCTAATTACCAACAGTTTAAGATTCTAGCTCCTTACAAGAAAAGACAAAATCGGGCCACAGCGTTGAAAAGAGCAGAGAGCCTTGGCCTAGCCAACACAGCCATTCACCCAGGCATGCTACCCCACAGGTGACCACTCAGACATGGCAAGGCTGGCCTGAAGCCTCCAACAGGGCTTAACCCCCGCCGCCCCCTGTAGTGGGCAGTCAGGATCAGGTGATCATCCACTTCCCCTGTATAAGCTTCTGCACAATAGGGGTCAACCTGATCCTGCCACCAAACTTCCAAGCCCTGTGGCCAGATGACATGGTCCCATGCACTGGATCGACTCTGTGCTGGACTGGGCCCATGGTCTGACCCGTGTACTGGATCCAGTCCACAGACTGACCCCGCACTATTCATTCAGCCTCCAGCCTGGGAAGGTTGGGCACCACTTATCTATACTATTTAATTGCTGTGACCCGAGATTCTCTGTACATTAGAGAAACCCTTTAAGTCCATTTATAGCAATTATACTTTCACTTTAAATAGGGTGAAAATGAAGCTAGGACCTAGCCTAACTCCATCATGACTTGGTTATACTCGAGACACCTTAATATAGTATGCAACACTGAAGTGTGTTTTGACAAATAGGTCAGATCCATTTTCACAAAGCTTATTCTAGCAAGATACATTATATACACAAAATTTAGAGTTGATAAAGAAAGCATGGTGATTATCATGTACCCATTCAACCTCAGGTGCAGAATACATTTCCTGCCATCAACCAAAGATCAAGTCAGTTGAATTTGTCCAGGTGACATGAATCCAGAGACATTATCAAGATAGGAGTTCTGTAATGTATATGTAAAAGCTATGTAAAAGTACCTACATCTCCACTGTGAGAGTTAAATCACTAGGTGGAGTCACTCAAAACACCACACAGAACTCTGAAGATCTTGTTATACTTAAATGCCTATAAAGAATCATTAGCTTACTTAAAAAATAGCTTATATGAAACTGCGTTGCCAGATTATTCAGTGTGATTTTATGATATAACATTCTTGTGGGTAACCTATTCTTGATTCAAGTTGGCTTTGCATATACAGTCATCTACATATTGCCAAGCCCTGGAAACAGACATACCCTTCTGTTGCAGCATACCCTTCTGAGGTACCCATAATTCATTTATAATCTATACCAGATGAAGCAAGAGGACAAAAGATTAGATGTATAGAGATAGCAAATTAGAGTCACAGAAAATTCCATCATAAAGAAGTGTTTTGTCCCTACAGTTTAACAATTGCAAAATACTGGTTCAGGCAATAGCACAGTTAACCAACCCCAAATGTCTGGTGCAGAACCAACCCAGGGGCCAAAGTAATCTCCTCCATAAACTGTCAAAGCAGCAGAATCAACAGGACAGCAGATTGAGGACTAATACCATTCCTGTTTCTTTCTATCTAACAGCAGTGCAGTGAGATGATAGGAGACTATATATAGGTGCACTGACGAAGATCAGTACCAGCACAAAGAAGTCGGGCATCTGCTCTTCATGGCTGATAAAAGTAAATGTAGAACAAATGAAACACTCCTGGCCATGGCAGATCTAGGGTTTTGAAACAGGGCGGGGTGCAAATGGCATGGTGCGTCAAATATAACACACATTTTTCTCTAGGCAAAAAGAAACTAGAAGTTTTACTAGTATGCGGCCCAAAGGAAAAACAAATATAATTTTATTGGAATGTGCATGAAGTTGCTATAGCATATTATGTATAAAAACACAACACATTAGACAAAAATAATGAGAAGGTGATGTTTCTTTGGTCCTGTTGTCTTTACAATTAAATACGCTTCTCTTTCAGATTCATAAAACAAAATCTGGCCTCCTTGACAGTGCATCCAGTGCTTCACTGAAAGAGATTACTACACCCGAGTTAACAATTCCAAACCCGAGTTGATGTTTTTAGCTAGAGTTAAAAAGTCTGCAAGGCTGTGAAATAGGACCTACATTAAGAAAAACAGCTAATAGAAAAATTGCAAAAGAAAGAATGGCTTGATTAGTGGGACATCAAGACCATTAAAAAAGGAGAGAGAGAGAGAGAGAGCGAGCGCGTGAGAGAGAGAGAGAGAGAGCGCGAGAGCCCTGTGGCATGAGGAGAATTGATCAGATAGATTACAATGACCCAAGAAGGCAGGTGTCTCCCTCACTGCTGCCTGAATAAAAATGCTGCCACTTCCAGGCAGTTGGTTTTAAACTTTGTGTGGACCAGGAGTCAAAACAGCATGCAAATCCACCTCCTTTGGATCCCCTCCCCACAATTCCTGGCTGATGTTACCAAGGTATCTGGGAAAGGGCAACCTGCTGTAGAGACCCTGAAGCAGCTGACAACTTGACAAACTGTATTATGAATGAATGAATAAATGAATGAATACAAACTTTGTGTAAATCATTGACTTCTTGCTCTGAGCAATTTTTGGTTTCCTGGGCAAGCATATTTATATTACAAAAAAAAGTGTAAAATTGGAGCCACGTGGTTTAGAATATGGAAGCAAGTGTGAAGACAGTGCACTTCTATTACAGGCAAAAGCACCGTGTGGATGGGATCATGCATCTCTTTGCCTTGTGCAGGTCTGAGTTCACCAGTGCTGCTGACCAAATAATAATCCAGCAACAGTGAAAAAAACTATGGATTTTCAGTGATACTTAAAAAGGAACAACTGGCAGGGTAAAGGGAATTCTGATCACAACAAGGTGTCTTTAAAAAAAAAGAGGAGAGGACAATGCTCATTCTCTAAACATTTAGGACCTTCTTGGTATAAAAAAAAAAAATTATTATTTCTGGAGGGAAAGGGTCCTCAATAAACAAAATTCTTCACCAAAACCTGTACCTTAAAAGCTACCATTGTTATCTGTGGAACCTGACACCATTTGATGGTACTCACTTGTCAGAGAGAAATCCAAATATGGAAGATCAGAAAGATGAATTTGTCAGCTCCCATCACAGCTATTAAGATACAGCATAAGAGCCACGCAGAAAAGAGAGAAACAGGAAGGTAAAAGGAGGGAAAGATGAAATGAAATAAGTGTCAAGAGTTGAAAGAAATGTTTAAGTACCTCAGAATAAAACTAAACAATGTAATATTGGATCTAAAACCTTCCAAACACAAAAACGCCTGGAACAGTAGCAATCAAACTTAGTTTTATTTTAGGAATAAACTAGGTTCACGCATCTTGGGTCTGCCAGTTCTCCTGCTGCCTCCAAGTTATTTTACATGTGTGACTAGTACTGATAATAAATACATCCACCTGCACAAGTGTTCACACACTCTCTACTTTGTTTTACAAAAGCCCGGTGACAGCGACTGCTCCCACTCAAAATGTAGTTACTATGCAAGTAGAAACAATATACGCACAATTGCCCAGCCTCCTGTCACTCGTCCTCCTCCCTTGTTCTTCTGTTGCCTGTGACTTCACAATTTGCATGGTGGTGGTGCAGAGGAGTCCCGGTCCTGGCGCAGGACACGGCTGTGCTAGGGGCTGTGCACACATGGAACATGAGGACGAGCCTTAACTGACTGGCACATCAAAAAAAAGTCAGTCCTCTGGTCTCATCCATCTGATCATTCCCTTATAAACCAGGGATCCTGGTTCTCTCAGATCAAAAATTGGGGTTTTTTTTTTTTTAGATTTAAAAAAGTACACCCAAATCCACATTTTTCCGTAATTAAAATAAATACTACTAATACATAGATACATCTGAAGTGGTGTTTCATTTTAATCATGGAAAAGTGTGAATTTGGGTAGGGCTGTTGGAGGGGAACGAATCAGGGTAGCCACGCTGCGCTTTCGGAGGCCCTGTGGAGGCGGGCAGAGCAGCCGCAACGACCCCGTGGTGCCACCGGCTTCACGTTCAGCTCCTCAGCACCCCACCCACCTCATCCGCCGCTGACTTCCTCGCATCCAGGGACAGGGCCCTGCACAGGCTGATTTGTCCCGGGCCCTGCACCCTGCTCTGTTCACCTCTGGTTACTTTTTTTAATCTGAAAATTGGGTTTTTTGTTTGTTTTTTTTAAATCAGAGAAAACCAGGTTCCCTGCTTATAACTAACAAGGAAAATATAGTTTCCCATCTATGTTCTACCCTGTGCCTGTGACACCTTTCAGGAGCCTGGGAAAAATCCGAGAACATGTGGCCCAGAAGGGACCTCAGGAGGGCATCTCCTCCACTCCCCTGCTCAAAGCAGGACCAGCCCCACCTAGCTCATCCCAGCTAAAAGCTCTGTCCAGCTGAATAATGGGAGGGGAAACTGGACACCTTCAGAAGTGCCTCTTTCCCAAATGCAGGTGCCACTGGGCTCCCCATCTGCAGGGGGGTGGGGGGATCTGCTGGGCCCACGCAGTTGGATGCCAAAGGGGGCATTCCCAGGGCAGAGGAAAGGGCACCCCCCTAACTGCGGGCCACTCACCCTCGATGCTCTCCTGGTAGCCTTTGGTGAAGAACTCCATGGCCATGGCCGCCCTGCGGGGCGTGAGGAGCAACCCCTGCCGGCCGGGGTCCTCCCCCAGCGCCCTCAGCACCGCTTTGTAGGCGTCCTCCAGCTCTGGGGCGGCGTCCCCCTCGCGGCCCCGCTTGTCCGCGGGCAGCTGCCGCCTCGCCCGACGCCCCTCGCAGCCCGGCGGCTCCTCGGTGCCCGGCGGGAGCGGCATGCTGCTGCCCGCCTGCGCGCGCCCGCCCGCCTTTATGCGCCCGGGTGGGGCGGGGCATCACAGAGCCCCATTGTGCGCGCAGGATGCTCCTGTTCGACATGGTGCCCCCGCCCGCGTCCCCTGCCCGGGAACAAGGCCCCTCAGCGGGGCGGCCGGGGGCTCCCTCAGCACATGAGGCTTGAGGAGGAGACACACTCTGACGCCCGCGGAGCAGGGGGTTGCCCAGCCCTTCAATAGAGGCATTATTCACTCCCGCAGCTGCCAGCCCTGCTGGGCCTTGAGGCAGGAAGCTGAATCCGGCAGCACATTTTTTTAATATATATTTTTAAAAAAATCTTTCTCCAAGCCAAATCCGTATCCAGTTCAGGTGGGCACGGCCCCAACAGTCAACCGAGCTCTTTCAAGTTAGGGTTGCTGACTCTGAATCTCTTCCGGGAGGTTTCTGGAGTGCCGATGTGCCCATGACACAGGATGCGAATGTGCCCGCGTGCTTGCTTATGTTGGGTACAGATCACAGAGTGTAGGGTTCGCATCAAGATGGCAAATGCACGTTGCTGTTACAATCCAGGAAACCTACTGGACTACTGTATAAATCAGACTCAACATTTTGTATTTATCATAATGGATGCCCTATCATTTATCTGCTGGGTGACTCTCAGCAGTCTCCTGGAGGTGTATATCTAATTCTTGGAGACTCCAGGACAATCCTGGAGGTTGGCAAGCCTAGCTCAAGTCTGCGTGGCTCTGCCACCAGGTGAGTATAGGTTTCCCTTGCCAACGGCTTTCAGGGGGTTCTCATCTCTTATGGGGGTGGGGCTTAGCCCCCCTGAGCCTCCCCGTATTTCGAACCCTGAAAGGTCCCATGATTGGCAAAACCGTGGTTGGCTTATGGGAAAAATGGGGTTAGGGACTTCAACATGAATAATAAAAGAACGTGCAGTGTATAAAAATCAGTTTTATATTTGGCACACTCTCTCCATGTGCTAGACGATGCAACAAGTCCAATTTTTGTTTCCAAGGCCATCACTTTTCCTTGCCCTCTCCACAAATTGCTCACCTTCACCACTCACTCACTTCGAGGCCATGACTAAGGGCAAAATGCAAAAAACAAAGACATCAGAAGAAAAATGCAGAGCACCTGCAACTGGATGTTAACACTGAGAAGCACAACACAAGACTGAGTGTGCGTGAGGATATGGGAGCACCACGGGTGGCTAGCAAGAGCCACAGTAAACCGTGGTCACGCATCATACCGTGGTAGCCAAAATGGTATATAGAATATTAAGCGTGGATACTCAAAACTGTGATTGGCAAAACCATGGTTGGCAAGGGAAACCTGTATCCTCCTTCCCACACCTATCCATGTGCATGCTTCCCAAAGCCAGGCAGGCATCTTACCTGCAAGCCTCAGGCCTGGAGGCCTTGGGGATCAGGTGCCTGCTGCCTCACCTGAACTGAAGCTAGCAGCAGATTGTTTCAAGCACTGCGGGCACGTCTACATATTCATTAATGTGCCTTAGTTATTGCACATTTAGTTTAGTACTTCTTCAATGATGTACTAACTAAATACACAGTAACTGGAGTTACTGCACAGTAGCGTAGGCACATGGTTATTTTGTGATGCTTACTGAGCATGATTTTCAACTGCTACCCTACTGCGCATTGTTTTATTAGGCTTATGTGCGGTAAGTGTCTCGTGTAGATGCACCCTCCTTCTCAGCCAGTGCTTGGGCTGCCTTGAGATCCTTCCAAGAGGATCCTGCAAGAATAGTGGGATCTCTTCCAGGGATTGCTTGAGCTTATATTGGTAGCATTTCACAGAAGCAAGGAAGGAGCCGCTGCCACCCCTACCTGAGATGCTTAGAAAGGTGCAGGGTGAGCTGGGGGCTCTTGTCTCTTAGGGGGGGGCTCTTGTTTCCCATGGGGGGGGCTTTCAGGGGGCTCTCATCTCTTATGGGGGTGGGGCTTAGCCCCCCTGAGCCTACCCATATTTCAAACCCTGAGGTTAGGTCTTGTGTCAACGGTAACTGTAGTTTTAGGAAGAGTTTAGATTATGGATTGATACGGGATGGTTTAGCTAGGGATGGTCCTTCCTGAAGCAGGGCATTGGACTAGACCAGGGGTTCCCAAACTATAGTACAGGCATACCTCGGAGATATTGCGGGTTCAGTTCCAGACCATCGCAATAAAGCGAGTCACACAAATTTTTTGGTTTCCCAGTGCATATAAAAGTTATGTTTACACTATACTGTAGTCTATTAAGTGTGCAATAGCATTATGTCTAAAAAAAAAGTACATACCTTAATTAAAAAATACTTTAGTGCTAAAAAATGCTAACCATCATCTGAGCCTTCAGTGAGTCGTAATCTTTTTGCTGGTGGAGGGTCTTGCCTCGATGTTGATGGCTGCTGACTGATCAGGGTGGTGGTTGCTGAAGGCTGGGGTGACTGTGGCAATTTCTTAAAGCAATGAAGACAGCGGTGAAGTTTGCCACATCAATTGACTCTTCCTTTCACGAAAGATTTCTCTGTAGCATATGATGCTGTTTGATAGCATTTTACCCACAGTACAACTTCTTTCAGAATTGGAGTCAATCCTCTCAAAGATCACAGATCACCATAACAAATATAATAATAATGAAAAAGTTTGAAATATTGCGAGAATTACCAAAATGTGACACAGAGACACGAAGTGAGCAAATGCTGTTGGAAAAATGGCACCGATGGAAAAATGGCGCCGATAGACTTGCTCGACGCAGGGTTGCCACAAACTTTCAATTTGTAAAAAATGCAATATCTGCGAAGCGCAATAAAGTGAAGCGCAATAAAACGAGGTATGCCTGTACATGTACCTCTGGGGGAATGCAAGACATCTCTGGGGAGTACGTGGGAGAAATTGTGTAATGGCAGATTTAATTTTCATTATAATAATTGCCATTTAAGGGGTTAAAATATAAACTGTAAACTGGTAGGAAAAAGTTGTAGTTTCAAACCATATTCCCTCATCTCCCCTTCTCTGCCATGTGCCCTGGTGTTAGGCATGTTGAATTGGTTCCTGTCTTACCAGGTGCCAACCAAACCAATAGGTTGCTGGTTTCACTAATCATTTTAGTCATTTCTTTGAAACTGTCAGCAGTGAACTTGGTGTAAGACAGTGAAATGAGGACACAAAATGCTGTAACAGCAAATTTGCTCAGTGAATAAATTAAAGAAGTTGATGTGACACACTCTGATCCTGGATTCTGTCAGATGAAACTTTTAGACATACTCCCTGGGTGTATTCATACCTTTAGGGGTGCCCTTCAGTCAGATACTTCTCTCTGCTACACAGGGGACCTCCCTGACCTATTGTACCTCAGCTTTATCCACTTCACCTAGATCTTGCCAGCTGTTATCAAAGGGGATCTTGCCAGCTAAAAGAATCACACCCTCATCTGCTCATATGCTCAAAAATGATAGATTTCCCGCTTCCTTGGAAGAGGCCCTTCTGTTTCCTCAAATGCTCTGACATCACACTTACCACTGGCAATAATAAGTTATAAAAGAAAACAAAGGACTGATTATTAAAACAATGGCAAATGTAAGAAATCAGTCACCTGATGTTGAGGCACAGACAGAAATATAAACAAACAAACAAAGGAAAATATCAGAGAAATTATCTTACCTTATCCCTGTTTCTTAGCCCTAAGCTCTAAAAATGCAGCTTCCACCTCTCAGCTCAATAGGCTAGAAAGCAGCTGCTGCCCGTGATGTTCCTGTCAGGGTTTCCTGCAACTTCTCCAGAACACTCAGCCTGCAAGTTGAGGAACCAAAGCACCTTATGCCCAGGAAACTTTAGATAAGCGCTTACTCCTATGGCAAGGCTTAAGTATGATTTCTTATGGGACTATTTACAGACATTATCCATTGGATGCTCAGAGAGCCCATAAAATGCAATAGAACTTGCCTTCCAAGGGTATACCTGCTTATCAGACCAGTAGTCTTTTCTGATCTAATTATGACTATGGAAATATTTACATCCTTTCAGATATATCCTAAGGGTACCATCTCTCATTTAATTTCCCCACTGTGAGAAATACCCTTTGCGAATAGCCTGTTTCTAAGTGTTATTCTTGCCACAAACCTCTCTTTCTAAAATGTAAATTCACTATTGCCTAGTTTATGTGCCTCAGACCACATCTGCAATTTGACTAGCTACTACACATACCCATGTCAGAGGCTAATTCTCAATGGATGTTAACAGATGTTAACCGCACCCCCCGCCAAAACAAACAAACAACCCCCCCCTAAAAATCCCCTACACTTTACAGGAAGAAGCAGCACATTAGTTTGACCCTGCTCCACAGCATCTGCATAGATTGGGTGCTTCAGTGAGCCTTTTGATACTTTTATCAAATAGCTAATTAAATCAGCTATTAGATAAAAATGCCAAAAATCCCTAATAAAGCGCCTGATAGATACAGACAGTAGGCAGCTGGGTCCAACTAATACAATGTCTCTCCTGGGCATGTGCTCGGCTCAGCATGGGAGCGCACCGAGTTTAAAGTAAAGCACCATTTTGGTTTTGTTGTAATGTCTGTAAGCAGCCAGTGATTATATCTGTCAGCCTTTTAGGCTTTGGCCCTCTCCTGGGTGCAAATCCCAATGTTCAAAGGTAACACCTAAAAATCAGGTTATGCACTCCTGGCCTAACTATAACTTCTAAAACACATTTCTATCAAATACCATAACACATATGAACATAAGGATGATAAGGTTTAATATAGTTTGATGCTTCTACCTATCTGCAGAGCCATCACCATATCAGTAAAACAAATCCAAAAAACATGTATGATATTCCATGAACAACTCAAAACAGGCTTGGGTCCAGAGGGAGTGCAATAGCAAAGATGGACACTTCCTTTTAGACTGGATGGCACCATGGGATTCACTGGGAACTTTTTCAGAATCTTGAGACCAGGCGAAAATCCCCCTCAGTTGTTAGAGGCACCTCCCTCCCCTTCCCCTACCTGTTGCTGCTGTCCTAGGGGTAGCTGAAGCTTCAGAGCTTAACTGCCACTTTAGTCACTCAAGTCCAACATGTAAACAGTTATGTGATCACTGATTATTAAGGGCAGGACTTTGTAACAATAGGAAATTGCCCATTACAGCTGGGCTGCACTGGGGCTGGGCTCAGCTGGAACAGTGACAGCCACAGCAGCAATGGGGAGGGGATCACAGCTCTGCCCCAGCTCTGCCCCAGCTATACCTGTGCAAGATCCTAGCCCCGGCCCCTTAGCAGCTCCCTGCCCAGCCATGCAGCCTGCCAGTGCTGCTGGGGCTGGCTGGTATCCATAGAAACCTTGACTCTGTGCTGTCCAGCACCACCACTACTGGGATCTCCATGGAAACTGGCTACAACAGTGCAGGCAGGGGCTGGTAGGAAATGGAATCTGTCATGGGCCCAGTCTGGCCCACAGGCTGGAATTTGCTCGTTCCTGTTCTAACTGTTATATACAGCTGACAATGCTTGTTAGCTAATGAAGTCAATGGATGGCAAGCTTTAGAAACTCATATCTAATATGTTACTGTTATTTCTGACCTGCATAACTCGATGGCATATGCAGAGCCGTTAGTGACAAAACAAATCAAATGTAACAAGTGTGCCATCTGCTACTTATATGATCAGGAGCAATGGGATCACAATATTCTGATGTTTGCATGTCTGCAAGTGAAGTCAGTCAAATAAGTAGGGAATGGGAAAATCATTGGCAAAGATCCTTTGTAATCCCATACACAATCCACTGTTTTGGTGAGAAAATACTTAAGTCTCTCACTGTTCAGAAAATACCAAAAATATAAAAAATAAAGCACCCATTTCAGCAAGCACTCAATTTCAAGAGGCACTACTTCACCGTCAGGGCAGCTAGGATCTGGAACCAACTTCCAAGGAAAGTGGTCCGCTCCTACCTTGGGGGGTCTTCAAAAGGAGGCTAGATAATCACCTGGCTGGGGTCATTTGACCCCAGCATTCATTCCTGCCCGTGGCAGGGGGTTGGATTCAATGATCTGCTCAGGTCCCTTCCGACTCTATCAACTATCACCCTATCAACCATCAAGCACATGGAATTAGTTTTCACATATGAATAGCACAAGACTACAAAAGTATGCAAATGTTGGTATCAGGGGCTTGATTAGTTGGAATTTCAGGGGTTTTTAGACCATGAGAGATTGAGTGCAGTCATTTTAATGAAGCATTGGATCATGTGCTACCTTTCAAAAGGACCATTGCTAATCAACCTATTTACAGCTATGCAGCCTGGGAATTTCATGTGACTGTTCACATATGTATAGTCTCTCACATATATAAACATGCCTAAACTGTATTACGTCATTTCTAGTACACTCAGTTCCACTCTTAGGTTTTCAGATTCTTAATTGTTAGATGTAATACAGGGATAAGGCCAAACCCAAGAAAATGTTGTTGAAATTAAAAGTTACATTTAATTCAGATTTAAATTCCATAGAATCATATAATCATAGAAAAGTAGGGCTGGAAGGGACCTCCAGAGGTAATCTAATCCAACCTGGATCACCCTATCTAAACAACCCTATACAAATCCATTGTCTAACCAACTAGCAAAGACATAGTTCTAGTAGCAAGTTGTTGTTTTTTTAAATAAACAAAATGTAATTTTATGGCTAGTTCACTTGACAGGGTTCTTTAGTACATAAAAATCAGCTATGGTTAAGTAAACGGCACCACCTTCCCACCCAAATGGAGCAAATAATAATTTGATCAATAACATATTTAGTGAACTTAGCCTTCTCATCTGAATGAATGTCTTTGTTTCATTTACCTTTCAGGAGTAAAGCTTAGGTTTAAGTGGCTTAATGTGTAGATTCATAGATTCATAGACTGTTAGGAGTTGGAAGGGACCTTGTAGATCATAGGGTCCAGTCCCTCTGCACTAGGCAGGAAAAGACAACTGGGATCAAGTGACCCCAGCGAGGTGACTGTCCAGTCTCCTTTTGAAGATTTCCAGGGTAGGTGACTGCACCACCACAGGAGGGAGTTTTTCCACGTCTGGACACCCTGACTGTGAAGGAGGTTTGCCTGGAATTGAGCCTGAAGCAGTCTTCCAGGAGTTTCTATCCATTGCTCCTGGTCTTCCCTAGGGGTGAACAGCTGTTCACTGAGTTAATCTTGTGGCTACGCCGGACAAGCAAGCTGATATTTTTAACAGTTTCTTTGCCTCTGTTTTCTTGAACAGGGACCGGGAAATCCCACCTACCAGAGGTAGGGACAATCTTGGGGCAGCTCTGTCAGGCCTTCAGTCAGCGCAGATGTAGTTGGGGATCTTCTGGAAGGGCTAGACATTTTTAAATTCACAGGTCCAGATGCCCTCCATCCAAGGGTGTTGAGGGAGCTGGCAGGGGACATCGCGGAGTCCTTGTCCCAGCTGTATGAGCATTCATGGTCATCTGGCCAGGTGCCGGGGAATTGGAAACTGGCTAATGTGGTCCCAGTTTTCAAGAAGGGGAGGAAGGAGGACCCAAGTAAATATAGGCCTGTAAGCCTCACCTCGGTGCTCAGGAAGATCTTGGAGAGAATCATCAAGGAGCACATCTGTGGGGGGCCTGCAGGGGAGATCATGCTCAGGGGCAATCAGCATGGGTTCATCAAAGGCAGGTCCTGCCTGACCAACCTGATTGCCTTTTATGACCAAGTAACTAAATCCTTGGATGATGGTGTCTCTGTGGACATAGTCTTTCTAGACTTTACAAAGGCCTTTGACACTGTCTCTCACCCCATCTTCATCAATAAATTAAGCGACTGTGGCATTGATGCCTGCACAGTAGGATGGGTAAAAAATTGGCTAATGGGGCGCACCCAGAGAATAGTGGTGGACGGGTTGTACTCAAACTGCCGAGATGTGAGCAGTGGGGTACCCCAGGTCCTCAGGCCCGCCCTGTTTAACATCTTCTTCAGCAACTTGGACGAGGGGGTGGAAAGCACGCTGTCCAAGTTTGCTGATGATGCGAAGATGTGGGGTGAGGTGGACACACTTGAAGGGAGAGAGAGGCTGCAACTTGATTTAGACAGACTACAAAAGTGGGCAGATGAGACTAGGATGGGGTTCAACATAGACAAATGCAGGGTGCTGCACCTTGGGAGAAGGAATCCGCAGCATACATACAGGCTGGGGAGTTCCCCTCTTGAAAGCACAGAGGCGGAAAGGGATGTTAGAGTCATTATTGACTCCAAGATGAACATAAGCCACCAATGCCAGACCTCAGCCAGCAAGGCCAGCCATACGTTGTCATGCATCCAAAGGTGCATCTTAAGCTGGTCCAGAGAGGTGATACTCCCCCTCTATGCGACTTTGGTCAAGCCGCAGTTGGAGTACTGCGTCCAGTTCTGGGCGCCGCACTTCAAGAGGGATGTGGCCAACCTGGAGAAGGTCCAGAGGAGAGCCACCCGCTTGGTGAGAGGGGAGCAGGACAGGCCCTACGAGAAGAGACTGAGGGACCTGAACCTGTTTAGCCTCAGCAAGAGGAGGCTGAGGGGGGACCTGATGGCTGCCTACAAACTCATCAGAGGAGATCAACAGCAAATAGGTAGAGCCCTTTTCTCCCCAGCACCTCCTGGGGTGATGAGGAACAATGGTAATAAGCTGATAGAGAATAGGTTTAGGTTAGAGATCAGAAGGCAATATTTTACAGTTAGGGTGGCCAGAATCTGGAACCAACTTCCTAGGGAAGTGGTCCTCGTTCCTACCTTGGGCAAATTCAAGAGGAGGTTGGATGATCGCCTGTCTGGGGTCTTGTGAACCCAGCATTCATTTCTGCCTGTGATAGCGGGTCAGACTAGATGATCTATTCAGGTCCCTCATGACCCTGGCTACTATGAAACTATAGTTCTTGATGTACTCACTTGATGTAGCAGTAAATCGATCTTACAGGAGTTTGTCGCCATTATGCATGGTTTTCCGCAAGGGTGTCCTGGTGAACAGTTGTTTGCTGAACCCTTGATGTATTCCCCTGATGCAGCGGTAAGCCGCTACCAAGTCCCCTCTCAGCCTTCTCTTCTGTAGGCTGAAGAGGCCCAAGTCCCTCAGCCTCTCATTGTATTTCTTGTCTTGCAAGTCCCTGATCATATGGATGGTTCTTCTCTGGACCCTCTCAAATTTTTCCATGTCGTTGTTGAAGTGAGGCACCCAGAACTGGACGCAGTACTCCAGCTGCGGTCTCACCAGTGTAGCATACAGTGGGAGTATCACTTCCTTAGTTTTGCATGAGATGCAGTGGTTAATGCATGCCAGTGTGTTGTTCACCCTGCTGGCCACAGCATCACACTGCCAGCTCACGTTCATGCGATGGTCGATCACTACCCCTAGGTCCCTTTCAGCCGTGGTGCTAGTTGAATTGTTGCCACTAAGTCTGTTGGTATGTTGGGGATTGTTTGCTCCCAGATGGAGCACCTTACACTTCTGAGTGTTGAACTTCATCTGGTTCTGGTCCACCCAGCTCTCCAGCCTGTCCAGGTCCTCCTGTTTCTGCAACCTATCTTCTGGCATGGCCACGCTCCCGCATAAATTGGTGTTGTCCGCAAACTTGGCCAGCAAGCTTTTCATCCCCATATCCAAATCATTGATAAAGGTGTTGAAAAGCACCAGTCCAAGCACAGACCCCTGAGGGACACCACTGGCCACTTCTTGCCAGGACGACACAGATCCATTCATGAGAACTCTCTGAGTCCTACCATGCATCCAGTTTTCCACCTACTGAACTGTTGAGTAGTTAAGCCCACAATCTTCCAATTTTTTCACAAGGATATCATGGGATACTAGATCAAGAGACTTTTGGAAGTCTAGGTATATAATTTCCACCTTCTCTCCTGTGTCCAGATGGCAGAAGACCTCTTTGTAGAAGGAGATGAGATTGGTAAGACAAGACCTACCTGCAACGAAGCCATGCGGCTGTCATTCAGAACCTTACCCTCAACAAGCATATTGCATATAGATTCTTTAATGAGTTTTTCCAGGATTTTCCCTGGGATGGAGGTTAGGCTGATTAGCCTGTAGTTGCCTGGGTCCTCCCTCATCCCCTTCTTGAAGATGGGCACAATGTTGGCCCTCTTCCAATCCTCAGGCATTTCCCCTGTGTGCCACAATTTCTGAAAAAGTTTTGCCAGGGGTTCTGCAATGACCTCAGCCAGCTCCATCAGCACTCTCAGGTGAAGTCCATCCGGTCCTGCTGACTTAGAACTGAGTAACATTTCTAGTTGGTTTTGCACCAGCTCAACATCCACAGTGGGAAGGCTATCATTCCCACCATGCCCCTTGTGATCCTTATCTCGGTTGTCTTTCCCCTTCATCTGCTGAAATACCGAAGCAAAGTGGGCATTCAGGAGTTCAGTTTTTTCCTGACTGTCCATTACCAGCTGTCCTGAGGTGTTAAGCAGAGGCCCCACGCTTGTTTTCTTTCTGTTCCCTACATACCTAAAGAAGGACTTCTTGTCCTTGACTCCCTTGCCTAGCTTAAACTCAGTCACCGCCTTAGCTTTTGTAATCATTTCTCTACAAGTGTGGACCACAGTTGTATAGACCTCCCTGAGGATTGTCCCTAGCTTCCACTGTATGTATGCCTCTTTTTTCTTTTTTAAGTGGACCACAGTGTCCCTATTGAGCCAGGAGGGCCAGCCCTTCTGCTACCTTTCCTCTTCATGAGAACTGCTTTCTTTTGTGCTTCAAGGATCGCGTCCTTGAGGAATGACCACTCTTCATGCACCCCATTCACCTTCCATCCCTGGTCCCACATCGCCTCCCCTACTAACACCCTGAGCCTGTTGAAGTCAGCATTTTTGAAGTCCAGGACCTCAATCCTGCTAGTTGATTTGTCAACCTTGTGGTGGACAGTGAACCTGGTGAGCTCATGGTTGCCATCACCCAGGCTACCCTCAATGTTCAAGCCACACACCAGATCATCTCCTTTGGCCAAGACAAAGTCTGGGAGAGCAATACTGTGGTTGGCCCTTACTCTTCCTGGGTCAGAAAGAGCTCCTTGATTACAGTTAAGAAGCTACATGACCAATCCAACCTAGCTGAATGTTCATCCCAATCTATGCCTGGGTAATTGAAGTTGCCCATGACAATCAAGTGTCTTGCATGCATAGCCTCTGTCAGTTCTTGAGAGAACTCCAGATGGGTCTAGTCAGAGGCATAATTGTGCTAATCTTTGTCAGACTGTAGGTGTGTGCTGGCAATTTGGCTCAATATAACTAGCTGACAAAAGCAAGCCATTTAAAACCACTCTTATTAACCTTTCGAATGAGGCTGGTCATTACAGAAGCCTCAAACCATCACCTTAGTCTTTGTGCTGCTGTTAAAAATATTTTTCCCCTATCCTTTTGGAATCACTGCCATTTCCCAATGCCTACTTCTGAGGTCCAGTTAAAAAAGGCAGACTTACCCTGCTGCAGCATCTAGGGTATGGTATACTTTCATGGTACTAGATAAGAAACATCTCAAAAGTCTTCATTTAGTTTTCTATAAACCACACAGATTATAATACTTCTTTTTTTTTGTAACTGGAACTGTGGAGTGGGCCAGGACTGTCTGAAGGCTCAGTTATTCCTTACTGATACATGTCTTCAATAGCCTGCAAGTTTTTCCCTCCTTTGATATGACAAGAACTCCCTGGTGTTGGCTATGGATTTAGGACCCAGTTGCCCTATTCAGGTGGGGAGGAAGACCCACCCTCAGGGCCCAACCAGGACCTTTCCATTCAATAATAGGGAAATTTATTAATACACAATGATAACAGAAAAAAAACAATACATGCAATCAAGCAGTTCTATATATCTACCAATTCTAGGGCTGTCATCAGAGTCAAAAAACGTCTGGCCAGGATGCAGGCTTCCCTCTAAGGCTATCTCTTATGTGTTAGATGTCAGCATGTCAGCAGCCTGGAGGTCGGCCTACCCCATATCCCCTTCAGCCGGTGGTATACCCCCTGTCCATGGTGGCCTTGGGGACCCCTCCTAGGATGAGAACCTCTCTCAGGGACCCTCCCGAGAAGAAGGAGGAGGAGGAGGAGGAGCCGGGTGGAGACTCTTCATTACTCTCAAGTCTCTGCTTTTGTATTCTCCTTCCCTCCTGATGACTCCTCATCTGTGGCTGTTGCTCTCTGTGGTCATCATACTGTCCACATCCTGTTCCGTCAACATATTCCAAGCCCATCGCATGCACACATACTAATTTGGTCTTTGTGGTACTTCTCCTAATTTGGTCTGTTCCCTGAAAACCGGGACTCTTTTTTTTTGAATTATCCAGCTCTTGTTTTAGATCTCTTTCTCAGCTTCCATCTGCTCTTATTTTTATTCTTTTTGGAGAGTTTTGATTTCTGTGACAAGCTTCCTTCTTTGCTCCATTTTGCTTCAGTCGAAATACTGCTTCTTCTACCAGTATTTCATCTTTTGAGTGGCTAGCTAAAAAATCCTATATTTGAATTCAATTTCCACAAACACTCATATAGACAACTTTTCAGTTCCCCATTTTTGCTAGTATTATTAACAGGTGAATGCAAGAGGGGCTTGAATAAAGAATGTTTAGTTGTGAATGAGACCAAATATCTCCATAGATTTTTTTTAAATGTTCACACAACTGTATTTTGTGTTGAGATCAGGGCAGATTATAGTTCAAATAGTTGACAGTGGGAGATATATGACCCATTCATGTTTCTAATGCTGTGTGAAACTGATCTTGCTTATATGTTTAATTAATTTCCTCCATGTCTTCAAAAGTCTTGCCTCTTTAAATTATAAGATCTTTGGAGTTGGTGGGGGTGGGGGTAGCATATGGATCCTTGATGTAATTTGTGCCTTTGGAAACCTTTGCAATACTAATAATAAATAACAGTGAGTAAATTTGTAACACTACCCAGTGTAGAGAGATTGAATGCAAGAACTGCAAATCCCAAGCATTTAAAATGAGTTAGGACGGCCAAAAATCATAACACTGTCTTGAAAGTCATACCATTTTAGAAGTAATAACTTTGGGGTTCTCATTTGCCTTCCTGTTTTTAAGTTTCAGAGTTTATGTTATTGACCTTTCTCTGCAATCATAAGGGCAACTTGTTTTTCTTTAAAAAAGTGAGAGGTGGGAGCCACTCATAATCACACAACCCCACAAACTGCAAGAAAAGAAAAACACCAAATATCGTGAGATTCGTGCTAAAAAACACAGAAGTTAATTATGCCAGGATCCTCTCTTCCAGCTAGCATAACGATGACCCAGACAAGAAAGAAGCCCCTGTTTTTGTATTTAATTTCCACTTTTTGGAATAAATACAACTATGCATTTTCATCGCAATTTGGCTTCCACTGGAGCCACTGAAGACTTTGGTTGATTTCAATGAGAGGTGGAGCAGGTCCTTTTGTGAGGTAATGCACTTTTTAATACTGATGTGCTTGGAGATTAATTTAATTCTCTGTTTACAATTTGAATATGGAACACATAATGGAAAAAGAACCTCAGTTTCAGTTACTACCAGAGCCAAACTAATTCATTGGCTAAGTCCAAACATAGCCATGACATTAAAAACCTGAATAGCTTCTAAATAGCTCTGACAGTCTGACTGAAATGTGGGATAATGAGCTTAATACTTTGCCAGACCATCAGCCAAAGGACACACACACACTCACACATGGCATTGTAATATAATTTACACAAAGAAGTGTGTGCGGGGGTTGGTTGACATTAAGAACATGGATGAATTGATTTAAATACAGACATGATTTAAATTAGATTCAGTTAGACTAAATTTAATTAGAAGACACTTTTTTGGGCTACCTACTGGTATGAAATATTTGACTCATTTTAGAGTCAGGTAATTGCTGCAAAATGTTATTGTCCAGAAGTCCCATGGGCACAGTATCTGTAGATCCAGCTGTTGTCCCTATTTAGCGTGTTCAATCAAACATGACTCAAACCAGGACTCCTGCAGCACCGGTAACAGTTCATAGCCTGTTTATGCTCTGTGCCAGTGATAGTCATTACTCTTAGCCTTAGCAACAGCAAAATGAGCACCGACATTAAAGACACGGTGTGCAACTAGCACTTGGCAAAGCAGGACAAACACAGCATGATAATTGCATTCTCAGCATTTGTCCACTCTCACCCTATTGACATTTACATGTGCTCCCAGCTTGCCCATTTTTAGTCTAAAAGCTTATTTACATGTTCCCTGAATCAACCCTGTGGAACATGCAGTCACCAACAGTTATAAGAATGCCATATGGTTCCAGCACTGAGAGACTGAGTAGCATTAAGTCAGTGATAACTACAATCATTGCCTTAAATTCATCTACTCCAACTCCGTCCTGATTTTTTCTTGTCTGGCTTCCACCTTCTTTTGTCCATGAATATTGTTTTCCCCAAACGCTTATAACATCTTTTTTGACCGTATATCTCAGGGCCACAGCTCCTTCTGTTCACTCACTGAATTCTGCTCCTCTTGATGCTGTTAATTATACATCTGGTGAAATGTTGTCCTCCCATGACTTTGTGAATTTATTTTCCGGTTCTAATCTGTCTTGCAAGTTTCACTCTTAGTGAGTTTTCCTCCTCCCCTTTCTCTCCATTAAGGGGGACCCACTAGGCTACATCTTTGGTTGCTTCTTTTTCTGCCTCCACACACTTTCTCTTTTCTTTTCCGTAATGTTATTCACTCAGATAGTTTCAAGTACCCTAGCACCTAAGGACTTTTATTAGCTACTGCCAGAGCCACCATTTCTCTGAGTTCTATAGATTCAGAGAAATGTGGGAATGGAAAAGAGCTCAAAACACCATTTAACTTACACTCAGACAGGATCAAGCATACATAGATCAACCTAGACCAGGGGTGCTTAACCTTTTTTGTGCCATGGACCCCTTTGGCAGTCTGGTGAAGCCTATGGACCCCTTCTCAGAATAATGAGCGTCTGTAGACAGGAAGACTGCGATCATGTGCGATCTAGCGGCGGGTGTAATAACTACTGTAATTTCGAAGTAGTGATAAGCATAAATGATATTTTGAGATATCTGCAACAACTGTAATATGATATGAAAATATCTGTGATTTCTATTGGTGACAAAGTCACAGGTACTGTTAATACTACTGTGGTTTGTTGCCTACGTTCATAATTGAAGGAAATGCTGAATTTCAGTTAGAGGTTAGTGAAAATAAAGATGTGATTTTTTTCCCATCCAAGTTCATGGACCCCCTAAAATCTATCCACAGACCCCTTGGGGGTCCATGGACTCCACATTAAGAACCCCTGTCCTAGACCAAGATTTGTCTATTGCCTGTTTTGAAAAACCTGTGAAGATGGAGATTCCAGAATCTCCCTGTATAATGTGTTCCAGCTAATATCTTTTTATTGGACCCACTTTAGAGTTGGAAGTAATATTAGAAAAAATTTTGGTTGCAAAATGTTTTTCTTCAGTCTGGGAAAGAAGCAGATACAGCCTAAACTAAATATCATTTCCAACAGTTATTTTGTTTAACCTCATTATTTTAATGAAAGTAATTACCTAAAGCAGGTTTACTTAAAGACATGGGAAACAAACCTGTGGAGCAAAGAGAAATCATCAGAAGTAGTTACAGATTAAAAGAATAGTTACTATAGAGAAGACTAATTACATAAAATGTTAAGAACAATAAAAAGGGGAGAGAGCCTGAACCTGAGAAGCACAGAGAGGCTAGCAGAGGGGGCAGATAAATTGTAATGAACCATAAAATTCTTGCCTATGGTAAGTTTATAGTTTTTAGTATCCAGTAAAGCTATGAATTCTTGATTCTAGGCTAGCCTTCTGAAGATATTTTGCAGGTTTCACTTGAGGACAAGGACTGTGAACTAAGAAGTGGGGTGGTTGTTCTGTGAAAAGTGTTCTCCCACTGGTAATTATCTTTGTCCTTTATCACCATGGCTAGGGACAGAAGTTACACACAAACCAGTTGAAGTGATCAGAAACTGGTTTAAACCTGCAACAGATCATAAAGTCAGTGCACATAAACCAGTTTCAAAATGGTCAAAACTGGTTTAAGATAAACCTGGCTGAATGTATCCAGACTTAATTGATTTGGGTTAAACTGGTTTATGGAACTTCTGTCCCAGACCCCTTTCTGGTGTAATTTAAATCAGAGTTCCCCAACATCCCAGCATGCTTTTCAGCCCTGGGCTGGGCTGTGGTGTCTGGTCCAGAGAGCAGGGTTGGCCCCACCCTTATGCTGTCTAGTCAGATCAGGAGCAAGGGTGTGGCCAAACACCAGCCCAGCATAGCCCACTAAGGGGCTGGGAGGGGGCTTATTTCCCTTCCCTCTTTTCTCCCCCCAGGGACCACAGCCAGGGTCTGCCTGGCTGGGGCGGAGCAGCCCATCAGGGTTCCCCCGACCCCTGCAGCTACAGTGGCAGGGGCCGGGGCATGGCCAGAGCTAGTCAGCATGACCCTGCCATCCACCCACCTTGCCCCGTGCCTAAGGCTGGGACTGGGGCTGGGCCTGTCCCAGGCTGGGCTGCAGGGGCAGTGCCCTTCCTAGCCAGGTGTGGCTCGGGCTTGAGCCGCAGGAGTTGTGCGCCCAGATTGCTCCTGGCTCCCCATGCCCAGGCTGAGCTTTGCTGTCATGGAGTCATAGGCAGCTGGGAAGGCCTCTGCTCCTGCATCCCAGGCTGGCCCAGGCCGGCCTCTCCATGCCTGTTGGCGGCAGTGCCCACAGCTGCTCCCATTCAGCTTCAGGTGAGGTGGGCAGATAGCAGGGCTAACGCAGGCTGGAGCAATGCCCATGGGCCAGCTTGGCTCAGTCCCTCAGCCCCAGCCTCAGCTGCAGGCGAGGTGGGAGGATGGCAGGGCCACGCTGGCTGGCTTCAGCCATGCCTCCTGTCATGCAAGTAGCGAGCAGGGCAGAAAGCTGGGCAGACCCTGGCTGGGGTCCCTGTGCCCAGTTCTGAAAGGAGAGACAGGGCAGTTTAATCCCCCTCCCTTCCCCACCTTTGCCTGAGGCTGCTGCCTGGGCTGGCTCTGGCCATCCCCCCTGCTGCATGGACAGCCAGCTGGACAAAAAGCCAGGCAGACCATGGCTGTGGTCCCTGTGCCCATGGGAGGGAGGGGACACAGGAGAGTTTAATCCCCCACCCTGCCCCTGCTTTGCCTGGGGCACTGCCTGGGCCAGTGTCTAGCCATGCCCTTCCCCCTCAAGGACAAATCTGGAAGAGGCTGCTTCCACTTTCCCCCTTCAGGCCCACCACAACTGACATTCCTGCAGCCAGGTTGTGGGTTTAAACCCCTCCCCAATCATACTTAGCAGGCTGCCAGAGCCTGGCCACACTCTCCCCGCCCCCGTCAGCTTCTCTCCAGCCTTGAGGCTGCTGTGAAAGGGAAGACAGGACTCACTCTAGTGCCCCCTGGCTTCTAGCCTGATCCACTTCAGCATGTGACTGCATTTCTGGAATCAAAAGTGAATGTCTATTCACTTGCAAATTGATTCAATCTACACAGATTAGACTAACCTGCAAAGATTGAATCAATTCAGGGGCTTCGGCTTTTTGAATGTCTGTACTTAGCTCATGAATGAAGACATTATGGCCATTTACTTACCAGGGCATCTACATAGGTTCATATCACAGTCAAGATCTAAGTTAGCCACTGTAATTGAGCAGGGGTAATTCATTGGTCAATAGTATATGCTATATGCTCCCTACTTCCCACCAGCTGTGCAAAGATGTTAGTTTGTTACAGACCAAGTTGCAGATAGTCCAGTCACAGTTTTTGGAAGGGACTTTCTTTATTTTTGAAATTCGTAACTGAGGTATTAAGGAAGAAATTTAGCTTGGGGAGGTCACTCTTCTAATCTTGGTGTTTGGCCTGCCATCTTAAAAAATGGTGGCCATGACTAATGAGATAAATAAATGTTGATATCTAGGTACCTATGAGGCCAATTTTGATTTTCTAAATGACTTTAAATAGTTATTGCAATAGCCTATACACTTCCTTTGTTTTCTGATGAGTAATGGCCCATTGTTTGGCAGCTCTAAGCCTATAAATGCAAAATAACAATATTAATGATCACTTTTTAAGGCACCACATATAGGATATAATGGTATCCACTCTTAATGTTTTGGTAATCTTATCCTTTTGTTGTTACTTCTTAACTACATTAATTTTTTATTTCTTCTTTTTTAGTGAATGAAGAGAAGACAAATAGTTAAGAACAATGGATGATAGAACAGGGGCTAGAACTTCCTCACTAACCGAGAGGCCAGCACTTTTAGTTACAGTACTGCCAGAATCAACCAAGAAAAGCCTAAAACATTTGATAACGATGTGTGCGTCATATGTGAAAAAGACTTCAACATCCAAAAAGAACCCCTTACAGGATACATGGAATAAACTTGCCCCAAAAGCCCAAGAATGGAAGGACTTAGGCACATGTTTTGATACTCTTTATGAGCAAATACAGGTTGATTATAAGCCAAAGAAAGTACATAAAAACTGTAAATTAAATGTTGTAGGCATTAACTTAAAGTGTGCACAAGAGGCACACAATCTGTTAAGTGTTACAAAAGAGACTGATACTGAAGTTAATGATGAATCAGCTGAGTCGCAAGTGAGAGGTAGTTGAGGATGTTCCATATTTGTTTCTTTGTGTTTTGATTTGTGAGGAACCCTTGGAAGGTAAGAGCACTAGGGACTCCCTAGGCAACAGGTTATCTGTAAAATGTCACCACATTGAAACAGACAATGCTAGGAAAACTTTTGTAGGTGCAGTCCAATATGTTCAAGATGAGGAAAAAAGGAATTGTTTGCAAGCCTTAGTTATTTACTGTAACAGTGATGGTGGAATACTGGAAGTGGCAGTAGTATTGCTTTCTTGAAAGCAACGTCATGAAGTGGGAAACATACAAAGTTAGATGTTAAGCACAGCCTCCAAGCAAAGAAGTTGTTAAAGATGTGATGGATTGGTGCCAAGAAGTTGCTGACCTGAAGAAGATGCCAGTGATTCCACTGATTGCAGATCAAGTAGTATATAGTTATATTGGAGAGATCCGTTGTGAAAATGAGAAGAGATGGCCTCATGTGAAAGGGGTATTTGGTGCGTTTCACACAGAAGCGTCTTATCTCAAAGTTCTAGGAAAGAGATATGCAGGTAGTGGTCTTAAAGAATTAGCTGTTGCTGCAGGTAGCACACAGAGCATTTTCTGGTAAACATTACAACAGAGAAATGCGCCTTCATAAACTAGTAACAGAAGGTTTACTGAATATGTTAATCCATAGATATGTCCAGAAGACTACTTAACCAATTGACAGCTTGAAACAGTTGGTAGATATCATTACAGAAAATGGACATGATGAATTCATCAGTTCAATTGCTTTTCAGTAATTGGTATGTTCAATGTTTGAAGAAATGCTCAGTTGTGAATTAGATATGGCCATGTATTTTCTGTCTTCTATCATTGATGTTGAAATCCTCTTTCAACATTACCATTATCTGAGGACTGGAACACATTTTGAAGAGTACTTATCGACATGCCCTAGAAGGTTTCTACTGTTAGCTTATGGAAATGCCAACTATCTAAAATACCTGTCCTTGTATCATTGGTGAATAACAACACCAGTGGCTCTCCAAAGAAGAGCCACTCATCTGATTGGATGCCTGCAAGGAAGGTCCTATGAGGAAAGGCTAAGGGACTGTCACAGGGCACTAGGGTATCCTGCTCCCTTAAGGGATGGAACTTCTAAGGAGAGAGCCCTAGCAGTCAGTTGGGAGCCCTAGCTGCTGGTTACCAGGACAACCAGAACAAGCTAGTGGGCCCATACCTGCCAGCGGTCAGCTGACCAGAAGGGGCAGGGCCTGGCTCCTATATAAACCCCAGGCCAGAGGCCAGGAGGGCAGTTCCCTGCCAGCAGCCAAGGGGGAAGGAGCTCTCCCAGAGCAAGCAAAGGGGAGAGGCCTGACTGCAAGTGGAGCTTCTGGTACTGTTGAGGGACAAAGCATGCCCTGTGCAGCTCAAATTATGTTATAGCCAGGCTGCTTGAGATATGTTATAGCCTTGATGTTGATTTCTGTTTATAAGACTGGTGGTTTGGGAGAGGCTATTGCGGAAGGAGGAGGACTCATTGTGGCTCTGCTATAATGTGGGGGCCCCAGCACCAGAGAGGGCATGGCATCTGGGGTGCACAGACCCCCGGTGCCAGAGAGGGTATGGCATTTGGGGTACACAGACCCTGGCGCCAGTGAAGTGCAGTGACAGGGCTGCAGAGAGCCCAGGCACCAGTGAGGCACAGCAACAGGGCTATGGAGAGTCCAGGCACCAGTGAGACATAGTGACAGGGCTGCGGAGAGCCCAGAGAGAGGACAAGGGAGCCAATTACAGCAAGACCTAGACAGGACAATGTTGGTACCATCTGCGAGGCTTGGGGCGTGGTAAAGGGGCGGTTGGAGCCAAGCATATAGCCCCAGACACAGGCTGGGGTGTCCTGTGACATCTATTTTGAAGCGGGATGCACAATGGGTCTGGGAACCCACGGGGGTCAGAGAGTCCCTGATTAGTGTAGGACTAGGCAGTCAGGGTACAAGACAGGTCAAGTAGTTGCATCTTGGGAGCCAGAGGGACAACATCACACAGCCAGAGATCTGCTGCTCCCAGAACAGCCTGGAGGTCAAGGATAGGAACTACGTGGATGGAGGAGTTTCCTGGTCCTGGGGCATGACCTAAAACTACACCCTGTTGGGGTTGGATGGTGTGGTGGGGCTGCCTGTGGCCAGGCAATCTCTAGGAAATGCCACACCTGTGCCTGTCTAGTGAAAGGTGAGTATGGGGTGCTGGAAAGCCTCAGCCCCTGCTGCCTTGCGGGTGACCCATGGAGAGGAAAGGCTAGGGGAGCACGCCCTGACAGAAAAGCACAGGACCAAGGCCCATAGGATGGGGCTTCAGGCCCACGGGGCACAAGGTCCAGAAGCCCCAGTGAGGGGGTGCAGTAGTAGGCCTAGGGAGGGGGCAAAGTGAGAACCAGAGGCCATGTAGAGTAGGCTCCATGGAGGGCCTGAAGGATTGTGCATAGACTGGCCAGAGTAGAGGCCCAGTAAGGGGCAGAGAGAATGAGCACAATGAGGGTGGAATAGTGGGCCCAGGAGGGGTCCGGAGTAACTATGTGGTTCACGAGTTCAGAAGGTGGACCTGTATGAGAGACTGGGCTAGCTGCCAAGAACCTATCTATAAAACCTTGACTGGTCAGTGCTGGGGCCAGGACCAGGATGGTCAAAGGGCAAGAGTGCCCACCACAAGGGATGGCCAAAGCTAGAGGCTTGGAGACCCGACTGGCCTAGAGGCAAGGCCAGGGCCTGTGAGGCCAAAGGTCCCAGAGGGAGGGTCCAGGGGCTTTGCAGCCCAATATGAGGGCAGAGGTTAGGCCACCTGAGTAGGAGGGTTCCAAGGTAGGGTCCAAATATTCAGTTTAGACTATAGTGGGGCCCAGTGTGGGGACAGAGCTACATAGTGATGCCATCTGCGAAGCATGGAATATAGTATAGGGGTGATACAGAGCTGTGTATTATGCCCTTGGAATCAGGGCACTAAATAGGCAGCCCCCCACGTAGGAACAACTTATCAGTTACATCAGAGGCATGCCAGATGAGTCAGGTCAGTGGACTGCCCTAGACAGGTGGGCAGGCCAATGATTGGACCAGCCTTGAGATAGGCCCCTGTCACAGTCACTCAAAGTCATTTGGGTTTGTTCCTAACATCTACCCTGTTTTTGACCAGCAAATGCCTACTGGAGCATCCTGGCGCTCATTTCTGTCAAAGCTTTCTAACAAAACGAGACTTCAAAATTTCCTCTTGAATGAATGGCATTCTTACTCCCACCATGGTGACCTATACTTCACTATAAATTTTGTCTGCTATGATTTAAAATCTGGAGAACATGATGAGTGCTTTGTATTGAAATCTCCATATGAGGTTGATGTAAAGGAGTTCTTCTATGCAGCTCAAATGGATAATTCCTGCACCATCGTTTTTGATTTCAAAGATACTGATGTCTGGGTTGTTACTTCCTATATTTGCCATGTGACTGAGCAAGATATGTACATGTGCGAGAAGAAACCAAGAGATGCAGCATCATACTTCTAATGTCATTTGTTATTTCCAGAGCACGATGTAGCATCTGCTGCTCTTGGGGTTTACAGATTCATTATCGTAGGCACAGTGGGAGGTTTCTTTGGCTGTAGTAAAATGACATCAGTGAAGCAAATCATACAATCAAAAGTTTTGCTGTACATGAAGACTATGCAACAACTTGGAAAAAATGATGAACTCACTGAAGATCTTTTGATAAACTGGCTTTATTCACTGTCAGAATACTTTACAATGATCCTATGAGTGATAGTTTGTCCACTGCTCATGCACATAGATGGCAGCAAGTGGCACACTATGAATCTGCAAGACTTCCTCCAGACTGTTAGAAATGCACAGCTTGCATCTTGCACCTGATAAGAAAGAAATACTGCCCAAGACTCCTTCCTCCCCAGCTTCTCCCTAGTCTTTCTTATGCTGATTGCAGTTTCTCCCCCGGTCCCGCCTTAGCCTTTCTCATGCTGATACAGAAGCTGGAATTCAATTGACTGTAGCCTTGAAGTGTAAACTTTTGGTGAACTGTTGTGGTCTTTGAGCATGCTTAATTAGCTGATGCATATTTACCTCTCCGCCCTGCATACTTAAGTAGCTAATTATACTATACATGCGATGTATGTAGTGATGTAACTACATGTATGCTTGTATGAAACGGAAGTAGCTGTAAGAGTTCCGGTGTCTGCACACGTGCTCAGGAGAGAGAAGATAAATTCCACTTGCAAATACCAATGCGGGGTCAGAGTAATTTGAGTCTGACTCTGCTCTGACCTTTGTTTGCAAACAAATACAACCTTTTATGCCGGCGGCTGAGTGTGTGTCTGTGATACTTTGCGAGCCTCCAAAGAAACGAACTGCCTTTGTGCAACAAGACCATGACTCCTTCAAACAGCACTGCCTTCAAGCACACTTGCAAGTATTTGAATGGAGAAGTTTACAACATGCGCAAACTCTTGATCCAACAAATTTTGTGTGAATGTCAGCACTGGATGTGTTGGAACCTGTGACGCATAATAAATGTGGACTGTCAGATGGAGTGAAATTGCCTCTAAACAATGAACATTCACATGGACATTCATGTGACAGGCTAGCTGGTAGTGATTTGGCCCAAGGGTTTTGAAAGGGTAAAAAATGATTGGAGGGCTTGGGATTCCCTTTCTTCACCAGTCAGGCCCCAGAGACTCACCTTCCATGTCCCCCGATTGGCCCCTTGGGTCACCTGGAGGGGGATAAAAGGGGCAGCACAGCTAACTCAGGGGAGACCTGTGAGGGACAATGAGGAAGGAGTTTCAAAGAGCTGGCAAGAGCTGGGCCAGTGAGGTGGGAGCAGTTGCCCCAGAAAAGCCTGAAGGAGCAGGACCTGCAGGCAGTGCAGAGCAGCACGGCCAGCAGGAGATGCTCCCTGCTGGACTCCAGGAGCCCCAGCAAGAGGCTGCAGCCAGTAGGAGAGGTTCCCTACCTGGCTCCAGCAGAAAGCTGCGCAGTGACCTGAGAGGCTCCCAGCCCCACTTCCAGTTTCTCCAGCAAGAGGCAGGGCAGCTTGACATAAGGCAGGGGCTTCCAGAAGCCCTAGCAGCTGGGCTTAGGACTTGCAGTGTTAGCTGTGTTGGTAGCATTTCTGCCTACCATGTGAAAGCTCTGAGTTCAGCTCCTGGCTGGGGTGAGTAAAGTGACAGGGGAAAAATTATTGTTGGAGTGGAAGTACCTATGCCCTATATATCTTGTTATTTTGTATTTTATTAAACCCGTCTTTGGTTAAGTAGATGAATATGTCTACGAATGTGAATGCCTAAACTTTATTGAATCCCATCTCCTCAGGGTATTGTAGTGTTCCCTATACCCCCGGGATATATATGTTATGTTCTCACCATGGTTTCTCTCATTAAAAGGTGTATGTTTAAGTCCCCGTTGGTGATCTGGCTCTGCTCAATAGGGAATGATGGTCCCTACACCTCCCACAGCGCTTGTGCACCTGCTCTGATCCCTTCAGTTGGAGAGGGGGTACATCTTGGAGCACCACTCAGATTACATTCAGATTGTGGAAGAAATCAAACTTCGTGTTCTGGTTGAATCAGAACTGACAGAGCCAGCTTTTCTTTATTTAAGGCTATACTGTGATCACAGGGAGAATTCTATACAGCAAGGGGAATCACCCACTTGTCTGTTTCAAAGGATTTCTCGAACTCTCTAAGTTTACAAGCATATTTATACTTAAGACAGAGAAAGAGAAAAAAAATATGACCTTGGATAGTCAATCACTGATATAACACACACAGAAACATATAAGCTGTTTACTTAAAGAAGAGTGAAACAGTGTGTTTATAGAAATAGTTATCAGTTTCTGGTTTCTCAGAGAGAAAAATAAACTTAACATCTGTACACAGGGTAATATATCAAGTCAAAAACACGGCATGCAGGATTCCTTAGCTCAGAACATTTAACTGAAATAAGCAGTATCAGCACTTCTGGTCTCTGTCTGTTTTTCTAGTCAAGTAGGCCAGAAAGCCCAACTAAATTTACTACCACAAGATGAACCACTTAAAGCTACTGTTCCAAAGTCATCTGAAGAAGACAGTCATATAGAAGAAGAATATCTAGATCAAGGATGGGCAAAATATGGCCCATGGGCCAAATATGGCCTGTAAGACCATTCTATCTGGCCTGCAGTGCCCCTAAAAAATTTAGAAAATTAATATTTATCTGTCCTTGGTTCCTGTCAAAAATGACAGGAGACAGGGGCAGTAGGACCCAGGGGAAGCTCTGGTAGGCTTCTGCAACAACAGGGGCTTCTGGCCTGGGAGTATATGTGGCTGCACCAGTGCCAGAAACTCAGGTAAGGGGCGGGGGCAAAGGAGGAGCACAAGGAAAAGTGGACCCTCCCCTGCCCTGTGGCCAGCGCTCCCTGCTGCAGCCGCTCACAGCCCGCATGGGGCTGTCCTGAACAGGCACAGGCAGCCCCACACAGGCTGTGAGCAGCTGCAGTGCGGGGCACTGGCCATGGGCTGGGGGAGGGGTCACTTTTCCACAGGCTCAGCACCAGCTCCTTCCCTGCTGGTGAGTGCAGGGTCAGGGCTGCGCACTGCCCCCTGCCTGTACCATGGGCTGAGAGGGTGCTGGGAGTGAGCAGACACATGGGGCTTGCACTGGTGTCCCTGGGCCAGCGCCGGTGGGGCCCAGAGCAGAGCAGCAGGAGTACAGGGTCTCGGTCGGCAGGAGCTCTATGGACCTGGGCCAGCTCCCCACTCTCCCTGCAGTTGCAGCTCAGCCCGGCTCCACAGGCCTCTGCCAACCTGCGACCCACTCTGGGCCCTGCCGGCGCTGGCCCTGAGACATTGGTCCCAAGACATTAGGACACAGGTCCCAAGACAGTGACCAGGGGGCAGGGCACCTGTCAAGGAGTGGGGCTACCCATGCAGCCCTCAACAGCTTGTCAAAACTGGGTAAGCAGTCCTCCACACAAAATAATTGCCTGCCCCTGATCTAGATTAAGAATATCCAGTGTACACCATGTCACAGATTTGACTTCAAATTTGAATTGAAGCATTTTACTTTACCTTAAATATATTCCATAATCAGTTGTACCTTTGTTATTAATAATATCAAATGTGACTCTGAGGGAATAAATGATAAAACTTTCCACTTGGAAAAAGTACTCCTATTGTGTTGCCAAAAAGTGGTCAATATTGATGGTTTTTGCATTTAAAGGCTTAGAGCTACCAAACAGCAGGCCATTACTCATCAAAAGACAAAGGGAGTTTGTAGGTTATTGCAATACCTATTTAAAGTCATTTAGAAAATCAATATTGGCCTCACAGGTACCAAGATATCATCATTTATTCATTTTGTTAGTTGTGGCCACCATTTTTAAAGATGGTGGCCAAACGCCAAAATTAGAAAAGTGACCCCTAGGCTAAATTTCAACCTAAGCAACTAAAAAATTATTTCCAGTCATAAAACAAAGATCCCCTAAAAAATGCTCGGACTTTATATATATGACTGATCTAAGAGCTGTGCCCTTTAGGCCAAGCTATAGAGACTCCTGCTTTGTTGCTAGATGTCTGGATGAATACCAAAGTAAATAATAAGGAAGCCCCCAAGTTCTGGATTCAGATATCTACTATTTGCAAATGTCAATCTTTTGAGATTTGGAGATTTCAAGTCAGTCCACAAAATAGGATTTGGCCCGTAGTATATTTAGCAAAGCCAATGAGGATGCTAGATTTAAGAACTGTAAATGAGTAGTAGAATTTATCCTTAAAAATTTTACATCAGATAAGCACCAGTATATCATAAGATTTCTTGCATGAAAATGTAAAATGTAAAATTGTTTCATGCTGCTTTTGCTGGTATTTGGAATGAATAGAGTTATGTAAGTAGTGAATATTTTGCTTACAAGTCCTTATTGAAATCTTAAATTTTCCTTGGAGATTCACAGGATTTGTTTAGTCAGTAGGGGTTTGTTGTGGCAAGAACATCAATGCCCTTTTACTAAGCTTCTCTCCGGATTTTGTCAGGAGTTTAGGGCAATGTCCCTGGAATGCATGGAGAACCAAAGCACAGTGAGTATCACAAGCTAAGGTCAGTAATATGTTCAGGATGATCCTGTGAATCCCACGGTTTTTGGTTAGCTTTTGCATTATTGATGAAAATCTCAACTGAAGTTTATTTAGCGTAACTATTAGGGCTGCGCTGAAACAATCTGAAAGCAAAAAACTTTGGGAAAATTCAAAAACCTGAAATTAGGTACAAATTTTGGAGGTTGTCACTGGCTCAAATTGAACTCCATGGCAGACTGTAGAAGAGTGCTGGAGAAGTCTCTGGGTAATGCCCAGCTTTTGGCCTGGTGGTCAGAGTGTCTTGCTGGCATGCAAGTTCAACCCCACTTTGGCTGCAGGTAACCTAGCAGCTGCCTGCTGCTTCTTTTCATTTTACTTCCAGCAAGTGTGGGCACAGAGCAATTCTGTCTCACCAAAGGGCAAAATATATTCCTAAACTGTGTGTAAGGACCAAAAACCACAGTGACACACCTGAACATGACATTTAAGGACAAAAAGCAAAATAGGATTTAGTTCAACCATTGGTTCATCTACACTGAGCAATTTACATCAGAATATACCTAGTGGCATTGATCCAAAAAAAAGAGAAGGCAGCTTGATGAAACTCCTGCCATTAAAGCAAGTCCAGAGTAGATACGGAGATTTTGCTCATTTAGATAAGGAAAAAATTGATGTCAGAGCAAGTCACATGGTAATCTTCATGTGCATGCAATTGTCCCCTGCAGCATTTGGTCCTTGTCCTCATCCTCCCATTCTCTTCACAGTTCATCTTTAGGAGGGGATGGGGAAGTAATAGCTGACACAGTTGCTGCTAGTGCTGCTCTAAAAACTGCAGCTAAAACTACTTGTTAAGGAAAAAACCCAGAATGTCAGAACAATCTGTAAACAGAGCACAATACAGTTTCCCTTCACCCAAGTTCCCTGGCAGCAGTTAGACTCCACAGTTAGGCTCCAACATGATGGCAAACTCTCCCTTGACCAGACTGTTCCCTTGACCAGACCACATTACCTGTCCACCAAACCCAGCACATATCAGAAGTCCAAACATCTCCTTGCATGTCTGTCTACACATGCAAACGCTTACTGCACAGTAAACTTTGCCACTCACAAGTACATTTGCTACATGCAAATGCAAGTAACAAATTTACTCATGAATAGTTACTGCTCAGTAACACATGTCTAGACGATAACCGGGAGCAAATGTGCTGCCGGTCAGCCCTGCCACTAGGGGGAGAAACTCATTACATCCTCAGGGCTGCAAGTCTCTCCTGCCCCAGAGCTGAGTTGCCTCTGCAGGCATTTTGAGCCCTTCGGAAAATATACAGGAAGCCTGGGGGACTGCTAGTCTTTGCTCCTCCTGCACAGGCTGCAGCTACCTGTGGCAGACCTGTGGCAGACTGCCAGTGGCTACCTGTGGCAAACTGCATGCACCCTGGTGCCACAGCCTGGCACCACAGTGCAGCAGGCTGTACTGCCCAGGCCTGCAGGGTGTTGCAGGCTCTTGCCAGGCCTGCCAGCACCCAAACCCAGCTGCAGGCAGTTCCTGGCCACTGGGACCAGCTCCAACTACCTACAGCCAACCCCCAAAAGCCTGCCCACACCCTTCAGGTGCTGCAGGATATGACCTTATCGCATGGCTTCTAGTCCCACTTTGTGCCCCTGCACTGGGCACTCTAGGCAACTGCCCAGGCCCAGCAGCACAGGGACAGCTGTATGGAGGCCCAGAGATCTGGCACAGGAGCCCTGATGGCATCATTGCCAATGCCACACACCACCTCCTGGGGCCCTAGCTGGTCCATGGAGTAGACTGACGACCTTGTGGTGCTGTGGGGTGAGGTGGAGGTACAGTGGCAGTTCACGTGGGATGGGTGCTCCAATGCCCACATCTGTGAGGGGCTGTCAGGCCAGATGCAGGAACACAGGCATCACCTATCAGTGTGACAGTGCCGCATAAAGGTCAAGGCCTTGCAGGCACAGTGGGTTACCATCACTGACCACAACCATTGGTCAGGGAGTGTCTGCAAGTCCATACCCTTTATGCAGCAGTGAACTGGCATCCTTGTGCCCTGGGACTCAAGCCACAGCCATGCTGTATACTGCAGCATGGGCAGTCCGCCTGAGTCCCCGCTCCAGCCTGGGGCCCCTCAGGCCACCAGCAGCCTGTCCCGCTGAGCTCCCCACCCCCAGTCTCCAACAGCAGGTTGGGGAGCCTGGGCCAATACCTAACCCAACAGCTCTGAGACCTCAGCCCCAGCCACAACGTGCAGCCAACCGTGTCCCCACTGGCCACCAGCAGCACCAGCTCTTCCCTGAGGGAGGCCCCTGCCTGGGCACCCACTCACCGTGCCCCTCTGTCTGATGAGTCCACCAGGATCTGAACACCATTGCCACCAGCCAGGACTGACTGAAGCCACCGGATGAAGAAAACATCAATTCTGGCAGCAATGTCCTTCTTGGCTTGGGGGGAGGGGGCAGGGACATGTAGTGCAGCAACAGGTAACTCTCCAGGTGGTGGCAGAGGTTGCAAGCTTGCCCTCTACACAACTGAAGCTCAGAAACCCATGCCAGGTTCACAGGTGCACCCAGGGCACCATGGCAATCAGGAGCAGCAGGGCTTAGTGGGTCCTGGCCAGTGGCTGCCTGGGTCCAGGTCTTCCCAGCCAACTTACCAGAGTCCCTGGACCCCTGTGTACGTACAACCCCCGATCTCAGGCCAGACATTTCATGGGCCCCTGGTACAGAGCATCTTATCTCAGAAATGTTGCAAATTCTCACAAACAGCTTATTTCACATGGCTCTGCAGGCGCTGCAGCTGCACACAGGGGATAGGCACCATTTGGCAGCCAGGATGCACCATCAGGGTCACTGCCAGCCTTGGCCATGGCCCTACAGATGCACCAACTCTGGCAGCACAGGACCGAGGACCAGACCCGGCTGCTGGACCAGCTGGTCACAGTAGCCGAGGAGCATCTGGTAGACTCACAAGCCTGCCCATGGGGAGGCAAGGAATCAGTGTGAGGAGGAGAGGGACTGGTGGAGGGACCAGGAGGACCAGGAGTTTGGCGACAGGCTCCTGGCCCTGGAGGAGAGGCATGTGGAGGCCCTGGAGCAGCAGGAGGCCATGGAGGAGGACCATTGGGTGTTGGACACCATCCTGGCCCTGGTGGTTGCCTTCTTGCCACCTGCTGCCCTGCTCTTGGCCGCAGCCCCACCTGCCCCCTGGCAGTGCCCCGCCACTCGACAGCAGGCCCCCTCAAGGGCCTTGGTTGAGGTTCAGTAGCACCTCCATTGGCTAGGAGCCCCTGTCCCAGCCCCCATCCTGGGGCCCTCGACACCCAGCTCCCCTGCCCAGGCCCAGCCCTGCAGCTTACCCTGGTTCCATGTGGTTCAACACTAGGTGCCCCCACCCTATGGCCCCCCCACCCTGGGAGGGCACACACAGCACACACTGTAAATAGTCTGCACATGAACAATCAGTGTGTGTTGTAGCCAGCAGGGCAAACAATACTCTGGCATGCATCAACCAGTGCATCTCAAGCAAAACCAAGGAAGTGATTCTTCCAGTTTACTCAGCATTGGTGAGACTGCAGCTGGAGTACTGCATCCAGTTCTGGGCACCACACTTCAACAAGGATGTGGAAAAGGTTGAAATATTCCAGAGAAGAGCCAGCTGTATTATCAGATACTTGCAAGGCAAGCCATACGAGGAAAGGCTGAGGGACTTGGGTATCTTCAGCCCAAAAAAGAGAAGGCTGATAGGGGACTTGGTAGCAGCTTACCGCTACATCAGGGGACTACATCAAGGGCTCAGCAAACAACTGTTCACCAGGGCACCCTTGGGGAAAACCAGGAGTAATGGCCACAAACTCCTGTAAGATTGTTTCAGGCTTAACACAAGGAAGAACTTCTTCACAATTAGAATATCCAGACTGTGGAATAAACTCCTTCCAGAGGTGGTGCAATGACCTACCCTGGAAATCTTCAAGAGGAAGCTGGACCGTCACTTTTCTGGGGTCACTTGACCCCAGTTGTCTTTCCTGCCTAGTGTAGGGGGCTGGACCCGATGATCTTGTGAGGTGCCTTCCAGCCCTTTGCAATCTATGATTCTATTATTCTATGAAGAGAGTACTTTATTGGTGGTAGGTAGAGTGGTTGGTGGAGGGGGTCTGTGGGGAGAGGAAGATGGGGTCTGGTGTGGGGGGGAGGGAGGGGAGTAGGCTTACTTGTGGGGAGGGAGGAGGGATGTGGGGTCTGTGTCTGTAGAGAGGAATAAAATACTTTTCTAAGAACTGTCTGCAGTGGGCATGATGCTGGAGAAGCATGGTGGGGTGGTGGTCCATGGGCGGCTGTTCAGGCAGACTACAGTGGGGAGTGCAGGAGGGAGTGGTCAGCCAACAGCCAGCTCCTCTCGTGTCCAGTTCCCTGACACCTGCTGGTGGGTGAGCAGCTCACTTGGGGCCTTGGTGGGGGGATGTTGGCTGAGACTATGACCTGGGGGATGTTGGCCTCAGTCACCTCAAGGCAGGTGGTGAGGGTGCACCAGAGTCCCTCCACGTGGCCAAAGGCACACTCCATGAATGTGTGGGTCCAGTCCAGGCACTGGTTGAATTATGCCTAGCAGGGGTCCCCAGTGAGGAGGGGCGGGATCACCACTGCACCCAGCTGGAGGTCTGGCACCCCCAGTCATGAATGATGTGTGCCCCCGGAGGCTGGGGGGGCATGGCGACCACCTGCAGGTGGTGGTGGTGCTGGCAGTGTCAGCAGCAGGGGTGTAGTGGCAGTGAGCAGGGACTTCCCACAGGCAGCCACAGTGGCATCAGCAGCATGGGTGGGCTGAGTGGGGACTGCTTGCAGCTACCAGTGGTCACATCAGCAGCAAGAGTGGGGTGGCAACTGTCCGCAGAAGCCAGCAGTGGCTTTGGTAGCAGCCAATCTCGGCGGGGCATGTTCCCTTCTGTGCCCCACCTATGCATCGCCTATGCCCCCAGCACATCCTGGAGGGCACCACACACCTACAAGACAGCCTCTTCAGTGGTTGCTTTGCGAATGCTGAAGAGGTGGCCTACATAGTGGAGACTGGTGGACTTAGCTTGAGCAGGGTGATGGCCAGCTGGTCTCTTCAGGGAGGGGCTGCCGCATGGTGGTGGTCTGCCACTCCAGATGCAGGCAGATCTGTTCAAGGCACTCCTAAAAGGTGTCCTGGGGCATCCAGAATGACTTCTGCCACTGCTCATCATCCCAGGTGGTCTGGATAATGTGCAGCCACCTGTCCTAGTTGGCTGGGTGGGCCCAACAGAACATGGATGGCCCTGGTGGTAGTGTCCAGGAGTGTGCTGTCTGTGTCCCTGCCATGGTCTGGGTGACAGCACAGGATCCAGGTGACAGCAGTGCAGTGCCAGGGGCCTGGGACAGTGCAGTGAGCCAGGCCAGGTGGCCCTGCTGTGTGGGGGCACTGCCAAGGCCAAAACTGAGGTGGTCCAGGTGGTGGTCCCCATGATGGTCCAGCAGGGTGAATATGGTGGTGAGCAGGAGCCTGGGGCCATGAACATCACTCCTGGGGCCAGGTGCTGGAGCAGCCATGGCACAGCAGGCAGAGGCTGTGGCAGCAGAGCTGCTACATGCTGCCACTGCACTCAGCATGCTGTTCCAGGCCAGGAAAGCAGGTGGCTCAGAAGCACCATGCAGGGCTGTCTTTTAAACATGGCCCCCAGCCACAGGCAGCTGCAGCTGGAGCCTCCAGCTCCCCCTGGCAGTGGCAGGGAGCTGGTGCAGGGGTGGCTGGGATGGGAGCAGATTACTGCCATGAGCAATCTGGTCCCGCTTCCCTAAATGTGTAGATGCCTGGCTGGGGGTAGGTTTACTCTAAAGTAAATTAATATAGAGTAAACCCACCCTGTAGCACTTGCATGTCTGTCTGCACAGTGAGTTGCAGATTTCATGAGATGCTATGTGATTGGAGAAGCATCTACATCTTTAAGCATTCTTTATGCATTATATACTAATTGGGCATGTCTACACATTCATTAATGTGCTTTAGGTAATGCACATTAAATCAAGTACCTCCGTTGTGAGGTACTAGAAAAATGCACATTAGCCTATTTTAATGCGCATTAGCTAAAGAGCATGGGTTTTCTGTGACACTTTAACGCACATTAAAATAGGCTAACGTGCATTAAAGCACACGCACATGTGTAGACCCACAATAAGTTGCATTTTGGGTCAAATTAAGTTTTGCGATAGCATGGGACCAATGATAAACAAATTCAGGAACCTGGAAAGAAGGGCAGCCAAAATACTATGTAGAGAAATAGTACATTTTTGGTTCTTTCATATAAGCAATATTTTCTGAGTCCAGATTTTTTAGTAGTTTTTTTTCTATAAAAAACTTACATCCAGAATTTGTGCTCAGGGTGTCAAAATGGTTTGAATATTTATATGGCTAACAAGAACATGTCATATTTCAATTTCAGAATAAAATGTTGTTTTGGACATTTAAGCTCAGGATTCAGGGTGTAAGCATCAAGATGAGACCTAATAATTGGGGTAGATTATTCCCTACTGCTTTAGGATTTCCATCCCTACCTCTGCAGTACTGGCAAGTGGCAAAGGAAGGATACTCAGTGGATCTTGGATTGGATCAAGTCTGACAATTCCTATGTTCTTGTATTGGACCTAGATTTCAGAATTACTTGCTTGATTTTACTCTCTGGGGAACCTGGCAGCTGATCAGTAATTTATTATGAGTCATGTAAACCTAATTATTTTGTGACAATGTAAATAATAAGCCACTTTAGCCAAATATTTTGTTTGCAGAGCTGCTCTTAAGTTTAACTGTGGCCATCATTGCTTATTGAAACTATATTTTTAAGCAAATTGTTCTTTATATATGAAACTTTAGCACCATCTACTGTTGGATAGTGACTGAGTGATACTCACAGATTTCACTATACACTGTCACTACAGAAAGCACATTTAGCTATCCACATAGTAAAAGCTGGAGGGGCTGCCATCCATCAGCTAATTTGTTTCCTTACTTTTTTCCATTCTTGCTGAATACAAATATACATTGGAGCAATAAATGCAAAGGGCTTTCCATAGTTCTGAATTTAAAAATCTGTTTTTCAAAGTCTAAATTAGAATTAATAGAGAGGCAAGAGCTTCTTAGGGTGATATATATGGTTCAGTGGTAGATGCATTCTCTGTTATGCAGGAGATCTGGGTTTGATTCCCAAATACACATATAACCGTGGCCTTTGGATTCTGTCTCAATGGTTTAAAGGAGGGATGGAAGGCCTAAGTAGCCAGCTACTACTCCTTTATACTCCTGCCTAGACATATGCATTGATGGTCCTGGTAACCTTTCACTCATATACTATGATCCAGAAGTATCCATGGTATCTACTATGCAGTTGTGAAAAATTAGTCAAGCTTTCAAATGCAAGGCATTCTTTATCCTGGAGTAGGTTAGGTGAAGAAGATGATTTCTTAGTTTTTCCAAAGTTCTCCTGCACAGTTGTGTTGCACATCTGGAGTTGTGTGTGTTAGCTAGAGGGTTATAGATGATATGGTTCTTGCACAGGCTTATGGAGTAGCTTAGATGAAGAAAATAGTTTCTCAGTTTTTCTGATGTTCGTCTGCATGCACAACATGCACAATTTCATATATGTAACACAGCTCTGTAGGAGAACTTCGAAAAAACTGAAAAACCATCTTCTTTACTTAACCTACTCCAGGGCAAAGAATGTCTTACATTCAAAAACTTGCCTAATTTTATCCCAAGTACATAGTTGTTCAAATAAAAGCTATCTCCCTAAGAAATTCTTGCTTCACATAATTTCTGGTCCAGCATGGCTACATCATCACTCTTACACTAGAATTAACAGATTGATTCTTAGGGTGGTATCTTTTATTGGATCAACTACGTGGTTGAGATGAAGTTAGACAAGCTTTTGAATGCAAGACATTCTTCATCAGGTCTTTGATCATGGGAAACCAGGTACAGCATAGTGTGTGTCATACACTACTGTAGATTGATTATTCAGTCTTCCAGTGAGCATCAGGAAATGGATCCCAGTGCGTCTATTAGCAGCAAGAAACATAATACACATCACTGAAAATCTTAACAGTTCAGGAGCTTATTGATAAAGACTGAAAGAGTAATCAAATATAGTTTCAATGGAGGAAATGACTACATTAGTGGCAAAATAGAGAGGGGAAGGTAAAGCACTAATATTTTGTATCTTTTGGATGTATTTACATAACTGTAGTGTACTAGGCCTCATGCAGGATGTTACTGCCAAGATGAAGTACATTTGTAACCACTGTACACTGATCTTTTGATCATACACTGTGTCCTTATTGGTTTGAGGCTTGGGCTCTCTAAGACACTATCACATTCCCCTGTATAGGGGGAGGAGGGAAGGTTCAGACCCCAGAAGAGGGGAGGCCCTTTTCTGACATAGTACAAACAGAGTTGGCAGCAGTGGTGCAAAGAGTAGGAACAGATGTGAAAACCATCTAAAAGGAAACTAAGAGCATAAAGCAATGGATTTATGCTATTGCAATAATTTGTAGGGCTGTGCGAAGCTTTGGGTGCTGATTCAATTCAATTCAGAGGAGATTTGGCCTGATTCGGTGGCCAAATCTCTGAATCCAAATTGAATCAGGAGACCAATGAAAAGGTCTGAATTGATCTAAAGCTCTCCAAATCTATTCAGAAAAGATTTGGAGAGCTTCGGTGATTCAGGCAGTCCCTGCTTGCTACAGCAGGGAACTGGACCCAGACTTCATGCTGGTAAGTTGGGGGCAGGGACTGTACGAGGGAGAAAGGGATGATGGGGAGACCCCTGCCAGGCCCCATCCCCTGCCTGCTCCCCCAGCCCCCCGAGCATGCCCTGACTCCTGCCTGGCCCCAACTCCCAGCTCTTTAAAAAAAAGCCCCCACTCACCAGCTGCTGCCAGGCAGGGGAGCAATCCCTACTGCCCCATGCTGCATGGGGGACTCTGTTCCCCGCCAGCATGCTCCCTCTTCTTTCTCCCCCAGCCAGTTTCCGGTGGGGCTTTTGAATCTTCCCATGGTGGCTGTTCCCTGCCCCGGGAACAACTGATTAAACAGCTGGCATAATGCTGACTTGCACAGCCGTAGCCACGGCTCCTGCTCCGGCTCCGGCTCCGGCTCCGGCTCCAGCTCTGCGCCCAGAGGTAAGTTTCCCTGGGGGAAGGGGCTGCCTGTGCAGCTTGGGGCCCGTGGGGTCTGCCCCATCCCCTTCAAAAGCCTGTGGGGGTTCTTACCACCACAGACCTCCCCCCTTAAGTTGCTTTGTGGCATCTGGACCCCTTATACGGCTTCCTGAAGGGCCTGATGTTCCTCCTCATGTGTGTGGCATGCCTCCTCAGCCGACTCTCCTGGGCTGCCACATCTAGAGAGTAAATTATCTTTGCCAGGGCAGTGCACCACTGTAAACTTAAAAGGCTGTAGAGCCAGAGCCCAGCGAGTAATATGGGTGTTTTCATTTTGTTTCCTCATTAACCATGGCAGTGGGGCATGATCTGTCACCACCAGGAATTCCCATTCCATCAGGTAATACTTAAAATATTCTATCGCCCAACATATCGCCAGGCACTCCCTTTCAATCATGGCATACCTGGTTTCTGCACAGCTGAGTTTATGGCTGGTGAAGGCGATGGGGCGCTCATCTTCCCCACCTCTTTGCAGTAACACAGCCCCTAGGGTGTTGCCCAATGTGTCTGCCTGCAATATAAGTGGGGCAGAAAAATCAGGAGTGTGTACCATGACATTACGATGTATTGCCTCCTTCAGTTCCTCGAAGCTCCTTCTCATTTCAGACATCCACTGTAGCACCCCTGCTAGTCCCCCTTTGAGGTGTGGAGAGGCTTGCGAAATGTGGTATCCTATCATAGAATCATAGAATCATAGAAGTAGGGTCGGAAGGGACCTTGTAGATCTTCAAGTCCAACCCCCTGCCTGGGCAGGAGAAAAACTGGACTCAAATGAGTCCAGCCAGGTAGGCATCAAGCCTCTTCTTAAAGACCCCCAGGGTAGGAGCCAGCTCCCTAGGAAGTT
>NW_017728943.1:52682079-52719101 GCF_001723895.1 Crocodylus porosus | reverse complement strand
TGGCTCTACTTGAGATGCACCTGTGGATGCATGATGAGGTCCGGTTAGCCCTGCCAACCGTGACCTCGCATTGTCGGCCCCTGTTCATCTTGGAGTCAATAATGACTCAAAGATCCCTTTCTGCCTCCATGCTCTCAAGAAGGGAGTTTCCCATTCTATAAGTGTGCTGCTGGTGTCTACTGCCCAAGTGCAGCACCCTGCACTTGTCAGTATTAACACGCATCCTGTTTATGTCAGCCCACTCCTGTAACCTATCCAGGTCTTGCTGCAATCTTTCCCTCCCTACTGGCGTGCTCACCTCACCCCAAATTTTGGTGTCATCAGCGAATTTAAATAGGTCATCCAACTCGCTGATGAAGAAATTGAACAGCTCAGGACCAAGGACCGAGCCCTGGGAGACTCCGCTGCCCACTTCCCCCCAGGTTGAATATGACCTATCCACCACCACCCTCTGAGTATGACCCTTCAGCCAATCTGCAATCCATCTGACTGTGTAGGCATCAATGCCACAGTCGCCTAGTTTTTTAATGAGGATGGGGTGGGAGACAGTGTCAAAAGCCTTGCTGAAGTCTAGAAAGACTATGTCTACGGCGACACCTGCATCCATTGCCTTTGTGACCTGATCATAAAAGGCAATCAGGTTGGTCTGTCATGATCTGCCCCTAATGAAACCGTGCTGGTTGCCCTTGAGCATCATCCCTGAAGCCAGCCCATCACAGATGTGCTCCTTGAGGATCTTCTCAAAGAGTTTCCCAAGGATTGAGGTAAGACTGACGGGCCTATAGTTGCCTGGGTCCTCTCTCTTCCCTTTTTTGAAGATGGGAACCACGTTAGCTATCTTCCAGTCATCTGGCATCTGGCCTGAGCACCACGAGCGCTCGTAAAGCCATGTCAAGGGCCCTGCAATAACCCCAGCTAGCTCCCTCAACACCCTGGGATGGAGAGCATCTGGACCTGCTGACTTGAACACATCCAGCTCCTCCAGAAGCTCTCTAACCCGGTCCTCCCCAACCTGAGGTCTGGAGGCATTCCCCTCAAGTCCATCTGGCATCACAGCAGGGAAGTCCCGGTCCCTGCACAAGAAAACAGAGGTGAAGAATTGGTTAAAGAGTTCCACTTTCTCCTCTGGGGCAACCACCAGATTGCCCAGCATATTTTGCAGGGGCCCCACATTACCCAGTGCCTTCTTCATCCTCCCTATGTATTTGAAAAAGGACTTTTTAGTATCCTTGATCTTGGACACTAGTCCTAGCTCTATGTCCACCTTAGCTTTCCTGACAGCCCCACTACAGGCCCAAGCAGAGGAGGTATAGTCCTCTTTGGAGATAGCACCCCCCTTCCACTGGGTGTACACCACCTTTTTCGTAAGCAGGCATTCCCAGATGCCCTTGGTGAGCCGGGGGGCTTTCGGGCACTCTTGCCTCCCTTGCTTCTTGTTGGCATCCTTAAGGAAACGATACTCAGGGCCCAAGGGGAGTCCATGAATGGTATGAATGGTATGAACCTCCAGTAATAATTTATGAGCCCCAAGAAGGAGCGGAGTTGTTTACAGTTGCATGGTTCCTGGAATTGCCATATGGCCTTCACTTTGTCTGTCGGGGGCGGATGGTTCCCCATCCTACCTGAAACCCCAGGTACACCGTCTCTGTACATTTCTTTGGATTGGTGGTCAAACCCACCATTTGAAGCTTTCCCAGGACCTCCCTTAAGGCCTTGAGGTGTTGGTCCCAATTGGGAGTGAAGATGATGATGTTGTTGATATAGGCTGCCACATATGACGCGTGTGGTGCAAGGAGGGTGTCCATAAGCCTCTGAAAGGTGGCAGCTGTGCCATTCAGCCCAAAGAGCATCTGTACAAATTCTAACAAGCCTCACAGCATCCCGAAAATGTTTCTGGCGCTGTCTGTGGGTTGCATGGGGATTTGCCAGTACCCTTTGGCAAGGTCGATGGTAGATATGTATCAGCCTTCCCTGAGTCTCAAAATGAGGTGGGCAATGTGCAGCATGGGGAGTCATGGGCCAATCTCCAAATAGACTGGCGGAGCAATGACGGGACCACTAGCTGCTGTCTTTCAGTTGTGCCCTCCTCACCCCTTTGGACCCGATATAGCAGCTCCCCAATTCGCTCAAAGCTGGAGTGACTCCGGGATGTTCCCTCCCCAGGGTCCTCTGTCCCGAGCTGTTGGAGCTCCGGATCTTCTTGTTGAGCCTGGTGACACCGCATTGTGCTGGCCACCTGTTCCAGATCGATACTGTCTTGGGCCACTTCCCTTTGGTGATGTGGGCTTTCACCAGCCCAGGTCTCCCCCCTTCTGAGCTGCTTCTTCTCCTCCTCAGTTGCTCATACTTATTCCAGTACTGTGTAGAATGGCCCCCATTCTCATCCGAGGATCATCTCACAAGCTAAGGCTGGAGCCAACTCAACCCGTAGTTCCCCTCAGAACTCCATCACCTTCAAGGGAAGGTAGCAGCTCCGGAAACACATCTCACCATCCAATATGCAAGTCATCGTCAAAGGTCTGGCTGCCTTTACTCCAGGGGCTAGGTCCACTCGGAGTAGGGACTGGGAACATCCCATGTCTAGGGTTGCCTTTACTGCCTTATCCCGTATCCAGGCTGTCACAGTAGGATGGTCCCATCCTCCCTCGTGTGCGATGGACCCAAAGTTACAGTCCATGGGCTTCCCCCTCTCAGCCTCCTTTCCCTGCTCATGGGGCAGGGTGGATGTAGTCAGCCTGTGCCCCAATTCGCTCAGGCCCAGGCCACATTCCCTGGTAATATGCCTGGTTCATCCACAACGGTAGCAAAAAACACACTGCGATGTCCCCTTCAGTGGACCCATTCACCTTTCTTCTTCTCTGGAGGTACTCCCCATCAAGGCCTGAGAACCTTGCCCATGCCTGTGCTCATTTTCTGAGCTGGCAAAGGCCTCGGCCAGGCTGAGGGCTTCCTCACTGGTCCAAGGTTGGTGTCTCTGCACCCACACGTGAGTGTCTTCCTCCAGGTCCCAGAGGAATTGCTTCAATAAGACTTGATCAATGACCCCTTCCCTGTTGAACTGGTCTGCAGGTAGCCATTTATTAAGGTACTGCAGCAAACTACGAGGCCACTTGATCTCTTTTGGCTTTCGAACTTGGGACGTCTGTCTATAGCTCTCTGGGGAAATCTCGAATCTGTAAAAGATTGCTGCCTTCGTGGTATCATAATCTCAGGCATCGTCTCTTGATAGGGCCTGATAAGCGGCTTGGGCCTGGTCAATCACCAGGGCACCCAGCTCATAGGCCCACTGACTGCAATCCAACCTTGTCTATAGGCCTCACGATTGTCTTCCCGCATCATTCACAGCATCTTAAATATGGCAGCATTATGCTGCATCCATTCCTGCTTATGTTCCCCCTGTAGCTGCTGTATGTCTAATACCTGCCTATGGTTTGGATGGCCCACATTAGTAGCTCCGCATGGGCTAATGCTGGCGGCTGCATGTCTGCTTGACTTGGGTCAGGATTTCTATCCTGTTAACGCTGACGTGCCAAAAAAACGTTTCTGGGCAATGCACCACTGTGGAAGTGCTTAAGGTGGGGGGTACATTGGGTGCTGTACCATCAGTCCAGCATGGGGCCCCTCCCCTCAACTCTCCTGCCACATCTTGGTGTTACTGAATGAAAGGAGGGTTTCAGTGGAGATCCTCTTCCTGGGGGACCCCGGGGATGGTAGTACTCACAGTCTTGATGCAATGTTCCACGGGGCTCCGCCACCCCTGCACCCCATCCACTCACCAACCAATTGGTGTAGCCTGTGTTGTCCAGCCATGCCTGGTAAGCCCTGATTTTCTGAGGGAACTGGTGTCAGCAGAAATTCCTACAGGCTAGTCCAGTTGTTAGGGAAGCTGGAATCTCAGCTTAGATTGCTGCTGAGCTAGGCTTTTGTTTCCTTTTTATTTTTTATTTTCTTTTCTTCTGGCGTCCTCCTCCTCATCTCTGGGAGGAACACCTCTAATGAATCTCTTAGAAATTAGATGATGGTGGGGGAATGGAACTTCACCAGGCGAGGCGTGTTCCCCACTGATGTGCTTCCTCTCCTCTCTCTCCCAGCAGTGTTCAAGTGGGGCTTTTGAATCTTTTCACAGCTCAGCTGATTAAACAGCTGGCGTAACACCAGCTTGCACGGCTGCATCTCCTGCTCCAGCTCCAGCTCTGCTCCCAGAAGTAAGTTTCCCCAGGGGGGTGCTGCCTGTGTGGCTTGGGGCCCATGGGGTCTGCCCCATCCCCTTCAAAAGCCTGTGGGGGCTTCTCGCCGGCACACCCTGCTTACTGTATATAATTTTTTATTTAAAACATATTTTTATTTTATTTTTTTAAACATATTACTTTTATCTTGAAACATAAAGATTTTTACGAAGGAAATTATATTCTCTTATCATTTGAAAAAATATTTTTGACTTGCTAAACGTAAGGCTACATCTCCCCTGCCCTCCATCAGTGAGAGCTTTAGGTCTGTAGATTTCCATGTGCTAGCAGCAGAGCAAAGTTCAGTTTGTACCATTCTTAGCTTGCCATAATGATTGGGCTATGTTAGTCCCACTCACACTTGTACTAAATGAAATCTCCTCTTCTACTGACTAATATGTTCCCTGTCACCAGATTCTCCAAGTGCTTCACCCTCTACAGCTTTTTCGTCCTTGTGATTTCTTTGTAAAATAGGGGAAATGATTACAGATAGGGAAACTGAGATGCAGAGGTAAGGTGGCCACCTTTTCAAAATGCAAAAGTGGGATACTGAGCCCTGGTGGGAAGGCAGCATGCAGTGGCCAGCCAACGTTCACCCCTGCCCCACACACAAATCTGGGGGGACCTCATGCTCCCCTCCCCAGGAGTGCATGCACTGGCAGGGAGTCAGCCTCCCTGCTACTCCCTAGACAAGCTGCCTATAGCTCCATCCTGCTCCTGGGCTGGGCCCCATGGCTGCACGTTTCTGCCCCAGCTGGGCAGAGCCCCAGCCACCAACCCTGTCCCACTCCCTCCCTCACCATGGGCACCTTTCCACCATTAGTGTTAATGATTACAAGTGATAATTTTATGGATTTGTGTATTTTCAAGAGTGAAGAAGTATTGAAACCAAGGTTTGACCAAGCAGATACACATGCAAAAACAAAATAGGGAAATTTCTTTTAGGTCCTTATACCAGTAGTCATGGACTTTTTTAACATTTAATTTATACCCCCACATAAAAATTAAAGGTACTTTAATTGTGTTTCTCCTTTTGCTATGTTTTCATACAAACAGCAGAACAGATACTTTCAGACTATGTGCCTGTTACATTACATTAAATAAACAGGAGCAACAATAATTATTAAGATGGGTCACTGTTCTGCCTTTTAACTGAAAGGGTTATTATTCAGAAAAAAATTACTGACTAACATTGTCAATTTTCCATTTATTGGAGTCTATCAATTAAGTTTGGATGTCTTTCAAAAAAGACCTGCTTTAATCTGGTGGCTCCCAGTCTCTTTTGGGTCATACGTCATCTTAAAAAAATCTTGTGAAATGAAAAAAGGGAACATCCACTTCATGTACCAGGGTTAGCTCAAACAGATGTTATGAATCTGGTACAGAAATTACAGGGTGGAAAACAATCTTAGTTACATATATGTATTGCACAGCATGCATGATACTGGTTGTAAGATTCTGCAAGTAAGCCTCTTCTACTGTGAAGTTATCACCACTGAAGATTTCATAAATAGAGTCTGTAATAATAATGTTTTTATTAACAGCAGTAAAAATACTCATAGTTTCAGCATAAAGTTCTGTGATTTCTGACAAAACTGAGTAAACGTGGCTTCAGTTTTAATATATTAAGAATTATTACTTGAAGGACTTGAGGAAAGTTGGGACATGAAAAGAGGTATGTGAAATACAGCCTGATTAGTTAAGTATAAAAGGGAAAAAAAATGTTCCTATAACAAGTTATGCTTCCTTCTACCCTTCTACTCTCGGTAAGGGATATGGTCAATCCAAAAAAAATTACATCCCCTAGTCATTTTATGCCAGACAAAATGAAATGAAGGGAGTAGGCAAAATGACTTTTACTAATAGCCTCATGTTTTCTCTTGTAATGCCATAAATGTGACCCAGTTGCTTGTCTGATTACTAAAATTATTGCCATTGGACTAGAGAAAAGATACTTTGCTTTAGGGAAAAAGAGAAAGATACAACTGTACTGTGGAAATAGGAGTCATAGGGTGTGTCTTAATGTGCATTACTATGCCTTTGCTACTGTGCATTAAGTTTAGTACCTACAATATGAGGTAATACATACATTAATAAATTAATGGATTGCTAGGGGCTGGAAGGGACCTTGTAGATCATTGGGTCCAGTCCCCCTGCACTAGGCAGGAAAAGACAACTGGGGTTAAGCAACCCCAGCAAGATGACTGTCCAGTCTCCTTTTGAAGATTTCCAAGGTAGGTGACTGCATCACCACTGCAGGGAGTTTATTCCACAGTCTGGACCCCCTGACTGTGAAGGAGGTTTTCCTGGAATTGAGCCTGAAGCAGTCTTCCAGGAGTTTCTATCCATTGCTCCTGGTCTTTTCCAGGGGTGCCCTGGTGAACTGCTGTTCACTGAGTTCTTGATGTACTCCCTTGATGTAGCAGTAAGCTGCTACCAAGTCCCCTCTCAGCCTTCTTGTCTGTAGGCTGAAGAGGCCCAAGTCCCTCAGCCTCTCCTCGTATGGTTTGTCTTGCAAGTCCCTGATCATACAGGTGGTTCTTCTCTGGACCCTCTCATGTTTTTCCACATCCTTGTTGAAGTGCAGCGCCCAGAACTGGACACAGTACTCCAGCTGCCGTTTCACCAGTGCAAAGTACAGTGGGAGTATCACTTTCTTAGTTTTGCATGAGATGCAGTGGTTAATGCATGCCAGTGTGTTGTTCACCCTGCTGGCCACACCATCACACTGCCAGCTCATGTTCATGCAATGGTCGATCACTACCCCTAGGTCCCTTTCGGCTGTGGTGCAAGTCAAATTGTTGCCTGCATAGAAGAGAAATTGCAGGATCAGAGCTAATTGGATGTAAATCTGATTTAACTTAATTTTCTATGTAAGATAGATGTTATTAATTTACCAAAGTTGATTTGATTTTAAAGCAAATCAGTTTATGATCTTTTCAAAATAGCCCTCCTGTTATGTTGGAAGAGTAGCAATAAACAGGAGACACAAAGAAAATACAACCACCACAGCCAACATATTGTATCAACAAATAAAAAGTGAACTCACCTCACTAAATGGAAAAGGTGTTCATGAGATTGTAATTCAGCAGATTTTAAAAGTTATAATGAAGTGTGGTTTTTGTCAAAAATTGTCTGTTCTGACAACCTTTTGTGTGAAAAATTGTTTGTGTCAAAATGTTCTGGTTTCACAATTTTTTCCATACTACTGCCAACATTTTTCAACAACTTTCTAACTGCAAACTGAGTTTTTCCATACATGACGATGTTAACAATGAACAAAAATTGGATAACTATTGCTGAAAATGTCACACAAAATCATAAGGTGATTTGCTTTCAAAGCATTGAAGGAGGAAACGTTTCCAATTCTAATTTTTTTCACAAGATTATTCTTTTGTTTTTTTCCAGCCAGCCCTAATTCTAATTTAGGGCCAGACTGTGGATTTGAATTCCCGGCTGCCTCTGACAGTAATGCCAAGGAGCCGGCCTACAGGAATTCTGGCTAACTTCAGAGGGTGCACACACTGGAATGGACATCTGCCATCCTGACACGGGGCCAATGCGCAGGCCATCCTCTGCTCCAAAGCAGTTATGCTGATCATTATCTTCACTGGAGTCTTTTAAGAATACCTCAGACAAGTGACCATCTGAGATGGCCTTGAAATACGTATCTTGCCTCAGTGCACGGGGAAATACTAGATGGTCTCTTGCAGTCTCTTTCAGCCCTATATGTCAACACTTACCAAATGCTGTGCTTGATTCAGCCAGCTGTAAAAGTAGATATATACTGTTTCCTCCATCAACCAAGCAACATACTTATTTGTTCTTTGTTTTAAATTGGTCTGCATTCTAGGGGAATCATTGGTTGTTGAATGTCCACATGCAGAAGATAATAAGTCTTTCTCCCTCTCTCCCCCCATATGTGTCTAACTGTCAGTTTGTGACCATTTGTCTCAGATAAGGCTCTCGCCACAGCTATCCATACCTTGTCACCTCCATTCAGGAGTACTACAATGCCTTCCATTCAGTACTACTTCAGAAAAACGTTTTAGCCAGCGCAGCATATGGCTATTCTCTTCTTCCGTACTGTTTCATAAATGGAGCACATTTCAGCCATGTTGTATAGACTGCACTGGCCTTCGGGTCATCACAGGTACAATTTAAGTTGTTGGTTTTGAGCTGCAAAACCCTTCTGTCAATCTGTCATTAGTCAGTCTGTCTTTTTCAGGAACATAGCACAGATATATTGGAGCTAGCCTTCACCAAGCTAACTCAGGTAGTGAGAATAGGTTAGCCATGGCAGCATAGAATGAAATGCAGGCTCAAACCCCTCTTGTAAAGCTGGACAAACAGTCAGGTGATAAGCCCATGCTGAACTCCATGCTGCCACAATTAAGCTGCTACCAGTGTCCAAATCAGTTCACTTAAAGCTCACCTATGTATATGTATACCACTTTGGGTGCACCTACATGTGCTATTAATGTGAATGAGTATGGCGTTTATTGCTCCTGGGCGCCCCGTTTACATGTGCACCTGGGACCGCAGCACATTGAGCCAGTTTGGAGCAGCCCCAGCTGGCATTCCACCCAGGGGTCAGCCTGCTAGCCTGGGGCTGCTCTGACTCAGCTCAATGTGCTGCAGAGGGGCTGGCTAGGGCACAAGTAGGGTGGCCATTTGTCTGGTTATATAGAGGACAGCCAGGTTTTCTGGTCCTCTGTCCTTATTGATATGAAACTGGATGACTTTATGTCCTCTATTTTTCAGCACTCGGCCCCCCTCCTCCCGCACCCCCTGCCACTGCCACCGCTGAAGCTGCCTGCAGGAGCTCCCCACTTGGCCCGCCACTGCCACCACCACAGCTGCCTGCAGGAGCTCCCTGCTCACCGCTGCAATGCCCCCACCACCGACATTGCTACCACTGCCTGCAGGAGCTGACCGTGCCCCCCCAGCCTCAGGAGGCATGCAACGTTTATGGTGGTGGGCAGAGTTGCACTAAATGCAATTGTCCTCTATTCTTGAGGTACCTCGATGGCCACCCTAGGCACAAGCCTGCTCCTATGTGGGTCTAGCTGGCAGACAGCCCCTGCACTGAAGCACCCTTGTGCCCCAGCCTGCTGCATCAGTGTGAACATCTGTGTTGTGGTGCATGAAATAATGCTGCCACAGGATAGTACTTATGTTTACAAGTACTAACCTATGGCGGAGTTAATTACTACTAGGGCCACACTAGGGCTGAGGCTTTACTATGGAGCTAATTAGGCAACTCCACAGTAAACATCTCATGTAGATGAGCCTATTGAGAGGTCCTTAAATCTAAAAGGCTGTTAGCTTCATATTCTCAGCAGAAGACTCTTGAGGTGAAATCTGCATCAGTCTCTCAATCTGCAAGAGTATGATGCAAGAGTTCCAGAATTGTTGAAGGCCTATCAGTTTATCCTGATCTGATCTGATATGTGCCACAAAGTTATATCCACACAAGGTGTCTTATAGTGCTCCAGGTTTGCACGTTTCCACACAAAAACCCCACTCTTTCTGTCTCCTGAATAAAAGAACCTTCCTGAATGACACAAGCCCTCTGCCAACATACAGCTGCTGACATAAAGCCACTTGGATGCACTCCAGCAACACTGCAATGCTGGCAGCTGTAAGCCCTGGGCCCCAACCCACAGTGCACTATATTATCTGCTGGCACAGCCTCTTGCAGCGAAGACACAAGCCACCGGACAAAGCAGCAAAACACATACATTCTGTAGCGACACACCAAGTGTTGGCAATTGCAAACCAAAAAAGTTGTGGTGGTATAGGATTCCATTGTAGACATGGTCTTAAACTTCCTCAGAAGGTTTCACTTTTCTCCTCCATTTTTGTTAGCAAAGGACTTCTTTTTCATATAACTTTTTTTTTAGATGGTGTGAATTTAGGTTAATCCACCTTCTCTATATGTGTCTTAATTTGCTGTGCAGGCCTAGAGTGTCATAATAAGCAAACTACATAAATCAAATAAATACAGACCACCTTGAGTTAGGCTACCAAAGGATAGCCCTAAATAAATGAAAGCATATTAATTGTCCTTACAAAATCAGGATGGATTATTTTCTGCTTGGAATTCTCTGGTTAGAACTCCCCTGAATATTTACAAGCTTGCACTATCTTCAAGATGGTTAACTGTGCACACTATTATAGACTGAAGGTTTAAATCTAGAACATGTCTAAATAACAGAATTAAATTTATTTTGAGAATTGTTTGGTATGGGGCCCAAGCAGCCCAGTTCAGCTCTGGAACCAAACTTTTATAAGTTATTAATGATCCCATTTGTCTTGCAACTAGCCTTGAGCTACGACTGTACCTGTGCATCTGCTTGCTTCCTTAGGGGGACAAGTGCATGATTTGATAAATAAATCACGGAAACAGAAGATACAAAAAGACACAATGTCCCCTGGACCTATCTGCTAGGGCATAAAAGGATTAAGTAAAATATAATGGACTAGATCACTTAGTTTGGTGAAACTCAGACAAATGGGATGTTGGCAGGGGATAGATAAATCCTTGAGCTGGAAGTTACCAAGAGAAAGATGATCCCCTTTGGAGCTGGAAAGCAACATGCTGGGTGCATCTACATGTGCACATTCATTCGTAGTAAATGAAATTGCTGTGCAGTATGGGTGCATGTCTACACATGCATGCCTGCACTGCGCAGTACATATGGCAACTTATGTCAATTTATGCCATCATGCAGGTAGCAAATTTATGCACGATTAGTTACTGCATAATATATACATGATATGTAACTCATATGTAGACATCTCACTGCACAGTAACATTGTGTGTGTGGACTGATTTGGGACTAACTTTAGTCCCAAGCCGGTCCACACACAGCATTAATGTGCTTTAACACCCGCACATGTAGACACTGCCCTATTCCCACTTACCGTGTAGTAACTTACTGTGCAGTAAATTTAAGCTGGCGTAAATGCATTTGTAGACATGCCTGGTATGTCTATACTTCCTCATATCATCAGCCACTCTCCTTCCCTTGCCCACCTGTATGGCAGTATGAACCAAGGGAAAAGCAGATAGCATAGAGTCAGCTATGCAGATTTATGGTACCACCTGTGTGGCTACATTTCTGGCTACTTGTTCTGCCTGAGCCACAGGATGGTGCAAAAATCAGGCTCTGTGATCTTTTTCCTTTTTAAGTCATAGTAATTAAGCCTTAGCAAAAGGTAGTGCTCAACCCTCAGGAGGCTGAAACCCAGTTACTTGTGCTCAGCATATTAGCTTGGCTGTCCAGGAGACTGGAAGCCAGCTGAAGCTGATACTAGCAAATGAAGGAGGAACCATGAAGTGAGCTTAAAAATTCCAAAAGGGAAGTGCAGGAGAGCGAGTAACATTGCAGTAAAGCACAAGGCTAGATAAGCTCCTTCCCTAAAGGAAGGCAGTAGGTTTTGGGTTTTTTGCTTGCTTGTTTACCCTGGTTTAGGTTAATTTTTTTATTGGGACAGTGAAGCCTCTCTCAGAGGAATAAAAACTGTTTTGAACAGGGAACTGAGAGCTAACTGACCTAGCTAAGGAAGCTGAGTGAGTAACCTGCTTACTCTTAGGGTCTGACTATAACATTGGCACCAGTTGAATTTCTAATAAAGCAAGGTCATGGGTGCTTTTCTTTGTGTTTTTATGCCTATTTTAGTCCTCCCTGTCCCATCCCCCTCCACTTCATAAACTGAAAACACTAACTATTTTTAATTAGGGACTGGGTTTTAAGATCTACCTTTTTGTTCAGCATTCTCAATCAGATTCTCCAAAGAGCACAAGAGAAGAAAGATGATGAGCACTGTTCAAAACCTGGCCAATGGCATATAACTTGTCATAGAGCCTTCCTACTCAAGCATAAACTGAAGAGTGTCTGTTTCTAGAAATAACATATTCTAAGGCAATGATGCTGAACCACAGTCAGATGGGTCACAAATTGGCTGGAGGGCCACACCCAGAGAGTGGTGTTGGATGGGTCCATTCTTTTGACCTGGAGGGATGTGGGTAGTGGGGTCCCCCAGGGCTCAGTCCTCGAGATCACACTGTTCAACATCTTCATCAGTGACTTTGATGAGGGGTGAAAAGCACCTTGTTCAAATTCACAGATGACACTAAAAAGTGAGGAGAAGTGGGCATGCTGGAGGAGAGGGACAGGCTGCAACTAGATCTAGACAGGTTACAGGGGTGGGCAGATGAGAACAGAATGGGTTTCAAAACTGACAAGTGGAGGGTACTGCACCTAGGGAGAATGAACCAGCAGCATACTTACAGGCTGGGAAACTCCCTTCTCGTCAGCACAGAGGCAGAAAAGGATCTTGGTGTCATTATTGATTCCAAAATGAGCATAGGCCAACAATGTGGGGACATGGTCAGGAAGGCTAACCGTACCTTGTCATGCATCCACAGATGCATCACAAGTAGGTCCAAGGAGGTGATCCTCCACCTCTATGCGACATTGGTCAGGCCACAGTTGGAGTACTGCATCCAGTTCTGGGTGCCACACTTCAGGAGGGATGTGGACAGTATTGAGAGGATCCAGAGGAAGGCCACTCGCATGATTAGGGGGCAGCAAGGCAGGCAGTACGAGCAGAGGCTACAGGACCTGAACCTGTTCAGCTTCCACAAGAGAAAGCTGAGGGGGGATCTAGTGGCCATTTACAGACTACTCAAGGAGGACCAGCAGGCTATGGGAGAGTCCCTGTTCCCTCGAGCACTACTGGGAGTAACAAGGAATAATGGCCACAAGTTGACCGAGAGTAGATTCAGACTAGATATCAGGAGGCGCTACTTCACAGTCAGGGTGGCTAGGATCTGGAACCAACTTCCAAAGAAAGTGGTGCTCACTCCTACCTTGGGGGTCTTCAGAAGGAGGCTAGATAATCTTTGCTGGGGTTGTTTGACCTCAGTAGTCTTTCCTGCCCAGGGTAGGGGGTCGGACTTGATGATCTGCTCAGGTCCCTTCCGACCCTACCTACTATGAAACTATGAAACCCTTTTGGCTGGATGGGCAGGCTGGATGGGGAATGCCTAGTCTGTCTGCAAGCTAGATCTGGCCACTGGACCTGACCACATGCCTGGAGTAGGCACAGTAGGCCCCATCTGGCCATGCAGGTGGAATGGTGTAACCTGGCCCCAATCCAGCCACACAGAGGAAGGAATTTGGCTCAGCCCTGCAGGGGGAGAAGGGAGCATAGGCTGGTCATGATCCAGCTGCAGAGGAGGTAAGTCATGACCTGGCCCAGCTGCAGGAGGAAGGGGGCCTGGTCCCAATCCAGCCACAATGGGCAGAGGGGGTATGGCCCTGGCTCTAAACTGCCACATAAGGCTTGGGGTTTGGTATTTTGGGAGGGGAGAGGGCGGCTGTATAAATGATCATTGCTCCCCTGCCACCACATTTCCTGACTTGTGGGGAGCCCCATGGGCCAGCTACAATGGCTTTGCAGGCCACATTTGGACTGTGTTTGGGTGGTTGAGCACCCTGGTCTAAGATAAGATTATATTCCTGCCAAGGTTTGTACACCAACTGCAAAACAAGTGAAGACATTTTCTGTACAATCTTCGTAGTAGCTAGGGTCAGGAGGGACCTGAACAGATCATCTAGCCTGACCCCCTGCCACAGGCAGGAATGAATGCTGGGTTCACAAGATCCCAGACAGGTGATCATGCAACCTCCTCTTGAATTGCTGAAGGCAGGGGAAAGGACCACTTCCCTATGAAGTTGGTTTCAGATTCTGGCCACCCTAACTGTAAAATATTGCCTTCTGATCTCTAACCTAAACCTATTCTCCATCAGCTTATTACCATTGTTCCTTGTCACCCCAAGTGGTGCTGGGGAGAAAAGGACTCTTCCTGTCTGCTGATGATCTCCCCTGATGAGTTTGTAGGCAGCCACCAGGTCCCCACTCAGCCTCCTCTTGCTGAGGCTAAACAGGTTTGGGTCCCCCAGTCTCTCCTCATAGGGCCTATCCTGCTGCCCTCTCACCAAGTGGGTGACCCTCCTCTGAACTCTCTCTAGGCTCCTTTCTAAAGTGTGGCACCTAGTACTGGACGCAGTACTCCAATTGTGGCCTGACCAATGTCGCATAGAGACGGAGTATCACCTCTATGGACTGGCTTGAGATGCATCTTTGGATGCATGACAAGGTATGGCTGGCCTTGCTGGCTGTGGTCTGGCATTGGCGGCTCATATTCATCTTGGAGTCAATAAGGACTCCAAGATCCCGTTCCGCCTCTGTGCTTTCAAGAGAGGAACTCCCCAGCCTGTAGGTATGGTGCTGGTTCTTCCTCCCCAGGTGCAGCACCTTGCACTTGTCAGTGTTGAACCCTATCCTATTCTCATCCGCCCACTTTTGTAGTCTGTCTAAATCAAGTTGCAGCCTCTTTCTCCCTTCAAGTGTGCCCACCTCGTCCCACATCTTAATGTCATCAGAAAACTTGTACAATGTGGTTTCCACCCTCTCGTCCAAGTTGCTGACGAAGATGTTAAACAGTGTGGGCCCGAGGACTGAGCCCTGGGAGACCCCACCGCTCACATCTCACCAGGTTGAGTACAATGCATCCACCGCTCTGGGTGCGTCCCATCAGCCAGTTTTTTACCCATCCAACTGTGCAGACATCAGTGCCAAAGTCGCTTAATTTATTGATGAGGATGGAGTGAGAGACAGTGTCAAAGGCCTTGTTAAAGACTAGAAAGACTATGTCCACAGAGACACCATCATCCAAGGATTTAGTTACTTGGTCATAAAAGGCAATTAGGTTGGTCAGTCAGGACCTGCCTTTGATGAACCCATGCTGATTGCCCCTGAGCATGATCTCCCCTGCAGGCCCCCCCACAGATGCGTTCCTTGATGATTCTCTCCAAGATCTTCCTGAGCACCAAGGTGAGGCTTACAGGCCTGTATTTACTTGGGTCCTCCTTCCTCCCTTTCTTAAAAATGGGGACCACATTAGCCAGTTTCCAATTCCCCAGCACCTGGCCAGATGACCATGAATGCTCATACAGCTGGGCCAAAACTCCGCAATGACCCCTGCCAGCTCCCTCAACACCCTTGGGTGGAAGGCATCTGGACCTGCACATTTAAAAATGTCTAGCCCTTCCAGAAGATCCCCAACTACATCTGCGCTGACCCAAGGCCTGACAGAGCTATCCCCAAAATTGTCCCTACCTCTGGCAGGAAGGATGTCCTGGTCCCTGTTCAAGAAAACAGAGGCAAAGAAACTGTTAAAAACATTCACTCTCTAATCTGGCATAGCCCCAAGGTTACCATTTGAGTCTTGCAGCAGCTCTACATTGCCTGGTGCCCTCTTCTTGCTCCCAATGTACTTGAAAAAGGACTTTTTGTTGTCCTTAATCCTGAATGTTAGCCTGAGCTCCATCTCTGACTTGCCTTCCTAATAGCCCTCCTACACTCCTGGGCTGAGGTGGAGTACTCCTCCTTGCTGATAGCCCCTTCCTTCCACTGGTTGTACGCCACCTTTTTAGTCCTCAGGCATTCTTGAATCCATTTATCATTCCTCAAGAGAATAAGGTACAAGATTTTCCTTTGGTGCCAGGACTAACTAAAAGGAATTGTCTATGATATTCTAAATAAATTATAAAGGGAAAAAGCAGCAGAGTCATAAGAATAAAATACTAATAATACAGAATGGTCATACTCATTGATCAGAGTCTGGTATGCCTGCATGCACACACAGATGCATATACAAGCAGAGTGTTTTGGAATTCTTTTTGTTTTAGTAATACTAGGTGCATCTACACATGTAATTAAGGCAGAGCAATAAATTCTAGCCCAATTTGTGCTAGAGTCAACTGCTCATGGGCACAGCGTTTATACCTGTACCCAAGGCTGCAGCACTTTGAGCTGAGGCAGAGCAACCCTGGGCTGGGAGCAGGCTCAGGGGATCAGCCCTGGACCTGGGGAGGTGGTGTCAGGCAAGAGAGGGGCTGGCTGGGGTGTGAGGGTGCTACAGTGCAGGGCTACGTGGTAGACAGCCTCCACACTTTAGCACCCTTGTGCCCAGCCAGCCCTTGTCACCATCTACATGTGTGTTTCAGCACACGTAAGAACCCCACTGTAAAAATACTGTCCCCAGCAGTATTTTATGGCAGGAAAAATTAATTTACTATGCCTTAATACCAGGCACTCATGTACATGGTGACGCTTTCCTGCAAAGCTAATTAGTATATTCCACAATAAAGCACATGTATAGATGCACCCGCTGAAACTCTGTATATGATGCTGAAAGGATAGACTAGGAACCAGTATTAAAAATGATCTCTTATGCACAACTAGTAGATTGTCAATTAACATCAGTTCTCTGGCTGAGCTCTTATTGCTCACACTAAATATCAGTTTCCAGAAATGTCCTACCAAACTATGGCTTGAAGGTTATATGTGCCCATACTCTCTAAATCAGAGGTTTTCAACATTTTTGGATCAGTGTACCCCTGGTGGCCAGACGCAGAGTGGGGCGGGGGGGTGGGCAGAGTGTGGTGTCCTGCAGAGCCAGGGGGCCAGGTATGGCCAGACACAGAGCAGGGGAGGTGTGGCTGAACGCAGAGTGGTGGCAACCTGTGCGAGCTTCCCCGCCCTCCTGCATTTATCTGGGTGGGTGGCAGCAGCACGGAACGGTGCGTGCCAGTGCTCCATCCCCACCCATCCATGCGTACCCACTAGGGCCTTCTCAAGCACCCCTTGGGGGGTCCATGTACCCCTGGTTGACAACCCCTGCTCTAAATATTGACCTTGTAAGATAGCAATTGAACAAATAAGGAAAGCATAATGATTAAGGTCACGTTTCTTCAAATCCTGATTTATGTTACTTTAACTGCTATGCTGAAACGTTCAATAAACTAAGTAACTAAGCTTCCAAAAAGGGAATCCTAATGGAAGGGTTACAATAATATAGCTATTAGGGGTTCTGTTAATGGAAGACTTTCCTTTGTTTCTGACTGTCTCATGTAAGAGCAAAAAGCTCAGAATCTATTTGGGCAAAATGATAACATTTCCCACTAATGCCATCAGCAAAGTGAAGGACCAGCAAAGCAAAGTAAAAAAACATAACTTAACAAACAACCCTAGTCCATCACTCCCCCGCTCTCTACCCCCAGTGAATTGAAAGTGTAATTCATAATGCACTGAAATATTTATGATGTTGGAACTGCAGAAATCTTTGGAAATTACGTATCCTTATACAGTTTCTTATTTCACAAGACGTTGAAAACTATCAGAGGTAAGAAAATTTACTGCTTCACAATGTGCATGTGGACAGAACGGTATGAATTTTAGATTTATTTTTGCATTCATCAAGTGTTGCAGATGTGAGACGAAGGGTCTGATTCTTATATGGAATTAGGGTTGGCAAGCCAGTCAATGTGCTCTAGCTCATGAAAGCTTGTGCTATGGTTAGTCTATAAGGTGCAAATCTACTCAGCTTTCTAAGGAGTAAGAGTGGAAGAATTGTGCAGGGGCAAAATGAGAAGTTTTCAGTCTTAAGTGCCATCATTAAGCCATATCTAGCTATCACCTTCTCCTCTCCAAACAGGCCTGGAATCATCCCTAACCATTGTAATGCAGCCGAACTTCAAGCCCAGGGTGCATTGCTCCTCTCCGGAGGGAGAGATATGATTGAATGAACACAGATCTGTCCTTTGGCACCATGAAATTAAAGCATTTTGCCAGTAAGTTGCATAGGACAGCAACATTAGACTCAGGGTACCCCACACTGGACTTGCAGCACCCTTCCATAATTTTTGTGAATTGAGTGGCACCCAATTTCAAAAACTAATTTATATTTTACACTGCTTGCTTCTTTGTAGAGGGCCTGGCAGTGAGAACGGGGAATCATTCAGGTACAGACAAGCTCGAGCCTACATTTATCTGCTTATCTCCTAACCCCTTTCTTATCTCCTCACACCTTAAAGCACCTGGCAGCACCCTGGTTGAGAATCACTGGCATAGGGTGATGATTATATACCATGCTTCTGTTCCCCACTTCTACTGCCATAGGTGGAAGTGGGAACATCAAGAAGGGACAACAGCAAGGAAGCAATGCTTCTTCCAGCAGTACCACAAGCCAGACAAAGCCTCCCTGAGACCAAGCCAGTGATAGGATATGAGTTCCAAGCAGTTTCTCTCCCTCTCCCACCTGTCCAGCCATCACTGGTATTGGCTGGCAACCCCACTGCTGCACAGTCCTCCCTTAATGAAAGGAGATCTAGAGGCAGCAGCTGAGCCCCCCCCGGAACTTTTCCAATCATTCTACCAGAAACAATAGTTTTAGGGATGGACTTTTGTCTCTGTGCAGGGTCAGGTTCTGAACTCAATCTCAACTCTTGTCAGCTCCTCTTCCATGGGACCTTCCTGCAGATTGATTGAACAATCAGACCAGCCTGCAGGGCTGTGTGAAGCTTTGGTCCCTTATTCAATTCAGTGGAAATTTGGCCCAATTTGGTGGCCAAATCTCCAAATCTGAAATGAATCAGAGGACCCTTTAATCTCTCTGAATTGAATTGGAACCCTCTGAATCAATTCAGAGAGATTCAGAAAGATTTGGAGATTCTGACATAGCTTTAAATGTTTTTTCTACACACCACTAGGTAGCAGGGGCTTGTGAGTGCTGCTATGCTGGGGCACATGAGGGGTCCCACAGGAGCACAGGGGGGTCCCCAGCGCGCTCGGCAGCAGACCCAGAAGTGGACTAGAAGCACTTCCTGTCAACTTCTGGGTCCACCAGGGAGCATGCAGAGCCCACCCTTCCCCAGCTTGGTGACTGGTACCTGGGTCTGGAGGGGCACCCAGAGTCCCCCCGCAGATCACTGAGACGGGGAGGTGTGGGGGGGCCCTCCAGCACACTCTCTGGCAGACCCAGAAGTGGATCAGAAGTACTTCCAGTTCACTTCCGGTTTGCCGCCAAGCACATGGAGGGCCCCCCTGCACTCCTGTGGGACGCTTCATCTGCCCTAGAATTGCAGTGTTCACAAGCCACACCTGCTACCTCAAGGTATGTAGAAAAAAATTTTGAAGCTTTAGATTCGGCCAAATCAAATCAGGGACGGTGATCTGAATCAACTAATTGAATCACTGTCCCTGATTTGGGCCAAATCCAAATCAAATAGGGCCCGCTTTGCACATCCCTACTAGCCTGGAGCATTCAGAGGCCCCTGCAGGGTTTCATTAAGGGTGCTGTAACAGGAGGGGAGAACTAAGGTCACCATGCTCTCCCCTATCACCTCTTACTATGTCCAGTTCTTTTACAAAGCACCCTCCATTCTCACCAGCTACGTCTTTGATGTTAAATATGTATAATAGGGAGGCTGCCTCTTCGTCTCTCTGGACACGGTTTCCCTCCTGTAAATTAGCCCTGTTCCACTAATGGGTGTTCCTGAGCACCCCAGCCTTTTGGGCTATGCATGGCTTGAACCACCCCTGTACCATGCCCCAAGCCTCGCTGATGTACCAGATGTTGTTCAGTCTTATACTCTCTTTGGCTTTCTTTCCGCAACCCTGTCTCACAACCACTCCTCTCTGGGTGCTCGGGCTCCCCACAGCCCTTGTCTTGCAACCGTGCCTCTCTGGGTGCTCGTAGAATCATGGCCCCCCTGCTCGGGAGCTTCTTGTTGCCCCCTGCTCTGGGGTTCGGGGTCAGCACACCTCAATGTTGCATCCTTCCTGGTGCTCGGGTCAGCACACCCCAGTGCAGCACCTCTTCTGGCAGTTGGGTTGGCTCACCCCCTCAATGCTGCGCCCTCACTAATGCTTGGGTTGGCACACCCCTTTTGCAGTGGCTTCTCACATGTTCAGGGTCAGTGCACCCCAATACTGCACTATCTCTGGCACCCGGGTCTCCACACTGCCATGGACCCCCTATGAAGCCTCCTCCATCCCCTAATAGCCTCACCCAAACCTCCAGTTGTAAACAGCAAACACAAAACTCGAGCCCCTAGGCTATAACATAAACTTCTACCACTTAGCTAAAACATCACTCGAGCCACCCCCAAGGGTGCTCCATCCTTCACCCGTACCAACTGCTTGTGCATTTTGGCCTCTTCCCTTTTCTCACTCCAGCAGAGTTCCTTCTCCTGTAGCTGCCAGCAGGGAACTGCTTGCCTAGCCTCAGTCCTGGGAGTTATATAGGAGCCAAGCCCTACCCCTTCCGGTCAGCTGACTGCTGACAGAGGTGGGTCCCTGGCTACCTCCAGTTGCCCTAGCAACCTACATCTGGGCTTCTTCATTCCTACTACACAAGTAGCAGGCACATCAGTGCCCTGCTACAGGTGCTTACATAAGTTACATTTTTTGTGTGATCAGGCCCCCAAAAACACTCTACAGCCATGATTACAACACATGTGCATGGCTGCAGAGTGCTTTTAAAATGGCCAATCACATGAAAAATTAACCCTCCTCAAATGAGGTATTAGATGAACACATTCAAAAGCAGAGTACCTTAGGGAACTTGTATTTCCTTCAGGGTTAATTTTTCACATGGCTGTCAGTGGGGGAGAGAGGGCCCCTAAACATCGATAGGCACCCTAATGCCAGCCAATGATTAGAAAAAGTTAGTTAGCTGTGTTAAAAGCAGACAGAAAACAGGGATTAGGCACCTCCCTGTCCTGCCTTCTGCCTGTTAGTGGTTATTAACACCCTATGTGATGTGAGTAGCCCCAGTAAGATCAGTAGGACTGTTCATGTAGTAAAGACGTGAGGAAAGATGGCATAATGAGCAGAGTGCAAGAGGCTTTGGACAGTTTCCTTGACATTTCTGTGCTGCAATCAGCCAAACTAAATGGCAAAAACACAGAAATAAACCAGACAAAAAACAAAATCCACTCTAATATACAGAAGATCCCACAGTAAACCTAATGCTGCAGCTAGGATGAGCTTTCCTGAGCAAACAAATTCCCACCAGAAGCATTCCTTATGGTCCATTTCTTCTTTTTTCATATATGCCCAGAGAGCAGTCACCAAAGGCAGGTCCCTGACCAGGGACAGGAATCACTCACACTGCAATGTCCAGGCTACAACAGGAATTCCCAATGTGCACCAGCCCAATTTTACCTCCGTGGGGGCCAGTCAGCAGCGTGGGCTATATCTGAAGGCCAGGGGCAGACCAGAGGGAAAAGGGGCACCAAAGGAGCAGAGCGGGAAAGCCGAGGAGCCAGAAGTGTGGGTGAGCCTTTGGTCCGACCAGGAGGAGAAGGTAATACCCTTTCAGCAGGAGTAAAGAGGAGGGTAGCAGAGGCCAGCAGGGGAAGGGGATCCGGGAAAGATCTTTGGGAACCGTGGAGGTGAGGGATCTGCCTGAACTGCTTGCTGCGGCATTTTTTTTTCTCTGTACCTTTTATTTTTCCATTTCGCTTTGATCTTCCCCACGGCCTTGGTTTTGTGTTTGCAGCAAACACAAAACACAAAACTCAAGCCCTTAGTGCCAACTATAAGTAACTACGGCTTAGCTCTGCTTGAGAATGTTCACTCATTTGAAAACTGGTCCTTTTTTGCATTAAAGACCAGATGTTCAAATGGTGCCTCTTAAATTGCACCTTCCAAAATATGTACTCATTTGTATGACAGACATCTGCCTCTGTTTGTGCAAATAATCTTTCCATTTACAGCAGCTCATTCTTAATTTGTGTGGGCCAGTCCTTAGATGGAGTATCAGGGTGTTACATGAACTTGCTCCTAAAGTAGTGCTCTAACATAGAAATGCTGACTGGCACTTAAGTATAACAATGCTATTATAACAAAAATACCAAGACAACTTTATCTAAAGCAGGGGTGGGTAAAATGCAGATGCAGCCACCAGGCCATTCTATCCGGCCTGCGGGGCCCCTAAAAAATTTAGAAAATTAATATTTATCTGCCCCTAGCTACCTATCATGTGGCCCTCGATGGCTTGCCAAAACTCAGTAAGTGGCCCTCTGCCTAAAATAATTGCCTGCCCCTGATCTAAAGCAATGATAAAAGTGCCACTATAATAGAAGTACCTATAGTGTTCCATGCTTTCTAGCAAACAAATGTGTTCTTCCCTACTGATTTTTCTCTAAAAGATAATAATTGCTAGCAATAAGTTGGCTTATATCATCTTACTTAGTTGCCAAACCATAATCCATAAGAAATAGCTCATGCCAACAAAAATATTAAATCATTTTCACATTCTCAACTGTCTTTAATCTTTGGCCTTGAACAGAAAGTTATAGAAAAAGAAATACCACTTATGGGGAACTTATGTGCCCTGAGATTCTAAAAGCTGTTTGTTCTGGGGGACAGCAGTGGAAAGGACCCCAAACAATAAATGGGGACCCCCTGGATGGGAACTGCACCTAAAAAGGGAAGTAAACACAAAAATAAAACAAGAAAAACACTTACCGGCAACAGGACCCACGGTGCAGCTGGAACGAGGAAAGAAACCCACGCAGGTTGTAAGCCACGCCTTCATCCAGCTGAAGCCGACCAGTGATGTCATCGGCAACCACTGGCTAGTGGGAATAAAGCGGACCACTGGGAAAGGTGGAGAGAGCGGAACTGGGGAAGGCACCGATGCTGCCTGGGATACTTTCTGGGAGAGAGAGCCGGCAGGGACTTTCTGCTCCAGCAGAGGGCAGCTCGCCAATAGGGTCAAGGAGTCAGAAGAGGCTCTTGGTGCTGGCAGAGGCAGCAGCATGGGAGAGCTGGAAGAGGCTCTCTACACATTTGAAGGTGGGAGTGTTGGGGGCACCCAAGAGGCAGAGGAGTCTCTCCCTCTGGGACGTACCAGATGAGACCAGTGAGAGGGGCTGTAAAGCAAGAGAACAAGAGGCTGGGTGCCGACCCTTAATACAAGAAGCAGCCAGGCTTTTGGGGAGGTATTGCGAGGCACCAGAAGAGGGACGTCCCTAACAGGGGAGAAGAGGAGAGGTGCCACAGACCTCACAGGGAAGAGTAAAGGGGGAGATGACTTGGGGCGAGAGGCCACAGGCTACCCTGGCCATGCATAGGGCCTAACCCCTAGGGGGTTCATAGAGAGCAAAGGTGCCCTGTTCCCCTAGCAGAAGAACCAGGGAGGGGACCGTACAGGTTCCTTGTGATATAGTTGTGTTTTTGTTTCTTGTGTTCCCCCTTTTGGAGGTGTTGAGGAGTAGGGCAAGGCAATACAGACTAGATAGCTGCATCGGAGTTCTTTTGTACTCCACCTCTGTCTTGGGGGCATGGGTTAGGCATTGTGACTCGGGTGGAGTCTGTCTCGGGACCAGAGTGGGGGATCGTGGAGAACTCAAGGTTAACTGAGTCATCCTTGGGGAGCAGTACTCAGGATGGGAGAGGGCTACGAAGGCTACTGAAACCAGGAGTATGACAGTATTGGGAGTACAGCCAAGAAGACTCAGTGATCTGCCAAGGGTTGGCATGAGGCTGGGGTGTAGGGGAGGTGGAGCCCCACAGACAACCGCTGGATGGACTCCACGCTGCAGAGGAACCCTGGGTGGTCAGCCCCTGCACCAGTATAACATTCAAAGTCATGGCAGGTGAGACTGGGGTAGGCCACTCCAGGAATAAACATCTACTCAACAGCCTACAGGAGACCGTAGGGTGATCACTACTGGCCACTCAGGCCAGGGCCGCATGTGACCGGATGTTCGAGGCCAGGTGGTCACACTGTTAAAAAGGAGCCTTTTTCTAAATTACTGTTCAGATTCTTCAAAGCAGACAGCCAGGGCACATAAGTTGCTTGCAAACGTTAACCCCCACCCAAAAAAAACCACACACTTAACTGGAAGAAGCAGCGCATTACTTTGACCCAACTTAGCAACATTTATATAGATCAGACGCTTCAGTGGGGCTTTTCAGCGCTTTTAGCTAAAGCTAATTCAATCAGCTATTAGATAAAAGTGCCACAAAAGCCCCACTAAAGCACTCAATCTATACAGACATCCTTCAAGCTGGGTCTAACTAATGCTCTGCTTCTTCTGGGCATATGTTGGGCTCAGTTTTGGAGCACAGCAAGTTTAAAGTAAAGCACCATTTTTTAAAATGTCTGCAAGCAGCCATAGAGTACTGTAAAAATGGAGGATCCCACTCTAAGATAACCCTAGGTCAGGGGTGGGCAAAATACAGCCCATGGGCTGGATCCAGCCCACAAACTGATTGTATCTGGCCTGTAGGTCAGTAGCCGCCAAGTCATAGGATCCGGCCTGTAGGGAGCCAGCAGTTCCAGCTGGTGCAGTGTGTCAGGCAGGCACATCCCAACCCCATCCACAGCTTACACCAGCTCCTGCCACAAATATAGGAAGCAGCACAGGGTGCACACTGGCATCAGCTGTAGATGCTACTTGCAGGTTTCCACCAGGGTTCAGGGTGACTGCCTGGGACTGGAGCTAATGCTTTAATCTACAATGGGAACCAGCCATCTGTATCCACAGCTGATGTTGGTACCTGCTCGGCACCATTTCCAAGGCGTGGACTGAGAGCTGGGGTAAGCTGTGGGGCTGGCTGTGCTGTAGGTGTGGGATGGTTGGGGGGTGAGGAGGAGGGGAAAGAAGGGAGAAACAGAGACAGAGAGAGGTGGTCCTTCACCTAATGAGAAGTAGCAGGTGGTGATGGGCTCCAGGCAAAGCAGAACCTGGCAACAGGCACACTTGCTGCTTCTGGGGCCCTTCTGGCTGTGGCTGCCCAGAGGCCATGCTGGAGCACCTCCTCCTCACTGCCACCACCACCACCACACAGGCCCTGGGCAGCCTGGAGGTGGTGTGGAGCAATGGCAGCAGGGAGGAGCCACAGGGCAGCCCTGACTTGGGTTCCTGGCAGCCACAGCTGGACGGGCCCTGGAAGTGGTGAGCACACCTACTGCTGGGTCCTGCTTTTGCCTGGTGCCCAGCACTGGTCACTGCTGCTCATCATGGGCAGAGCCACCTTTCTCTGTCTCCCCCTTTCACCCCCTCCTTTCCCTCCCTCTTACCTGCCCAACCATCCTGCACCTACATCACAGTCCTGCAGCTTACACCAGTTCCCTGCCCATGTGCTGGAAACAGCACTAGGCAGGTGCTAGCATCAGCTGCAGATGTAGGCGGCTGGCTCCTGCTGGGGATTGGGGCATCTGCCTGAGCCCCTACTTGGGGTAGAAGGGCAGGCTGAAAGCTGAACCTACTACAGCTGCCACCTACACCCACAGCAGCTCTCCTCTGCCCCTTCCCTTCCCTTCCCTTCCATTTCTCTCTCCTGCAGCCCCATTCCACACTGCAAGGTTTGGTGAGCTATTGCAGGGGCATGGGGACTGCTGACCTGGCCTGCAACATCTCTCCAAAACTCTCTATGTGGTCTGCAGGCCCAAATAATTGCCCACCCCTGCACTAGGTGGATGTGGCATCAGACTTCAAGGCTGTAAGTTAGAAAGCCATAACAAACAGCCGTACCAGATCCCATCCCACCTCACATTAGGTTTCATTTTGCTGACAACCCATGGGGCCCTGCAGCACCCTGCTCACTCCCCCCTCTCAGGGCTGCATTTTAGCCTCAGCCAGAACTAGTCTCCTCTGCCTATGAAACAGGCCACCCCTGTCCCCAGGCTGTCACTAACAAGAGTCAGCAAAGCCTCATTCTCAAAAGCAGCCACATTAACTTTTACACAAATGTTCTAAAACAATCACTCAGAGCTGAAAATGTGCCTGCCAATTTTCAGCCCAAGGGCAATCTCTCCCCCATAAAAATGAACCCTCCCCTGAAAACCCTAGATGTAAAAATGACCCCTTATACTAGAATTGGTTGTGCAGTCTTAACTTTAAGTTTCACTGCCTGAAGCAGAAGGTTCATGAAGTTACACTCTGCTGAAGAAAAAACCCAAAAGATTTGTCATACTTTCAGATTTGAAGGAAAATAAAAAAGGTCCTATTTGAAGTTGAATGAATCAGTGGACCACTTTGAAAAATATCCCAAGTTACTAGCATATATTCAACATTTAAAAAAAAAATCTTTGATCATTTTGTAATGGCTCTTCAAACACTGCCTAAAAACTGTCCTTATATCTTGTTGAGAGTGAAAGAAGGGTGGTGATCATACAGTAGCAGACTACATCTCATTTGAACAGCCTAAATCTGCAGTTACTCCAAAGCTATCTGTGGACCTCTTTTAGATTTATTTCGATAGAAGTGAGGACAGAATTTGGCCCTAAATGATTTATATTGTCACTTTCAGATGTGTGTACACAGAAATCTTCATAGAAAACATAGGTTTAGTTGACTTCAGTCAAATACCTTGGTAAGGAGATATAACCCTGTTCTAAAAGTCTACTTGTATTTACAGTGAATGAAAGGAGACATAATCATAGAATGATGCCAGTCTTAGACAAAGAAAGTTAAATGGAAAGGCCTATAAAATCCATATTATAGATATGAAGTAAAAATATTTTCTGAATCAGTAAGACCTGAAGCTACATAAATCTGAGGTATAAGCTATTGCCATAATAGTCTTTCCCAAATCAGAATGTGTGTGAAGGTTCATACCCAACTCATCCATCTGAACAAATCTCCTCAGAAGAGTGTATCATTGTGACAATAAAGCAGGAAAGTGCAATAAAAGTATTACACCATTCATGGAAACTGAAAAACCTCTAAAATACTCCACTGTGTCACAAACTGTCAATTTATCACTTAATGCTTCCAAATCAGAATTAGAGACAGTGCTAATGAAAAACATCACAGCACAAGTGAACAATCTGCCAGGAACTGAACCAAAAAAAGGCAGAGTCAAAGCTGAAACACTGACAGCTCTAAAGGAATTAATAGGATTTTTTTGGTGCTCTGAACCAAAGTGATACTCCAGACAGTGAGGGAATGTTTGGAAATATGGCAATGAACTGTGTGAGGTTAAAGGTATAGTAATAAAGAAGAAGGAGAAAAATTCTTATAATTTAAATGAAACTCAGCAAAAATTACAAGTTATAAGAAATGTGTGTGTTAATGAGCAATCTGAGATTGCAGGCTTTTCCTAGGATATTGCTTCTGCATTTGATGCATACTAGCGATATGGCAATCTCTTTAAAATAAATGAATATTAGATAATCTTCAGAGGAATTTTGGAAATGGATTTAAACAAGTAGTCCTATTAGACAGCAGTAAATGAAGGATTAGCACATGGCTTCTTTGTGAGAGGTATTTGGAGTATACACGCATAGTGGGCATATCTATACGTGCAATTAATGCAAGGCAATAAACTCTGATGAATATTACATTGAAGTTTTTTGCTCCTGGGTGCCACATTTGCATGGGCACCTAGGACTGCAGCACATTGAGCCAGGTTGGAGCAGCCCTGGCTGGCAGGGGCCCAGGTGGTGAGCTTGCCAGCCTGGGGCTGCTCCAACCCGGCTCAGTGTCTGGGTTGGAGCAGCCCCAGGGGGGGTGGCTAGGTCTTGGAGATGCTCCAGTGCGGGGTACCCTCATGCCCCATCCAGCCCTGTCAGCATCTATATGTGCATTGCTGCACACTAAAGAATCCCACAGCAGGATAGTAGGGCTGTGCAAAGCTTTGATCACTGATTCAATTTGGCAGAGATTTGGCCCGATTCAGTAGCCGAATCTCTGAATCCGAATCGAATCAGCGGACCCTTTAAACCCTCCAAATCGAATCGGAACCCTCCGAATCAATTCAGAGAGATTCATAGAAATTCAGCGATTTGGATATAGACACAGCTTTAAATGTTTTTTCTACATACCTCTAGGTAGCAGGTGGCTTGTCAATGTTGTGATGCTGGGGCACATGAAGTGTCCCACAGAAGCATGGGGGGCTCCCCAGGGCACTCAGCAGCTGATGCAGAAGTGGAGCAGAAGCACTTCCAGTCCACTTCCGGGTCTGCCGGAGAGCATGCTGGGGGGGCCCCCCGCACCCTTCCAGCTTGGTGACTGGTGCCTCCTGAGTCTGGGGGGCACCTAGGATCCCCCCACAGTTGATTGTTGAGCCAGGGGGCACAGGAAGGCCCACCTGTGCACTCCCCAGTGGACCCAGAAGTGGACCAGAAATACTTCCAGTCCATTTCCAGGTTTACCACCGAGCATGTGGAGGGCTCCCCCACACTCCTGTGGGATACTCCATGTGCACCAGCATCACAGCATTCACAAGCTGTGCTGGTACCTTGAGAAACGTAGAAAAAACATTTAAAACTGTGTTTGTGCCCAAATCGCTGATTCTCTGAATCAACATCAAATCTCCAGATTCGGATTCAGCCACATTGAATCAGGGACACTGATCCAAATCAACAATTTGAATCACTGTCCCTGATTTGGTCCGAATGCAGATTGAATAGGACCTGCTATGCACACTCCTACAGGACAGTACTTGTATTTACAAGTACTATCCTGAGGCAGAGTTTATTATTTTACTGCAGCCTAATAAGACTTCAAGATAGTAAGACTTTTCTGCTGACCTATTAGTCAGCTCAATAGTAAACCTCTTGTGTAGATGTACTGTAGTAAGACCTGGGCTGAAAGGCCACACTAGGGTGGGGCCAGGTGCCACAATCTCAATAGGCATCCATCATGACTTGATATAAATATGAAGGATATCAGGAGGTGGTACCTGACCATATGGTACTCATTGAGACAGCTTCAGATCTCAATGTCCATGAGTCTTTTGTCGGGTATCCCCGTCCCCTGTGGACCTGACGGACGCCGCCTGCCACTGGCCTAGGGTGTTATCAGCTATAATTGGGGATCTTACACATGTATGTTTCTCCTGCCATGACTTGATGTTAATGGAGTTGGTTCATATACCTTCACGTGTAGTCCAATTATTAGTCTCACCGGCGTCCCACGAGGTCCCGAGTTTCTGAGGGCTCCGCCACCCCTACACCCTTGCCCGTTCCACTGGGTGGTGGCCAGCCAGCTGGTCCGGCCATGTGTCCTCAGTTCCTCCCAAACAATCAACAAAAGAAAGGTCAATAAAAGCAAACATGAAAACTGAGAAGGCTCTCCTGGCCTATGTCGCTGCTCCTGCAGCCACACTCTGCAGCAAACCTGACCTTCGTGGGGTCAGTCACCCTTTGTTGGCTTTCTCTCTTCCTCTGAGAGCCCCTTGTAGAGCTTGAGACGATTTCTTTTAGCAGCTTAAGTCCACTATTGGGCTGAGCCACTCTTACATACACTACGGTAACTGAAAGTCAAGAGTGCCCCTCTATTAGGGTTATTATGGTACCCTTCTCACGGGGCTCAGCCAGCTCCTGGCCAATAAACAAACAGTTCTACTCCCTACAGGGGCCAGTAAACTGGGTTCCAAAACCTTGCTGGGGCTTTGCTCTCTGCCAGAGGCTCCTACCAGCACTCAATGTTGCTTTCAGCATTCCCTGCAGCGTGTGCCAGCTTGCACCACCTCCTCCTCCTCCTCTTTCTGGTTCTGCGTTGTTGCTTCCTGCCTGTCCCGGGCTTTTCTTTATACTGGCAGGGAAATATCGGCTCCCGACACACCTGGGTAAGGGGAATCTCTGCTGGGCTCCTTGGGGCTGCAGACCCGGGGCCACTAAACCTTTGATTAGCCCGTACGTTTTGGGCTCCTTCTCTCTCTTACACTCCCCTACACCCTACTCCTTTTCCACTTGGGTGTTCTGTTGGTAATTGGGGTAGGCTTTCCTAAGCACCTGACCTCATGTGCTAGGTAAAAAGGTCCTTTGAAAGAAGAAAACCAAGCGGCCTGGGATCAACATGACTTGGCTAAGCCTGGAGGTCCTTATGAGGGTCTGCGGCCAATGGCATCTGGGCCATGTAAAAAATAAACAAACCAAAAGTACTTAAATAACAGTGCTTGTGTCTACTTCAGGCCTTGCCTCGGCCCAGCAGTATGCCAGCTACCTTCCTTCAAGCAGTTGAGACACCCTGCTATGAACCTAATCCAAGTGGGCTGGCCTGTCTCAGGCCAAAACCTTTGGGTAGCCTAAGGTAACGGGTATTACAAAACCCTCTGGGGCCCCTGCTGGCACCTGACCTCCAGTGTCTGCACGGCAGTCAGGATTCTGCAGAGGGAGCCACAGTCAAGCTAAAACTTCTAGCAGTTTCAAAAAAGGTAAAACTTCACCAATTCCGGAAGAACTACTTCTATAGCTATCTGTAGTTACGTCCCTATATGCAAGTTACTACAAGTATGTTTATTTTTAAGTCAGTGGGCATGTCTACACGTGCATTAAAGCACTTTTTCTAATGTGCATTAAATTTAGTACCTCTAATGTGAGGTACTAAATAAATACACATTAGGCTACCTTAATGCACAGTAACAAATGCACACAATTCTTAAATTATGTTTAATGCACAGTAGCTATTTTACTGGGTATTAGCATAATTGTGTTACCATAATGCACTAGGCTACTGTGCATTAAAGCACATGTGCAAATGCACCCAGTGTTTTCAAATTTGCTTCTCAATTCCATGTGGGGCAGAGGGCAAGTGGGCTACCTAACCACCCAGATTTATTTTCCCTGCTGTAGCAGTGGGAGGGGGACAAATTCAATGCAAACCTCCAATACTTAGATTTTATACCTGGAACATTATAACAAATTTATAATTTTCCATATATTGAATCAAATTATCAGGCAGTAATCTGACAATCAGGTTTGTCTTGTATTCAAGTAAATACAGTATTTATCTTGTAGTTGTACTTTAAATGTGACAGGTGTTTTCCAGACCCAAAGAAGGATGTAGAGCAGGCTTGTCCAACATAAGGCCCGTGGGCCACCAAGCAGCCCGCCAAGCTGTTTTCTGAGTCCCGCAGTGCTGCAATGGGAAATGAAAGTAAACACTGTTCACTTTCATTCCCACCCCTTGTCCCTCCCCCAAACCCTCAGCAGATTCCTAATGGCTGCTGAAGGGCTGGGGAAGGGACAAGGTTCCCACACGCACCGCGTCAGCTTCACATTGCTGATGTGGTGGTGTGGGAAGAGGAGTAGCCATGTGCCTGTTGGGACAGCAGGAGCCCGGCCAGAGCAGCAGGGGCTGGCTGCACTTTTCCCCTACCTGTGCTGGTCAGTCCTGAGCGCACATGGCTCTGCCGCCGCCTCTGCTGGCTGATGCCGACCCGAGCAGGTCTGTCCCATCCGGAGCAGCATGCAACTGAAGCCAGCTTCCCATGTGCTGCTGGGGATGGGAGGAGCTTGGCCAGGTCAGCACTGGCCAGCAGAAGTGGCAGCTGTGGCAGAAAGCCACCTTGGTTTCTCCCTGAAATCTCTGCCCTGTGACAATGTGATAAAATCTCTGTGCTGTGACCATTTGAGTAGGGTGGGCTCAGCAGAGGAGACCACATCCTTATCCTGTCTCTTTAGGTAACTTGAGCTGGCTGCAGTCCTGAGGGAGGGGGGAAACCTGCTCCCTCTGCCTATGTGACTGGCATCAGCCACCTGGGTGCATCTACCTGGTGGGCTGGAATCTGCCTGGTAACAGGTGATGTATTTCAAATTGGTTGGCTGACAGCCAACCGGGGCTGGCCTCCACTGGACCAGGTAAATGAGGTCACAGGGGCTATATAAGTTAGGACGGGTGAGGAGGCGGTCTCTTCGGCCATGAGGTGAGGCAGCAGCCATGCGGGGGACACAGAGAAGCTTTACCATCTAAAATTGGCTCTCTCCCCCAAACTCATGAGCTAGAAACCTCCTGCCTCCAGAGGGGAAACTTCACCAGCCTCTGGAAGATGCTTGTGAGTAAGCTATTCAAGATCTGATTAGATATCTAGCTGGCAGTAACTTAGATGCGTGATCAAAAGGCTACCTCAGCCAGACTGTTTGCTCTTTAGGATTTCTAGGATATTGCTCAATCTGGTACCCTACTTTCACCCTACCCCTGTAATCAATAAAGTCGTCCTTTGTGACCGGTGTGGGAGACTTATTGAGGGGGGGGTCTAAATTAGCCTAAGAGACCCCTTAGGTCTGTGGACTAAGGGAGACTGTACTTTTTGCCCCCAGACTTGGGGAAGTGCCCCAAGTGCCTGTACTGGGTCAAGTACCCGTAGGACATTAGGCCTGTGTTTCCCCAAGGACACAGGGCCGGGAGTGAGTCCATTCTTGGGGTGGTGGCGGCGACGTTACCCCCAGGCTAGCGTATGTGCTCCAGGAAGGGGTCAGGCCGGACATAAGGCGCCTCTAGGGAGGCATTCGGAGCCTGGCAGGTGGTCGGGCACAGGGAGGTGAGCGGCTCAATGCAGGAGCGCCCCCTACTGGCCCGCCACAGCGGCAGCGCCATGTGCTGCTCGGGACTGACTGGCGCAAGTAGGGGGAAAATGCAGCTCAGCCCCTGCTGCTCCAGCCGGATTCGTCCTGTCCCGAGCGGCACACGTCTCCGCCGCTGCTTCTACTGGCTGGTGCAGACCTGGCTGGGCTCCTCCCGTTCCCATTAGCACATGGGAAGCCAGCTTCATCTGTGTGCTGCTCCGGATGGGACAGATGTGCCCGGGTCAGCACCAGCCAGCAGAAGCGGCAGCGGAGTCATGTGCCACTCAGGACTGACCAGCGCAGGTAGGAGGAAAGTGCAGCTGAGCCCCTGCTGCTCCGGCTGGGCTCATCCTGAGGTTCATTTAATGTTTGTAAAATGCTTGGAGAGCCCCACATAGATGCACTGCAAAGAAATGCAAAATATATTTTGACTTATTTGGTTGGCACCTTGGGCTGAGATTTTCAAACTAAGTCAAAAGACCAACTTCCATTAAAATGAATGTGATTTAGAGGGCTCCAAATCTTTTATGACAACTTTGTAACATGCCTATCTACCCCTTTTTGCAAATCCCAGCCATAGTTTGGAAGCTCAGCCAAAGAACATAAGAGCTTCTGAACATAACAGCATAAAAAGTGCCATGCTTGGTCAGCCCCATGGTCCATCTAGCTCAGTATCCTGTCCTGAACAGTGGCAGAGGTGGATGCTACAGAGGGAGAGTTTTGAACCTGTTAGACCCATTTCATTGTCACCTCCTGCAACCTCATTGGTGTCAAAGGTCACGTGACATCACTTCCTGATGTGATACCACTTCCAGTGAGGTCTTTGAATATGGCTTGCCGGCCCACTGGGTGATAAAAAGTTCATGATCCAGCCCCACATTCAAAAAGGTTGGACACCCCGATGTAGAGGAAAAAGAACAAAATCTATTTTAAATATTTAATGTTGAGATGACTGCCTTCATTTCTCTGACCTTATAGCAATCCAAGATAGGTGGTAGACACCTCCAAAATAGCTTACAAAGTCACTTCAAAGGCCTCAGCAAGACCTTAGAGTAGTTATGTGACTTATACAGTAAAATGTACTAAAAGAATTAAAACTCTAGAGTTTTTTCAAACTGCAGCACAGGAAAAACTTACCAATCAGCAGCAGGACTCTGAAGCCATCTTTTGGAGACTTAAGAAGACAGAACTATGTTTTTTCTCCATGCTCAATTCAGATTTGAAGTAGTTCTTTTTTTTGCAATCACAAGTCTAACACCGTATTTTAAAAATGAAATTTTAAAAAGCAAGGCAAAAAAACAGAACTTGCAAGCACTCACATGGGAAGATTTTTACTCATACTGGGCATGTCTACACAAGCATTAATGTGTCATTGTTACTGTGTGTTTAGAACCTGTAATAACAATGGGCAATAATAACTGGCATTACTGCACAGTGGTTTCGGTGCACGGTCATTTAGTTATGCTAACGCGCGGTAGACTAATTCTACTGTGCATTAGCATGGATTTTGCTATGATGTGCTAATGCGCAGTAAAATTAGTCTACTGCACGTTTAGTGTCTTGTACAGATGATTTTTAAAAGTGGCTTGTTCTGTCATAACTGATAAGGAAGTGGTGATATTGTTCTCAGGGTAATATCAGGGATTCTTGCTCTGTGAAAAGTGTAGGCTAGGTAGGTCTCCAGCTTGCAATTACTTCTTAGTTTCCAGGAACTCATGGCATGTCCCAACAAATTCACACTGGAATTATAACATAGCTAAAGATAGTGCTGCAGATAAAGAAAGGTAACAGCGAGACACATTCACCAGACAGCAAGATTGAACAAACCAAAATAAAAGAAAAGCGCATTTCAAACAAAGGTCCCAGTCCTGATGTAATAGCTTAATGTTCTGCATTGTGAATAACCTCATTTAAGTAGATGAGATTATTAACAGGGTGTAAAATAAAACATATAACTAAATCTTTTCAGGATCAGGGTCAACTTTTTTTCTGAAGAGTGGGAAAAGCTTGAGGTTAGTTCTTGGAAACAGCTTTAGAACGTGTAACTCTATATAAAATTGCTACATCGCTTTGCTTATCAAATGAATGTTAAGCCATTCAAATAAGAGATGATTTATCTTTTTACCTTCAGTTTGTGTAAAATTGTAGAACAAGAAAACAAATATTCCTGAATATTCCAGCATTAGCGTAAAATATTCTTATATTAATCAAGTTAATTTCTTGAAAGTTAAAATGGTACCTGTTTATTTAACTTAAGAGTTCTATACTGTTGTCTCACCTATTAAATCCCTGCTGCCAGGCAGAATTTGCTCTCCCTCAGCCAGTAAGCTGCAATCCCTTACAAACAGACTGAATGGAAAACAGTTTCTATTATTACCTCAGTTTATGACCTTAGACGTGGCAAGAAGTAAATCTTCCTATCTCACCTCAAGCTAATTCAGCATGAAGTATATGAGACAAGAATTTATTGTTCAATTTGCAGCTTGCTGATTGAAGAGCAACATATTCATTTCAGGAGCAGGGTCTAATTTTAAATCAGTATTGAAGGTGCCGTGAAAATGAGAATGCTGGGATACACAATAGGACTTTTCAAGAGCAACCCAAGTATAGTTCTTGAACTACAATGCCTAAAAGATAAAAGGAACCATGGAAGAGGTTTTACTGATGTAAACAGTACCTATCGTAATAGTGAAATTATTCATCCATCACTTGTTATCATGGATGTAGCACCAAGCTTTTCATTTCAGTCAAACACTTTAAAGCTCTGTTGAAGGAGAAAACAGACTTTAACCCATAAGATGCTGGAGTCCTTTGCAATTTGAAGCTGGAGGCCGCAACAACATTTTAAATGGCTGTCTCTAGAAATCAGTGGAACATCTGGCAATACCAGCATAGGTAAGTCAGTGCCATGTTTAGTGACAGATGTTGCTTGAGAGTCACACTTTTAAGGATATTTAAGTGCTTAAAGATAGAGATACAATCTGACTGTTTTTTAGTTAGGCACCTAAGCACATAACTCCTCTTAATTACTCACTAGGCACATATCTGCATTTTAAGGCACTAAACCCCTCTTTTAAAATCTGGGTCTTGGTCTCTGGGGCAAATCATGTTCTTCCCCCACACTGCAGAAAACCTGCAGTTGGCACTTGAACCACTGTAATCCTAAAGGTGGGATGTAGAATGTGGAAAGCACCAAAGCCTGACCTCTCTCACATATACAGAGCCTTCATATAAGGATTATTTCCAGCATGCTTTTTCCCAGCATGACTCTGGCCTTTACATTAGCCAGAGCCTTTCTGATCTATTATTCTAACAGCCATTTCTACTGCAACAACAAAAGTGATAGGTTGCCTTGATTTAAAAAGCTGCAAGCACATGATGCAACCCCTAAAATTGATATAGTCTCCACGAGCAGTGAACTTGACTCTAAGTGAGTCAGCAGCAGGTTTCTCATGCTTTCCGGTACCTACCTTAGGCACAGCCTGCTCTTTTCTCACACTTTTCAATGCTCAGCCTGCCTGCTTGCATGCAGCTGCCATGTCACAATTTGCTTCAAGCTTTAGGCCTTGAGCTTCACCTCTCTGCTCATGAGTCCATGACCTCACTATACAAGTCAAGTATGAAAGCTTCCATATACATACAGTGTAACAACACTTTTGCAATATCATGAGAACAAGACAGTAGACATGTGCACAGTGGGCTGTATTCGAATCAGATTTGACTTGATTCAGGGGACAGTGATTCAATTTGTTGATTCAGATCACTGTCCTAATTTGATTCGGCCAAATCTGAATCCAAACATTTGATTCTGATTTGGAGAATTATCAATTCAGCCATAGATACAGCTTTAAATGTTTTTTCTATATACCTCAAGGTACCAGGTGTGGCTCTGCAGTAGACCTGGAAGTGTACCAGAAGTGCTTCTGGTCTACTTCCAGGTCCGCTTCTGAGTGTTTTGGGGGGCCGGCCCCCTGTGCTCCTGTGGGATGCTCCATCCATCCCAGCATCACAACATTCACGAGCCAGCCGGTACCTTGAGGTATGCAGAAAAAAACATATACAAAGCTGTGTCTATGTCCAAATCGTCGATTCTCTCTGAATCTCTCCGAATTGATTCAGAGGGTTCCAATTCGATTCAGAGAGGTTAAAGGGTCTCTTGATTCGATTAGGATTTGGAGATTTGGCTGCCAAACTGAATTAATGACCGAAGCTTTGCACAGCCCAATGAGAAAGCCTTGGTAAAATGGAATAGGTTGATTTGTATGCAACAAAATGAGAAGAGTGTTGTTTGGTAGATGTGTCACCATAAATGTGTGATATATGACCTTGATTCACTCTCCTGTCTGACTTCTCTAGAGTTATAGTTGAGTTTGAGTGTTGTTATATCCACAAGGCAGGCAACGTTCTTTGGGTTGATGTGATATCTTTTATTAGACCAACTGAGCACTTGAAAAAAAGTTCTTTGCAAACTTTCAGGCGCAATCACCCTTCTTCAGGCATAGGGAGTCCTTCCTGTTCTGAGATTTCATAGATTTCATAGACATCAGGGCTGGAAGGGACCTCGAGAGATCATCGAGTCCAGCCCCCTGCCCAAAGGGCAGGAAGTCAGCTGGGGTCATAGG
>NW_017728943.1:52680016-52682068 GCF_001723895.1 Crocodylus porosus | reverse complement strand
TGATCATGCGCGTGGCTCTCCTCTGGACTCTCTCAAGCTTCTCCACATCCTTTTTGAATTGTGGAGCCCAAAACTGGATGCAGTACTCCAGCTGCAATCTCCAAGGAATGCCTGCCTATGTTCTTAGACCAACATGGCTACAACCAAAAACCCAGTGTCGCAGAGCACTTAGGTGCCCTGTGCCTGAAAGCAGCGGGAGAGGTGGAGGCTTAGCTGCCAGGCACCAGGGCAGCGCAGGTGCTGGTTGCTAGGGCAACCAGTGAAACCAACTGACAGGAAGGGGCAGGGCTTAGTCCTTCTTGAGCCCAGGCAGGAGGCCAGAAGGGCAGTTCCCCTCTGGCAACTGAGGGAGGAGGAACTCGGCTGGTACAGACAAAGCAGAGAACTCTGATGATGGGAACATCCTCTGGTCACTGCTGGGGTTGGAGCGCTCTCTCTCTGTCTGGTAGGGATTGAATGTTGTTTGACCTGACAGTCTAGCTTTTATGTTGTAGCCCGGGGCCTTTGTGTCCTGTGTTTACTGTTTACCAGAGGACCAGGTGAGGCTATTAGGGAATGGAGGAGGCCTCATAGGAGCTCCACAGTAGCGTGGGAACCCTGGCACCAGAGGGGGCACAGCATTTTAGGGGGGCAGTGAAGAGCCCCAGAGCAAGAGGGGGCAGTGAGAAGCCCCAGAAGTAAAAGAGAGGGCCAAGGCATAATAGGGCCCAGGTCAAACCACATCAGTACCATCTGTGGGGCTTGGGCTGTGGTGTAGGGGAGGAAAAGGAGCCACAGGTAGCGCCCCCTGGCACCGGGGCGCATAAAATGGGCAGCCTCCCGCTAATTACATCAGTCAATTAATCAATTAAGATCAAGGCATGGCAGGCAAGTAAGCAGGCAGTTGGTCCATAACAGGAGGGCAGAGTCACTCCTAGAAAGGCTCCGATAGCGATACTCCTGTCACACCCGGTTATATCCATGATGGTCCAGGAAATATACAAGAGGAAAGTTTTCTTTGTGATATCTTTCACTGAACCACCTATATAGTTGCAGTGGTGTAACTAAGGTGGGGCATCAGGGCAACCGCCCCAGTCACCAACTTTGGTGGGGCAGTGTCATGTGCCAAGGCGTAGACAGTCTGCCTAGCAGTGGGTGGTGGCTAACATGAACCAATAGCCAGAAATCTGAAGGAAATGTGGGTCAAAGCCAGGGGCTCAGAGTCCAAATCAAAGCTGAAATGACAGGCAAGGCAAGGTCAGGAAGTAAGCTGTGTCATGTCCAGGGAGAGCTGAGTTCCAAACAGTCCAAGTCATGAGGAAGAGGCGGAGTCAGCAATGGGTGGTCATATCTGTCATCAGGTACAGAGTAAGGGGGCAACAAAGCAGTCCAAGGGCAGCAAGAGCCTTATTGTTCAGACAACTTCCACAGGAAACAGGAAGACATATATGGGTGGGAGGATCCAATCAGCTGAGAGGTCTGAATCAATCAGATGCGAACAGTAGGAAATCTTTCCAAGTACGGCCCTTTTCCTGGTCATTCCACCTTTGTCCGTGAGCTATGGCCTGGTTGAAGGCTGAGCTGGTGTTCAGTCTCTGAGCTTCTTCTTCAAGTATTCAGGGCCAGGCTCTGCTTGGGGATGGGGTAAATGGTAGCAAGTGAAAGTCACCACTGCCCTTGTGCTCTGGGTGCCTGGCTGTGTTGCTATGTTCTGTATAGTTGAGAGATGCAGTTCTGGGTGCCTGTGATGAGTTAAAGCAGTGGCACTTAACCTTTTGGTCCCACAGATCAGATCAGAGTCCTGGATTGATTCCTGTGAACCAGGATTGGGCCCTGGAGCCAGGCACTACCCCCTCCCACCCCTGTGTGCTTGGATTGGTCCCCAGGGGCCTGGCACCACCCCCTCCCACCTCAGCATCCTGAGATTCAGTCCCAGGGGCCTGGTGCCATCTCCTCCTGCCAGGATTGGTCCCGGGAGGCCTGGCACTGCCCCGTCCCACCCTATAACACCACAATTGGGTCCTGGGGGCCTGGCTGCATTTCTGCCTGGCTCTCTGTGATGGGATTGGGTAT
>NW_017728943.1:52667084-52680005 GCF_001723895.1 Crocodylus porosus | reverse complement strand
CCCACCCCTGTGTGCTTGGATTGGTCCCCAGGGGCCTGGCACCACCCCCTCCCACCTCAGCATCCTGAGATTCAGTCCCAGGGGCCTGGTGCCATCTCCTCCTGCCAGGATTGGTCCCGGGAGGCCTGGCACTGCCCCGTCCCACCCTATAACACCACAATTGGGTCCTGGGGGCCTGGCTGCATTTCTGCCTGGCTCTCTGTGATGGGATTGGGTATGTGATTCAGTGTACAATCCCTGGGACTCCCCCAGGGTCTGGAAATTTGGAGGTGGGCATGTGGTGCCACTGTTCTCCCACCTCCAAATTTCCAAACACACCAGACCTGGCCTGTGGGTCAGAGGTTGAGCATGCATGAGTTAAAGTACTGAGTTTTCAAGATTTCAGAATGGATGTTGGTTTAAGAGATGGGCTAAAAAACAGCGTTCCTAATTTAGCATATTGGGTTTGAAATGAACACCAAATAATTAAACACTTCTCAAGTGGTTACATCTACAAAGCACCGTGCAATAATTAACCATTTACCGAAGGGCAAAAAAGTTTGGCTGGATTTTGGGTCATACATACTTACATTGGAAAGACCATAGAATTCAAACAAACAAATAATAAAGCCACCAAAAATGTTCATCTAAGCCAGACCTTCAAAAAGAACATAAACATCGGGATGCCAACAAATGTGAAGCATAAGTGGCCCAAACAATTTACAAAATCTGGTTTAGCTTAGTCCAGAAATGTAAACATATAACTCCTGGAGCTCCCAGAGGAGCTGGAATTTGGGGGCAAGGCAAACAGGGGTGGGGTCTGCCACCAAATTTCCTGCTAGAGAGTCCCAATGGGCATGCATGTCATTGATGGAGGGGAGGGAACAACAGCTGTGTTAGCCTCCACCACCGCTGCCATTCACCCTCCAATATCTGCTTGCCCCACCGCTGCCACTGGGCCTAGATACAGTTCAGGGGCACAGGTGAGTTCGATACCCCTAATCTAGTCTCCTTTTATGGCAAAACAATATGGCAATAGCCTGTAAGTGAGAACATGTAGGAAGCAGTCCTGGAGTCCAATATTGCAGTATGCAGAGCCCTATAGTTTTCAGGGGGAATCATGGGATACAATTGTTTGGCTGCAGGTTCCAGGACTAGGGTTCTAACACTGTATTACAGAGATGCTGGGTTTGTAGCCTTGGCCACTGATCAAGTCTTTCAGCCTCCGTGTACCTCAGTTTCCCTATTGATAATGATATCAGCATCCATTCATGAAGCACTTCAAGATCTACAGAGCCGTAAGATTAACAGTGCTTTTTTTCATCTTAAAAGCCCACTTGAGTCATCAGTTTAGGTTGATATGTCAAATGCACCCATGAATTTTCAAAATGTATACCACTTTTGAAGTATCCACTTCTTTAGAAAAGGATAAAGGCAGCAGGTTTCATACAGAACTGGATCCTTACCTATTTAAGGATTGTTGACCTTAACCTTCTTCAGAGATGAGACAAAAGGTCATACAAAAATCTTTCAAATGTGACTTACAGCTAATTTCTCAACATTTTAATCTCAAAAGCTGCCTCTTGTCTTTCCCAAATATAACTATAAATAGTCTTTTCTGTCCACAGGCCAGGTATACAAAATCTGAAGCAGAAATGGCTATTCTTGATAATTTGGGGGACCTTAGATTATGCAAAGGGGATCATAGTTTCTTCATAGTCAGAAATATTTTTTAAATGACATATGGTGGGAAGGGTGGCATATGATCCCATTTTTTAACTGCAGAATGAACCCATGCAATAGAAGACAAGGCAGCCATTTGATTCACCACATCTTTACTTAATCAACATTGATTTTACATGACACTTCAGTCAGGAGGCAAGCCCTTAAGTGCCCCAAGAGTTTTGGTGTTGATTTGAAGTGTGGCCTCCTTGCTGATTTTTAACCCTCTGCATGTATTATAAAATGAACAGCCAGCTGCACTGTTCTGAAACATGACTTGGAGCAGAGCGCTGAAGCCCTTACATGTAACCACTTCTGAGGTACCAAACACTCCCATATTTCATTGCTCAGCACCTTTGAAAATCAGGTACTATAGTTACAAACACTTTGTAAAGGCAGATAGACAAAAAATAAAACACATTCTTCTGGCTGTGATTTCATTCCAGTTCTTTCCGTTCTGATTTGCTTCATGCCTGTTTGTCTGTAAAACAAAAGCCATATTTGCTGATGAAAAATGCTTTCTTTTTAAAGAAAGTATGCACTTTATTAATAGACTCACAATAAGGAAACAATACCCATGCATCCTGATAACATCCTATACATTCCCCATACCATTCCACACACAGTCACGTTGCTCAGTGCCAGTTTTTAAAGGCATTGCTGGAAGGCTTGTCTTCAATTAGAGAAATAGACATGATACATGTAATGACCAAAAGAAAACCAAAAGAGGGGAAATCAAATTCTCCCAAGGAAACTGATGTTAGCTTCAGGATTTCAGAAGGTTTATAATGACAAGTAGTGAATAAAAAGCAATGTCCTCTGAAATGTTGTATGGTAGGTAAGTAGCACTAGAGGGCACTATAGTAATTTCCAAAACTGTTATTGGTCAAACCTAGAAGGCAGACTCAGATCTAGTTACATGTGGCAGTGCCATTACTCACTGTTGTCTGAGAGTTCACATGGAGATTCATCACAATGTAAACCCATCTGAGAAACATAGCCATTTCTTCAGAGATTACAATATAACCTGTCAAAGTTGAGTTAGGGATTCTTCAATAGGCCAGTTCTGGAACACAGTGTCTGAGTTTATCTCGGTGGCTTTCATTTCATAGATTTAAGACATACTGAAAGAGCAGTTGCAAAAGTCATTATAATCCATTCCACTCAGGCTAAAAATATTCATGAATGTTGTTATCGAACAGGTATAGAAACTAAATCAACAATCTAGATTATCTTTCCTCAAACTGCAAAAGCGAATAGATTATACTATGAATAATGGCCAACATTTTCAAATGTGGATGCCTAAAATGAGGTACCTCAATCCATACCCACGTGCCTCAATATCAATATGTAAGTGCTTAATTTTCAAAGAAACTAAAGAAACTCTGTTCCCATTGACATAAATATAGTCTCACCAGTATAAATTAGATGAGAATTTGGCAGAATAATCATAAATCAGGTCACAGTTATAAGACTGGAAAAGAAACAACTTTATCATATGGTAGGGGGCCAGAGGGAAATATGAAGAATTTGGAGTCTAGTAATTGAATGTCTTGATGGAATACTGTGGTCTCTGATTTGTGTGACCCCAAGATATGCTTGCTTAATGACTTTTTTGAAATGGGATTAAATTGTTTGCAGGATAAATTTGTTGAAATAGCTTTATCCATTGCTGTACTTTACATGACCTTGCATTGAATCAAAGAATCAGCTCCAAGCTTCAAGGAATAAAAAAAAATGCAAATAGGAACATACTTTCAGTCAGTAGTACTTTAAAAAGTATTGTCACAAACCCCCCACATCCAAGTGCACATGTCTTCATATGCTGGTCAAGCTAGGAACAGGTGTTTATCCCTGGATAAGTTGTGCCTGTGTTTGTCCTGGAAGCAAAATATCCCAGGTTTGGTGTGTACACATATCACCCTTTAATCAGGGTTTAATGAGAGGCTGAATGCAGTGCTGCTTTTCTCTCATTGATTCAATAATGCAATCCTGGGGTGACTATTCAGACATACTTGGCAATATCCTGAGATAAACTGTTAGTACATTTTATCCAGTAATTTTGTTTTCAGATTTATGCCGGGACAATGGACATGCGTGTCTGAATGATTCAACTTTGTCTTGGGATACAATGATTTATCCTAGAATAAATACAGCATCCATTTGCAGCCTCAAGGTCAAATGCATAGTCAGATACCTGCATGCTTGTGAAGACTGGGTACATACAGATGTAGTAAGCATGGACATTTTTAAACATGCTCCAGAGGGGGAGGGAAAAGCACTTTAATTAGAGTGGCTCCAAGAGTGGTGGCTGCCTTTTTAATATTCTTCCCCCACCCCAACGGTTACCTACCATCAGACACAGTTATCTAAATCAGTGGTGCTCCACTTAACGGCCCATGAGGATTGGCAACAGGAAGCTAAACCCAGTGCGTCCCCTTCCCTAGCCTGCACTATGCTACGGATCCTCTACACAGCTCTCCCTGTTCTCCCTCTCATCCCTCCCCTATGACTGTCTCTGTTTACCAGAGGTCAGTTTTCTTCTTCTCTCCCTCCCCTCCCTCTGACATTGGCAGCCACCTCCTTCCCTCTGGTCTCCTTCCCTTTGCTGGAGGGGAGAGATGGCCTGCAGTGCAGCTGGGTCACAGGCAGCTGGCCCGCCACTAAAAGATTGAGCTCCACTGAATTAAATCATCCTAATAGTAATAGACAATGACCAGTTGTCTCTGCCAGTTCTCTAAATAAGATATTTTTATGCCTGATTTTAGGAATTTTGCAGAAGAGTCATGTTTTATGGTGGCATTTCAATAATTCCATTGTATTTAATTAAATACATGCTGAGAATGAGTCAAAAGATTGTATATATTTGTTTGTTTTTACAATATATTAATTGCTAAAATTAACTGGCTTGTGCACCAAATCTGAGTCCAGAAATTTGAGGAGGGCAGGTTTATAAAAATTGTTAAGGCAGTGTTTTTTTAAAAGAAACACTTAACTGTAGATGATTAATAGGTACCATTCTGGTTACACTATTTTTTTGCATACCTGAAAATTACATTTGCCTTTCATTGTGCTCTGAAGTTCAGATCCTTAATGGTATTTAGGCACCTACTCCCACTGTAATCAATGGGAATTCAGCATCTTAATACTTTTGAGGATCTGTGCCTTTGTTTCTTAGGCATTTATAGGCATGTCTACACATGCTATTAATACACTGTAAGCTTACTGTGCAGTAACTTTTCCCATGCAGGGTATCTAAACATGCACCCATTGGAAGCAAATTTGCTCCCAAGGGGAGCAGTTCAGTGCAGGGCTACTCCAGCCCTGTTGTGCCCCCCTATAGGCTCTAGGCTCCCCTGGGTACCAGCCCCAGGCTGGCAGGGGGCACCAGAGTCAGGGGATGGCACATGGTCTCTGGAGGCGGGTGGGGGAAGCTGTCCTGCCTCCAGCAGCTGGGGAAGGGGACATTTTCCCAGCCCTGTGGCCAGATTTGTAGATTGGGGTATGGGGCTGGGAAAATGTCCCCTTCCCCAGGTGCTGCTTTCCAGCTCCATGTCCTGATTGGGGCTGCTGCTTTTCAGCCCCCCAAAAATGGTTGGGGCATGGGGCTGGGAAGCAGCTGCCTGGGGGAAAGCCCATCCCCTGCTTTCTGAACTGACCAGGAGCAATTTGCTCCTGGTCAGCAGTCTATACATGAGCTACTGGGTAGTAGTTACTCCAAGTTAATCTACTACCTGTATATACGGGTAGTATGCAACCCCACAGTAGACCAGTCTACTGCACAGTAAATGCTGTGCACATGTAGACAGTGACACTTTACTCGGCACTAGATTAGTCCACTGTGCAGTAAAGTATCTTGTGTAGGCACATCCTGTGTGAGTTAAATGAGAGATCCATATTACTGTTTAAGTATCACAAAGTGAGTATTATTCCATTCATGTCATCATATGGACCTTAGGGGCCTTTGTAGATATAAAAGTTTAATAATGCTGTCACTTACTACCAACCCTGTGGGATCAATGGTATTACTCAGAATTATAAGTGGCATTAAGAAGCAGCTATTTAGAAGATTTTGTCACATATGCCTTGCTCCTCCTGTTTGCCAGTGGTCAGACCCACTACTGATTTCAACAGGTATTCCATGCAGAAACAGGATAAAATGTGCACTATGTTAAATTAGCCTCAAACATCAAGAGTCAAACTACATATGTGGATGTAAAATTAACCACCCCCTCCACCCCTTTGCTCTTTGCCTCTGTGACGCTCAGATTGTGGGAAGGAGGAGAGGATGACAAGCAAGATCATTTTAAACTGGTTCCTGTAGTCATGAGACACAGCACTTTGAAGCAAGCCCAGATGATTTCCATGTGCTTCTGACCACATCCTGAAAGACTGTTTCCCAGTGCCTGTAATTGCAATAAGGATTCAGTAAAGATTCTTGTAAATTGTTCTGTCATTGTTTGATACTTTGAGGTGGGGGCATTTACCAGAAATAACCTGGAGCTTCTTTTTCCCTCAAAATTGGGATTAAAAAATTATGCCTTGATGCTAGCTTTTTCAGAGATGTACTTATCAGGCTCATCAAGTCTTCTTTGGTCTTTTGTGTAAACCTCTGGGCAGGGCAAGAGCCAGAGAGGGTGCAGTGATGTGGTCACACTCACCTTTCAGTAGATGCTCATGGTTATTTTAAAATTGCAAATTCTTACTATTTTATTATGATAATAAATATTTTTGCTGAAGCTCAATGGCTAGAACCAAGAGATCACCTGAGAATCTCATCTCTCATTTTCTAAAAAAGGTAATTTTTTAACTCTTAACTCTGGAGAAAAGCTGGAAAACATGATATGAGTTTATCCTAAAGGTTCAAAACCCAGAAAGAATTCAAACAATTTTAAAAACTAACCATCTTAAAGCCAATGTAATGATTGGTGTTAGCAACTATATTCTGGTTTGTGACTGATACAATTTTATCTTGATTGGAGTTTTCTAAAATAGTAGCCCCTGGAGTTTATTCTTTACTGAATCCTGCCACATCACAGGCTACATTCACCTTTTATAACCCTGACACAAGTTATATGGCTAGGGCCCAGATTTGCAAAAACATTCTCTTAGCACTGCTCATGCCTTCACCATTGTGGAATGGCTGCTAAGAAATAGATCTGATCCTAATTTTAAAAACTTACTTTGTCAGTAGCAGGGGACATCCCTCTTACATAAGTGGATGCTAGTGAAAAGTAGGCCTGTGCGAGTCAGCAGTGATCTGATCTGGCTTCGGATCCGGCTGCTTCGGATGGCTGCAGTCCGATTCAGAGCTCCAGACCGGGTTTCTGCCTCGATCCGACCGAAGCTTCGGAGCTGCCTCGGAGATCCAGCCATAGGGTATAATGAGGGAATCAATTAAATATCTATAACTTTGTTGGTTTTTGTCCAATTTGAATTAAACTTAGCTGAGAACATGAAACCTGCCAAGTTTCAAGAAGATCGGTGCAGGGGTTTGGGGGTGAACTGTACTCCAAATTCTTGAAAGTCATACTCATGTCATGGCTCTGTGTCACACCACAAGGGGATCAAAACTGAAGGAGTGGTAGCTCTTGCTGAGGCCGCAAAGCCTGCCAAGTTTGAAGGAGATTGGTGCAGGGGTTTGGGGGGAACTGCACCTCAAGCTACGGACAAGCAAAACTCATGACATGGGTGACCCTATGTGTTAAGGTGCAGCAGGGTGACAGCTGCAGGGATGGTGGCCCCTGCTGCAACGCCTGCCAGCTGTTGAGGAGATTGGTGCAGGGGGGTCCTGGGACCCTGCACCCCGAGCTGCTGACAGGCAAAACTGGTGCCAAGCCTGTGTCTGTCCTGGGGCAGTTGATTGTCTGTCTTGAGTCTTTCCTCTCCTTAGCCTGGTTTTGTAGGTGCCAATTGATGCTCCTTAAGTCTTATATAGTAGCTAGGTCCTGTTTATTGAGCTGGTCCCTGAGTCCCTGGTCCCTGAGTGAATCATGATTGATTAATTAGTAACTGGGAACACAGCAGCTCCCGCTCCCTGCCCCAAGACAGACACAGTCAGTCCCACAGCACCCATGGCACCAGTTTTGCCTGTCCACAGCTTGAGGGGCAGTTCCCCCAAATCTCTGCACTGATCTTCTTGAAACTTGGCAGGCTTTGTGGCATCAACAAGAGCTACCACCCCTGCAGTTTTGACCCCCCCCCCCCATGTTGTAACACAGACATGACAGGAGTTTTGCTTTCAAGAATTTGGGGAACAGTTGGCCCAAAACCCCTGCACTGATCTTCTTGAAACTTGGCAGGCTTCATGGACTCAGCACAGGCTACCACTCCTGCAGTTTTCACCATGTCTAGATGTGACATGAGTTTTGCTTTCAAGAATTTGGGGTGCTGTTTTCCCCCAACCCTCTGTACCAATCTTCTTGAAACTTGGCAAGATTCATCCTCTCTGCAGAGTCTACCACCCCTGAAAAGTTTCATCCAAATCGGACAAAAAATAACAAAGTTATAGGTATTTTAATGTTTCCCCATTATACCCTATGGCCAGATCTCAGAGGCAGCTCTGAACCGCTTCGGGAAGCCTGTTGAGGCTAGCACTTTGACCCAGATGTGCCGCTTTGGACCCAAAGCGTCAGAAGCTTCTCTGGATCCGAAGCTCTGTCCAAAGCCTCGCACAGCCCTAGTGGAAAGGTATGTATTGTGTATTCTACCCATTTTATAAGATGAGTGATTCCCCACTAGAGTCAGCATTAAGAAAATCAATGGGGGATTACTCAAGGGGTTTCCAAGAAACTGTGGGATTGAAAGCAGATATACTATATCACAGCCTGCTGTTTTCACTGGAAGTCTAGAGTGATGCCATCAAGGATAGAATACTACTAAGCTCTGATCAGGTACAAAGGCAGTGGCAAACAGGTGCCAGGTTGGGAGAAGTTTCCCATGTGGAATATGTGCTGTTTTCTCGGTATTCTAAAAGGGTTTGATTTGATGAAAGCCTTCAATGGTCAACAGACAGGGCTTTTTACTGTTTTGAAGAAACTGGTTGTTCCCTTCCGCACCTCACCTCCCCCAAACTGTGGAACCTCATTCGCTCACTACATCAAGGTGTGAAGGCAACTGTAATGTATAGAAACAAAGAATCAAGGCCGTTGACAACAACAACAATGGGTGTATGGCTTAGCCTCTGTGCTCTTTAACATCTGTTTTTTGTTCCTGCTTCTTCATGCATTCAAGGACAGCAAAGATGATGTTTATTGTTGAACCAGACTGGATGGAGGCTTGTTTAACACTGCAAGGTTTAGAGAAAAAACCAAGGTGAAAGAACTGGTTCTGAGAGATTTCCTGTTTGTGGATGATGCAGCCCTAGTTGCCCACAGCAAATCTTCTCTGCAAAATCTCTTAGGCAAATTTTCTGCATCATGCAAGAGCTTCAGATTAACAATTAGTCTGAAGAAGACTGTGATCATGTACCAAGGGGTAAATCCCTTGCATCATTGACAGCTTTTGCTACTGAGCTCTATGATAGCAGGAATCTTGACCTTCAGACTGAATTGAGTTAACAGAATCAGAAAAGCAGCTAAGAATTTCAGGCTATTACAGAAACATGCATGGAATAGCAACAAATTATCAACTGAGGTGAAGATGTGAACAAGATTTGTGTGTTTTCATCCCTGCTTTAAGTTTCAGAAACATGAACTACATATGTGAGGTACATCAGGAGACCTGAAGATCCTGAAAATAAAATGGGAAGACAAAATGCCAAACACATAGGTGCTCCAGTGTGCAGGACTGACACACTTAGGGACCCCTATCAAGAATGCCTCAGCCATGTCAAGAGAATGGGAGGAGATTGTATTCCCAAGCGTATTTTGTACAGCAAATTTTGAGACAGCTTTAGGAAGCAGGGTCACCCCCTATGGAAGTACCATGAGGTGCAAAAATGGTATGAAGTTGTTCAATATCAGTATAGAAAGCTGGAGGAGTGTAAAGAATCCCATCCAATCCGGAGGGAACATCTGGCACTGAGTGCAGCTCAGCATGACGTGGCTTTGATTCAGAGGATGGAAGCAAAGTGAGAAAGAAGGAAGCAGTGTGCTGTAAACTTTGGGCTCCAAGTCAGACAACACGTGGATCTGTGAAACTTGTAACAAGCTGTGTCATTCTCGAACTGGGCTTGTCAGCCACAAGCAGATTCATCAGGCACCTGACTAAAGCTCTTACATGTACACCGTGATCAACAGTTGCCTAACCAAAGAAGGATTCAGTGCAATACCAGTCTTACTAACCGAAGCATTCAAAAATCATGAGTCAAGCCCCACCATAATCAGGTAGATTTTAATCATGAAAGTTTACCAAATAAGAAATTGTGGGTTCTTTATGTTTGGTGTTTGGGGACCTAGAGCACACGTTTAAAGCCTTTCCCAACAACTATGGTAGCTAAAAACTCACATAAAAAAAACAAAAACAAAAGCAAAAAATACCAAACAAAAACCCTGAGAGCTGAGATTCTCATATAATATCAGGAGCTGGACCTGTCATAAAAATATCTGAACGCATTACGTCTGCAATAAAATCAGGAGAACTAGCAACATTATAAGTAGTCTGATAGTGCCAACATAAACCTGATTTATACTGGCTTAAGGGAGATCTGAATCAGGATATTTATATCAGTAAGATTATTTTTCTGCTCATCTCATTTCTTGTTTATTTTTCATTCGTGTATTTCTCCTTCACTCAGCTCACCTATTTTCCTACTTTCTGGAAAAAAATACACTCTTTTATACTTTTTTCTAAGTTAAGCCTATAGAAAGCACAGCAATAGCTATTAACAAAGAGCACTACAAATTATAATCAGGAGTGGAACTCTATTTCCTACTGTGCCTCTAAATGCCAATGTTCTAGCTATCTACCCAGCCACTTTTGGCTCTTGTTTTATGCAAGGGATGCATAAGCATCATTATATAGACTACACACTGGCTGGGCTCATACCTGGCTACGTAGATAAATACCTGAACATAAAACCCACGGGAGAACAAGGATCCTCCACTTCTTTTAGCTGTAATATCTGAGTAGCCAGACTACTTCCTGGCTTCCTGAGTAGCCAGGAAGCTCCTAAGGTCTGGGCCCCCTTTTACCTAGAGTTGGGAGGTTTAAAACTGTGGCCCGCTAACTTATCTCTTGTACTCTTTTCTGATAATAAACTGCTTGCATTTAGTAATGATTGGATAAAATGTGTGGATGATAATCCATTGGGGATGTTTCTGCCTGTAGCAGGGCACTAAGGTGCCTGCTATTGACAACAGTAATATGGGCTCAGCTGCCACTCACCAGGGCAGCACAGGTGTGGGTTGCCGAGACAACCAGTTGGGTCAGCTGACCAGAAGGGGGCAGGGCCTGGCTTATATAAACAGCCTAGGCTGAGACCAGAGCCAGTTCCCCTCTGGTAGCCAAGGAAGGTAGAGTTCTGCTGGAACAAGCAGGGCAGGCATAGCAGAAAAGCCTGATGGCCAAGCAGCATGTGCATGAGGATACTGGGTGGAGGAAACCCTAGTAGGGCTATATATGAAGGTTAGCCAGGTGGCTTGAAATTTGTGTTGGAACACAGGAGTGTGTGTTCTGTTTTGTTGTTGTATTACACTGGAGGATCGGGTAAGGCTGTTGGGGTTGGAGGCCTCATAGGAGCTCCCCAGTAGTGGGGGGGGGTTCCTGGTGCTGGAAAGGGTGCTGCGTTTTGGGGTGTCTTGACCCTGGCCTCAGTGTGGGCAGCATAGGGAGGAGCCCAGTGTGGGTGCAGGCGAGAAGCCCCAGTGGGGTGCAAGACCTGGAAAGGGGGTCTGGAGGCCAGGCATGGCTACAGCTACCTGAGCCTCGATTGTGAGAAGCCCAGGGGGTGTGAGACCTGGGAAAGGGGTCTGGGGGCCAGGCACGGCTATGGCCACCTGACCCTCGATTGCAGGGGTTTGTGAGGCAGGGCCCCAGTGCAGGCTGTGAGAGCCACGGGGAGACGGGCCCCAGTGTGGGCTGTGAGAGCACAGGCAGGCAATGGAGATGAGTCCCACCATCACCCGTGCCCTCACGGGTCCCCAGACTCATGTGGAGCCCAGAGGTGGGAGTGCACCGGGCGACTAGACCAAGCCAAGATGCATCAAGGGACCATACCAGAGAGGGTAGAAAGGCAGCCTCCCCTTTACTATATCAACATCAAAGACATGGCAGGAGAGATAAAGAGGGTGCATTTAAGACTGATTTGGCACAGTAGCAGGGTGCTAGGGGAGTTCACGGCACCCCTAGGTCGCTTCCTGCCACACTGTGCCACTGGAAGCAAAGCTCCAGGTTGAACCCTAGGGCCTGCTCCCTTCCAGGGTGGCACCCATCTCACTGAGCCACATACCCTCTGGCTTCTTTTTTGCTGACCCCACATAGCTGTTTCTCATGGCTGTCCAGGGGACCAATTTCAAAAGGAGAAAGAGAGAAACATGTATGTACAGCACCAGACCTAGAGTGGGGTGCTCATAGGACTGTGCTAGGAAATCAGAGAGCTTCAAGTGTCAAACCCCTTCTCTGTGAGGAGAGCCCAGAATCCAACTTCCCAGGCATTCAGCTAGTGGGCCTAAAATATAGATGGTCTTCTTCAGTCCAAGACTTGCCAATAATGGGTTACTGGCTGTCTACATTTTTGAGGACTTAGATACAGGTACATGTCCACTATAGGCGTGTGTACATAGTTGTGTACATGCAAGCCAGCACGTAGTCTGCTATGTGTGCTCAGCCTGTGCATACACAGATGTTTGTCACATTGCGCAAGTGTAGAATTGCTACTGCCAGTAAGTGGCAAAAATGCTGCTTACACATCTCGGAAGTGGACATTTGGACTCAAAAAGGGAAACAGAATTTCACCACACTATCATAAGAAAAAGTAAGGCAAATCCTTAGCCTTGTTCCAGCTTCCTTGGACTGCTCTGGCAGCAGCACACACAGCTGTAAAGCTAAGTTATCTGACCCTTTGAGGGTCTTACCTTATGGAAGTGAGATGGTATAGAACCAGCAGGGCATCTCTTAGACTACTGTGCTAGGCTTTTATTAGTAAATGTTTAGGATTGGGAATCCAGAAAAAAGATGACAAATCTGACAGGGAAATACAGAGCGCCCGAGCAAGGGACTAACAGTAGAGGGATGGGGGTGAGGAGAGGAATGCAACTAAGTTACAGGAGATACAATGTT
>NW_017728943.1:52661787-52666984 GCF_001723895.1 Crocodylus porosus | reverse complement strand
AGATACTATATTAGCCAACTAACCGGGGGGAGGGTTCACGATGCTGAGAGACAAAGGAGATAGATACACACAAACCCGTTACGATGGTCCGCAATTGTGGAGGAAATGGCTTGGAGGAAGTGCCTCAGTCCATATAGAGTCTCATCGTGGGGGTCCTCTTCGGGTGGAGTGGGGTCGTCTGGTTGAAGAATCCTCTTGGAGTGAAGCGGGGGGTAGTTCAGGCGGTCCCCTCCGGGTCCGGTCCGGCAGCGGCTCATCTGGTGGGGTCAGAGTCCTGGAGGTGGCCCGTGATGTGTTCCACGTAGATGTCGCGGGATCAACGGATGGGATAGGACACCATGAGGCAGTGCATCATCTTGGCGTAGCAATGGGAGACGTGGCATGCATGCAGGACGCTCTTGTTGCTGGGGTCCCAGGCTCCAGTGTTCCCACAATGAGCGTGTCGACTGTGGCATTGTAGCTGCGGCTCCTCGGGGTGTTGGCCAGTGGGGTGTACTTCTCCCGCTTGCGAGCCTGGGCATTGGGTGGCCAAGAGAAAGGACCAGGGCCAGAGCTAGGACATCCCTATGTCCTACTAATCACTGTCATCCAAGTAGATCCGGGGGGGGCTGTGAATTTCTGTCATAAATTAGAACAGTCCTGAGACTGCAAATTTTCAGTGCAGATTACCTTGGTAGTCATGTAACCCCAAGATCAGGGTGGGGGCAGGCTGCTGCTGTGGGCTTTGCCCTGGGTGCCAAACTTTATTGCTACAGCACTGCACACCGCTCAGACTCCTGGCCAGATGGTACCCACACCCCTGTATTTCTGGGACATCCGTCATCATTCATAACAGGCAGCCAGATCTGGCCTCTGAAATTCAGGACTGTCCCGGCTAAACTGGGACATATAGTCACTCTCATTCTAGCAAAGTCTTACTGATAAATGTACATGGAGATCTTTTTTCTTAGAAATGTGGATACAACTATAACCCTATAAATAAATACATGACCCTGAGGTGGGCAAATGATATTTAACATAGCATGAAATGGCATGTTTCATGCAGAGTAAGGTGATCTACAAAGAAGCTAAGCACTGTTATCCTTATTCTGTCAGAGAACCAGGCTATATCATAGATACCTTGGGGTGGATTTTATACTTATGGTGCCAGTGTAGTACTGAGACATGCCATGCCCACTCCAGCACACTACCTCTCAGCTTGCAAGGTCTGTAGCTATCTGAGTGCAACACTGCTGAGAGGCAGAGCCAAGCACACATGGTGCTCTTCATTAAAGTAGATGTGTATTACTTCCAGTTCAATTAATAGCATGCATGGAACAGGTAGGTGTGCTGTGTCTTGATGCAGTTGACTTCAGTGAGGTACAGACATTATACATTTACTGGTATAAGTGCTTGGAAACTAGTATAAACTGTAACAGAATGGAAGTTCGGTGCATATAGACTGGTTTTAAAATGGCAGAATCCAGTCTAAGATAGACCTCGATTGATGTGCACTCAAACTTAATCAATTTAGCTTAGACCAGTGCATTGAACTTCTGTACCAGATCCCATACTGATTCAAATTAGGTTGCTGTCCATCGACATCCCACGTGCCTTTGCAGCTCCCCACTAGCCCACCCCTCACAGGGAGGCGCATTAGCACTCACTTTGCACTCAGTTGCTCCAGCCAAGCGCCCAGCCAGTCCCTCCCCCAGGCTCTCACGGAATCAAATCAGCACAGTGGCTGATGATGAGCTGGTGGCAGGGCATGCTCACTCAGCCATTTCCCTGCAGCCAGGTTGGACTCCCTGGGGCTGCACCCACAACTGGGTGGGTGTGTGGGACCCTGTGGCTGATGATGATGAGGGTGGAGGGGAGCTTGGCCATACCATGCAGCCTGGTCAGGCTCCCTGGGGCTGCGCCCACTCATGGGGGCATGGAGAACCTTGGCTGTGTGTGTGGGAGCCCACCCAGGGATCCCCATGCCCCCAAGAACAGGTGCAGACCAGGCTGCAGGGTATGGGCAAGCATGGTTGCCTCTGCTGCCTACCTGCAGTTGACAGATGCCTGTGGCTAATGGTGATTGGGGAGTGGGGGGTGCTTGGCCATGCCTAGCAGCCAGTTAGGGGTGGCCTAGCCTCAGCTATGCTTGGCTGCACTCTGCAGTCTCCGGCAGCCTAGGAGCCCACAGGGAGGCATGTCTCAGCCAGTGCAGGCAGCCTGCATACCCCCACCCCCACCAAAGGGCAAGCGTGTGCTCTGTTTGCTCCCTAACTAACCTACGCCACTTACAGAAACCCACATAAGTTTAATCAATTCCTTCTCAGGCTTTTTGAATGTCTGTACTTAGACTGTATGTACAGAGAATGCCCTAGCTATCTTTAGGATAGCCATGTTTTGTAGAAGCAGAGCAAAATCTTGAAGTGGGCCTCCTTCTTTACAAAGGATGCTTTTAAGTGAGCACCCTGCCATGGAAGGCAAAACCTCTAGAAGAGTTATTTGATGGCTTCCAGACAAATGTTGACCTGAGGCAACTGGCCCACTTGTCCCTTCCTTATATTGGGTCAAAAGTGTCATCTTGAATCCTAATGGATAGTGGGGCAGACTTCTGGTCCTGGGACAGTACAGTATAGCTACTCCTCTCTTAACATCTTAGTTATGTTCTTGGAAAATGTGACTTTAAGCAAATGATGTTAAGTGAATCCAATTACATCACAGTAGTTACCTACTTGCAGGTGGCAGCCAAACAATGTTATAACTGAACATTGCGTGACTTTAAACAAGTATATTCTCTAATAGATCAGCGATGTAATAATGAAATGTTAACCATGATGATGCTAAGTGAGGAGTACCTGTACAAGGCACAAAGTTAGCTACCCATCCTACTGGAATGAATCACATTTCATATGGTGCAACCAAGTCCACTTTTATCCCTGGGGTGGCCCTAACAGCTATGCAAGTACTCTGCAGCTGAGGAAAGGACAAAAAGCTGAGCAAGCCCCAGCCACAGCTCATCAAACTCAGATGAGTCTATGACCCTGGGACAATAGAACAGGAGCTTCAGACAAATAGGCACAAATGAAGGTCTCATAGAAAATATTAGCTGGCTTATTAGCAAAGGCTGTAATATGTCAGTGGTGACACAAAAGCCTTTTGAGAAGATGATTTTTTGGAACACTTTACATTTTTAAACTGCTCTTCAGTTTTCCTGAAATAGTACAATGCCTCAGGCTACTCTAATAACATTCCTGGTTTGCCCAGCTGTAACAATCTGTTTGTAAAAACCCAGTCAGTCAGATGATTTGGGTTTTTATATCAAGTGCTCTGGAGAACATCCATAGTTAGAGGTGCCTTATAATATATTTTTATTAGCACTGTAAAAATGAAAAAAAACCCAGAAGACATGTCCTTTCACCCCAGGGGCAGTACAGTTTGCATTATATTGTCTGTTGTGATAATTAATGAGCCCTACAACCAAGATGAAGTGATTTTGGCTAAAATTTAAGAGTCACAAATGATTTTAAGTGACTTTGTTTTGGAGAGCTAAGTTCAAGACAATTTAGAGGGACTTGATTTGCAGAACATGCTTAAAGCCAGCTCTCTGAAAATCTGTAATGTCTGAGATGCCTCTGAGGCACCAAAATAATTACCTCTGAGTCTCAGTTCCTGTCACTATAAACTTTTGGGGTCAATTAAACTTAATCAGCTAAACCAGTTTACAAATCTTTTGTAAATGAAACAAAACCATGAGAGCTCCTAAATTAGTGCTAGAATGCTAGGATTTGCTTAAATATTACAGGTTTTCACTGTACTTTGATAGATGTCATTTTAAAATACTTACTTTTTCCTTTACTTGCCAAGAATGGAGTTCAGAATTCAAGGGCCCCCTGCAAAAACTTAACAAGCCACCACTTCCTGAAATACAGGTGATATGTCTGATATTAAAGTGGAGCTGGGCAGCTGGCTTTAGCAGGAAAGCTCTAACATAGCACTGGAGGTTTGTTTTTATTGAGCTCTTCAGGCTTGTTTTTCTATGTGAAGAGAGGCATTTACAGAGTTGTAGCAACATCTTCTTTGCACTAATGTGACTCCTTGAGGTTCATGTCAATGGAGAATCAAACCCTATATCCCTCCTTATTTTAGTTATGTAAATTATTCTTGAAAGGCATTGAGATGTAAACAATTTACCATGGTGTAAAAGGGGTGTACGTTCCACACATCAGCTGCTTCACAGTAACCACTCATCTGTACACTCTAACCCTGCAGTAAGGAAGCTAAAACCATTAGCTTATCCATCAGTGAAAGAGAGCAGAGGTACTGCAGTTTAACTTCCACTTACCCTTGGCAACAAGTATTCATGTGGGTAGATACTGAGTATGTGCTAAGTATAATTGCCCATACCCTCAATCACTGAAAAAACCCAGAAAGTCTGCCTAGCCTACTTGCCTTCCTTACAACCCAATAGTGCTGGAGTAAGAGGAGAAAGAACAACAGCACTACAGAAAAACAGAAATAGCTTCCTGATTTCTTCCCCTGCCCTGCTGGACTCAGTAGTAGTTGCATATTTTTATAGCTGTTTATCTTCCTTCCTCTTTTTTTTGTTTTTTTGGTTATTTTATTTCTGTTGCCAAAGGAACCTTGAATTAGACCACTGCTATGAAGCCACTGTTTTTTTTACATGGTATGCCCAAAGTCCTTCCTGCACAGTCATTCTATATCACAAGAAAAATCAACATTGTTCATCTACAAGGGAGAAACTTCATAATAAGTCTGCTTTTAAAAGACATGTGAGGCCATGTTTTATTTCTTAGGCTACTGAAAAACCCAGGTTAAAGGACTGGACAGAACTATACCCTCCTAGCTTGTCTTCAGACAGCATCTAATGAAAAAAGCTCTCTGCTTATGAAAGGTTATACTATACATTTCTGATTTAGTTAGTCTATAAATGTGCAGCTAAGCCCTGCATTTACCACTGCCTTTACTCAAATACAAGACAAGATTTCCCCTCCCCACCCCCCCAAATTTGCATGGGTTGGGGAGGAATTGCCTCTTCTTATAACTGCATACAGAGAAACCTCACTAAGCACATAGTCTATCATGAACCTGCTACCCAAAGCAGCATTACCTCAGGAATGGGAGGCAACCAGGGAAGCTGACTAACCCAGGGCACATGTTCCAGATAGGGCAAACAGGCTGATGGGAACCTTTTTTTTTTTTT
>NW_017728943.1:52622557-52661672 GCF_001723895.1 Crocodylus porosus | reverse complement strand
CACTCTGGTTCCACCACCCAATACCAAAAAGAATCTGCTCAATATAGACCTCCTATGGAGGACATATCAGAGACAATTACCCTGGGGAGCTCGCCTACGTGGTCACGCTGCTTCCCCTGCCAGGTAAGTATTGGATCAAAGAGACTGATGGGAACCTACCACAAGGAGAAGTTAGCTCATCCCATCTGAGTGAAAACTAGGGTTGTGCCCATTGCATCCAGTCCCCATCAACACTGACTCTTTAGAAAGACAGGCTGAGCCACTACACAGACTACAGTCTGGACTCTTCTTCACTCCCACAGCTGAACTGCACCTTTCTTTCCTATTTCCAATGATTCCTGTTTCTTTACCAGCCTTAAATGTCTGGCAAACCTCACCAAACAAGGTCCCAAACAGACTCACCCAGATCCCTCTGTTACACCCTCTCTCAGCCTGTTACACACTGTTAGTATGGCCCTGCTCTCTGTGGGATGGAGCTGGACCAGGTTGGCCTGTGCCTCATTTGCATAGCTTTTTGGAGGATCCCAGGACTTGTAACAAAAATACCCGATTCCAGTCATAAGTGGGGCACTAATTAGCATGTGGATCCTTGTTAGGGGTATCTGAAGTACACATACTAGGCAGTGCTGAGCTCATGACTCTGTTGGGGCCCAGCCCAATGAACTTTTGGCTTTGGGAGTCATCTTATATTTATAGTTGTCTTATATTTGAGTAAATATGGTATATTTTGTACACATTATGCACTGGTATTCATTGAATATGCAAAGTGTAGGCTAATAATAAAGACATCTCATTGTGACAGCTAAGGGTCAAAATACTTGTAAATAAAAACTAAGGGTGTCTTTACACATGCTTTGCAGTGGGGGTGGAGTCTGCTTTAATTAGAGCATTCAGTGAGCTTTAGTCAAAGTGTCCCCACTGCCATTTTGAAGTGTGGGGATGCTGAATACGTGAGACACTGGATACTTGAGACACCAAGGCTAATTAGCATGCTCAATTAATCAAGTCTGCTAATTACCATGTGTCAGAGCAGGCAATGGGCATATGTATAGGTGCCCTGTTTTACCGGCAACCTCTGCATTTGGAATAGAATGGTAATGGAGCAATTTTATTTTTGTAGGAAGGTACAACCTGCTGAAGGTGTCACAGTCTAAACTCCATTTCACAAAGATCCCCAAAAAAGCTTCAATTGTATTAAGGACATGGCCCAGCAGAATCTTCACATTTTTTTCCTATATTAAGTAGGAACCTCATTGTGGCAGGTCCAGCAAAGGGGCACAGCTGCTCTCCAGACTGCCCTCCCCAAGGGAGGTCTGCTTCTTGCTGAGGTTTTCGCCCACCACAATTGGACAGAAAAGAAAAGAGGAAAACTGACCTCTGCAAGAGACAGTACCTCACCCAACTTAGGGGTCCATCCTATTAGGCTTTTTTTTCTGCCCTAAAATGCCTATTGGTGTGACCCTTATGGGGTTTGGATTGGGAGCTCCTCCACCCCTACACTCCCACCTGAAGTCTCCATATGACCATCCTCAAAAAAAAGACTCAGGCTCTGGCCATAGCATCTGTCAGTCACGGGCTCACTAGGCTTGCCCAGAAAGACTCTTAGCTATGGCTTCATACCAGTAATTCCTGATAGTCCACCCTCTATAAAAATAAAGAAATGGGGACAGCTTGGCTGCTTCTCACCTCTTCCAGCATGGGTCCCATGGTCCATTGTCCACGACCCCTTCTCTTCACTTCCAGCATCCTCTTATCTTCACCCTTCAAGGGTTTCAGCCAGTCAGGGACAGCACTTTCCACCAAGCTGCCGCTCATCACCCCTTCCAAGGAACCGACATGGGGTAGGTTGCAGGAGGCCTCTTTGAAGCCCATAACATGGAATTCCGTGACCCTAGCCCCTGGTCAGAGGAACTTTCCCCCTTCTCCTTCCACCCTCACTGTATTACATTCATCATTCCTGCTCTTTTTACACATTCAAGCTTGATTCTCTTCTATAACAGTTTGATCAGTTGATCAACTTCAAGCGCCGCACTTCAAGAGGGATGTGGCCAGCCTGGAGAGGGTCCAGAGGAGGGCCACCCGCTTGGAGAGAGGGCAGCAGGACAGGCCCTATGAGGAGAGACTGAGGGATCAGCCTCAGCAAGAGGAGGCTGAGGGGGGACCTGGAGGCTGCCTACAAACTCATCAGGGGGGATCAACAGCAAATAGGTAGAACCCTTTTCTCCCCAGCACCACATGGGGTGACGAGAAACAATGGTAATAAGCTGATGGAGAATAGGTTTAGGTTAGAGATCAAGAGGCAATATTTTACAGTTAGGGTGGCCAAAATCTGGAACCAACTTCCCAGGGAAGTGGTCCTCACCCCTACCTTGAACAAATTCAAGAGGAGGTTGGATAATCACCTGTCTGGGATCTCGTGAACCCAGCATTCATTCTTGCCTGTGGCAGGGGTCAGGCTAGATGATCTGTTCAGGTTCCTCCTAACCCTAGCTACTATGAAACTAAGATCAGTTTGATCAGTAGTGGATCAGTTGATCAGTAGTTCATTTTACCTGGCTGAGGTTCTTTTGTATTTTGATTGTTCATGTTTTGCTATGTGGTTTGTGCATTATATTGCTATCTTTTCTTCAAAAGCGGCAACAGTGCTCTTCATGTTTTGCACTAGTAAAGCAGAAACCCATGTATAAATAAAAAGACATCTTTTAGACATATTTCTGTTTATTTCTTGCCTTAATAGGACACATTAAATTAGAAAGCCCAGAAAAAATATCAACACAAGTATATTGCAACTTGAGACAACATTGGAAATGTGTCAGGGATTTGATGAAACCTTGTAAAAAGCAAATATGAAGTGTTTGTAATAAAAGCACTGTCATAGTGATCGAAAAGACCATAAACATAGAGTTCACAATGGTCATACTAGGGATGAATCTGGCAGTTGCACAGTAATGAAGTGGTGAATGACTAAAGAAGAAAGAACTCCACAGTTCTCAGCAATCAGGAACTATCAGAGTGGAAGGAACTTTTGGCCACCACAGGCTTGGATGCATGATGTGCTTCTTAGGGGACATGATATTTTTTGTTTAATGCTATTCTGAACAATATAGGAATGAAAAACACAAAACTAGGGGGAAGGTTCTTCACTGCTTTGCTTCTGTTTAAAAAGCAGAGTTTATGAGGTGAGTCATGGATCAACCTCATGGTTCCAAGAGATGTTAGACAATATTTTGGGCACAAAATGTCCTTCCTCATGTCTCAGAAAGAAGCAGATACAGATGAAGCTAAATACCAGTCATAACAGCTGCTTTGATTTAATCTCAGTACATGATCAGTTAAAACAGGAAATGGGCAGTTAACCTGTGAAGCAAAGGGAATGTATTATCTCACCCCACAAATCTTTTTTCTTGCTTATTCTCTGGACCATCATGGATACAAAAGAAACACTTAGGGCATGTCCAGATGAGGGTGCATGTACAGTTTGTGGCACCTCAGAGCTGCTTGAGGCACTTCAAACGGCACACAACACACGTGCAACCATGCAATAATTGTACATTAGACAAAGCATTCTTTAACAACTACACTATTAAAAATGCTATCATTGATCTTCCATCAGGATGAGTGTTGCAGTGTGGTAGTCATTAAAGAAGATGACAATACAATAGAATATAATACTGTACTACAGTGAAGGTTGTCTAAGCATTCAGCTCTGCCGACTTTAACTCTTGATGAGCTCTCAGTAACAGTCCTCCATTTCACATAAGTAACAGAGGATTATTTTACTATGCCTCACAAAAATAAAGGTGTCAGATTCCATTGGCACTAAGAGTGCACCAGGTACAAAGAAGATTAAACCAGTTCTTTGTGCTGCTCTTACAGACAATATAGTTCAATAGTATTAATTGAAGACTCTCATTGTAAGTCCTGCACACCCTTTTCCTGCCAACAAACTAGCATCCTATGCGGGTACTGGAGATCTTCAAACAAGACAAGATCTTCCAGCCTTCTAATCCCCATTTCAAAGTTGTCAACTGCTCGCACTTCCCTCCACATTCAACTCCAAGGCTGTTTCTGTCTCTGGCCTACTTTGAAGCACATAGCCTACAGCTTTTTCCTAAAGCTGTTGCTCTTTGATGCAAGAATAATACTTCCTTTTTAAATGGCATTGGCATATTGGAGCTTTATGAGTACTCCCTGCTAGCTATACTCTTTGCTCCAGCACTTGGAGTGGAGGTACCTAATAATGAGCTGGCAGATACTACAATATTGTAGGTATCTGGGTAACAACTGCCATAGAAATGCCAATAAATAAAAAAGCTCAAGCCCAATTGTGTGCTCTGTTACAACAGTCCATCTCTGCTCATCACAGTGGGACCTGCACCTGTATGACTCAAAGTAAAACCTGACCCTTCATTTACAGAAGAACTTGTAAGTGCACTTAATATCACAGGACCAGTAAATCTAGGATGTCTCTCAAGATGTGCCAAAGTTATAAACATTATAAAATTATTTTTATATACATGAACCAAAACAACGGTCACCCTCATTTTGTTTGAAATAAACTTGACTATAACACCAAAGGATAGGATTTGATGATAAATGATTGACAGGACAAGCACAACAGAAGTAGCTTTGGGCCACTAGTTATGGTGGTTATCCCATTCTCCTCTTAACTGTCATGCAATCTGTTGTAGCAGTTGCAACTTACAGTGACCACACAACTCTATCCAAGTGATTTAAAAGGCAAGCTCAGTGTCACAGCATGCCTGGGCACAGGAAAGGTATGATCTAGTGGGTGCATCTACATGAGATGCTTACTGAAGAGTTACCTAATTAGCTCCACAGTAAAGCATCACCCATCTTTATGAGTGGTGCTATTAAGCCGAACTAGTTAACTCTGCTGTAGACTAGTACTGCTCAACACAAGTACTCTTCTATGGCAGAGTTATTTACTGCACCTCAATGCATGTGTAGACAGGCATGATAGCAGCCAGGGCTGGATGGGGCACAAGGTTGTTTCAGTGCAGGGCTGCCTGCCAGCTAGCCCCATACTGGAGTACCCACATGCCCCAGCCAGCCCCTCTGCAGCACACTGAACCAGGCAGGAGCAGCCCCAAACTGGCAGGCCAACCCCTGGAACCCCTTGCCAGCTGGGATGGCCCCACCATGGCTCAACATGCTGCAGTCCCAGGCACACATGTAAGTGCTGTGCCCGGGACCAATAAACTGCTCCCAGAACTGTGCCAGAGTTTATTGCCTTGCATTAATATTCACATGTTGACATGCCCAGCACGTCAGAGGTTAGGACCATGATTATACAGTCTTTTCTGATCTCATAGAGGGCTGCTCATAGGTAGCCCAGGCAGGGTTGTTATAATTTAAAGCAGATCCCTGAGAGGTTCGCAGAATTTGGGGACCATCAATGCAGTTGAAAGCTGTGCAGCAAAGAACAATACTCATTGGATCAAAACTTGCTTTGCATTCTCTTTCTGTTCAAGCTGATGAGATTTGCCCTTTATTTGTACTGATTTGAGAAGCTTTTTTGCTGTAAAGATCACAAAGAATATAATGTTTTTTAGTTTCTTTAACAACTACAAAATCAACAAAGAATTCCCTGTCTTCCTGAGTGCCACTTGGCTACAACTAAGGAATGTTGACGTTTGTAGTGAGGACCAGCCAAAACCAGTTATAATCTGATTGACCTGTCCTAGATTCATAGATTCCAAAGTCAGAAGAGACCAGAGTAATCAAATACTCTGACCTACTGTAGAAAATAGGCCATAAGACTTCCCTGAATTAATTCTTGTCTGGACTACAGCGTAACGTTTCAGAAAACCATCTGATCTTGATTTAAAAATGCCCAGTGATAAAGAATTCACTGCAACTTAAGTACATAGTTTCAGCAATGACTTGCCCTTATTGTTAAATTTGCACCTTATTTCAAACTTGGATTTGTGTAGCTTCAGTTTTCCAGTCAATGGATCTTGTTATACCTCTGTCTGCTAGTCTGAAGGGCCCTTTATGTTCAAAGTTTTGTTTCCCATATATGCCCTTAAAGATTGTAAACAGTCATTTCTTAACCTTCTCTTTAATAAGATAATAGACTGAATGCATGGGATCTCACTAAGGCAAGTTTTCCAAACCTGTCATCATCCTTGTGACTTCTCTCAAGTCCTCTTGACATTAGCATGCTTAGTGGCTCTCGGCACTTGTCTTATTTGGGAAATCCATAGTGTTTGGATCAGTTTGGACACAATAATCTAAATACAGAGGCCCAAATTAGAAAGATTCTACAGTATATGAAATAAGTATACTGAACAAAGGACATAAACACCAACTTCAGATCTGAACCACTGCAACGTCATGTTTTCCTCACTCTTCCAAGTATAAGGCTCTCTGGGCCTGGCCTGTTAGACTCATCAGTCTTTTTTTTCATATAAAGTATTATAGAGGAGAATGGGGTACCTTTTTCCTTAGGCCTGCACATACCGTATATAGTATTAGATGCAGTGGCATGAAAATGATTAATTGCACATGTTCTTTGCCAAGTTGGCAGTACCATGTTGTACTGCAAGAGAGAGGAAGTGGTTTGCACTGGCGTTCAGAAAGTTCATTAATCAACAATGGATCAGCCAAAAATACTGTTCTCTTGCCCTTCTGTGTACTCATGATGCTTGCAAGTGTGTGTGTGTGTGTGTGTGTGTGTGTGTGTGTGTGTGTGAGTTTGTGTACGCAGAACAAAACTATCATTCCATTTTATAATGTTTAGCTGCTATATATTGAACAGAAAAGATTATAAAGCATGTTATCATCTACTTTATGCTCAGTATATGAGTTACTTCTTAGAAAAGGATAGATTGGTACACATTTTTGCACGACCTGCCTCGGGTGATTTTCCTGTTTTGCCTAACCTGCTAAAAGCTTTCTCAGTAATGGTGCCAAATTCACTATCCTTTACCAAACCTCTCTGGTTACCCAATGACTTCTATTTCCATTATATTTACATGAAAGAAGACTTACTTTTTCAAACCATAATACAATGTTCATTATATCTTTGCGAATTGGGGACCAACTGTTTTTTTTCCTCCTTGAGTTTAAAATAATTTGTGAGTTCCAATGGACACTTTAAATTCAGATAAACCTTTTTACTGCACCAACAGTTCTCATTTGTAGGTGAGGCATAGAAGTTTATCTAAAGAATTAGGGGAACATTTAAAAGTTTATTAGTTAAAGGAATGTAACTGCATCTTTCCACAGGAAATCTCCCCATTTAAATCTTCTGAAGAAGCCAATGCTATACATCGCTGGACAAACCATCAGACAAAGTGTAGAAGACTTATAGTGCAGAACTGAACACCAGGAAAAAGATTTATACTCCAAAAAGGCTAGACAGGTGAATAAGCAACTACAAGAGAAATTAAGTTAATTACAACATAAGTCCGTTGATGATAAATATTTGCTTGGAACTACGTAAAGCCAGGTGAAATTCACTTGGCTCCACTCTTCTGGAAGGCCTGATCTTTTCTTTGTACTCACCAAATTCCTCTGGAACCAAGAATAGTTTTGGAAATAATTATGTCAAATCTTTAGGCCTGAAAATGACACATTATGTGCAAGTTTCACTTGCATGTGAAATCGCTTTGCCTTGTTCTTAAAAGATGTAGGTCCTGCCTTTGAGCTTGTTGACAATCAGTTGCAGGATCATCACCATAGATTTTATAGTGGACAAGCTCTTGCAAAAGACTTTTGAGTCTTCAGCACTGTCGTTCTGTTACTAGCTTTTAAAAAGGATTGTGAAGGTCTCAGCATGTAGGCACCATGCTTCTTCAAGCAGCATTTTTCAGAGGATAGAATTTAAACAACTTTCTGAATTCCCATGGACTCTACAGATATTAGCCAATTTTGGAGTCTGAAAGAAAAACAAATATGCACTAAAACTGCATGGACTTTGTTTTTCATTTTTCCCATTATTGGGAAAATTTCCTTGCTTCTTTCCAGCAACTCCTCTACTCTACAGAAATAAAAGGTTAAAATGCAGTGTAATTCAAACAGCACTGTTAGCCTTAAAACTAGTTCCTAGCTCACTGTCAGAGTTCCTGGGCAGGTAGGGGAAATACTATTCACAGCTTATAGAACTACACTGCCTCAGTGTAGGGGAAGGATTACTCCTGCTCTCAGAGTTCCTGTGAAGAGAACTCAATCAGGTTTTCCTGATATAGAATATGCTTTTAATTTTTCTTTCACAAGTGCTGGAATTTGCTCTCCCATGGATGAAGAGAGGACTGTGCCTCAGATCCACTCATCCCCTCTCTTCTCCCCCCCCCCCCAAAAAAAGAAAAAAGAAAAAAAAGAAAGCAACCAGAAACATAGAGCTATTATAAGGTTAGCTTGGGCCCAATGCCTTTCTGTCAGCTCCAGGAAAGTTTTCCCTGTTCTGGAAGATTGGGTGAAATGGGGATCTATTACTTAAGAAGCATGAACAGTCAGCTGGGATTTCCCTCTTCAAGGTCAGGGCAGAGACGGATAGGCTCCCCGCATGGAGCTTTAATGTAATCAGAAGATAGAGCAGTGGTTCTCAACCATTTTAGATGCAAGGCATCCCTCCATCACTTTTGGGAATTTGTCAGCACCCCAGCTGAGAACTGCTGTTCTAATGTCTCAGCTTACCCCTTTTATCTCCAGGCTGACACACCGCCATGGCTGGGAGGAACTGGCCCAAATGCCTGTTTCAGGACAGCATGTGGAGCTGGACCAGGAAGCAGCATGAAGGCACTTGTTAATTGAGAACCTAATGCAGGACGGGGTGTAGATTGTAGTCATGTTGGTCTGAGGACATAGGCAGACAAGGTTCTTTGGGTACATCCAATATATTTTATTAGACCTACTCAAATAGTTGAAAAAAATTTTAATCATAGAATCATAGGACCAGAAAGGACCTGCAAAATCATCAAGTCTGGTCCCCTGCCATGGGCAGGAAGTTATTGGGCTCAGATGAGCTCAACAAGGTGCTTGTCGAGCCTCGTCTTGAACACCTCCAAGCATGGTGACAACACCACCTCTGCTGGGAGTGTGTTCCAGATTCTGGCAACGCTTTCAGATACAAAGTTTTTTTCTTACGTCCAGCCTGAATTTACCTTCCATTAGTTTAGGCCCATTTGTCCTCATCCTCCTCTGAGGTGCCTTCTTAGCAAGCTTTCAGGCACAAACGCCCTTCGTCAGGCTGAGGAAGCACCTGCAGATGGTCTGTGCTCTTCCTGAATAGAGTGGTAAAGCAGCCAGAGGCCAGTATGTATGCAAGAAAGTCAGTCAGTTAAAATGTCAGTTAATACAGGTAAGAGCACCCATTCCTTCATCAGCTGCTTCCTGGTCTGGCTCTACAGGCACCTTCTGGAAACAGGCATGCAGTACAGTTTGATCTAGCTGTGGTAGTAGTGGCAGCAGCAACAGTACCAGTGTCCTGGCACCCTTGAAAGGATCTTGCAGCACACCGGTTAAGAACCACTGATATAGACCTATTGCACAGATTTTCACTGAGCATTTTTTGGGTTCACCTTTTTTTTAGTGGGAGGAGATACATGCTCTACTTTACTTTCATCTCTATGTACAGGTTTTGGAAACCAGAAGGTGGGGCAACACATAGGCGGTGAACGTGGGTGCATGTGCAGCCCTTGAGCGTGGTGGTACACCCCCTGCAAAAAGGTGCCACCGACACTATCAGCAGCACCTGCAGGTGGGCACCACTCACCACCCCACTGACACCACTGGCAGCATCTGCAGGCAGTCAGCAATTCCCGCTGGCGGCTGCCGATGCTGCTGGCGGTGCCTGCAGGTGGTCACTGACCCCTGGTTGGCACTCACCACCCCCTGCTGCTGGCAGTGCCAGCGGCATCTGTGGGAGCTCCCTGCTCACCACAGGTGGGCTCCTGCTGCTGTGCTCCCGCCACCACCTGCACAGCCGTGCCCCCTCCCAGCCGCCAGGGACACATGCCATTCATGCTAGAAGGAAACCTTTGGTGTCACTGGGAGGCAGGCCAGGCAGTACTCATGCCAAGAGGGAAATCTGCACAAATCTTGGGAAATGATCAGGCCCTGTAATGGACTTTCTCCTTTACACTCTTGGAGTACCAGTAGCCAAGAAGTTTTTTTTAATAATAGAATTTAAGTTTCAATATATGTTCAAAACAAGAGAGAAGAAAGATCAGGCTATTAACAGTAACACTTCTGGCATTAAACCAGCCTTGTAAAATCCTGCTCATTCAGGGCAAATATATAGACTTTTTAACAAAATACAAGCTGGCTAGAACTGAGAGAAGTGGCTACTTTCTCAACTATCTTGAGATTGACACAGAGACTCTGTTTTTTTTCAGAAGTGCTAAGCTCTTATACTTGAGCTCTCATAACTCCTGGTGAAGCTATTGGGAGCTCTTGGTATGCCACACCTCTGAAAATCAGCTTTTAATTTGTGTTAGAGATGATTTATTCCTGCCCTTGTGACCAAACAGAAGTGCCTGGGTGGGTGTATAGAAGATGCTGAGTATTTCTGAAGGTCCCAATATATCAGCAAGCTGCCTTTACTGTGTCCCAGACCTACTGTTCTGTAATTCTCTGTCCCTCAAGCACTGAGGAGATTTGGGACAACTAAAAAGCTGTTCTAAAAAATTCCCCAAATGCCTAAGCACACACAAAGGCCCATTTGTGTCCATGTAAGCTTTATTATAAATCCAGAATAAATGACTTTTCCAAGGTCACAGTAGGAGTCGAGGCTCCTTGGCTCCCAGCCCTGTACTCAGACCACTAGCCAGCACCAGCATCCATGCAGATCACTTGTTACAGAATCAAACCCCAAATAAGATCAGGCCATTTTTGATCAAAAGAAATTTTTTTAATGAACCTTTCAGTTTTAAAGCATCAATACACCACTTTCTCAGATGCTATTCCCAATATCAATCCTTAAAAAATCTGGTGTCATTTAAATTTTGCTCATTTGTTACTGATCAAGAAAATTTAAATAATTATTTGCTTGAATTTATTTACAAAGCAGACAAGAGCAACAAAGAAGTAAGGAACTGAATACATACCTAAGTGTCCATGTCTGACTGTCACAGCCAGGTTAATAAACTGTAATATGGTTGACCAAAGCTGAATTAATAATGTAGATTGTCAGCTAACATTGGCAATTCTTACTGCCTTCGTATTAGTAGAATACACAGAAGTACAGGGTTTATCTACAAAATTAGTTCCTAATTATTACATTTAACTGGACGTTTGTCTATGCAGCTCCCTGAAGAATCATATTGCTTTTAATTTGTTTCTAACTAGCAGAATTCTGGATTAATTTTTAGTTATACAGAATGTATTGCTCATCAGTTCCTAACAACTGGCTTGCTTAACTACATGAAGAATGTCATTACTATATACTATAATGTGGGCCTGCTTTGTAGCTTACAAAATCTGACAGTGGGCATGTCTACACAAGATGCTTTACTGCGCAGTCAATTAATTTACTATGCAGTAAAGCATCACCGTCTACATGTGCAGGTGCTTACTCCACAGTAAATTAGTCTATTGCACAGTTAGTTTACAACCTGAATTTGCAGGTAGTAATTAATACACAGTACTTATTGCGCAGTAGTGCATGTGTAGATGCTGACTGGGAGCAAATTTATTTTTGGTCAGCCCCTGTACCAAGGGACTACCCTCAGGTTTGCCCAAGGGGCACAGGTCTCAGAGCTTCTCCAGCTCCAAGGCTAAGGTGGCTCTTTGCCTGTTCAAGCCTGGCTTTTAAAACTGTGCTGTGACTGCGAAGCCTATGCCACCTGCTTCCAGCTTCTGGCTACCAGGTCCCACAGCAGTGGCCCTGTACTGGCCATGGACCCTGGTGGTGGCCCTTGGCCCCAGCCCTACCACCCACCTACCTCCCAAGTGCCCTGCTTCTTGGGTGCAGGCACCTGCCAGGCCCGGCAACACCCGGACTCACAACCAGAGCCCCAAAGGACCACTGAAGGAACCATGCTGGCCAAATGCCATACACCATGTCCCAGGGCCTCAACTAGTCCCAGGATAAGACTGTGTACCTCATCGGGTCTGCCTGCAGGTCCATGGCCTTTATGTGGCAGCTGGACCACAACCTTATTTTCTAGGACCCTGGATGGAGCCGTGCCATGTTCTCCAGCGTGGGTGGCCTGCTAGAGTCTCCACTGTGACCTAGCAGTAATGACTCCTCTGCACGGTAGGGCCTCTTGGGACATGAGGAGCATGTCCCAGTGCATTCCCCGGCCTCATCTAGCAGCTCTGGGAGCCCAAGCCACTGGCTGCTACACCAGCTCTGGTCGCTCAGCCCCACCCAGGAGGACAGCCTGGGGATGGCAACCCGCCATGATGACCTCCAGCTCCTCCCTGGAACGGGGCACTGCCTGGGCAGCCAGGCACTGCCCTGCACCCCAGAATGCTATTGGGAGCCACACATCATTGCCATCAGCAGGGACAGACTTGAGCTGCCGGGGATGCCTGTCACACCCAGGCACTGGGAGGGCCCTCCCAGGTCCAGTAAGCCCTGCACTGGGAGGGGGCCCACCCCTTCCTTTCCTACCCCTGCCCCTGCTCCCTGTCCACCCTGGCTGAGCTCTCCCTGACCCCTTGAGTTCCCCTTCACAGCATGCAGAGAGGTGGGAGGCAGCCCAAAACTTTATTGAGCCGCTAGTACCCTCTTAGCTAGGCAGCCACAGGCCTCTCGTATGTGGAGAAATGTTTGAGGCCTGCAGCAATACCATCCTTGGCTGTGGTGAGGCAGAGATCCGTAACATAGGTAGAGATACCCCTCAAGGTGGCAGTGCATGTTGCAGGGAAGTGCGGGCTTGCCTGAGGCTCTGTTGAAGCTCAGGGTCTCATGCAGGGTCTTAAGCTCAAGGTCTCAGGTGTACCTGGGGCACCATGGTGATCAGCAGCAGCAGGGTGTAGTGGGTTGAGCACCCCTCAGTGCACACAAATAGCTTAGCATGGTGTGCCCAGGGCACTCTCAGAACGGGTACACTCAGGGCACAGGCCACATGCCTCTCTGGAGAGGCCCCATGGGGGGAGGGCAGGGGCACCACCAGCTCTGTGTCTCAGTCAGCCAGGAGCCCTAAGGCCCCTGAGCCCACGGGGTGTGGATCTGGCAGCATGGGAGAAGACTGCTTGGCCAGCAGGAAGAGTCTGGAGCAGCCACAGCAGGTGCTGCCAGAAGCCAGCCCTGGCCTGGCCTGGGAAGGAGGCAGAAAAAACAGGTTGCCTGTGGCAAGCATGAAGTGGGCTGCCTGCCCCCACAGACTGAGCAGGGATAGAGGGCTCAGCTGGTGGCTGCCTGTGGTAGGGTATGCCCAGCTGACTTACCAGCTGAGGTCCCTGGGCACCAGTGCAGGCATGACCCTGATCTAAGGCTGGGCACCACATACCCACCCTGTATAGTGCATGATATCTCAGAAATATTGCAAACTCTCACGAGCAGACTCTTTCTTCTGGCTCTGAAAGTCCAGCGGCTGCACATGGGGAAGAGGCACCACCATGCTGGGGATGCAATTTCAGGGTCACTGCAACCCTCAGCCAGAGCCCTTTGAATGCACCAGCTCTGACAGCAGTGGACCCAAGATGGGACCCTGCCGATAGACTGTCTGGTCAGCACGGCAGAGGAGTAGCTGGTGAATCTGTGGGCCTGGAATGCTGAGGACATTGCCCAGGAGCAGGAGAGGGTCATGCATAAGCTGGATAGGGACCAGGAGTGGGTCCAGGAGCAGTGGCAATGAATAGGGGGTGAATGCGGGTGCATATGCACCCCCTAAGCGTGGCAGTGCACCCCCTGTGAAAAGGTGCTGCTGACACTGCTGGCAGCACCTGTGGGTGGTCTCATTTGCCACCCTCTTCCCACCTCACTGCTGACACCATTGGCAGCGTCTGCAGGTGGTCCACGATCACTGCTGGCCGCCACCAATGGCAGCATCTGTGGGTGGTTGCCAACTGCTAATTGCCACTCTCTACCTCCCCCCGCCCACTGCCGCCAACAGTGCCAGAGCTGCCTGAGGAAGCTAGCTATGCCCTCCCAGCTTCTGGGGGCATGTGGTGTTCATGTCTGGGAGGACTGGGTATTCTGGGAGAGGCTACTAGCCCTCAAGGAGAGGAACATCGCCCTCCCTGAAAGAATGCTGGAGGCCCAGGAGTGGCAGGCTGTCATGGTGGCCAGGCAGTGGAGGCCACAGAGGAGGACCTCCGGGTGCTGGACATCACCTTGGCCCTGGTGGACTCCTTCATGCCACCTGCTGCCCAGTCCTTGGGCCTGGCCCGGTCTACCACCACCCAACAGGAAGCCTCTCAGTGCGCTTGGGCTGAGGTGTAGTGGTGCCTCCAGCAACTATATCCCCTGCCAGCTAGGCCCACCTCTTGGGCCCCCCCTGCTGCTTTCCAGGCTCCTTGTGGCTCCTGTGCAGGAGCAGCCCGCAATGGGGTCAGCACCACACATGGGCCCTACCTGCCCTCGCCCCATGCTGCAAGAGGGGGAGCCAACTGTGCAGGTAGAGCAGCAGTTGCCCTCACCCCTGGGTGAGCCCCTTGCCCACCAGCCTGATTGCAGCATCCACACCCACGATGGTGTGGCCAGAAGCTGGGTTGCTGGAAGCCTATCCCTGGGATCTGCCCCATAAGCATCTCCACCCCACTGTCCCCCACCCCAGGATGGCACACAGAACATAGTTTGCCCAGGAAGAGGGTGTTTTATTGGTGGTGGGTGGGCTGCCTGGTGGTAGGTTCTGTGTTTGGGGAGGGAGGGTGGGATGGGGTCTGGTGCTTGGGAGGGAGGGTGGAAGGAGGTAATATAGTTCAGGAGGGAAGGTGGGATAGGATCTGGGTTTGTGGAGGGAAATAATGCATTTTGCAGAAAACTGTCCACGGTAAGCATGATGCTAAGGGTGCACAGTAGGGCTGTGCAAAATGGCACCATTCCGTTTCGACTTGAGTTTCAAGGTTTTGACAAAACAGCATTTCATTTCAAATTTCATTTTGATTTGAAACCGCTGTTCTGTTTCATTTTCTTAAAACAGTGATGCAGTTTTGACGCTGTTTCAACCTTTCACCCATATGCTGTAATGGGGAAGCTCGAACAGCCTTTCTCATTTGGCAGGCAGACCAGGGGCCCACAACCGCGGGAGGGCTGCAGGGGCTGTGCCAGTCCTCCTGGGGCTGTGGGCCCCTGATCTGCCTGCCAGATGAGGGAGAGAAGCTGGGTGCTGCCGCCTGGGACTGGGAAACTGGGGAAGGGAACTAAGCCCAATTGTCCAGTTTCTGTTCCCAGTGCTACGATCGATCAGACTGCTGCAGACCTCCAGGATGACCTCCCCAGTGGTTGCCTTGCCCACCCCGAAGATGCGGCTGATGTAACACAGGTTGGAGGGTGTGGCCAGTTTGAGAATGGCGATGTCCAGCCAGGTGTCCACAGGGAGGGACAACTGCACAGTGGTGGCCTGCCACTCTAGGTGTGGGCAGTGCTGGTCGAGGAGCTCTTGGAATGTGGCCCAGGTCATCTGGAATGACTCTAGCCACTGCTTATTGTCCCAGGTGTGCTGGATGACATGCAGCCACCAGTCCTGGCTGGCTGGGTGTTCCTACAGGCAGTGGAGCTGGAGCTCCAGGAGCTCATGGATGGTAGTGGTGGTGGTATCCATATGTGCATTATCGATGTGTCATCGCTGTCCCTGCTGGGATCCAGGCAGCAGCCCAGGAGCTGGTTGGTGCCGTGCTGGGTCAGGGGGCCTCAGACAGAGCAGAGAGACTGAATATACAGCACAGCAGAGCAAACAGGGTTGAGGCTGACCTGGGCCAGGCGGCAGTCACTATGGCAAAGTATGCCAGGCACAACAGCAAACAGAAGCCTGGGGTGCAGGTCATCGGTGCTGGGGCCTGGGGGTGGAGCAGCCACGGTGGGTGCAGGCTCCACAGACAGAGTCATAGAGGGCTGTAGCAGGACACTGCAGATTGCTCCAGGCCAGAAACTCAGGTGGCCAGGGAGCACTGCACAGGGATGCCTTTTAAAGAGTGCCCTTGGCACCTGGACAGCTGTGGCCGGAACCTCCCCCTAGCTGCTGCAGAGCACAGCAGGGCTGGAAGAAGCCTGGAGCAGGCTACTCCCATAAGCAGCAAATGTGGTCCCAAATGGCTGCTGCACTTGTAGATGCCTGCTCAGGGCTAGTTCACTGTGCAGTAAATTACTGTGCAGTAAACCCAAATAGCATTAACTGCATGTGTAGATGTGCTCAGTGACTCCTGCAAGCAACGTGCCTGCCAACAAATATGTATTAAAAATAGCAACATAATTCAATGTATGGACCAAGTAAAACCTGAGCACCTCAGAGTCTTTAAAAATGCATTTAGCCTGTCTGAGGTAGGAAAGTGCTCAGACAGAAAATATAGGCTTAATGCAAAAATTACTGGGTAAAGTTCTTCAGCCTGTGCTATGCAGCTGGATGGTCATAATGGCCCCTTCTAGTACTAAAATCTGTAAATCCATAGATTCATAGATGTTAGGGACTGGAAGGGACCTCTTGAGAACATCAGGTCCAACCCCATTGTGCTTGGGCAGGTAAGACTGCTGGAGCCAGGTGTTTTTTGAAGCTATCCGGAGTAGGTAATTGTACTTCTGTGGGGAGTCTATTCCAGACTCTGGACACTTGAATTGTAAATAAGTTTTTCAATTTGCTATTCTGTCTCTGGGGTTTTACTTCATAGGTGAAAGAAACTGAGTATCAGACAATTAAGGAACAATCTGTTCATAAGTAGGGCACTTTTCCCCCCTGTTATGGTAGGCCTCCATGCTCAGTCTAAATATTTAATTTTTTCACTTACTGCTTTTGTTTTGTTTCCTGTTTTTTATTATTTTATTTTATATCTGTTTTTCTTCAGTTTTGTATTATCATGCCAACTGCTGGACCAGTCCTTCCCAAGAGAAAGTTTTATATACTTATATTTTGAGCATTATTCCTTACTGGCTCATCTTTAATTACTTCTTGGACCAATCGTGTAAGCTTGCCAAGTGGCATACATCTCCTGTGTCACTTGTGCACTTGGCAGTCATTCTTCACCTGGCTACATCTCATCTAGATTCTTTGCATCCTAAGCATTGTTCTTTCCTTTCTTAGAAAGTTCTTACATTCTCTTCCTCTCTGTAGTACCTGTGTATTAAGTGCTGTGACTAATATCTCTGATGTGGTTCAATACTTTTTTCATCCTCTGCCAAGTGTAGAATTGTGTATGCAAACCAGTGTTTTGTTTTGGTAGGTCCCATGCTGGTGATGCTGTTTTAAGGCCTTTTTTTCCTCAAAACGTACATACTGTTCTGTGTTTATATGGGAGAAGGGAAGGTCAAAGAAGCACACTCTGCACTTGGAGCAAATGGTGGTGAAGTTTGTGATGATGTTTAGTTCCTGTGGGAGTTGTTTCACCAGCCCTCAAAAAACCCCTGTCTCCCACACAGACAAGTTTTTACCGGTACTAAAAAGCTCCACTGTGCCTGAGGAGTGACGTTGTTGACCATGGTCCTCCTCCTGGAGCATCAGGAAACCTTTTTTAGTTGTAGCCAGTAGCAAGCTACAGACAGAAAGCCAGCCAAGCTCTCTGCCTTCTCCAATTGCACTCTGAGCTGGAACCCACTGAAGAAGGCATAGGCTGGGAGGTCACAGTAGGTGGAGGAAACAGCAACAGCAACAGCAGCCGCTGTGGCACAAAGTCAAGGGTTTATTATTGGTCCTAGTTCCCTCCTGTACCCTTTTTCCCTTTCCTTTTGTATCAGACCCACCCTACCATAATCCATCAGCTACCCCAGCAACCCAAGAGCTATTCATTTCCAACTACCTGAGAGATCTCAGGAACCTGACCACCCATGCAGCTGGCTCAGGCATTCCCATGCAGTGACCTTCCTGTTCCATCCTGAGATATAGGGTGTTGTGGGAAGGTAACTGGGGGGATTTGGGATGGTGGAGTCCCAGGATAACTATGCAGGAGAGTGAATGAGTCACTGGGAGATGCTGTGCTTCTTGAGTGACAAGCTATCAGTACTGCCCCTTGGTAAGGCAAAGTTTTAGTATTTGTAACATTCAATTGCTTAGTGTACTAGATACAAGAAGAGATGGATACTGTTCTTGTACAAAAGACACATTTTATCAGAGTCCAAAAAGTCAAAGGTTCACCTGAGCTGGAAGGCCCACTGGGCTAACCTGCTTACGGTCAAACCAGTTTCTATAGCCAATGGCATGTAAGGGACTGATGTAATATCACATCCCACCATCTTTGACTTCCAACCTGAAGGACTAGACACTCATTTAGAGCTGCATTAACTGGAGACAGCTTTTGAGCAGGATTCAGACTCATGTCTTGAGATATAACAAGAGGCCTTAACTGCCCTGTTGCCACAACTTGCCACTATACTGGAATAACATTGTCCATTTCTTTCTTTTTCTAACTTGATTAATGCACATTGGAATTAAACCATATTAGGCCCCAATAGGGAAAACATAATTGGCTCCATGCAGCTTACAGTACAAAGTACTCATCTCTTCCTGCAATACTCACTTTACCTTTTCCAATTTCCCTTTCATTAGGAATCCTGCCTTCTAAGCATTTATTTAATGTTAGTAGCACTGACTTGAGACTACTAGTTTACAACATAATTATGGTACCTTCAGATAACTTTGCCAAAGAAACAGTCACTATCAAGATAACAGGAATCACCTTAGATAAGAAGGAAACATGCCAGACATTTTTAAAATAAATGTTCACATGAATTTAGAAATGAAGAGGGAGATATTACCAATAAATGTGCGGAGAAGCTAGCTATTGGGAACACAGTTTCTTTTTTCAGAAAGGAAAGAAAGTTCAAAAAAAGCTTCTTAGCTGTGATTGGAGGAGCTGGCTGCTTATGGCATAGTTACTACATAGTACAGTGGTTCTCAGCCTTTCTAGACTTAGGGCACCCCTTGTTAGACTTGAGGCACCCCCCACTGGACTCTGTACCTTCTGTGAATCGAGTGGTAACCCATTAAAAAAATTAATTGATTCATAAAAGTGCTCATCTCCAGCGGTGGATGCAGGGGGCAGGTGCACTGGTGCATGGTATACCCTGCTTTGATTCCTGCTCCACCCAGCAGGAGCATTTCTAATCAGGCAGTACTGAGAGAGTGAGTTGACTTCATGGCTCTTTATCATCTGTCTCATCCCTTCTAAATTCTTCATTCCATGGGTATTAAACCCTCTCCTCTTTCTAATGGTTTTCATGGTCCACCAAGCAAGCCACCCTTTATTCTGCTGTCTGTTCCCTGTTTCTGGTCAGGAAGCTCCTATTACACAGCCCTTACGCCTGCATCCTGTGAAAGCATACCTTTTAAAGGGTGACATCAACCCATAGGCATAGCTACCACTACACTAGGGGAGTACATCAAGGGCTCGGCAAGCAACTGCTCACCAGGGCACCCAAGAGGAAAACCAGGAGTAATGGCCACAAACTCCTGGAAGATCGATTCAGGCTCAACATTAGGAAAAACTTCTTCACAGTCAGGGTGTCCAGACTGAGGAATAAGCTCCCTCTGGAGGTGCTGCAATCACCTACCCTGGATAGCTTCAAGAGGAGACTGGACAGTCACCTCGCTGGGGTCACCTGACCCCCAGTTATCTTTCCTGCTTGGTGCAGCAGACTGGACCCAATGATATTCTGAGGTCCCTTCTGCCCTTCCAATCTATGAATCTGTTTTTAACTCATTCCCATGAGGGGATGCCAGTTTTTGCTTTCAACCTTTTGCTTTCATCCTGAACTGAATAATGCAGCTCTAGGCCCTTTGCCTATATTAGTAAAGCTTCTAGTTCATTTTTAACTGGAGAAAAACGTGTGCTGCTTTGCCTGTGCGTGAGGAGGCTCCTCACCATCTGCACCCCCTTTCTCAAAATCCTAGCTCAGCTCCTTGCAGAGGGGCCAGGTCATGTGGTGCGCAGAAGCAACCAGCCAGGGAGACTGCCTTTCAGCCTGACAAAGGGTATTTATACCTGAAAGCTTGCAAGGAAGACTTTTCCCAATTATTTGCGTTGATCTAATAAAAGAGATCGGATTTACACAAAGAACCTTGTCCGCCTATGTCCTTACACCAACCTGGCTGCAACCCACACCGCTGCATCTCCTTCCTCACACTCTTTGCAGCACCCTTCATAGGAGCTCAGGGTGCACAGACACCCTGGGTAAGGATCAAGGATGGTGCTTGGGAAGTGCCCAGGCAGGGCTGAGGGTGCCTGGCGGGGCCCGGGTAGGCCCCGGCCCGCGGCTGCCTCCCCACCTCTCCATTCCCCATCTCCGGGCTTTTTGCCCGCACCCAAGATGGCTCCGGGCGAGCCCAGCTCCAAGACTGGGCATTCTGCCCACACCCAAGATGGAGACCAGCTCGGTACCGTTCTAGCGGCGAACGGCGCCGACTCGTCGCTCTTCATAGGGTGAGCCTGGCCCCGCCCCCACGCCTTCGCCCTTCCTATTGGCCGCGGAGAGGCGCCGCCGCGCTGCGATTGGCTGCAGAGCGGTCGTTGCCGTTTCTCCCTCCGCTCTGGGCTGTCCCCCTCCCCCCCCGCCTTTTTTTTTCTTGAGGGGAGCCGCGGGGGAGGCTCGGGGGGCGCACTCCCCCGCCGTCTTAGCCAGGCAGCGGCGGCGATGCGGGGGTCCTTGGCGCAGCCGGACTGCGGCTGAGCGGCGCGGGGCGGTAAGTCCCGCACGGGGCCGGGATCCGCTCGGGGGGGAGGTGCGAGGCCCTAACTGTCCCGGGGCGCCCGGCGGGGGGAGGAGCGGCGGTGCCCATCGGGGCCTGCAGCTCCCCCTTGCCCAGGCTGCCTCGCCCGCCGCCGCGGTGCAATGGGAGACCGCGGCGCTCGGGCCTTTATTAGGGCAGTTTGGGAAGCGGTGCGGGGGTCTGAGGGGCTTGGAAACCTCTTCCCGTATTGCGGGGGAAGCGGGGATGCGGCAGCCTTGGGGAGGTAGCAGCTGGTAGGCTACTGGCAACCATGGCAGCGCCTCCCTCACGGGAATCCTGGCCCTGAGGCAGGGGTGCACCGCGGTGGCCCGCAGCCAGGTTGGGTTGGAGGGGGAGTGCTGGGGGATGGGCCTTGGGGCGAGGGTTGGCAGGGCTGTGGTCATTTTTTTCTTATTATTATGATGATTATCATTATCTCTGGTGAAGGGGGGGGGGCTGATGCTAAAAGTTTGCCCTGGAGCAGCTAGGTACAGTGCCGCTCCTGAGGAGGGGATGGGATACTAACCTGAGAAAGGGGCTGCTTGGCTGGCAGGGCCTGGGTTCAGGTGAGGGAGGCTGGGCCGGGCTTGGCCTCTGGGCTGCTAAAACAGTCTTGATGCAGGCAGGGCCCAAGGGGAGGGGGCGGGTGTTCTCGTATTTGGGTGTCATCGTTTCAAAACAAAGAAATGCAAATGCTTCCTGAGAATTGTGCGACAGTTGCTGTCTAGTAGCCAGAATATGCATGAAGGAGGGTGAGAAGGGAAAAACCTGGGAGCTTTTTCATGGGTTTCGAATGTTATGCAGGGGACCCAAACTGTACTGTCCTCTTATGGGCTGCACAGGTTTTGGACTCTTACAAAAATCTGGGAGCTATTAAAGTCCCCTGGGTGTTTAATCATCATTAATGACATTTGTGTAGTGTTGAGTTTTTTTAAAATACCAGCTAAAAGAAACGAGAGACCGTTTTGGGGCACTTTTCTGGTATTCACCCTGTGCTACTCTTCTATAGTTACATGTTGTATAGCAAAATGTTTTACTTGAATTTTAGTGCATTATAATTTGAAATGTACTATCTACAGTCATTTCATTGTAAAAATCCACTGATATGATCGGACTTCAAGTCAGCATTCATAAATGTCTAGAGAAACAGTTTCAGACTTCCTTTACCTTTTTAGGAAGCTAGCATTAATTCAAACTTTACTCATCAAAATGGACAGTGGAATACTAAAAATACAGATAGGACCCAATACCGGGTTGAAGTCTGTCCAGGGATTGGAGTCTGCTAGCATGACACTTATTGCAGGATCAGCACCTTAATGTAGCTTTAAAAAAAAAAATGCTTTCCTTATCTCTAAACGAAGTTTTATAAAATGATGACATGATTCCTGCTTTCCTTTCTTACAGAACCGGGTTTATGCCAGTGCAAAAACTATGCATCAGGATACAGTATTTACTCATGCAAAAGAGCCTTCATAGTTCCATTTTTGTCCCTGATACATAATGTTGTTTCCAAGTAAATTAGAAGGTTGCCTGATTCTCCTATGCATAGGGGTGTACTGTCTTTTCAGAAATCAGTGATTGGATGGGGAGTTGGTTGGGGCTATGATACCAGGCCCTGTTGATAAAATGTAATTTGTCATTTTCATTTGGGAGGGACTCCTAAGTTTTCTCTTTAATTTAATTTGTAGTATATTCAACAGGGCAACTACACCCGGGTGTCAAACACACCTCGGGCCCCGTGCCCAAGAAATACTGTTGGGGTAGTGGATTATTTTAGTGAGGGCTTTCTACTGCTGAAATGTTTTGCTGCTCAAAGTTTAACACCAAGCTTTGTTACCTGTAACATCCAAATTTGGTGAGGTTTCCACAACTGGAAGCAAAGAGAGGCAGCCTCCAGTCTGATATTCAGGTGTTCATAGATATTAAAGGAAATTGGAATAGACTTGGACTCTGGGTAATAACATACATTGTCTGATGTGCTTTCCTATGATTTATGAGTGACAGCTAGTGGGTTGCATGTCAAGCAGCCCGTAGTTTGTGGATGCCACTTGTGTCATCCCAGGGTAGAATGCAAAGAATAGAACATGGAAACAATCTTGGGGCCCAACATGCTGAATTGCTAAAATTCTCTTCTGGTATTTTCTGATGTCTTGCATCTGCTTTTAGTTTTAGGAATCATAGTAAAAGTTGCAGCCCCTACATAGCATCTCATGAAGTAAGCTGCTGCTTACAGAAGCTTATGCATCTCTGATTTAGTCTATAAGGTGCAAATCTACTCTGCCTTCTGCAGGAATGTTGTAGCAATACAGCCAGCTGGCATACAATTGTTTTGTGTGACTTCATACACCCATGAGCATGAGCATTGAAATGATGACTCTTTCAGTCCTTGGAGACTTGCATTGTGTTTCGCTATAATAGGCCTTCTAATGGCTGCAAACATAGCCAAGAAAGAGAGCTAATGGGATTCGGAAAAAACTGTTTTCTACATCCAAGTTGCTCCATAATTGCAAGTTATGGCATTTTTTTCAGATTTTTCTTCTGAACTCTGATACTTTTCACTCTTGGAGACAGGATGATAAAATAGATGCCTATCAGTCTGACTTGATATGGCAATTCCTGTTTTTCTAATGAATGAATAGTACAGTAATGAACTGCCTGCTGTTCTGATCTTATTCTTTCTATTTTAATTATATTTGAGGTTCATATTATATATGCTAGTAGGAAGAGTATACAATTGGGAGATGCCAGCAGTTACTGTGTACTAGTAAGAGGTGTAGCCATAAACTAACTCTGTCTGTTGTGTTGTAATACTGAGTGCTATTTAGGTACCTGGAGCCATTGAAACTCATTGAATTAATTTGTACAAATTCATAGTTTTCCTATAACATATTTTACTCTCTAAATGTGTTTCTCTTCATTCCATTTTAATTAAACTAGTGAATGAAATAAGTGGGAAAGGAAAATGTCAAGTCTAAAAGGTGATATTTGTATTTTCTCATTGGAAAGTGTACAGTCACTTGAGTTTATATATCTGAAAAGTAATTTGGGGGAATAAATAAAACCAATTGATATTTGGTTTGACACCTTTATCAAACTACTAACAATTTCTTTCATAAGAGAGGATTAATTGTTTCTTTAATTTCTATATAATATCCCAGTTGCTGTACAAATGTCTGAGTTGGGTTATTCCCCTTCCTCTGCCCAAGGCCTTGTAGTGCTAGGCAATGGGAGGCGGTACTTGGAATATGTACAGGGCATACACTTCAAAATCGTCTCAGAATGTGATGAATTGAAATGCAAGGCTCCCATTATGCTGTATGGAATATGGAAAGAAGCCTCACCTAATACAAGAAACTGAGGTGTAACGTGGTGGTAGGTTACTTGCTGTGCATATTGTGTGGTGTTAAGTAATGATATTGGGAATTAATGGGAGGGTTTCATTATTGTCTACTGGCAGTTCATGTAGTAAATTTCTTTAAAAGCCATAAAAGCAATTTGATAGTTTCAAGGATATCTATTTGAATAAAAAGAGCATTTTGACTTGCCTTTTTCCAAGGAGTACGTTGGCAACTTCTTAAACACTGTTAGTATGGTATTTTCATTTTAAGGTCAGTTAAAATGTAATTTTTCTTTTTATACTGAAAAAAATATATATGGAGTTCATAAAATGGCTACTTCAAATATAGTTACATCTATATTCCCAACCTTCTAACGAGACTTTAAAGTATAAATAACTGAATATTGTCCTAAAATTATATTTTGATATGTGGCATCAAGTACCAGGCAGCTTACCTTTAGGTTTTTGAGCTACTTCTAATTTAAAATATTATATTTGAAATTTTGCCTTCTGGAACTTTTATCATTTGTCAACATGTGTAAATTAATAATGACAACTCTGAATATTTTTCACCAACTTGTTTAGCTGTTTTCTGAGTTAAATGGAGAAGAAAAAATGTACACGTTCAGGATATAAATTAGATATACTCTGTTAAATTTTTCAACAAAATGAAATTTTAAGAGTGAATTTTAAAGATTAATTCATACATTAACAGGTATTAATGCATACTTCTTCCAAAAAGGCTTAAGTCATTGAACACACAGTTTAGCTCCAGAAAATATAAAATGACTTGCCTAGCTTCACAGTTGAAGGATTATCCAGTCGCTTTTTGGGTTTTTTTTGAAGACCAAAATAAGAAAATGTGTAGTATCAATTTGCTGTTTCTGGCATGTTGAAGATTTTGGCTAAAAAGTTGGAGTTGTTTTACATAATCTCTGCTAGTTTGTATGGTGCATATTTCTGTGAAGACCTTCCTCTTTTTTAAAAATAATTCATTTTAAGGACTAAATCCATAGGTTTTATCTGCATTTTGGAAGGTATCCACACTTTGTTAAAATAGTTCACATGCAAAGAGTTCTTCTGTACATTGGGGTTGTCCCTAAATTCTCAGAGAACAGTAATATTCCTTGCAGTGCTTTTATTTAGCCATGATTGCTAAACTGTTCCAATGTAAAGATTGGGATAACAGCAAAACAATTTTTGGGTCTGCTTTTTAAAGACAGCTTTGAAGCTTTTGCCGAATAAGAATAGGCAGACTTCCCGACTAAGAATGCAAACTATTATGGAGCATCTCATGTCTGTACTGTAGATCAGTGTTTCCCAATTGGTGTGCCGTGGCACACTGGTGTGTTGTCAGGCACGTCCAGGTGTGCCACAGCATTTTTGGGCTGGAGCCATGCCTCCTGCCTGCTGACACAAACAGTATAGTGCCGCTTCTCAGGAGGGGACGGGATACTAACCTGGGAAAGGGGCCGCTTGGCTGGTGGGGCCTGGGTTCAGATGAGGGAAGCTGAGCCAGGCTTGGCCTCTGGGCCGTTAAAGCAGTCCTGATCCAGGCAGGGCCCAAGTTGCAGGCGGAGGGGGGGTGTTGTTGTGGTGTGAAGACAGGCCGGTTGTTCTTGCCTTTGGGTGCTTTTTTTTTTTTTATTTAAGTGTGCCATGGGGTGAAAAAGTGCCTGGTGCTGTGGCACAAACATGTATACAAATGCCCATGTAGTCTGGGCCTGCCTCTCCTATTTTACTGTGTTTCACCTTACCAGCTGAGGTGCTCAAACTTCATTTGAACTTTTGGGACTTCAAAATAGGTAGTTGGTAAAGGATTACCAGTTTGAGAGTTTGCTTGCTTTGCTAATTGGGCAAAGTAATATCATGAACTTCAAGGCAGAGTACAAAGCAGCTCTGTCCAACCTGTAGGCCATGGGTTACATGTGGCCCACAAGTGATTAAATTGTGGCCCATGGGTCTAGTTGGTGTGACTGCCAGAGCTGCTGCATTGACACATCTCTGGAACCAAGGAAGTGAACATTGCTACCATTTGTCCCTTCACCCTCCTTGTCCTCTGCTGAAGTTTTGTTCAGTATCTTCATCATTGACCTGGAAGATGGGTTGGAGTGGACCTTCAGCAGATTTGGAGAGGACACCAAGCTATGGGGCTTAGTAGATACACTGGAAGGTAGGGCTAGGATTCAGAGGAACCTAGACAAGTTGGAGGATTGGACCAAAAAAATCTCATGAGGTTCAACAAGGACAAGTGCAAATTCTTGCACTTGGGATGGAACAATCCCATGCACCAGTCTGGGGACCAACTGGCTAAGCAGCAACTCTGCAGAAAAGGGCCTGGAGTTTACAGTGAACAGTAAGCTGGATATGAGCCCACAATGTGCCTTTGCTGCAGAAAAAGGCTAACGGCATACTGGGATGTATCGGTAGGGGTGTTGCCAGCAGATCAAGGGAAATGGTTATTCCCCTTTATTCAGCACTGGTGAGGCCTCATCTAGAGTACTGTGCCCAGTTTTGGGCCCCCCACTATAGAAAGGATGTGGACACATTGGAGAGAGTCCAACAGAGGGCAATGAAAATGTTTAAGGGGCTGGGGAACATGACTTCTGAGGACAGGCTGAGGGAACTGGGCTTATTTAGTCTGGAAAAGGGAAGACAGGTGGGATTTAATAGCAGCCTTCAACTACCTGACAGGTAGTTCCAAAGAGAATGGAGCTGGACTGTTCTCATTGGTGACACATGACAGAACAAGGAACAACAGTCTCAAATTGCAGGAAGGGAAGTTTAGGTTGGATATTAGGAAAAACTCTCTCGTTAGGAGGGCGGTAAAGCTCTGAAACAGGTTACTCGGAGAGGTTGTGGAATCTCTATCTTTGCACCAGGCTAGACAAAGCTGTAGCTGGAATGATTTAGTTGCGGATGGTCCTGCTTTGAACAGGGTTGGACTAGATGACCTCCTGAAGTCCCTTCCCACCCTAATTTTCTATGATTCTGTGATTGAGACTCACCCTGGTAGGCATCTATATTCAACTCGGATTGAAGGTCCTTGCTAGGTTAAGATCTGTATCCAGAGAGCTTGACTTCAGGAGGTGATTGCCTGACACGAAGCCAAAACGTCTGGTCATTCAATAACCCTGGATATTAATTAGAAGTTAGCTGCTGCTTCTTCCATTCCCATCATTGGTCCTGCTAAGATTACAGGATTTGTAATCCCACCACATCCATAGTTCAGAGCTGTGGTTGGCACCTGGTTTAGGTGCCACTCAAGCTAGGTGGTTTTGATGGGGAGGCAGAGTGGGTTTCCCCATACTCACACTGAGACAGATGGCAGCAGCATGGGCACAGCTCCCAGCTGCTTCCACCCCTCTTCCCTTCCCCTGCCCGCCACAAGTCCTGGGCAGCCTGTGGGCACAGTTTCCAGCCAGTGGGGGGTTGTGCCAGGTCTGTGGAGCTGCAAAATGTGTCTGTGCTGCCACTGCTTCTCTCTACTCTCCCCCATCCTCCTACCAGCCTCCCAGCTGCAGCATGGGCCCAGCTGGAAGCTGCACTGCCCTGACACAGCTCTGCCCCAGTGTGAGTGCAGGGAGAGGAGCTGTTTCAGGGCTATCCAGCCAGTGACCCATGCCACTGCCACGTCTCCCTGCTCCTCTCCCTCCCCTCCCAGCTGCTGAATGACCACAGCTTTCAGCCTGTAAGGAGCTGTGTCAGGGCCATACAGTTTCCAGCTGTGCCTGTGCTGCAGCTGGGGAGGGAAGCAGAGGACCAGAGAGAAACAATGACAGCACAGATGCAGTTTGCAGCTCTGCAGCCCAATGCAGCCCACCCCCACTGGTTGGAAGCTGAGCCCACACACAGGGAGTGGGGTGGGGTTAGTTGAAGCATCAGTGGTTTGGGTGCAGGCCAGATGTTACTGACCCCCTTCAGTTTTAGGAGAGGAGCTTCTGAAAGATTATATTTATTTTGTAGCTGTACTTTCTAATTTCTGGTGCTGTTAAATGGTAAGCAGGGCAGGTGCTTGAGAAATTCCACGGTTGAATATGTAGTTTGTGATAAGAAATAAGGATTGGCACTGTTCCTGCATAGCTTTATTTATTTATTTATTTATTTATTTTTCATGATGTTACTAGCAGCTTATCTGACCACCCCTCCATATTAAGCCTGAGAAACTCTGCAGGGAGAAATAGCATTGCTAATCCTCTGGGTCTGTCAGCAGGGCCTTTACCGCATGTTTTTGCAGAGCTTACACCTCCACACAAGACATCCTTGTTTTGGGAAGGCAAAATGAAGGAAAAAAAACCTTTTTCCAGAATCATGGCTGAATTTTGTCCACATGGGAGAAGGGGCAGTTTCTGCTGTTCAGTGTCACTTGATTTCCCTTTTCTGCTTAGCCAAAAGCTGCTTTCAATTTGGCAGCAGCTGTAACTGTTTGAAACTTGCAGCAACTTGTAGCTTAGTGATTCTCCATAGAGGGACTGTGGCATCCTTAAGTGTCATGAGATCCTCTCAAGGGTTCTGTGGGGTGCTGAACAGTGCTAATGTTGTGAGGGATGCAAATATAAATCACAAGCTAGACACAGAGTTTTCATGTAGGAATCCATAGTGTTGAACACATTCTGACCTGTTGTGGCCTTTCTGAGCTCTTTGCAATAAAAAAATTGCTGTATTATTTTTCTGTATATAAAAAAAAGAGTGAAAACAAAGAGCTGGAATTTTCCAAAGGGGGCAAGTCTGTTGTGGGGTGCCTTCAGTCTACAAATATTGAGAACTGTTTTAGCTTTTAACTGAGCACCAGACTCTGCCTCTCCTCCATGTGGCCAGCCCTGGCAGCCATTTCTGTACACTGTGCCTCCATTCTGCTGCAGCAGTCACCTTCTTTGCTTAAAATAAAACCCCTCCCCAAACTTTGGATGGCTAATTTTTGGGGGGAATGGTGCGTGGGGGTGTCCAAGTAAACATGGTAGTTTGTTGCCTTGTTTAAAAATAATTTTCAGAGTCATCTCAGAAATTGAAGGGGGTTGAGGGGATTCTTTTGGGCATGATAAAGTGCTGGGGTGCTATTCCAAAGTTCCACTGTTCATAACTATTTACCAAAATGTGGTGCTAAATAGGGATACACTGATAAAGATTTTCTTGACTGATACCGATAGCCAGTTATTAACCAGGCTTATTGGCTGATACCAATCCGATAACCAGTTTACAGGAATGCAGTGTGGAGAGAAGTGCCCTGTAGGTAAGTCTGTGGAGGGGAATAGGCATGGTGGGGAGCAGAGCAAGGCCTCTACGGTGAGGGAAGCAGTGGGCAGAAGCTGGGGCTGGTGGTGCTGCCCAGCCAGGGCAGTGAATGGGACCTGGGACCAGGGTGGGGAGCAAAACAGCAGCGTGGGCAGCTTGCCAAGGGGATCAGCTTCCCAGTGCATAAGAATGGTGGTGGGGGTGCTTGAACTAAAGTTCAGCAGTTTTTAAGCACAGGGATGCTTTTAACCAGAGCTGAGCAGGGCAAGGGCAGATGTGGGCTGCCTGCTGTGGGCGTGAGGCTCTCTGCCCTGCTGCCTTTGCCCTGTGGACCCTGTGCAGGCCACATATCCTCTGCCTATCAGGCAGGCACAGCTTGCTGCCCCCACTGCTACCAGGCAGGCAGGGGATGTGCAGCCAGTGCAGGGCTCCCGAGGGAAAGGCAGCAGAGTGGAGAGCTTTGAATGCATCCACCCCACACACGAATCTGGGGGGGGGGGGGACATGCCCCCCTATGTCCCCCCCGGGGAGGTTCACACAACAGTGGAGAGTTGTCCCTCTCAACTCATACACCCTAGCTGAGCTGCCTGCAGCTCCATCCTGCTCCCCACCCTGACCCAGGGTGCTGTTCACTGCCCTGGTTGGGCATCCCCACCCCAGCCCCTGCTCCACTCCCTCCCCTCACCGTGCCTCCATGCCCCTTCCCTCCTCAGTGCCTCTTCTGGCAGCTGCTCTGCACACTACCCTCCTTCATACCTCGCTGCGTGCATGTGTGCAGCTGTGTGTATGCAGGTAGCATCTGGGGAACCCACGCCAGAAGGCATATTATGTTTATTGGTTAACATTATCAGCCACACCAGCCAAAAAACGTTGATGGCCAATAATGTTAATTTTCCTTCTATTGGTGCCAATCTGATACGGCATCGATATATTGGTGCAACTGTAGCATTAGGTATTCCTCCTAGTTTGGAACAGCTAGGCTTAGCCTCTCAACAGAGGGTCTAGAGAAACAAACATCCCTTAGAATATTTCTGGCTCCAAACAGATCTTAGGTTTTGTAATGTAGGAGTTATTTCAGTTTAGTGTGGATGCTCTTCAAGTAACTTAGTTAACAACAAAAGAAATATTTCCCCCATGCTCTGGACCTTTTTGAATAGAAGAAGAGAATGTACAGCCTCCTAAGAAGTCAGACCTGTAAGTTGGCCTTTTACTTGCCATTATAAGTTTTAAGTGAACATGAGGTAACGCCTATTGCCAGACCTTCAGTTCTTTCTTTACAGCTAATACTGAAAACTAAAGCTTCCTGAGTTCTTACTTGCCTATCTAAACCATTCATTCATTTGCTTGTAGAAAACTGTTGTTTTAGCAAGACTTTAATATTAGGCTTGGTTCTAAGGTTCTTAACGTTTTTACTGATTTGCTAAAAAGTGCCATTCTGATTGTACAATTTATGGACAAGGTGTCTGTGTTGGGTTGCAAATTTTCTGAAATCTTAGCAAAATTTAGGTCAGAGATGATGACTGCTAAAGGATTCAATGGAGGCCGTTTTAGTTTACAGAGAGCACTGTAACAGATTGACCAGAAATGCAGCTCAATTTTATTTTTTTATTTTTTTATTTTATGGCAGGATAATTTAAATTGGAGTAATTTGTAATGTTTACAATCCTCCTAAAGAGAGAGTGATTCTCATTATTTGGTAAGTGTTAAAATGTGTTGATTTGTGACTACTAAATATAGCCTGTACTCTAAGTTTGTACTGCTTCCTGCTAGCTAAGAGTACAAACTATATCTCTGCACTTATTCTATCAGTTATGTAAACTATTGTATATTATACATATTTTTTAATTTTCATTTCTGTTAGATGGTAAATGCACTCACTTGTGACTTGTCAAATTCATTTGGAAAGAAATTAGAATTACATGCAAATGTACAAAATGTGCATGTTTAAAATTTGTTCTTGGTGAAAAGGCTGTAACTGTGCCACTATATAGGAGGAAAGGTAAGTTTATCAAAACACTTTTTGGATTTAGGGCTCATTCATTCGGCAAAGGAAGGATTATCTGTTGCTGAGGGCCAGAAACAACCTATTCAATCACTGTGTCAGGATTTTAGAACTAGCTGACTTCGTTTTCTTATGCTTTTTTTTCCTTTTGCTTCCATGGTTTGGAAGAGAAAAGTAAGCATTTATGCTTCTGCCATAATTGGTTTCTCAACTTTGAACTCCCTGAATAAACTGAAATGATGAAAATATTTTCTTTGAACCCACAAAAAAAATGTTGCTGCTGTCAGAACCTGAGCACTTCAAACTCTGGTTCCAGGTATTCATTCAGACCCCCTCGACACATTTCAGATAATGCACATTTAACTGGTTAATTGAACAATTAACTGAGTCCAGCTACATGTGCAGAGCAGTAATCGCACCATGGAAAGGTCTAACCAGTTAGACTTGAAACTGTACTAACTTTATAGCTTGTTGCTATCCTGCTTTAACTTGTACATGTAGCAGGGTATCCCCTGCAGCTGCGAGACCTGTCAGTTGACAGCTACAGGGGTGCATCAAGCCCAGTCAGGGTGGGGAGTCTTACTGCTGAAAGGACTCACAGTCCTGGCAGATGTAGACTCCGTCCAGCAGTACTCCATGATTGCCAGTCCTGCAGCTATATTGTTCAAAAACCTATTGTTTTTCAGCTGGCCAATACATTTTAAGAATAAATTGCATGTTTTTTAGGGTTCAAAATGTCCTGTAATTGAATAATCAGTAAATACTAAGGAGGCATCTTTTCATATTGTAAAAAAAAGTTTGATAGGCTGCAGGTTGCTCCAGTGTTTAAAAAGAAGCTTCAGATTATGGCCAGGACAGATTAGCATGCAAATTTAATCTAGGCATTTGTTGTTATTTTTAGGAAGAAAAAATTGATTACCCCTTTGGAAGAAATTTGAACCTACTGATGTCGAAAAAAAATTTTGCTTTGGAATTGGGTGGTAATGAGCAGTGGCAAGACTAATATAAACATTGAAGGGCTTTATTTCTTTGAAAATTCTTGGGATCGGATTCTTTATAGTAATGATAAGCTAACTATCAGTCCTCTGATATGAATTTTGTTCTGCTCTTACAGAATGTCTGTCTGCGTCATTCATCTTCTTAACTTCCCAGTTTTTATTCTCCTTAAATGGTCCAGGAAATTCGTGAGTGGCTCCCTGCCCAGGAGTGCATGCAGCAGTGAGGAGCCTCCCCACTTCCCCCCCCACTCCCTGGATGAGCTGTCCATGGCTCCATCCTGCTCCCCCCACATTCCTGCCGTGGCCCTGACCCTGGGCCCGATGTACCAGCCCAGCTGGGCAGCGGCCACAGCTCCAGCCCAGCACCAACACTCCCTCTGCCTCCACTCTCCATGGGTACTTCAGTCTGCTCCCCCTCCCCCCATAGACTTACCTGCAGGGAGCTGTGGGAGCTGCTGTCCACTCTGCCTGTTTGCCACATGCATGTGTGCACACACCTGCATGGGTTGCCTCCATCCCCAAGTAGCTCCTTGTGTGCTAGAATTCTGTCAGCCTGCAAGGGGAACCTCCCATTTTTCTGCTTTTTATTGTTGGAGTCCCAAATGGGATTGGGAAAAATTTCCCTCGAGGTTGGGAAAAGTTGCTTTATGCTGTCGCTGTGTGCTTTAGCCTAGACCCACAGTACAGGACCTGGCCTCTGGGCTCTACCCTCCCTGCCTGTGGGTCCCTGACCTTCTCAGTCCCTGGTTGTGGTCACTTCTGGACCTTTGACCCCTCTTGGGCCCTGACCCAGATTCCGCAGCCCTGGGGGTCTCTGTCTAAAGCTCCTCTCAGGCTACAGGCTCTCTGAGTAGGCCTTGAGCAGGGCTTAAGGCTAAACCACCAGTGTGTCAATTGCCAATTGTCAATTAACAACTTTACAACAAAATGCCTATGCCCTCTAGCAGACATCTCAACCTTCGAGGGGCTTAAAATAGGGAGCCCCTGCCTGCACATGCAGGCCTTTTTGTCTGCCACAGGAAGCTTTCTTCTGCAGTCGCTTGTTCAGTTTCACTGTGACTTCAGAAGCTCTGTTGCCCAGAGCTCCTTTTTCCCTGGCTCCCAGAGCTATGTTGTCTGACCAGCTGAAGCCCTGGGCTTGTAATATCTCCAATCAGAGCTGACCCTAGGGGTGTGCGCCCCAGCTTGTGCAGGGCAGGGAGCAGCCAGAGCATGGAGGTGGCAGTGCATAGTGGCTGGCAGGGCCTGTACAGCACTGCCTGCAGGGCCCCCCAAAGTGCGGGGCCCAGGGCAGTCACCCTGATTTACTCTACCTGCTCCCCCCACCCCGCCGGGATGTCTCTGGCTTCAATCCTGCCCTCTATTGGTCGGGTCCAGTTATCTCTCTTTCCACCTGCAAGCTGCCTCCAGCTGCTTGCCCTCTTAAAAGAGCAGATGCACCCTGGCATCCTGCTACAGTGGATCTAAGAGAAGTTATTTCAGGGGGGTGAATTTTGACTTAAAGGAATTCCTAGGCTAGCACTTAGAAAATATTAATAGCAGTGGATTTGTGAAAGCTCTTTTATCCTTTAAAGCAAAGAAACTGTTCAATTACTGTGAAGAAGTGTAGGTTTTTTAGTATTAGGGCATAACAGTATGTGCATTCTTAGAGCAGTTAATTTTTCCTCCCCTCTGAATTTAGAATGCAGAAAGGCTTATTGGATAGACCTATTTCCTACTTGCAGGTAGAATTTCCTGCTCTAGTCCTTTTTCCATTGTGCAGCTAAACGTTTTAAGGGATGCCTTTGCCTCAAGGGACTGTTTTGCTGTTTTTCAGGTCTTGCAGAAAGTTTTCTAGGGTGTCCCCTTTATAATTGCATCCCATTATTTGTAGTTGCATGAGTCCTAAAGGCTGATCTAAATTTAAAAGTTTTGTTGGCACAACTATGTTAGTTATAAGTCTACAAGGGAAGGAGGGGAGGAATCTCACTCCTAACAGCTGTGACAGCAGAAATCCTAGTATAGATGTAATTGCATGAACAAAAGAATTTTTCCCCACCTTCTGATATTGTTTGTTGAATATAGTAAGCTGAGTTTAAGCTACACTGGTTTAAAAAAGTAGTTGCATATGTGAGGTGAGTTCTAATGGTGGGTTTTTTCTAGTAAAGGTCTACTAGTATGGCTATACTAGCAAACTTTTAAGCATACAGAGGCCCTAAAAAATGTCTTCTTCTCTCTTGAAATACACCAGCAGTTTTGTAGACAGTTTTATAACATCTTCCTACCCATCGCTAATTTCTTATTAACCTTTCATACTAAATTTATGGTTTAATGTGGATATGTAGTACAAGATTGGGTTTCACCTTGCTCTGATTATTTTTTTAAAATAAAAATGGCATGGTTTCTCAGAAGCTGTTGACAATTGTTGTCAGACAGAAGGGATACTGTATACTCCATTACACAGTACAGCTAGTTTAGCATTTATCATCTCAAGTGTAAAGCCTCCAATTTTTGTAAACTTTATATGGTTGCAACGTAATGCCACAGGTAGAGCTTTTCAGGGAACTGTCTGTCGGACCCTGGTATCTTGCCTTTGTTCAAAAAAGCAGGAGGACTAGGGCTTTCCTGTTGGTATCGGTCTTCCATTGTATGTGGTTTTTGTCTTTTTTCCACAGTGCCATCTTTGAGAGAGGTATTTGAAGAGAGACCTTGGCAGTATACCAGGACCAGCTGTGAACAAAGGGGTTTTTATTCAGGGCCCATCTATACACAAGTACATCATGAGGGGGTTTTTTTGTTTGTTTGTTTGTTTTCAGATGATGGCTTTACAAAGTTGTGTAGCTGGTAGTTCCCAGCCTGGTGCTCCAGGCCAAAGTAATATTGCACTGAATTCATCCTTGCTGCTGTATGACAGGTGAAAACCTTGACTTACCTGCATGGATATTCAGGAGGAAACCAGGTATTTTGGAAGTGGGCCTTGGTTGTGCTTTTAAATCTGAACTGCAGGACAAACCATCAACCCCTTTAAATTGCTACTGCAAGAAGCTATTTTTCTCCTACTTGTCTAAGGAGCCTTGTTGTACTTGGTATTTTGAACTCCTACCTTCTTTGGTCCTGTCAGCCCTTATTTGTGTGAGGATTCTCAGCTGCACTATTATCTATTACTCTGTTTTATCACATAGGATGTAATAGAGTGGTGCTACCCAAGGTAATGGCAGTGGACCTTTACTTTTGTTTGGACAGAATAGTCTCACTAACCTTCATTTTTATGGCACCTGCTGATTTGTTGTTGCTGTCCATGTGATAGAGCAACTTAACCTGTACTGCCATCCTGTGTGTACTCAGTGGACCAATGGTTTTCAAACTGTTCTGGAGAACCCTGGGGTTTTGTGGTAGGTCATCAAGGTTTTTGCAAAGAGATTGAGGTGTAATGGTGGGAGGCACTGTGCTGCCATTGCTGGGCTGGGGCACATGGCTCCATGTTGGCTCTCACGGCCCGCAGAACTACGGTTAGGGGTTTCACAGCAGAATTGACATGAAAGGGTTCCGTGATTTTAGGAAGTTTGAAAACCACTGCAGTAGACCATCAAAATATGTGGAATCCACATATAGGTGTGCGCTTATCTACAAGTCCCAAAGCATTGGCGATCTCTTCTCTGTCACATTAGAAATAAACTGTTTGCTTTTCCTTTCAGAAGTGTTCACAGTCTGTCTCTATTGTGTTATCTTTCATACAGTCCCAAAAGCTAGGCCCATCTCTAGTCAGCCTGTGCCTTCAGTTAGATTTTTTTCAAACTAGTAATTTTGTACTTTTGGCCTTGCTGCATCTCATGCCTTATGCATCCACAAAATTGTTTCATTGTTCTCCTTCAAATCACTTGCTATTAAAAATCTTTATGGTGATGCCTACAAAAAACATGATAGTTTAGGTTGCTGGTATACTGAGAGGTGTGTGTGTGTGTGTGTGTGTGTGTGTGTTGACCTGTTGCTTACAGTCCAAGGTGGAAAATTCTTTGTTGCAAGGGGCATATTAGTACAGCATTTAGCACAGTGAGTCTCAATCCATGACTAGGACTTCTAAGTGCTATGGTGATTAAAAAATAAATAATAATTTGAAGAAAATTAGATGCAGTTTTAGGATCAGATGGGGGTTTCCTCAACCGATCAGAAACAGTTGGCATGGATTCGCCAAGGGCAAGTCACACCTGACCAACCTGATTGCCTTCTGTAATGAGATGACTGGCTCTGAGGATGCAGGGAAAACAGTGCCCATGAGATGCCCTGCTAAAATCAAGGTTTTTGATATGGTCCCCTACCGCATTCTTGCAAGCAAGCTAAGGAAGGGGTTAGATAAATGGATTGTAGGGTGAATAGAAAGCTGAGTAATGATCAATGGCTCAGTGTCTAGTTGGCAGCTGGTATCAAGTGGAGTGCCGCAGGGGTCGGTCCTGGGGTCAGTTTTGTTCAATATCTCATTAACAATCTGGAAGATGGGATGGAGTGCACTGCTAAGTTTGTGGATTATACCAAGATGGGTGGAATACCAGATATGCTGTAGAGTAGGGCTAGGATTCAGAGGGATATAGACACATTGGAGGATTGGGCCAAAAGAAATCTCATGAGGTTCAGTAAGGACAAGTGCAAAGTCCTGCACTTGGGACAGAAGCATCCCATGAACTGCTACAGGCTTTGGACCAACTAGCTGAGAAGCAGCTCTGCAGAAAGGGACCTGGGGTTACAATGGACAGTAAGTTGGATATGTGTCAACAGTGTGCCCTTGTTGCCAAGAAGGCCAACAACATACTGAGCTGTATTAGTAGGAATGTTGCCAGCAGATTGAGGAAAGTGTTTATTCCCCTCTATCCTGTACTGGTTAGGGCAGATCTGGAGTATTGTGTCCAGTTTTGGGCCTCCCACTATAGAAAGGATGTGGACAACTTGGAGAGAGTCTAGTGGAGGAGAACGAAAATGGTCTGGGGGGCTAGAGCAGATGACTTCTGAGGAGATGTTGAGGGAACTGGTCTTATTTAGTCTGCAGAAGAAAAAACAGTGAGGGGATTTGGTAGCAGTATTCAACTACCTGAAGTACACCCCAGGGAATTATGTACAGAAAAAAATTTTTGCAGAAAAATTTTAAATTATGTAAAATTGATTACATTTTTTAACTAATTAAACCAAATATAACACTATTTGAACCTTCTTTAGAAAGATATGCAGGTACAGGTGGGGGATGGGTGTCAGGTATGTGGGGGGGGACTGTGAAGGTGTGGGGTTTGTGGGGGAGGTTGTGAAAGGGTGTGTGGTGGGTTTATGGGTGAGTGTGAGTTGCCCTGCCACATGCCTTCTCCCCACCACATGCCCCCCCCATGCATAGCCTGTCCAGTACAGCCCCTGCCACCACACTCCCCCCGCCATGCATCAACCCTGCCGCCACACCTCCCCAGTACAGCCCCCACCCACACCCATAGACCCCACCACCCTACACTCCCCTGGCACAGTCCCTGCCACCGGCAGGCCTTTGGGGCACTCCTGACTGCAGCAGGCAGAGGTCCCAGTGGCACATGGCTCTGGTGAATCCTGGAAGGCTGTATGTGATAGCATGGGGCCAGCTTGGTTCAGCCTGCTGGTGGGTGGCTTCTGGCAATACTTGGCTGCTCTGTGCCAGCACTTGGGGCTCATGACACTGCAGGTGGGAACCATGTGTGCCACTGGGGGTTCTGCCTGTCCCAACCAGGAGTGCCCCGATGGCCCACCTACCGGCTGCCGCTGCCAGCAGTAGGGGCTGTGCACCATGGAGTGGGGGGTGTGGTGGGGGGGACCCACAGCCATTCACAAACTCCACACACATACACATCCCCTTCTTTTGCAGGCAAGAGCTCCCCTTCCCATTCACCAGCTACCCCCCAGGGAATTATGCAGTATGTTGTGGAGTCATGTGTTTTACATGTAAAATTATGCAAGTGCATAATTGCATAATTTCCTGGGGCATACTGAAGGGTGGTTCTAGAGAATGGAACTAGATGTGCACCAATACATCAGTCCGATATCGAATCAGTACTGATGTAAAGAAATGGGCTGTATCTGATATTGGCCCGATGGGGCAGATAATTTGGCCGACAAATGCCTGTGCTGCGTGCAGCCACAGTACAGCACTAGGGCAGTAAGGAGCACAGCTGGCAGCATGGAGAGCTGCCTCCAGCTGGTAAGTCTGGTGTGGGGGGAGGGAAGAGGCATGGAGGGACAGATCAGCACCCCCCAGGTGCTGCCCAGGTGGGGGGGTATAGACATGGCTCGTGGGGTGGGGACTCCCACTGCTGCTTGCATCCCAGGAGGGCACGGGGGGGGCATGTGCCCCCTGGATCTGCATGGGGTGGGCTACAGCCAGGGCTGCATGGGGCTCTTCTTGGCGGGGGCTGGGCTCAGAATGGGTGCTGGCAGCGCTGGGAGGATGCTGCATCCACCCAGATTTCACCACTGCTTCACTCCCAGCTCTACTGCCATCAGCCACCCAGCGCAGCCCCGGCTCTTCCCAGTGCATGGATGGAAGCGGCGTGTTGAGCCAGGGCTGTGCTGGGTGGCTGATGACAGCAGCGCTAGGAGTGGAGCAGTGGCAAAATATGGGGTGGATGTAGCATCCTCCCAGCACTGTCGGCGCCCACTCTGAGCCCAGCCCCTCCTGAAAAGAGCCCCGGCTGCAGCCCGCCCCACCCTGTGCAAATCCGGAAGGGCATCCCCGTCCCTCCGTGCCCTCCTGGGGCGCAAGAAGCAGTGGGAGCCACCTTTCCCCTGCCTCTCC
>NW_017728943.1:52596483-52622452 GCF_001723895.1 Crocodylus porosus | reverse complement strand
TTCCCTCCCCCCTCCCCTTCCACCACACTGGACTTACCAGCTGGAGGCAGCTGTATCGGAAATCAGATCAGTGTTGGCCCCAAAAATCTGCATTAGTGCACCCCTAGATGGAACTAGACTGTTCTTAGCGGTGGCAGATTACAGAGCAAGGATTAATGGTCTCAAGTTGCAGCAAGGGAAGTTTAGGTTAGATATTAGGAAAAACTCTTATTAGGAGGGTGGTGAAGCACTGGAACGGGTTACCTAGAAAGGTGGTGAAATTTCCATTCTTGGAAATTTTAATAAGGCCCAGCTTGCCAAAGGTCCAGCTCTGGGTGGAATGATCTAGTTGGGGATGGTCCTTTGAGGAGGGGGTTGGACTAGATGACCCCTTGAGGTCCCCTCCAACCCTAATTTTCTGTGATTCTATGAAATGCATCTCTGGTCAGTATTTTCAGGCCTAGAACCTGGTTATAGCAGTTCCACTTCTTCTGTGAGGGTTCGGGGTGGGAGGAGAAAACGTGCTGTTTTTGTATGGCCTGACATTTAGGCAAAATACCTGATATTTAGACAAAATTTGTCCCTTTACTCTGAAGGAAGGGCAGCAGCATCCTCCCCCTCACCCTCTGCTGTTTGGTTTAATTTTGTGATGTTTAACTCTCCCTCTTGTTTATGGACATTAGTTTTGCTGCTGCTTGCTTCCAAGTTGTAATGGATCATAAAGCAGCTGATATTTGTAATGGGAGGAAACAAATTTTACCTACTTAACTATATTTTTCCTTTGAGGGAAAGCTGAAACTTGAGGATTTCTTCCTTTTTAGTTGGTATAGTGAATGACTTTGAGTCTCCCTGTTTGAAATCCTTGTAATATATATTAAAAGTTAGCAAGTCCATGTTAATTAGCATTCTGTAGATGAAAATTACGGTTCTGGGAATATGTGGAAATATATTTTGGATAGACTGTATAGTTGAGGGAGATGGTGTGCAACCTTTTTGGGTGCAAAGTGACCAAAGAAATCTTGCTTCTTGAATGATGCAGGAAAAATGGGCCATTTTTATGTCATGTTGGCTTAACGTTTGGGAGTTTTCTTGTAGTATAGTTTGTGCCAACCTAAGATAAATGGCATTATATAATGAGTCTTGTCACTTATATATACATTGTCTTCAAGACTTGAAAATTTTGAAAAATGCAAACGTATAAAGGGAAAACAGGTATTACAAACTGCTTGCTGTGGATTCCATGTTTTTCTAAGCAATATCTGCTCTTCACTTCACAGTATATTTATAACTTTACTTTTTTGTGATTTTGAATTCTTAACTTTCCTTTTGGAAGCTTTTTTCAAAGCTAAGTTAAATGATCTAAATTAAATTATTTTAACTATAGTTCTTCATTCAATTATTAATCGGGTGTCAAACAGTTAAAGCAGGGGTTTTCAACCTTTTTTAAAGCGTGTACTCCTTCCAGGTACACTTCTGGTGGAGCAGGGTGTTGTGGGGGGGAAGGGAGAGTGGTGGCTGGATGGGGAGGGGCTTGCACATGGCAGTGCAGGGTGATGAATGGCAGCGGCGGCCACCTCTTGCAAACTCCTTCTCCCTTGGTGTTTGGGCGACAAGGCAGAGCCTGCACAGCCTGCAGAGGAGAGTCCCTGCCCTTTTTCCCCGTGGCCCCCCTGGCCCTGCTTCTAGGAGGCGGCGGCGTGGGGTGGTGGGTGGCAGTGCTCCATCCCCACCTGCCCGCGCATACCCTCTAGCCCTTTTCCAAGTGCCCCCGGGGGCATGCATACCTCTGGTTGACAACCCCTGAGTTAAAGGAATAATATGGCTATTTAGGTAAATGAGTCAATTAAGTTTCCACTTTATTTGGAATAGACTGCTACTAGTAACCTCAATAGTTATGTTCACAAAGCATTCTTATATAAGAAAGGGCTTAGTCCATTTGTCTGTCTGTCCGTAGCACTCTGATGTGGTTAGTGAAACAGCCAGTCAGAGTGTGAAGCTCTGCCATGATAGCAGAGAGGGAGCAGGGGGGAGAGGCTAGCATCTGGCCTCACCCCTCCGCCGCTCTTTTCCCACTGTCATAGCAGCACTTCGCCAGCTCCAAGGAGCAGAGCTGGGCCGGGGGAAGGAGGAAGCCACCAGTGCTGGAGGTGGCGGCAGCACATGGTGCTGGCAGAGGGGATGACAAGGCAAGCTTTCCCCCCCCCCCGGGAGGTGGCGGTGGCTTAGGGTGGTGGATGGTGGTCTCCCCCAGTCATTCTTGATGGGTAAAAAGTTGGTTATAAAATATTTTTATTGTAAAATTTGTTCACAGATTGATCAGTTGCCTTTTTGACAACTTCTCGTACTCTGTTTCTACCTAAAAGTAAGTTTCATTATGGAAAGTGGAGTAAAATGTCTCCGGTCTTTTTGAGTTATTGGAGGCTACATGTGTCTTGTATGATTAACAATGAATTGCATGTAGGGTTAAAGCAAAGCTGTTGAATTTTCAAATTTGGCATAGATTTAATCTCCCTTTCTGAATGCTGGCTCTCGGTTTGCTTTTAAGAAAATTAATTCTGACTTGCCAAAGCGTTTGAAACCTGCCTTACTAAGCCCACATAATATAAAAACTTCTGAAAATTACTGATGCAGCATGCACTAAGGTCGACATTTGCTGGGTCAAAGAATGTTCAAATGCTGCTGGCAAAGCTAACACACAGGGACTTCTCTGGTATTCTTATTATTATATTTCTTCTTAAGGAAAAAAAAAAAGTCCATGTTTCCACTTTGTCTTGTTCCCCCTTCCAAAAAAGAAATCCTGACAAATGCAGAGAACCTTGCATTTGTGTATTAAAACTTCGTGACTCAAGTGTTTGAATTTGTAACGAAAAAACTTAGATAATTTTGAAATGCATTCCTTAAGTCTCTTAAAAATGTAAGTCTTGTGTAAGTCAGTGTATCCTACTAAATCTCTCAAGCACTTCTGAAAAACCTATACTGTGGTCACTTGTGCTGTGTTACTTTATCCAGGTTGTTGGTTGTCTCTCATAACTTTCTGTGGTGTGTTTTCATACTAAAAATACACAATATGCAGTGTGCTCAAATCAATGCCTCCAAAGCAAACTTGGATTCTTTCGAGTCCTCCCTTCCTCCCTCTTTCCTACGTAAAGTAGTTTCCTGTTTCAAACTTTTTTACTTTCAAGTTTGTACAGTGAAATACAATGATTGATGGTGATTAACTGGTCTGCAAAATGAAACTCCATGGCAGGGTTTCAGCTGAGCATTGAGGTAGGTTAGGTTCTGTGTGTAAAACAATAAAGCACAGCTTTAGTTTCAGCCACAGTGATCAAAGAAACCCAAGAATGGTCTGTAGCACTTCATAGTCTAGGATAAAGCAGTGTACTTATTTCATGTCTTCACTTCAACCAAGTTAGACCTATTTGAAATTTCCTAGGAGGGGTTTTTGGGGGGGTTTCTCTGCAGGCTCACAGTTCTCACTTCTTCTCTGAAGGTTTTTATATATCTTTACCTACCCAGGCCCCCTTAAAGGGGATAGGTGCCTATTGCCAGTTAGCCTTGATAAAACAACCATGAGCTGCTTTTGGCAAACCTGACTGCTGACAGCAGCTGAGGCTCCTCTGTTTCAGACAGGGTTTTAGTCTCTTGCTTGCCAGACATTGGCAGGTTAAGTTTCTTGTCTCAATCTGAAATGGCTCAAATACTCTTGCTTTTTTTTTTTTTTAGTAGTATTAAAGTAGTGACTGACAGTTTTAGACTCAAAGCACCCCTTGAAAAATGCCTGCTCTTAGCTTTTGCTTTTTTTTTTGCCTCTGGAAAAATAACAAAGGAGTTCTTCTGTTGCAAAGAATGCAGGCCACAACCGGTCTGATACTGTGGATTTCTATTTGAAATCTCTGGTTTTATCTTGTGAATCATGCTAATGTTGTGTACCACCCTTAAAAGGATCTCATGGTATCCCAGTGTGCTGTGACATCCTGGTTAAGAATTACTGTATTAAACACATGTCTCTATAATACACAATGCAAGTGTGCACATATAATATGTCTAATGCTACTAAGCAATGGCAGGATTTTTTTAGTTTATAAAGTAAAATGCTGAAAGCAGCTGATGTTCACTTTATAAAAAACTTTTATATTTGTATTGAAAAGTAAAAGTTAATAAAAATCATAAGTGGCATTCTCTTCACTAGAAACAGATAGCAACTGCAGTTTCATTGCTTTATGGAAAACACTTATTTGAGAAGTCTAAACAAGTCTTCAAAAATATCACAGTTCAAAAAACAATCTTCTGTCTACCATAATTCTTGCTCACAATTTTCTAATATTGCCAAAGGTATTTCCTTATAATTTTGAAAACGGTACTAAGGGGGAAATGGGGCAGAGATCTAGCCTCTCATTTGAAACCTGCTTTTATCTGGGACAAAAGAAAACTGAATTTTACAAGTCGTATCAATTTACCTCATTGCCAAATGATCTGTTAGCTACTGAGTAGAAAGTTCTATCTGATCTTGTCTAGATTCTGACAGTTAATCAACTTTGGTAAGTGCAATATGAAACTTGCCTGTTTTTCACTTCTGTTCCAGTCCACTTTTTTGGAGCACCTGACAGACATCAAGAACCTGCCCTTTTGTCAGGTAAACAAAGGTTTTGAAATTAGTTATGACTACATTAGATTGTTGTTGTGGGATATGAAGTGCATTTGAATTTTTATATTTTTGTAGAAAAGTGTACATTTCCTTAGTGGTCTTAACAGAAGTAGAACTGAAGTCTCTACTGTCAGAGGACTTGAGTAGCTACTTATCCTCAGAATAGTTACAGCTTTTAAAGAGGTCAAAACGGTTGCCATGTGATTTCTGTCCACAATCACAATTCTGTGTATAATTTTTTTTTTCTTTTTTTTTTTTTCACTTTTAATATTGGCAGCTTATGTGCTAGGAGATTATTTAAAAGCAGTATAGAAAACATTTTGTTGTGTCATCTACAGCTTACTCTACTATGTAAACTCCATGGTTTTTTTTTCCTGGTTTTTTTGAGTCGTCATAGAAGTACGATTGCATGGAAATTGGTATTGCAAGGTCTAATACAAAAAAAATCTTACCAACACCAGCACTGATGTTCTCCATGACTGCATGGTGTAAAATTGGATTCAACTCTTATATTTCATGACTGGCCTATTATGGTGAGGTCAGTTTTGGTAATGATTAATGCCACTATTGCATAGTATGCAGGGTGAGAGTTGTATTTGGCCCTGTCACTCCACAGCTGCAGATAAAACAAATCTCAGTTATAGAATACAAGCCTACAGTACTTAAAAAAAATATATATACATCTTTCCTTTGGTTATCTTTATCATGACTTTATTAGTAAAGGCTCACAAACAAGACAAATCACTAATTCCAGGCATCAGTTTTTTCAATGGGTAGTGCAGAGTTCAGATGTGAAACTCATTCTAGTAGATTCCAGCAGAGAGACCATCCTTCCTATTTCTTGAGGAGAGGACTGGCAGCTTTGGAGTTAGTGTCAAGTAGTCTAGAAAGGTTTTTTTTTTTTTTTTTTTCCCTGTATCTTGTTTTGGTATCATTTAATTTTTAGGTCTTGGATTATGGGATATTGATTATTTATGACTTGGCTTTTTTCTGTAAAGTTTCAGAATATCTTAATGTGACCATGAAACTATAGGTCTTTGACATCCACACTGAAAAACCCACTCCATTTCGGGCTGCCCTGCATCTCCACTGCCTGAGCTCCCCTGTGGCTGCTCTGTGCCGTCACTGCTGCCACACAAGGCAGCCCAGAGGTGGCGGTGACTGGCAAAGCTGAATCTGGCAGCTGCACCAAGAACTGCCCAGCAGCGGTGAGGGAGAGGGGGCCTCTTTTCCCCCATGCTGAGTAACAGTCTGCTCAGCAATTGCTGCTGCTGCCACTGCTCAGTCTGGATGGGTGAGTCTGGAGCAAGCATGGGGTGTGCCAGGTCAGGGCTGTGTGCACAGGTGCCCACCAGTACTGTGGGGCTGGGGCCGGCAGCCACAAGGAGTCACCCCAGCCCAGCTGCATGCTCAGGGGACAGTAGGATGTTCCTCGGCCAGACGGTACAGAGCAGGCACAGGGCAGGCTGAGGCTGTGTGCTGTTGGCAGTGGCAGGGAGGCGTTGAACAGTGTGTGGTCTCTTGCAGGGTGGGGGTGGGTGCTGGCTGGAGGGAGTGGGGGGCTCCCATGCACAGCCCACATACCCTCAAACCATATACCCCCACACACACTGGGAGGAGCCCTGCTCACTGCTACATGCACACACCCCACCACACACACACACACTCTCTCACACAAACCACCCCCAGCCGCCCGTCCCCTTCACATACCCCCCCCCCATACCTACCCACCTACACGCATCCACACACGCTACCCCAACAGGTCCCATCAAATCCCATACCACCCACTCACTGATTACCACCCCCAACACACCCCTCCACATCCTCTGCAATATACAAAAGTAAACTTCATTTTGAGCTGTTATGCAATCACTGCCATATACATGCAAACTCACGCAAATCAGGACAAAACTATATTTTAAAAATAAAATGTTATTGTGGATGTTTGATTTTTAGTATATAACTTTTTTTTTCTGGTTCCAAGATGGCAAACCCCCTTCCCAAAAGGAGCAAGGGGAGGGACTTCTCATGGCAAAGGTCAGGGGCTAGGGGGCAAGACTTCCAGTCCCAAGAAGGTAACCAGGGGACAAGGCGCTTGTCAAGCGGCGGATCCACCTTTTGCGGCTCTTGACAGCTCACCAAAACTCATTAAGTATCCCTCCAGCTGAAATAATTGCCCGCCCCTATTTTAGGCTGTCTCCATACTCTGCCCCATGTAAACTTTTTTCCAACTAATTCTTTACCTAAAGGGTCCGTCTGTCTACTGTCTCAGTGTCCCAGGATGTCCTGCTGACACCTAAACCCCTCAGCCACCTAGTCATAATATTCTTCAAACTGGTTAACATTATTCCACTAGTCAGAGAACCTGATCTTAAGTGGATTTCAGCTTGCTGCTGTCAAAACTAGAGTTTGTTTTTCTGCAACTTTGAGAACATACTCTTAATTTTCACCAGCTTTGGTTGAAATGGATTGTTACTAGTAAAGTGAAATGCAGGCTTTTAGGACTGATTATCTCTCCCATATTCTTTAAAGTGAAAGTTGTCCTGTATCCTTGTCCTGAGTCCTTAGCAAGCTGTCTTAAAGACAGTATTCCTTAGTTTCTTTTCTTGCTATCTGAAAGCTAGGCTGTAAACTCTCAAGTTTGTCAGGACTGTGGTTTTTAAGGGCGTACCTTAAGGGTGTATGTGTTGGTCTCTGGGGATCGCTGTAAAGAAATTCTATTTCCACTTGGCACCAGCTGGAGTGAATTAAGTTATATGTGGAGACTACTGTCTGACATGAAAGTACCTGAGGGATTTCAGTCTTTTACCTAGGGTTAATGGACACCAGTAACCTAAATCCATAAGCTTCCGTCATAGATATCCACATGAGGTTTTTTCATATACGGGCAACCCCCACTTAACACTGTTTCACTTAGCACTATTTTACTATATCACTCACTTTAAATTGATACCTGTCACTTGGCACTCAGTGAGTTTTGTTATAACTCTCGCATTTGCCATCTTGGGTCATTTAAAAACATTTGTGGTCACCATCTTGAATCGTCAAATAGTTTCAGTTTCGCTTAACACTAGAACTCTGTGGTGGTCTAGTCCTGTGATCCAGATATGTAGCACAGGGCTGGTTCATGGGTCAGATCCTGCAGGCATGGTTGGTCAGGCAAGGTTGGTCTGTGGGCTGGATCCAGTGTGGGAGCAGTGTGTGGGGTCAGTTTGTAGGTGTGACCCTGCATCCCAACATGCTCCCACATGTAGGATCTGCCCAAAGAGCTGGATCCATGTGCTACTGTAGCCCATGTCATCTGGCCTGCAGGGCCCCCCAGGGGTCTGGAAATTTGGCAGTGGGACAGCAGTGTTAATCGCCATGCCTCTGAATGAGCTTCCAGAGCTGCAGCAATTAATGGTACCCCATTGCCCTCCTAGCACTGAATTTCTGGATCCATGGGGAGCCCTGTCGGCCAGAAGACAGCCCCACAGGGCAGGCTGAAGGTTGAACACCACTGGACTAGACTAACAGGTGGGAATATGCAAATACTGCTTCAAAGAGGGGCTGTGCTGCTGCTTGTTCAGCCCAACCTTGTCTACACTCTGTTTAGAGTTTTTTGCTCTAAAGGAGCCTGAGTTTAGCAGATGGAAGGTGAGGTACTATGACTTTGTGATCTGTTATGACCTTGTTTCTGAACTTTTGGTGTTGTGAGGGAAGGCTCATGTAGTCTTCAATTTTTTCCCCCCTAAAAAGTCCCCCAAGTTTCATCAGTACTGGCAAGGGGCCTTCTACAGCCTTGAATATTTCAGAGAGAATATTCTTAAACTGGAGTTATTGGCATGTAACTTCTTAGAAGGAGACATCTGGCAGGGCATCAAATATCCAGGATCTTTAGGGGACCCTTCTCAGCCAGGTGGTACAATCCCATGCACCAAATCAAACCAGTGCATGGGGACAGTCCATGGCCAGATATGGTGCCTGGGGTCAGAATCAGCACATCTGGTTTGGGACCACATGCAACATCTGATCTGGGAATGGTTCCTAGCTTGGCATGCAGGGTCAGTCTGCTGCTGAACCCTACCCATCCCTGTACTAGTAAAAGGGGAAAGTGGCTTTGTGCCTGAAGTTGAATTGTGGCAGCCTCTGCCTGCCTCCCCCTTGAGTCTCACACCCCCCCCCCCCCAGCTAGAAAGAAAGCTGTAGACAGCCCCAGAATGCCAGTCAGTGTCTCTATCTCATGTTGCTCTGTGACTTGAAGTTGGGTCTGTCTGCATATTTGGGGGGAGAGAGTAGGGGAACAGAGAGAGGAAACAAGCAAGTTGGCGTTAGGAGTTATTGCCCCTTCCAGCTATGCTGCTGTGCAGAGCCAGATGCTGTCAGGAAAGTTTAAGAGGAATCCCTCCTCCCCTTCCCCTAGGTGCTGCTACTCAATTACTGTAAGACCTTTTTTCTTCATGCTGTCTTTCAAAAGCAGGATGCTTATTATATTCAGGGATATGTTATATTTGAGAAATGATGGTACTTCCTAATATCTTGCAACTTGTAACAGGTTTTCCCTTGCTACTTTTGTAAGGTGCATCTGTGGTACCTCTGTCATCTTTTTGTCTCTTCATTTATGTCACCTGCCCCTTGTTATCCAAGATCAGTAGGATGCTTCCTGCAAATCTTGTGTGAATTTAGGCTTGTAGGGGGTTGTGCTTTCCAAGTCAAGGACCCAAAGAAGTGGCCCTTTTTTCATGTCAGTCCTAGCTCTTAACCTTGTTCTGTGGGCCTGTACTACATTTGAATTGGAGCTTTGATTTTACACAATTTGGGGAGTTGTGGAAGGCAGTTGAGCAGTTCCCAAATATTGCTTTAAAAACAATGGCTAATGAAGGGGGTGTTCTCATTCTTTATTCCCAGTTAGGAAATAAGGAAACAAAACTGATATTTCAAATTTAGTAAAGTGTCCTTTGTAGACCATTTACAAAACTGGGGGATAGGAGAAAAAAAAAACTGCTGTGGTCACCTTTATCTTTTGCAGTTGATAAATAATTACAATTCCCAGCTGACATCAACACAGTATATTATCAACTAACAAATTGCTCATCAAGAATGATGGATGAATTTCAAATAATGCCAATGCTCACAGTAGCCAGGTAATTGTCTTCTCACTGTAGCCTCACAGAAACTGCCTGGCTCCCACATTTCCTCAGCTGGCCCCTTCTTCTGCCCTCCCCACCACACTGGGTTCCCAGACAGACAGATGGACTAAGCCCGTGTGTGTGTGTGTGTGTGTGTGTGTGTGTGTGTGTGTGTGTATACACACACACACACACACACACACACACACACACAATACGCACTCACTCACTTACTCCTTGGACTTACGACACAATTGGTTCTTGAAAACTGAATCTTAAGTCAAAACATTATAACTCGGAAGCAGTTTTCCCATAGGAATAATGTTATAACTGGGGGATTGGTTCCTGAACCAAGTCCTGATACCCTATTTTCACAAATAATACCCCAGAAATTTGTACTCTATTGATTTATAGATGAGTAATATAGCTACATTAATGTATTTATATTGTAAATAGCAATCACATTGATTTGGAAGGGGTTCTTTGAGGTGACTTTGCTGGACTTTTTAAAGGGCTCTTAATTTGACTTTTTGAAGGGTTCTTGCCTGGGGTCTTGACTGCTGGTTCTTCTGGAATCTCATCTGTTTTGTTAAAGAAAATGTCCAAGGAAATTTGGACAAGTATTCTCTAGGGTGATGGGCAACACAGTGAACTTGTTCAGTGGCGTGGCGTAGCTTAGGATCAAGCATTGTAAAGTCAAAACTGACATCAGAAAGTTGAAATGGTGTCAATTTATAAATGTTGTATGTATGAAACATTGTAACTCAAAACGTTGCAAGTCAAGGACTACCGTGTGTGTGTGTGTGTGTGTGTGTGTATGTATAAAAAAAAAAAAAAGTGTTCAAGATTCAAGGATAAACTTGGGTAACAATTGAACACTACGTATCTGATAGTAATTTGGTGCATCATACAGAAGGTATGCACCGTGTATGTATGATTCTTAATATTGTGTTCTTTGAGCTTCTCCACATCAGACACTTGATTTTGTTCTGACTGTTATTGTTGGGTTTCCTCCCTCCCGTCCCCTGCTCTAGACATTTATCAATTCTCTGAGGACCATAGGTACAGGAGTAGAATAATACTAGCTCATTTCTACCTTTAACAGTCCTACCTTTCTCACCTGTTTTGTTACTTTCCCTTTAGAGGACTGATTTTTGACTTGTGAAAAGCTTCTTCATTTTGAAATGTTCAGTGCAAAACCACAGGACTCCATTTTTTTTTTCTTCAATTTTGTAACAAATAGTTGTGTAGGAGAGGTTTTTGGAGGTGAGGTGCATTCTTTCGGCTTTCATGGGCCAAAACTTCTATACAACATTTAAGGATTTAATGTCTTGAACTATTTTCTCTGCATCAACTAACGTTTAAGCCTGAGAAATAAACCCACTGTGCTATAAGATTTGTCTCTAACATAGGGACAAATTTAACTCGGAATGTTTCTGCCAGAAGTAGGCAGTCCCTCTAAGCAGAAGTTTAGCTGCTGTGCTATTTTATTAGTAGAAATGGTTGTTATCCATAACAAGGCATGACTTGACAGAACTAAATGGAGGAAAAAAATAAAATTTGAGTCATATTTTAAAAATGTATATGCCACATTTCAGTAATGCAGTATATACATTTACTGAAGAGACAAAAATCTACTGTGTTGCATTCAAAACATTTTTTAAAGATTCCCTTGAAAGGAGTCAGATTTCCCCTGTCCCCTCCCACCCTGGTCTGCCATCTGCATATTTAAACTTTACAACTCAAATAGGAAAAATCCTTTTTGAGCCTAATGGATTTCTTTTTCTAGTTAGAACACCCCCAAACTAGCTTTTCCTACAGCTATCCCTATGCTGAAATGAAGACACTCCTTCAGTTCATCAGTGGTTTGTACTTCTATCAAATTTGGCAGTGTTAGGGTTTTTTATTGAGCTGGCTTTTGAGCTGCTGCAGAAGTAACCTATATTTGTCAATATTGTGCAGCCACAGGAAGCCGTTAACTACAAGTTTTGCACTTCATTTTAAAGCAATCTGATGCTCTCTGGAATGGTTCAAACCTTGTTCAAATGTGAGACAGGGAGCTGTAACTGTAATAGTTGCCTGAGCTCAAAAAATGTTTTCTGGTAACTTAAATGGTGTCTAAAGCAGACTCTGCTTAATGGAGCCCACTCTGTAAAAGGCTACATCAATCAACCAACAACGCTGACAGATTCTGATTGGAAATGACTTGGCCTTTCACCTTTTATGGAGCTGGTTTGAGGGATAATGGAGTAAAGTGTAAGGCTTAAAATATCACTCAGTTAAAAAGTTCAAGATAACAGTGCATGTAGTTAATACTTCTTAAAAGTTAAAACAGTTTTCAATTGGCTTGTCCTGTCAAATGTGTTTTAGAAAGTGAACATTTTAAATATCAGTACCATTTTCATTTAGAAGGTATATGCCAGTTCTAGTCTAGGTAACACACCTGCTAAGTGAGTATTGTATTGAATTGCTCAATCTTTATTTTTTTGATTCTTGCAAATTTTATCTTCCAACATAAAGTTTTTTCCTTCATCATTACTCAGTCATTACTTTTCATGGTTAAGGCCTGCATGTATTTAAACATTGTAATTTTATTTTGTCTGGTTTTTTCCCTTGTACATTTGCTGAAAGCAAAAATAGTTGGAGCTGTGTAAAAGAAGTAAACATGCAGTTACAGTTCTGTCTCCTAGTTGAATCCACATTTCAATACTGCTTTGCAGTTGCAGTTCTGTTTGCTCTCTGTAAGAGCTTACCCTTTTTGCTGAAAAACTTTCTGTAGTTTATAACCTGTTTTTAAGATGTATTGAACCATCTTGGTTCTGATGGAAGTGAATAGAAACTGAAGATATTTAATACTTTGCAAATGAGCTGTTAATCTCATCTGATTTTCCTGAAGCTGCCATCTATGAAAATGCTTCCTTCCATCATATTTCAGTAAACACGCATCTTGTTCAGATAATTGTTTTGTGATTTTTAAAGTATAGAGCAGTTGTAGAACTTTCAGTATCTAGATGAACTCTTAACTTTGCAAAAGGAGTTTGGCATAGGGAAGCAGTAGTTTAAATCCTTCAGTTCTCTTCTTTCCTTTTTGCTATTAACTCTTGACTGCCATCTGAATATATTGTAAGTAATGTTCTCCTGAAATCCTCTTAGCTTCTTGATTTCTAAAAGGCAACATAATCATCATTTTGGAGAGACACTGATCTAAACATTCATGCTAAAATCTGTTTAAGATCTTATCTTTCCCTCCCATTCTTAAAAGCATAGATCATATTTCCTTTGCTTTACAATCATATAACATCCCTGTGGCAACTACAGCAGTTGCTTACCTGGAAAACTAATATTAGGAAAGTGTATATTTTTAGCTGCCCTTTGATGTGATGTAGCAGCTGGAAACAAGGAGGGGAGCCAGCATCAAGTGATCTGCCAGCTCTTCAGACCACCAAGTGCTCTGCAGGCCACAACTTGAGAACCACTACTTTACACTTTTGGGCCTGAAGTCCAGAAAACTTTTTCATGAGGTACACCAGCATGCCTATTGCTTCAGGAATATCAAGAATCCACATGCTTCTAGCTTTGGCCTAACTGTGTACAAAATTTCATTCTGGCATCTTCCACAAGGTTCTTTCACTACAGGGGTTAACAGATTTAGAAATGAAGAAAAGTTGTTTGAGTTCCTTCTTGCCACAACAAATTATCTGCCTGATAATTACTGTATATGTAACAGTTGAAGTACAATTTTCAGTGAAGTGGAAATTCTTACCTTTGTAAGTAAAGGTATATTTTAGCATTACTAAAATATTGTTTGTCTTCCTTTTTATAGTAATCATGTCATCCACATCTTGGACAAGGAATCCAGGAAGTACATCTTGAGGTAGAGTCTCAAGACAGGACAGAGTGGCTTATAAACCTTTTCTGGGTAAGAAGGGTACCATATTTATTTCACAGTTCAAAAAAGGCAAATATACGGTACATAATCTTGAGAGCGAGAGCAGCATCTGTTCAAAATAGTACACTTCCTGCATTCCTCTTTCATATTATGATGATGAACCTGCAGCCTATATAGCATTTAGCACTAAAATGAAAAAGAATAGCTAATGGCCTTACAGGGAGTAAAAGATGCCAGTTACTTACTTATATGTACATATTTGCATCCTTCAAGATGTCTTGTCTGTGAGTGATCTTTGAGTCCAGAAAGTGATTCTGATTTAATTTTCTCCACCCAAATATGTACTTACCCCTCTTTGAAGTGCTTGGCCTGGAATTTAGGTAAGAGAAGTCACTTTAAAGAAAGCCTTTGAGGCTGGAAGGTATTGCCTCCTCTTGTGTTATGTTGAGTGTATATATAAGGGTAGAGCATTCATAGGATCTTTTAAGAAAGGAGACAGAGATTCTGTAGCAGCTGCTAAAATTTTGTTATGTATAGTTGTAACGGTAAAAACAGATGACTTTCTTTTCAGGGCCCTTCCGTTTTGTGTCTTCTGCCCCCCATTATTATTATTACATCCTTTCTGTTCTTTCAAATCATTGGCTGTTTTAGCACTGTCTAGTTACAGAGCATATGGGAGTCATTATTGTAGGTCGTTTCTTCCAAGAACTTCAGGGAGCATTATAACACTTAGAGTACCTATACACAACAGACCTCTTCTTTGACATACGCTAATCAGCATGCATTAATCAAGTCTGCTGGAGCATGCTAATTAACATGCTTCAGCAGCCTCTGTCGCATGTAGTCGATGTCCCTGCATTTCAAAATGGCAGCGGGGGAACTTTAACTAAAGCTCTAATTAAAGTGTCCCCCTCTCCACCCCTGAGCACCTGAATAGATGCTCTTAGCCTTAATCCTAACTTGACTTTTTTTACACATCCTCCTTCACCCCCCACTCTGTACTCAATTACTGACGTCTGTCTTTGAGGTTGTACAAAGACTTGTGGTTTACCCTTTTTTGTGTTTATATTTTCTTAAATGTTTTACCAAAAGCTGCAGCTGCTCTAAGTAACCCATTAGTGTTCCTCATTTATGAATCTTTATTGTTCCAGAGTAAACAATACATTTGATCTCCCCATCCCCTTCAGTCTCTCCTCGGCATATCCTTTAAAGTGGCAGCATGCCTGCATGTCGCTCACAACTTATCCTGTGACGCATCCTCTTCTAAAGAGTGTGCAGGCTACAACACACCTATTTACCAACCATTTACTGCAACAGACTCAGTAGGATTTGGCCCCGTTAAAGGTTTCGCTTTGGAAGATGCAAGCAGGGTAAAAATGCTGAGACAGAACAAACAGTTTGTCCATATCAGTACATCCATCCATCCATCAATCAGAATGAAAAATGACAAAATCATTTTCTGGCCTACACTTACTGTATTCCTCGAAGTTGGGGCAGGCCCAGTGTTGACAAGGTGTGCTGCCTTGTTCTCATGTGCTCTCACCAGGCCTTTTTTGCCTTTGTGTAAAAGAACTTTTTTTTAACAGTTCTTGAGTTTTGTTCCCAATTTTTGTATTTAGATCCCCCACCTCCTTTGTAGTTGCTTGCCAGATGGTGTCTCCAGCAAAGTAGAATTGTTTTTGAATACTGGCAATAAAGCTTATTTGAAGCTATTGTCTGTTTTCTGCCTGTTGTAACAGGAATTCACTTCTGATAGCTGCTTAGAAAATAATAGAATAGCAGTCAAATATCTAGATGAACGTATGCTAGTCATAAATTGTTCCCGGTAGCTCCCATGTTTTTCACACCTGCATTTTGGATCATCAGATTCAGTTTCTAAAGAAGTGATTTCAGTTTGGTTACTGTTGATGTTGGCATCACTTTCTGATAACAACTTGGAAACTCACCATGTCCTAATCTCTTACTGTAGAACTAGCTGTATACAATGCCCTAGGTAGAAAATAGGCTTCCTGCTCTTACACTGGTTCTTTATTTCTTCCACCCTGCCCCCTTAAATAATCATGTGGGCTGCCTTTTTCTTCTTAAGGCATTTCACACTTGAAGCTTTACTACAGTATCTTCAACTTCTGACATCTTAAGCTTTCATAAGTGTCTTTCTGCCTCTTTCTGGTAAGGCTTTCTTATTTCCTGTCTGTCCAGATGAACCTTTCATACTACTTATGCAAACTTTAAATGAAGGGGTGGGCGAGGTGGCATTATAGCTTGGAACCTGAAACTGTCACACACATTTTTTCTTTTTCAAACTGTAACTACTTTTATAGAAAGAGTCTTTGCCCTTTTGGGGTAGGAAGGAAGTAGATTTGCAATTTTTTTGTTTTTGTTTTTCTGGGGGGAGTGAGGGGGGTAATTGCTTTACTGAAGTTTTCAGTACCCTTCTCTTCCTTCCACATATTTTGTTTCTCCTCCATTCTGATTTTGAAAAATCAGGTTTATAGAGAGTCCTATTATCTTATATAAAAAAAATTGTTCCCAGTAGCTATATACTCTATATATAACGTTCAGAACGAAGCAGTTGAAATCTAAGTGATGCACCTTTTTAGCAGAAAGTGCAACTTAAGAATTAACCTCTGAAATAGTGGCTACTAAAGGGGTAGGCAACCTTTTTCCAGCTATGGGCCAGGATGACTCACTCCAGGCTGCAGGTCAGCAGGTGCTAGGATTCGGCAGCAGCCAGTGCTTATTCCTCTGGCAGCGTGGGGACAGCACTTATTGCCAAAGCTTCCTAACACTAAATGCTACCAAAGTTCCATGTAGGCTGTAGTTTGCCAATCTCTGCTTTTGTGGGTTGTCTGTTAATTTGAGGTGAAGTGGTAGGGTTTGTGTGTAAGGTGAGAAGATGCTACTTACCATAGCTTCTGATCTGTTTGAAAAGTAGTGTTGTGGGTTTTTAATACTGTTTATATTTGTTTTCTAAGGATGCCAACACTGCAATCTGTATATATTAGTGCTGTAGAACGGTGCAAGAAGTAACAGAATGTGTTTTGTCTTCTAATTAAATGCCTTCTCCATACCTGTAACTTTAAGTCATTGACACTAATAACTTATTTTCCTAAAAATAAAAAGTTGAACTTAATTAAAATCTTTTTCCTCTCCTCTCTTAAATGTAGGTAACACAATCCATGGATAAGGTGGGAAAGATGTGGAACAACTTCAAATACAGATGCCAAAATCTCTTCAGTCATGAAAGTGGAAACCGAAATGATGATGTAGCTGTGAAATCCAGTAGATGTTTATCTGTTAAGGATAAAAGTGTCAATGTACCTGATTTGGCTCAGCAGCAACCCAGCAGCCCTTTAAGAGAGAATGTTGCCTTACAATTAGGGTTAAGTCCTTCAAAGAATTCAGTTAGACGAAATCAGAATTGTGTCACTGAGATCCCTCAAATTGTTGAAATAAGTATTGAGAAAGAAAATGAGTTATGTGTTCCCACAGGAGCTAGACTGGCACGAAGGGACTCTTACTCTCGGCATGCTCCTTGGGGTGGGAAGAAGAAACATTCCTGCTCTACAAAAACCCAGAGCTCCTTGGATAGTGATAAAAGGTTTGGTAGAACACGCAGTGGCTTGCAAAGGAGGGAGAGAAGATACGGAGTGAGTTCTATGCATGATATGGATAGTGTATCAAACAGGACAGTAGGTAGCCGTTCCCTGCGGCAGAGACTGCAAGATACTGTTGGATTATGTTTTCCCATGAGAACTTACAGCAAACAGTGTAAACCCCTATTTTCCAGTAAAAGGAAAATCCATCTCTCTGAACTAATGCTTGAGAAATGTCCTTTTCCTGCTGGATCAGATCTAGCCCAAAAGTGGCATCTGATCAAGCAACATACAGCTCCTGTGAGCCCACATTCAACATTTTTTGATACATTTGATCCTTCCTTGGTTTCTACAGAAGATGAAGAAGATAGACTGAGAGAGAGACGTAGGCTTAGTATTGAAGAAGGGGTCGATCCCCCACCCAATGCCCAAATACATACTTTTGAAGCTACAGCACAGGTTAATCCATTGTATAAACTGGGACCAAAGTTAGCCCCTGGTATGACTGAGCTGACTGGGGACAGCTGTGTGACACCACAGGGAACCTGTGACTCTGAAGAGGACACAACAACCCTCTGTTTGCAGTCACGTAGGCAGAAGCAACGGCAGGTGTCTGGAGAGAGCCATGGCCATATCAGCAGACAAGGGGCTTGGAAAGTGCACACTCAGATTGATTACATACACTGCCTAGTACCAGATTTACTTCAAATTACAGGTAACCCATGTTACTGGGGTGTGATGGACCGTTACGAGGCCGAGGCACTTCTGGAAGGGAAACCTGAAGGCACTTTTTTGCTCAGGGATTCTGCACAAGAGGACTACCTCTTCTCTGTGAGCTTCCGTCGTTATAACCGATCTCTACATGCACGTATTGAGCAGTGGAATCACAATTTCAGTTTTGATGCTCATGATCCCTGTGTATTTCACTCCTCCACTGTTACAGGGCTTTTAGAACACTATAAAGATCCTAGCTCTTGTATGTTTTTTGAACCATTGCTTACTGTATCCCTGAACAGGACCTTTCCCTTTAGTCTGCAGTATATCTGCCGGGCAGCAATCTGCAGGTGCACTACGTATGATGGAATTGATGAACTCCCTTTACCGTCAATGTTGCAAGACTTTCTTAAGGAATATCACTATAAACAAAAAGTCAGGGTGCGATGGTTGGAACGGGAACCGATTAAGGCAAAGTAAACAGAATCCAGAGTCTCCAATAAGCTTACTAGAACCTGCTTTTTTGTGTGTGTTACAGTTTAACTGCAGCAAGCGCATCAACAGTGTTTAGCTTTTTTGCAATACCGTATTTTAAGCCTAGTGTTAGTATCCTGTCAGATGCTGCCTGCTGTTAATCAAACCAAGTTGTGATGCCTCTTGAAACAATAAGCAGACGCAAAGCTGCACGTTTTTTCGTTAAGGCCAATATTAAAATACTTTTGCTAATTTCTAAATACATTTTCCTTTTTTATAGCTGTAGTAATTGAGTGAAGCAACTATGGGGCATTTTCTATAAGACATCCAATGTAATGCTAATGAACAAAATATTTTATTGAATCAGCATTTCCAATGTGAACCTGAGGTCTCTTCTTTTTAAATAGCTTTCAAAAAATCTAGTCTTTAAGACTAATCTATACTTTATAAATAAGTTTTCACATGCCAGGAAATTAAAAAGTATTTTCAAGTGTGATTCATTAACAGCGGAGCAATTGGTGTTTGTTTGTTTTTTATGCCAGCAACAAAAATTCCCACTTCTGTTAGTGCATCACGTTTCCAAATTATGAGCACTTAACTATGTTGAATCAGTGGTGTGATTTTATTTACAACTCTTTCAGTGTTAAATGGCACTGTTAGCAAGACTAATATTAACGTAACCTTCCAAATTTTAAAACAATTTTGAATCCAAAGCTAGTTTAAATTGGACTATTGCTATTGTAAATTAAGCAGTTTATAATTTTTGACAAAATATAAGAATTGGTTACCCAACAAAAAGTTCTAATTTACAGTGGAAGATTATGTTGAAAGAGGTAAATGATTAATGTTTAATGAAAACTGTATTTAATACTGTTTATAGAGAAATGCATCATAGCTGAATAATTGAATTAAAACTTATTCACGCAAGTTTAAAAAAAAAACTTAGACAAATCAAGTTTCAAAGGTACTGTTACTTATAGATACTATAACATTTTTCCATTAGCACTTTCTGTGATATTTAATATTGTGCACTGATACTAGTTCAGCAATCTACCTGGGGAAAAAATCTAATTTCTTTTTGCGTATTTAATGTTGGACAGAACTTAAACTGTACTGTCAGACATTTTTTGCACTAAAATTTTATTGGTATATGCAGTACCTTGTTTTTATATTTTATACCAGTTGTGAGCTCCCTAGTTTCTTTACCAGTTACTACAGTATGTTACTTACTTCTCTATGGCAGTGATTATGTGAGGTAGGGAATCTTTTGGCTGCAGATACAAGAATAATAACTTCTTGTATGCAACACTAACCCTTCTATTGATGTATTTTTCTGCTTGCTGTGCCTTGTTCTGCCTTTTTGTGCTAATAAAGTACAGTATGTTCAGTGTTATACTTGTATATCTGCTCTGTTTTTATATATTTGCATAACTTGTAGCAGTTAACTGAATTTTTAATAGGCTTTTCCTAGTAATTAGTATAGTTAACGCACAAATTCTGTGCAGTTAAATATTGGTTTGTCAGAGCACAATATCTCTGACTCTCAAATGTTACATTTTTTATGAGAACCCAAACAGTGTACACTGTTGAATAATGTTTTGATGGTCACTGCAAAATAATTGTATGTCATGAAATTTAAGCAGTTTGAAGTATTTACAACATAAAAAAAGAATTGGCAGAAAAACAGGTAAAGTTTTTAAAGATACTTCTAGTCCCCTGTAGAGGTTGCTGATGATGTTTCAACCTGTAGAACTGATTTACTAGATTAAATCAATATTTTGATATTCTCTGCTATATCAGGAGTAGTTCTTAGGCTGTGTAAATTGGCAGTGTAGCAACATCATTTGTTAAGACCACTTTTAATAAGCACACACACATCTAAAATCCCCAAATATTGTGGGTTTTTTTTTTTAACCAAAGAATCCTGTCAATTTATGTCCCTTTTTAGATTAAAGGGTGGAGGGATATGATTTTTGTTTCATCAAATAATTATCCCAAACTAAGGTTAAACCAAAGTATTTGAGAATTTCATCTAAATTTGTTTAACACTGTATATGATTATACTAGTAGAGGATAAATATTGTGCATCAGTAATAGGTCATCAGTTTTTTCTTGAATTCACAGTGCACCTGAAAAGACAAGTAAAATTAAACCAATTATATAATGACTGGAAGAGCACTATACAGGATCATATTGAATGGGGTTAATTTGAAACACCCAGAAAGCACTTTAAAATGCGTATGATGCTTGTGGAAACTTGGTGATCCTGTTTTGCATTTTTTGTAGTAACTGATGTGCTTTTTTGTGTTATGAAATATTTCAACTGTTAAAATGAACGTTTGTTTAGAACATGTATATACTTCTCACTAAGTTTTATGTAAGCATGTTTACCAATGTGCTAATAGTCACTTAAGTTCTGAGTTGTGTGTGTCATTGAATATGCAACTTCTGGTTTAAAATCTGCGCTAAGCCTAGCTGCTTACATTTAAAAAAAAATCACCAGCATGAAATTGCACCCAAGTGTACCTTCACTGTCTCCTTCTCCGTATTCCCTCAGTTGGATTCAGATTCTAGATGTGTTTATTTCATGGCTTCTTAGTAGTGATACTCTTAAGTCAGTTCCTACCCAAATTTTGCCCCAGCAGAGGGGATCTGGGACTTGGGGGTTGGACATTTTAGGTCTGCTGCAGGCTCTAGACAGAGAAACCAGCTTATCAGATTTTAGCTGTCGCCATACCCACATGTTCAAGAGTATGCTCCTCTTAACTTGGTGCCAACTTGTGGGTTTTAAAAACCTAGTATTGGAAAGATTGCTTGTGTATTTTTTGTAAGCTGTTGTTTTGGTCTAATATGGAAATAATTGCTTGCCCCCTTTAAATTTAAAACCATATAAAAAAAGAAACCATCTCAACTCAGTTTTTTACCTCACAGGAAATATCTTTAGGAAAATAGTGTGCTCAAGTCCTTCAAACACAGTTTTTAAAATCAGCATGTATTGTGACTGCTCTAAAAATATTTTTTTCCACATTTTTTCATTAACCCTTGAGTTCCTTTATTATCTTTAAAGGAACAAAGCTTTTGAGGTACTGAATGCTACAAAATTAGGCTGACACAAGATGACTTGAAGGATAAAGTTCCTGCTTTATACTTTGTCGTCTCATATTGTGTCTGTATGAAAACTTCACTCTTCAAAAGTAGGGCACAATGACCTGTGACACTGAAGAGTATGTCTCTGGTTTAAAATATGCTGGCATAATTTGAAAGTGTCCTGATTACTGGGCAGATATGTACTTGGGGTTGGGGGGGGGTTCTGCAATATGAGCGGGTAATATTTGCTAAGCATCATTACAGTCAGAGTTTTAGGAGTACAGAACACAATCTTATGAAGACCCCCATAACTCCTATTCTCTGCCTTGGAATAAAACTTGTTTTAATTCCTCCCACATCTAAGGCTCCATACAAGTTTGAGTGAATTTGTTTATATCAATCCTCCTAAAAATATTCTTATTAAAGTTTCTGACACTTCAGAGGTCCAAAGCTCTTCCTGCATCAAAGTGAAATTCCCCCTCCGCAACTTTTTCTCTTTTTCAACAACAGCAACAACAAAAAGTTGTAAATTATGAAGGCAAGGTCTGTGGTAAATTGGAAGCGGTGTAGCTCTGACCATACAGGTAGACTAATTAGCTTGGGGATGGGCTGATTGGCCCTGTTGCTCAGCAGTAGTAATCTAGGTCACCTGAAGTGCTTTCACTTTCACTGCTTCCAAAGATGGGAGGTAGTGTACAGAGAGCAAGGGATATGCTTTGAGGCCGGTGTTGGCAAGGCTGATAAGTTTCTTGTGTAGACAATAGCAAGGGTCATTTCTTTCACGGATCTTCATTGAACTGCTAGATATCGGAAAAGGGTCACTTTACCCTTGTTGTGCTATTTTACCTATTTGCATATTTTTGTTAGTGTTCCCTTCAGTTAATGGGACTGAATTAAAACACACTTGAATATTCTTTGTGTTTCTATTGGGGAGGGGGAAAATTAAATACTTAACTAATGTGTTTTTATTTTGCACTTCTGCTCCTCTCCAATGCCACTTTAATTTTCAAATGATTTCTTACAATAATGTGCTACAAAATCTAGCATTTGTTTCCTCTGGTAGTCATAGCTGTCTTACTGAAAGCCAAATAATAGATCCAGAGACTGAATGTGGTTAGAGTACACAATGGGTAAATAATGTCAAAGACAACTTGCAAGGCAGTGTTAGATGCTTCTGACTTCAGCCTTGGAGGTTTACTTGTATATTATTTTTGTTTGGTACCAGGAGTTGAAACAGCACTAGACTTCCTCCTGACCTTATATTCCATTACTTGATTAAATCAATATTTAACTGAGTCTGCACCTGTTGGGAACAAGAAAAAAAGCTGAATGTATTTTAATGAGCCAAAAATATTTTGGTGCTTTAGTCTCCACATTAAACTGATTTGCTACTAAGGATTTACTGAACGCTTAGTAGCCATAACAAATATTAAGACTGCATATAGGGATCAATCCTGCAAAGAGCTGGGCAACCATAAAAGATGCTGAGCACCTTGCAAGGTTGAAACTCAAATGAGCATTCTTAGGTGATCTTATTAAGCTCAACTGCAACACAGTATTAATGCAACTGTATTTATTTTTCGGAACCATAATTAGTAACTATTTCAAATGTGTGCAGGTCTCCCATAATCACAGTACTGAGGTTTCCATGACTGCATATGCTTTAAATGATTATATTTCTGTGTTCCAAATTAGAACACTCAAATTTTAAGTTACAAAAATGTCTCTTTTTGGCTTGAACTTTGATTGAGGTTGTCCATTTCTCTGTAATCCTTCATAGGAAGTCTTATGTTGGTAGGTTTGTTAAAAACCCAAAAAACCTATTTAAAGTTTATTAATGATGGTACCTCCAAAAAGAGGTTAAAATTTCACATATGTATGCTAATTATCTTTTTAAATCTGTTCCCTATTTTGTATGCCTGCAAAAAAAAATTCCATAAATAGGAATAAATATTCCTCTTTATTCTTGTTGTCATTCCCCTGATTTCAAGCATTGACCACTTGGAAGGGAGAGGAGGGGCAGAGGGCATCAGTTTTCTCAAGTAGCAGTTACGTGCTGTAGATAATCACATTTTTGTTATGGCCAAGCATCTCTCGATCAGTCCATGTGTCTTCTGTCCATGACTACTTGAGAAACCCAAATAAATTAGAAAACCCATTTCACTACAGTTTGACTGTAGCCCAGTAAACAAAATCACTTTATATTTCAAATCTTACAAAGCTGAGAGAAACTGTAGGGACACTTGCAAAAATGTGATGTATTGCAATAAATGCTATGGCTTTTTCATAATTGCAGGGATATACAGAGAACTTGTCACTTTTTCATGTCCATCACACAAGGTTACCTTCAAATGCCTTACCTAGTTTGGTGCAGTTTTTCACTTTTAAGTTATAATGAATATTTAGAATTCTGCTGTAATAGCTTTAAAAGAAGCTAAGTCGATGTTATGTTGTCATGGAAATATGTGAGAGTATATAAAATTTTCTTTTGTGGAAAATTCAAGGGTTATTGTCAGGTTACAATCGCATATGTTAGAACAAGTCTCCTCTCCTGTTTTGATTTGGGGATACTAGAACCTTATGTGAAAATCTAATTTTATGCTTTTAAAAATGTTTAGAGTTCATCAAATTTTCAATTGAAAATTAACTGGTCACTTTCACTCCAACTCCTTAAATTGCACACTACTTTGATTTCTGTTAATTAGAAAAAAAATCACCTTGAAATGTAAGTACTTAAATATTTCCATTGTTTCCAATTTTGTAAAACATTTTCACAGAACTTAACTTTTTGGGTCTGTTAACCTGACAATTGCGCTTTAAGGTTATTAGTATCCAACAAATTTTATTTCTGTATATATGTTTTTCCTCTGTTTTTAAGCTAAATACATGTTCACTTTGAGCTTATATAACAATCATGATAATTACAAAACTAGCTTCTTAAGGTCAACACACTTTCTTGGTATAAGCTGAAAATCTTGGTGCGTCATACTTTTTGTCTTAAATACAATAAATATATAATTGTATACATACAATGTTGTTTTCATGTTACAAATTTTACTTGTTAAGCACAAATTTAGTGCTAACAAACTGAATTTACCTGGTTAGCTTGTATAAAGTAAAGAAGCTTGAACTTGTCTGCTACAACATTTTTCGTATTGGCCCGAGAGGAAAAATACACCAGTAGTTGGATTTTCTTTTGTGAGATCTTCTTGGATGTAATCCTACAGGAAAAGTATGTAATATTCACAGGTTCCATTTTTTGGAAAATGAGACGGTATATATTTTATTTTTAAACTAAACATATAGGGCAGTGATTCTCAACCAGGGTGTCACAAGATTCTTTTAAGGGTGATGCACAATACTAACGCTGTTAGGTGTGTAAACACCTACACATAATTTACAAGATAAACCAAGATGTTAAATGGAAATGCATAACATCCAAACATTCTGACCTGTTGTGGTCTTCCTGAGTTTTTGCAACAGAAAAATCCTTTCTTATTTTTCCATAGACAAGAAAGGAGTGAAAGCTAAAAGCTGGCATTCTCCAAGTGGTGACTTGAGTCTAATGACAAAGAGAACCACTGATATAGAAGCTTGAGTACTTTGAGAGCCCTTTTTGTAAAATATTCCTAATTTTTGTAATTCTCATACTCTAAATTGTTGGGAAATGAAATATTGGTACTATACAGGCCCATTGTTGCCTAAGATTAATTCAAATACCACTGGAATGTACTTGCCAAAGCCTTTTATTCTTACAAGGCTATTTAATCACAAAGACTCTTGCTTCAGTGATGCAGTATTTGACACGTGTCCAGAAAAGTGGCACCCATATGGTCTCTTGGACCTGTCCCCAACATCGCATTTGAAACTGCCGCTGGAAACCTCGTGTGGTACTCAAGGAGCTGGCTAACAAGCGTATAACACATACTTGGATGAAATGAGCTAGAGTCCTCGAACACACTGCTTGGAGCCAATACCGGAGCTTGCTTGATGCCAGCGACTTGTATAACATCATGCTTTGTTAATTTGAGGTGTCACTGGCATCTGTGGTTTTAACCCACTACCACTTAAATGTTTCTTAACCCTGAATAATTTGTATTTGTAACTGAGTGCCAAAATACATCCTGTATTTTAGAGTAAGGAAAACTTACAAGCATCACATTAGCCATAGTTAAGGACCTACCTAACTTTCAGGGGCTGCCCCCTGATTTTTGTGGTCTGAGTGCAGCACTGGTTGCCAATTTTGCAGTCCAGAACACTGGGCCCCCCCCTCGCCCCATACCTCTGGCCGAGGGGCCCCAGAAGTCCCACCACTTCCTGGAAATTGGTGGATGGCCATCTGTCAATCTCCAGAGAGGGGCAGGACTTCTGGGGCCCCTGAACCAATCAGGTATGGGGTGGCTCATTCTGCTCTGCTGCAAAAATCCCCTCCCCTGTGCTTCAGGATGCCAGGGCTTCCCACCTGTTTTCAGCTCAC
>NW_017728943.1:52571066-52596383 GCF_001723895.1 Crocodylus porosus | reverse complement strand
TTCTAGCATTTTCATGATAATCCTTATGCTTTTTCACTAGGAACCTACCAAATTTGCAGTTCCTATGAAAATCACAAAGTTGCAAATTCGGTAGGTCCCTAGCCATAAACCATAGGTATTACCCATAACTGTCTTATCTTAACAGATAGGCATGGTTTACCACATTGTTTCTTTTGCTTTATATACATATACATGCACATGCAAGCAAACGATACAGGAAACAAACTGCATTATAAGCACCAACTGGCAAAAGCATTTTGAGATACACAATCCCAGGATGAAAAAAGTCATGGTAGCTAGTCAAATTTATTCCCAATCTGCTACTCAGTTTAAAGTATGTAAATTAAGAGATCTGGAAACCATTTTATTTCTCTAGATTCCTCACCTTCAATTCTTCTAAAACTTTTACTAAATGAGTTTCCCTTCATACTAGTTCCAGATTTGGTATCCTGCCAATACTATTATTAAGTGCTGAACATGAACATCTAAACCTTATTTAATGTAGTATGTAATATGCATTGAACACAGTGAACTACAATGCAAGACTAAACAGCTCAGATTTAAAAAAGGGTTGTTTCTCTGATGTGTTAGGCTTTATTTCTGCTGATAATACTTCTAGTGATCTGTGGGTTTCTCTTAAACTTAGTGCAAGATTTGTCCCTGTTTTGTAACTCAAGGCTTGACCAGGTTTTTCTTCTACCTTTCTTAGTTTTGCTATTTTGCCCAATACAGTAGTGGAAGGGAACCGTTATTATTACAAAGTCAAATGGACTCATGAAATAGGTAATGAAGAGCTCCTACAATGGGCCCTATTACTGAAATGATACAAATTTAGCCCGAAAAAAGAGACCCTAGTATTAGGTGATCTAGGCAACTCCTTTTGTTGACTCTTGGCATCAGAAGAGAGGCTGACCTTGAAGCTCACAATGCTTTAATCTGAATGTAACAGAGATGGAAACGTGAACCTGGAATATTGGTACCATCTGACCTCTGCCTTGTGCACCTGTTTGTGCAGGAATAATGATGACATATGCAAACTCCCTACAGGTTAGTTGTAGGGAGGGCCAGTGGGAACATAACTTGGTAGTCTATAAAGTGCATCTCTACCCCAGCTTGTTCTATATAGGCCCTGGTGTGAGTAGCATATGGGTTCTTTTTCACCTTTACTGTCGGTGTCCAACGTGTGTTTGAGTGACATCTGTGGACTGAAGCATGTCTAGGGTTATGCACCACCCATGAGATTGGGAACCTCTGCCCTAAAGTCTAACTATAACAAACTGTGGGTCATGACCCCAAGTGGAGTTGCAGCATCAGCAGATGGGGTCGCAGGGGTGGCAGACTGTGGACTGGCAATGGGGGCCCATGCTGAGTAAATGGGCTCACGCTATGAAAAAGTTTAGGAAGTACTGGTTTAGGGTATGTTACCCAGGACAGGCTGTTTTAGAGCCCATAAAAATGAGAAGTAGGTAGTTATGGAGTGCTGCACCTCAGTGTGTTTTATACATATAATCCTTGTCAGGCCACTCTGGAAAATAGATGAGCTTATTTCAATACCCAGCATGGGGAGCTGATACAGAAATTTGCCAAAGATGGGTAGGGGGAGTCAGTCGACACCAAGATAACTGTGTGGCCCCCTTGATAGTTAACTGGTCTCAGACACAGGAGACTTGGGTTGTTTCGGTTTGTCACTGGCCTGTTGGGTGGTTGAGGGGAAGTCTTAATTTTAATCTCCCTGCCTCGATTTCCCAATTTGTAAAATAAGCAAAAATCCATTTACAAAAGCTCATTAGGAAACACTACAGGATTATCTAGCTCCATCCTTTGGCTCATTCCCACAGCCTGATACATCCAGAAGACTATAGTCTAAAGATGAATAACCCAGAGGCATTTTAGGAAGTTAAAAGTTAATTATTTTAAGGTTATTTATTAGTTTAGTATTTGGGTAACTGGGATGGCTGCATACTCCAAAAGAGGCTTGGGGCAGCTTCCAATAAGTCATAAAACCTTAAATTATAAGATGCTTCCCCAGTCAATACCCTAAAGCTTAACATTTGCCTGCTAATAGCTTGCCTAAGCAAGAAAGTCTTACTATTCTCCTGAAATCTGTCTAGGCTTGGGCTCTGGTAGGCTTCAATGGGAAGAGTGTTTCAGAGCTGACAAGTGACTACCAAGAGATGCATATTTTTGCCAAGCACAGACAGTACCTACAGCCAAGTGGACGGCTTGTTCCCGCTGTGGTGCTGGGGCACTGCAGCTTGTTCCCACTGCAACAGGCAGGTACTGGGTGAGAGCGGCAACGCTGCGGAAAAAAGCATGGTATCACAGGTGTATGGCTTCTGCTGCAGGAGTAAGCCACAGTGCTGGGCCTGTTCCCACAGTGCTGCTGGGGCTCCTGCCCTGCAGCTCTCACCCAGGTTCTTGGCTGCTGGTGCAGGAAGGTCTCCGGTTGCAGCCAGTGTCATGACAAAACTTGCAGGCCAGATGACCCAGCTCTGTGTGCCAGATCTATCCTGTGGGCTGTGTATTTGACACCCCTGCTTTAGATAATTGCCAGCTGAATACTTTCCCCGTTTTTTAAGAATTTTGAATATCACTTATGCAGCAAAAAGGAGACTCTCCACCACTAACAGCTGTGTGAGAGTAACTGCTTACAAGTCCCCTGAACATGCCCTCCCCTAGATGTTGATCTCTGGGTTATGACTTCAGGTGCTGTAGTGAAAACGCCTTAACGCACTCTCTCACACAAAAAGAGAGGAGAGAAAGGGGGTGCTATTTAGGAAATATGAGTAGTTTACTGCCATTTATTTAATTCACTAAACAGCTTATTCTAGCTATTAGTGGGGGATGCTCTCTGCCTGGCTTTTTAAAGTGCATCTTCTGCAGTTTAATGTAGGATGCAGTTGTCCTCTATTAAGATGTTAAATGGAGGAAAAGAGGTGATACCATAGAAGCTAGCTGTTTCTCCGGGTTAGGTTCCTTACCTCACCTGTAAAGGTGAGGGTTTGTGAACTTGCCAGGGGTACGCAGAGCCATAACAGAGAGTTGTGTATGACCACGGGGTGTTCCAGCTGTGTGTACAGGTTTTCTCATAAGGTGCTGCTTCCTGCAATCAGCTGTGCATGATCACTGATAACCTCTGGCTGACTGGAGAGCCAAACCTTTTGAAGTGAAATGCTGCAGCAAGTAGCTGAGTAGATCTTCCCAAATTCAGCAGCTGGCTCTGACTTAAGCGATTGTGAGCCATCCCAATACCAATGATCTGGCTTCCACTGTATTTAATGGGTTTAGAGTTTTAACCATTTGGGATAAGAATGATTTTGCTGTGACCTCAGACTTTTTTTTCCCCCAACTCTAAATTTGGACCTACCCAAATTTCTGATTCTGAGTTAAATCGCTGGATCTGGAAATTATTGGCTATCTGTTCATCGCCAGCTTTCTAGCCCTGAGCCTTCCTCAGCCAAGAGAGAGGCTTCTGTTGTCTTGTCAGGATCGGTGCTGTTTTTAAGAGATTCACCTTTCTTTACAGGCTTTTGAGCCCTTGCCTAAAGATGACAAGCCAAAAGACTGGATCTACTGAGTTAACAGTGCTATTTGTATCTAGACTTTGCCTGCTAAAACGACTTAGAGCTTGTTCTAGAGATGTGTGGGCTATCTCGCTTCACAGTAGGAAAGGTTCAATGAGATGTAAGCTTTATTGCTGGTAAACCCACTTTCTGCAGTCATCAAGTATTGCCATAGATTGCTGGGAGGGGCAGCCAGGATAGGCAGGAATTTCCCTAAACAGCTCATCCTTTTGAGGAATCTTTATATTCTTCCATGTCCATTTGCAAGCATTTCAGTGATCACCTCAGTCTTACTGTGGATGACCTGTATACCTGTCTCTTTAACTTCTTCCATGTTGACCTTGCATTGATGTTTAGCTTTAAACCAGCTTTCTAGTCTCTTTCAAAGCTGTTTGCAGCCTCTACTTTCTTTCTCAAATGAAATGTTATCTAGGTAAATGTTACCACATTTTTATACCATGAAAAGTCGGGGGGGAAAGGGGTCCACACATGCATGCATGCCTGTGTGCCGCCTTCTCTGAAGGGGTGTAGGTTGTAGCCATTTTGGTCTAAGGACATAGGCAGACAAGGTTCTTTGGGTGAATCTGATCTTTTACTAGACCAGGGGTGGGCAAAATGCAGCCCGTGGGCCAGATGCGGCCTGCTAGGACATTCCATCTGGCCCACAGGACCCCTAAAAAATTTAGAAAATGAATATTTATCTGCCCCTGGCTGCCTGTCATGTAGTCCTTGATGGCTTGCCAAAACACAGTAAGTGGTCCTCCACCCAAAATAATTGCCCACCCCTGTACTAGACCAATAAAAGATATCAGATTCACACAAAGAACCTTGCCTTCTTTCTCTGAAGAGCCTTAACTGTCAAATGCAACCTGAACAGTAGCCTCAAAGAAGTGTTCCCCCAGAACTGTCTGAGTATACACACAATGATACATTTTTCTAAGGCATCTGACAGAACTGTGCTGACCAATCAAGTGGTGAAATGGCTAATGCCAAATATTTTTCTACACTTTCTTTCACTGGGGAAGTGGAAAGAAGTGGAAAATGCTCTCATTTGACTTATTTATTTCATTATTCTAGCTCACTCCAGACATATTTTCGGCAACGTCCAGCAAGTGCACGTACTCAAGTAGTTTTTGCTCTTTAATTTCCAGAGCAATTAGCCTATCAAGCTTCCCTCTCACTTTGGGCCTTAAACAGGGGAGGGTATGATTTGGAGGGAGCAGTTGGACTCTTTTGGCACTTTTTCCTGGCCACTGTTCTGATGAAACGAAAACGGCTTTCCAGAGCTGCCCACTCATTCTGATGTTGCAATAGTTTTTGTAATAAGATTTTAATCAGTTAAACTTTGTTGTGTGATAGAGTTCAGTTAAATGTTCCCTATAAACTGAGTGGTTTCTCTAGCTTTTTACTGTTATCCAGAAAAAAAACCCAAAAACCCTTCTCTCAGAGTTTTGTAATCTGAATATTTATTTTATCAGATGCCACAATCACTCAATTCACTTCAAACAGTAGAAGTAGTTTGGCCCAAGACTAGCCCTCCTAATTTTGAATTTTAGACCAACACATTTTTGATGGATTTTTCAAAGTGCAAAATTTGTCCTTGTATTAGAAATTCACTTGCAGTAAGTTGCTTACACCAGATGAGCAGAGGTTGTCCAGCCTGTAATCCTCAAGCAGTGTAGGATGCTTATTTTGCATTCAGGATTAACCTTTTGAGTTTCAACAGACCTAAGGTCAGGAAGTTTACCATCTACCCATATTGCCATTATATAATGTCCCAGGAGCCGTTGTAATGTGGGACACTTACCTGCAGCCCAGGACGGAACACGGGCGGAGCAGAGAGAGGAACCCGCACGGCTTGTTAGCCGTCTCTTTGTACAGCTGTGGCCGGCTGGTGACGTCAGTGTCAGATGACGGCCAGCAGAGTTAAAAATGGCAGTTGCTGCTGCGGAGGGGGTGAATAACCTGGAGAACAGGTTGCAGCCAATGCCGGCAGCAGAGTGGGCTCTGCGGGCAAGCGTCCGGGGATCCAGCAAGCAGGAGGTGTTGGTGGTCGAGGAGGGAGGCACCACAACAAAGACCTCAGCTGATCCCCAGAGAAGCAATGGGCCGACTGAGTGAGGGAAGGCAGAAGCAACCCCGGGAGCGCCACGGGATTCAAAAGCGAGTGTCAGGATGGTGGGCTTGAAGGACACCGAGCCAAGGGATGAAGAGCTGAGGACAACCCCGCAGGAGGGTAATTGGGGCGGGATCACTGCCGGGACATTGGACATTGAGTGAGGGGTCTGAGCCGGCCGGGAAGCGGCAGTTAGAAGGGCGTGCCTTTCCCCACCTTTAAGGGTCCGAGCACAGGGAGTTGGTGGTGGGGTCGGTGGTGGTACAGTAAGGATTCCAGAGTCCCTGGGTTAGGGGAATGGAGACCAGGGGTGTGCCCCATCGTGGGGCTTGTGGGGAAACCTCAATAGAGGCAACAGCGTGAAGGTCCCTCCTGTGACAGGGTTAGGGCATGCGGCATGGCCAGGGCTAGTAGTGTCTCCCATTATTGGCCCCAAGTGGCAGCCAAGGCCTGCAGGAAAGACCACAGACAACTATAAAGCCGGGCATTGAAGGTGGCATGAGGCCGGGGTGTAGGGGTGGCGGAGCCCCATGAGCAACCGTCAGACCTAGCCTGGGCCACTGAGGGACCGGCTAACTAGCCCCGCCTACTGAGGAACATGAAGTCATGGCAGGAGAGAATGGGGTTGGTGACACAGGAGGAAGAACTACCCCGGCAATGAACTGGCCCAGAAGGGGCAGGGACAACCGCGAGGAGATCAGAGCCGCCCAAGAGTGGCTGGTGGAAGGCTGGTAGTCGCAAATAAACCTCCAAGAGGCATGCTAAAAAGAAACTTTTTTTCAGAAGTCCTAAGTTAATCAGAGAGACTAGAATCCATCAAAAGGAAAGGAAATCAATTAGTTGAACAGAAAAAAAGATCCGTCTGGCAAACTAGAGTTTCCAACCAGGGATTTAAGGTTATCAAAGAACAGTGGATGTTTCTAAGAGAGATTATTTTGTCATCAGAAGAAACTACAGAGTTTGGAGTCTTGCAGCACAGTCACATAAGGTATTCCATGCCAATCCTCCATTTGTATTGTATGATTCTATTGCATGCTATCAGCATTTTTGAAGTGTCAGGCATGGTATAAACAGAAACATGAGAGTAAATGTATGAACTTGTATAGGCCAAACGGGGGGTTGCTAACTCTAATGGCAGTCTCTAAGGTTAACTGGTTTGACTTGCTCTTTATTCCTGACTATCTTCCTCAATGTCGTATTTCAACTCAGAGTTCTGATTTAATCACATCTGTGTCAAAAATGACCTTTTTCAAATATTTGTAGTAGTGCACCGAATATTTGGCAAAAAAGTACACTTTAAGTGCATTTTCCTGTATTGAAGTTGGTATTTAACCCTTATGTCATTGGTCTCCATTGATTTCATTCCCTGACATATGGGTCAGTGAAAAGCCAGCATTTGTTCTCTGTCGCTTACGTTAATTTGAAATCATAATCAGTGCCCAGAGAGTTGTCTTGGCTTCTGCTAAGAGCTTATTTGACAGTCGTTTGCTCCCACAATGAAAGCATTACTTGGTTGTACTGTCCTATTGATTTCTTGTTTTCTTACCATAACTGAAACAATACAAAGTTATAGTTCCAACATGGAGTTTTGTTGACCCTCTAAATTAAAAAAACAAAGCCGGATGAAATGGGAAATTGATAAATGGTGTTTTTTGTTTAATTATGTCACCGGTCCAAAGGACTGGAAGTAGTTACCATATTACATCTGTTCAGTGGCCTGCAGGTCTTCTGGTACTTCCTAAATTTTTAACATGAGTAGAAAGCATTAGTCAGAAAACATCACTTCCATTTCATGTGAATTTGAACAGCTGCTGGCGTTTTCAAAACTACTGCCACAAAATGGTATAAAAAATACCATGTTTTACTCATCTACAATTAGAACAGGAAATAATTTTGGTATCTAAGATCCCACTTTGAATAGACAGCTACTAACAGCTGACTTATTAATAATGGTAATTGTATGTATAATTCTACCTCTGACTATACATTGGGAGCTATGAGTTGTAAAACACAGTGAAAGCTGTATGAAAACAACTCTTATGATAGGAGACTACAAATAGACTGTTAAAAAGTATCTGCAAAAAGTCCATTGTTACTAGACAGGGAGCACCTCTGTTAAGTAATTATATTATTAGTCCCCAGGAGGTCTCAGAAGATACTCTTCATGGTATACTTCATCCTGTATTCTACAGTCCTAACTAGAGGTTAAGGAGCAAGAATGTACCATATCTGCCATAGCTTCTGCATGAATAACATCAGGCCCATGTGGATACTTCCTTTTTCATTTACAACAGATGAGGATTAAAGTACTACAAGCACTATTACCTCATTCACCATTGTCATCTTGCACTTTCTTCAGAGACTGCTTAGCACCGAATCAACATGGAGCTTAAATTTTACTCTTGGCTCTCCAGAAGGTCTTTCTATGTCAGCGCTGAAGCAGGCGTCTGCAGAAGCAGGCACTGCTGTTTGCTTTTGCTTTGCTTTCCAGTTCTGTCAATCAGAACTTTTCATACTTGGACAATTATTATTTGCTACAAATCAAACAAACTAGATATTGGAGGGTTCTGGGCTTCGTCATCAGACACCAATTTTAAATTTCCTTACACTACCTTGTAATAGAAGATATGTCGTTCTCATCAACTGCCTTTCAAAAGACCATTCACATAAGAATTGTTACCATCCCTACTTGTAGAATGGAGAAATCAAGACGCAGAGCGGTGAAGTGACTTACCTGATGATCTCCAGAACAGGGTGGGGGAAAGATGAAGGTGAAGAGTAGGAGTGTTTTGTGTTTTTAGAACAGTGTATCCTCTGGATATGATGCAGAAGAGGATGTGGTTTCTTAAACAGTGAAGACATTCTTGCAGGAAATGTGGACCGAGGGAATTTCTTTCTAGTTACTGAACATAGCATTATATATTTATGTGCTTGTGCAAGACACCACTCAAAAGCCCATGAGACCATGAAGGTTTTACCCAATCCTTCTAGCTGAGACCAATTCACTTTAGCTATCCTTTGACTGCTTGTGTAAGTAACAAGCTTTGTCTTCTGGAAGAAGTAGGTGCTGGAGGAGAGGGGGGTATTTAGACAGGCTCAGAATCCATGCAGGCTCCCATGCCCTGACTCTAAACTTGCATTTGTAAATCCCAGTGCTTTGATGTTTGATAACATTACAGTCTTGCTATGCCACTGATTATTTTTCTATCTGATTAGAAATTATATAGTAAGTGATGTGACAAGATCATGTCCAGAGCAAACAAGGTTGCTGCCAAGGATTAACGTTGTTAAATACCTACCATATCATCTTGCTACTAAAACCGTCTTGGTTAGAGTTGCCTATTCCAAATGAAGGGATGTCTCACAAACATGGTTTGACTTCTCAGATTTCCAGGCAACTTCATGTTTAATAATAAGTCATTTCAATTTTATTTCCATGAATCCTACAGCACATGCAAAGAACAAATATCTCCTTTGCTATAGTTGTGTGACATTGTTGGCCAAGCTGGTTGAACCCAACTGTCATATTAATAGACAACAGAGAAAAGGGGAGTGTCTGCATTGTGTAGAGCCAGGGTGCTCAACTCCCAGCCTGCAGGCTACATCCAACCCACAACACCATATCATCTGGCCCATGGGACTCTACACAGGTCTGGAAATTAGGTGACAGGAGAGCAGTTTCATTACTCCCCTAAATTTCTGCAGTCTTGAGGCCCTGCATGCTGGATCAGGTGCCTGATCCCAGCACACAGGGCCAGACAGGGATGGCAGAGCCCAATCTGGATGTGAGTGGCATCAGGCCCCTGGGCCCCAATCCAGCCATGCTGGGATGTCAAAGGGGGGTGCTGCCAGGCCCCCAGGGACCGATACTGGCAGGAGGAGAATGGCACCAAGCCCCCAGAAACCAATCCCAGCACTTGGGGCAGGGAAGGAGGTGGTGCTAGGCCTGATCCTGATGCAGGAGGCTCAATCTGACCAGAAAACTGACCCCAGGCCACTCATCTGGCCCACAGGGTCAAAAATTTGAGCACCACTGCTGTAGAGAGGGCTGGCCTGAGACTCAAGAATCCTCATTCTTCCATGGATTTGTTGTGGGACCTTTCACAACTGTAATAAAGATCTGTCCCAGGGATGGCTATGACACCTGCTAGTGTCTACTCAGCCCTTACTTTATCCTGATCTCCCCATCCATTTTTCCTGCCATGCCTTGATGTGCTTATACCTTTAAGAAAAGGGAAGTTGCCTCACATTCCCAAGCAAGCACTCATTTGCTCCTGTCCTATTCCCAGGTCTTAGTTTGTTCTGATTCTGTTCTTGAGCCCACCCTGGCTCCTAGGTATTATTCAGGAGCTGCAGCCATCGTGCCCAGATGTTCTGTCAGCAGCCTCCAGGGCCAGGCTGCCTGCTCAACTCAACTCAACTGGGCTTATACACTGTAAACCCAGCCTCCTTTTGGGTCATGCGGCTCCTGATTGTCTCCTGCCACATGTGCCACCTGCTTTATCTGCAGTTTGTCTGCTCTTAAATTAGTAGGAATGCCAAGCTTCCTGCTATAGCAACTCACTTGGCTTTGCTGTATCTCTGCTTCCCTGTCTATGAAATTAAGATAATCAGTTGATCTCAAAGCACTTTACATTTAAAGCACTATATAGGAGTGAAATATTAAGGCTGAAGCTTGGCTCCCCAGGAGAGCCCTGAGAAGAAGTTGTGACTTGGAGTCATTTACTCCTGAGAATACTGCCTGTACAAGCTGAAGAATGCCTCTGTAGGCTGCAATTTGTTTTCCATCTCGTACCAGTTCTTCCAGTTCCCTGCCCACTTGCTTACAGGTGGGGATTTTTTCATTCCCCACTTCCTAGAGCTGCAGCACAAGGAGCACTAACCTGACCTGACTGTGCAGGGTTGAATGTTGATCCATCCCATAAATTTGACTAATGGAAGACGAAATGTCAAACTCTAGAACTCTTGGTTCAGAGATGATACCTTTTATTAGACCAACTAAGAAATCGCAAAAAAAAAAAAAATCTTTTTCTGCAAGCTTCTGGGTGCGCACACCCTTCCTCAGGATCAGGGAAAAGTTAAAGATGGTAAAAAGTCCCCATAGGTAGAAAATAAACTTCATTTTGCATAGAGGAAGCCTATCCACAGTCTTGAACCTTCTCCAGTAGGAACTGTCTTGCTCTTCGGTCTCAAAAGGTAGGAGCCAACCTACCGGTTAATCATGATGCTGCTACTACTAGGAATTAGGCTTCCTGAGCTGTTCACATGCGAACAGATTTAAGCTCTGTCATCTTTACTAAGGTGAGACTTGATTAGTGGACATGCCTTTTAGAAAGCTGGGAAGGCAACAAAGAAAAAGAAAGCTGATTTATTTACCCCTTACCAGGGGTAAGTAGCTAGCAGTAAGCCTTCAATAAATGTAGGGCAGGTGGTGGCTCCTTCTGAAGGAAAACTGCATGGTATGTAGAAGCTTCTGGTATATAGACTTATAAGCACACCTGGAAATTGATTTTGAGGCCCTGTATCTCCATGCTCTAATATGAAGACATAGAGAGGCGTGACTGTATTCTGTCTAAAGCCCTCTTAGTAGGAAGCCTATGACACAAACTTTCCCATGTTAGAATGAGATGGAGGGGATTTAAGTGATTGCATTTTCTCAAAGAATTACATCATAAATGCAATGTATCCTTTATTGCTTACATGCCACTGATCTACTAGTCACAAACAGTATCTCCTTGGGGTGTGATTGATACCAAAGTGGCTTGACTAACTGACATATAAAATACAACTGAAACTTTTTTCCCAATGTATGTACTCACTGGTGCTTTTAAAAATGTGGCTTTGACACTGCAGTGAAGTCAGTAGGCCTGGCTGTCTGGATCAGGGCCTATATTCATATTTCTTTCAGGGCTTCTTTCTACCTTACCCAAAAACTACGTTAAGAGTACATTACTCAGCTTGCAAAATCAAGCCCTCAGAAATTAGGAAGAGCAAAACTGAGGTTGCCTATGCAATGTTCGTTCATCCATTTTAATGCATGTCTTGCGATTCAGTCTTTAATTACATGATCTCATTTCTTTTCCCTCATGGAACTTCTGCCTCTTTTAGTGCCAGGGACAGACCTACTTCAAGAATGAATCATGGTTGTATAGCAACTACAGCCTATAGGACTCCTGTTCCAACCATCCTAGGAGCCATCTGTCCAGGAAGTCAGGAAGCTCTGGGATCCCTGTTCGTGGCACTGCAGATTGTGTGAGCTTCTGCAGCGGATAACTGCAACTAATGCTCTTGGCAATGTCATTGTGGTTCCTTGATCCAAAGCCCACTTCCCTTACAAATTTCACATCCCCGATGCAAAGTTAGAGAAGCTCAAATGAAGGTTGCCCAAATTTTTTTTTTAAACGTGTCAAAACCCTGAATACTTCTCTGGTGTTCTTCTCAGATATGGATACACCATTTGGGGTGATTTTGTTTTTAAAATCCAAAATGGTCAAATGAATGCAGATATCTGGCAGAGAACATTTCAGCCCAACAGGTTCAGGAATGTTACAAGTGATTAAAAACTCTTTCTTCCAGTGGGAAGAGTTGGGCTACTTTAAAATAAGTCAGGATGCCAGCCCTGCCTAGGAGCAACCCTTTGGAAAGTTCTAATAAATGCACAGCCTTGAAGATGATTTTACAAAATGTGTCTGTGCTTGAAGTGCTAATTCACTATTCCAATGACAGCCTTTAACCTATCAAATAATTTACACAGATTCACTACAGCCAATCAGTTCTCCAGGAAGTCTAGGGTCCTGTAGTACACTATTTTGGGATACCCAGTTACCCTTTGTAGCACTGAAAATTTGCCCCTTAATCTTTCTGAGAGTACAGCCTGATCTGCACTTGAAAGTTGTTCTGGTAGAAGTATGGTAGTGAGGGTGTGATGTTTATTTGTTTACTGCTACACAAGTATGGACACATTTGGGGCTCTTGTTCCTAAATAGCTACACCCATATAAACCATTTGTCCCAATCCTATTGTGCCCACATCAGGTATTTCACTACCTGAATTATGCCAGTACAATTTTCTAGTGTAAATGAGGCCCAAGTCTCTCTCTCCCTGATGCACTGTTTTCAGAATTTTGGACATATGGATAACCTCTTCATTATTAATCAGGATCAACCTTAAGGCTGCTCTCAAACCCAAACCTTGCAACTGTTTACACTGCAAAGCACTTCACTCAACCCCCCGCAACAATCTAGCTGGACCTTGGAAGTCTGGACTGAAGTCTCCTCCAGCCTGCACCTGCGGGGTATTTGGAACCCTTGCAGGTGTCACTAGCCCAGAGCAGTTTCCCGAATTCCATTTTCTAGACTTCTGCACCCCACTTCTGGTCTTTACTAGCTATAATTAGAGCCAAGTGCAGGAGAAACAAGCCTAATTCCTGAAGCACTCTGCTTGAGAAACAAGATGCATAGTATGTATGGTCTTGGTTTGAACTGCAAGGTAAGATATGGATGAGGATGCAGGGGTAGGGTTCATGCTCTGACTGGTGAAGGGCAACCCTCAGAAATGAACCTAGATACGGTATAGACCAGGAGTTGTTAACCAGGGGTAGGTACACGTACTCCCATGGGTACTTGGAAAGGTGCTATGGGTATGCACGGGTGTGTGGGAAAATGCTGCCACCACCCACACTGCCACTTCCCAGGAGCGAGGTGGGGGGGTGGGGAGGGCAGCAGGTCCCCTCTATGGGCTGCACAGGCGGCCAGACACGGGAGAGGGGAACTTGCACACGGCAGCTGCCGCCACCATTCACCACCCCACGCCACGTGCAAGCCCCCTTCTGCTCTGTGTGTAACTGCCGTCACCACTGCCCACCCCGTTCCATGTACCCCCAGAAGCAGTACATGCCTTAAAAAAGGTTGAAAACCTCTGGTACACACTGATCCTTTCTCACAACTGCTGCTCTATTTCTTAAATCTGAATGCATTTTAGCAGCTTTGTCTGCATATAGCTTCTGAATGCTTTGGCATGCTTCAGCAGCATAGTACTGTTAACATGTATTGTGATTATTTTTCTCTTTTGGTGGGTGTCTTTTCTTTTATTGTTGCTACTTTTTTATGAGAGCAGTTAAGCATTATGTAATATGCAGACAAGTATGTTTTAAATTGTACAAACCTTTTAGCTTATAGACTACACTAAAGTGTATGTTTGTTATACTTTTGAATAGCTGTGCTATTCAGTTTTTCAAAGCTGATGCAATCTGGCTACTTAATAATGGATGTGGCTACTTAATGGATTCCTCAAGCCAGGAAGTTTTTGGAGAGAGTTGGGGACAACTTCCTGGTGCAAGACCTGGAACGGCCAATTAGGGACCATGCTCTTCTTGACCTGCTTCTCACAAACAGGGCAGAATTGGTGGGGAATGTAGTAGTGGATGGCAGCTTGGGCAGCAGTGACTATGAGATGATTTAGTTCGCAATCCTGAGGAAAGAAACGATGGAGAGCAGCAGAGTAAGGACCCTGGACTTCAGAAAAGCAGATTTTGACTAGCTCGGGAAATTCACAGGCAAGATTCCCTGGGAAGCGAGTCTGAGGGGGAGAGGAATCCAGGACAACTGGTTGTACTTTAAATAAGCTTTACTGAGAGTGCAGGAACAAACCATCCCAATGCACAAGACTACTAGCAAGTATGGCAGAAGACCAGTTTGATTTAGCAGGGATCTCTTCAGTAAACTAAGTCACTGTGGTAGGGCACTGTTGATGCCTTCCACTTTAAGGGATGAGCCAAACAGCCAGCAGGTGCTTGATTACGGTGGCCATTTTAGAACTCTGGCTGCCTATATAAACAGAGCAGTTCGCTGCTGGCGGGTCAGGCAGAAACAATGCCTGGCTGAAAGGCTGTACAGAACATCTTGGAGGTAAGGGCTGGAGCTTAGGGGAATGGTTCGGAGGCTCCTGCTCCTGGGCATGACCTAAAACTGCACCCTGCTTGGAGTGGGTGGCCTGGTGGGGCTCCCAGTGGCACAGGAACCTCCAGGAAAATCCCAGACCAGTTACTACCCTGGTGGAAGGTGGGTTGGGGTGCCTCAATAACCCTTAGCTCCCATATCACTGTGGGTAGCAGTTGGGGCCAGGTATGGCTATGGCCACCTGATTCCCCACTGGGGAGGGAAGCCCTGTAGCCCCAGTGAGGGGATAGAAGATGTGGAGCCCCAGTAAGGGTAGGCCCCCAGTGAAGGGGTGGGTGTGGAGGGAGAACCAGAGGGCTAGGAGCCTGGTGTATATGTGTATGGGTTTGTATAGAGTTGCCCCAGGAGAGGCCAGGGCAAGCTTGGCTCCAGTTGGGTAACTGGCTGGCCACTACCCCAGTGAGGGTCATGGGACAGGCCCAAAAGACAGTACATCTGCCACCCAAGGTGAGCAGTAGATAAAGCATATGGCCAAAGGGGCCCACTCTGAGAGGGAGCAAAGCAGTATAAGTTGTCGATGCATGAAAGAGACCCTGTGAGAGGGGGTGGAGTGTGAAAGGCCCTAGTAAGAGAAGGGCAGTATGAATACATGTGTGTCTGAGGCCTGACAATGAGGGCTAAGCTTGGTCTGGCTGTAGGCTGGGAGCATTATGTCACCTGGATGCCATATGCGAGGCTTGGGCTGCAGTATAGGGGAGGAATGGAGCCACAGATAGCGCCCCCTAGCATCAGGGCAAGAATGGGCAGCCTCCTGCCTTAGAACCAATTAAGAAACAACAAGGCATGGCAGATGAGGAGGCAAGCAGTTGGCCCAGAAACAGGTGGGTGGGCCAATGGCAGACGAGCCCCCAGAAAGCCCCCTGTTACAGTCACAAAAAAGGAAACTTTTAAGAAGTGGAAACATGGAGAAATAACTAGAGAAGAATATAAGAGCATTGCTCAGGCATGCAGGGATGAAATTGGGACAGCCAAAGTGCAACTGGAGTTGCAGCTAGCAAGGGATGTGAAGGATAACAAGAAAGGTTTCTACAAGTATATCAGTAGCAAGAGGAGGGTCAGGGAAAGTGTGGGTCTTTACTGAATGGGAGAGGCAGCCTTGTGACAGGTTGCAAAAGAGGCTGAAGTGCTCAATGCCTTTTTTGCCTCAGTCTTCACAGGCATGGTCAGCTCCCAGACTACACCAGGCAGCACAGTTTGGGGAGGAAGTGACCAGCCAACAGTGATGAAAGAACAGGTTAGGGACTACTTAGAAAAGGTGGACATGTACAAGTCTATGGGGCCAAATGGAATGCACCTGAGGGAGTTGGATGATATTATTTTAGAGCCGTTGGCCATCATCTTTGAAAAGTCATGGTGATTGGGAGAGGTCCCAGACCATTGGAAAAAGGCAAATACAGTGTCCATGTTTAAGAAAGGGAAAAAGGAGGATCCAGGGAACTACAAACTGGTCAGCCTCACCTCAGTCCCTGGAAAAATCATGGAGCACATCCTCAAGGAATCCATTTCTAAGCTCTTGGATGAGAAGAGGGTAATTAGGAACCGTCAGCATGGATTCAGCAAGGGCACGTCATGCCTGACCAACCTGATTGCCTTCTATGATGAGATGACTAGCTCTGTGGATGCGGGCAGACTGGTGGATGTGTGGTGTACCTTGATTTTTAGTAAGGCTTTTTATACGGTCTCTCTCAACATTCTTGCAGGCAAGCTAAGGAAGTATGGGCTGCATGAATGGACTGTAAGGTGAATAGAAAACTGGCTGAAGCATGGGGCTCAGAGAGTAGTAATCAATGGTAGGGCTATGTCAAATTTTGCCAGAAGTTTTGTTTCAACACTGTTTCAATTCATTTCGAGCTTGAAACAGCAAAATCGAAATAAAACAGAGCTTCAAAACAGCCTTAAAATGAAATGAGGCAAGTTGAAATGTTTCAAAATTGTTGAAATGTTTTGAAGCTCAAGCTGGGCTTGCCTGCAAGAAAACAGAAACTAAAGGAAGAAGAGGGACGGGGGGGAAGGAGTGCTCTCGTTATTGACTCTGTAGCTGCCAGTCAGTCATCTTTTCCTGATCTCTTCCAATCCCAGTGCTCTGGGGGAGGGATGGAAAAACTGCATAAAAGACAGCATTGTTTGAACTGCCCTGCTTTCTGCCTGGATGTCAGTTGGGTGAGGGCGCACCTTAATACACCCACCCATGTCACAAGCTTTGCCTGTCAGCACCTAGAGGTGCAGAGCCCCAGAACCCAGAAGCCCTGCATCTTTCTCCTTGACAGCTGGCAGTTTTCATGGCCTCAGCAGTAGCTAGCAGGCCTGCAGCTTTCACCCTGCTGTACCTTAACACACAGTGTCACCCATGTCATGAGTTTTGCTTGTCCACAGCTTGAGATGCAGTTTCCCCAAAGCCTGCACCTATCTCCTTGAAACTTGGCAGGCTTTGTGGCCTCAGCAGGGGCTACCATTCCTGCAGATTTCATCCAAATTGGGCCAGAAATGACAAAGCTATAGGCTGTTTTGAGCTTCCCCATTATAGTCTATGAGCGAAACATCCAAACAGCAAAACTGTTTTGACGAAATGAAATCAAAACGAAACGCTGTCCCGTCAAAACATTGAAACGCGAGTCAAAATGGAATGGTGCTGTTTCACACAGCTCCAATGGCTCGTGGCTAGTTGGCAGCTAGTATAAAGTAGAGTGCCCTAGGGGTCGGTCCTGGGGCCAGTTTTGTTTAATATATTCATCAACAACTGGGAAGATGGTATAGAGTGCACAAGTTTGCAGATGACACCAAGCTGGGGAGAGTAGTAGATATGCTGGAGGGTTGGGTTAGGATTCGGAGTGACCTTTACAAATTGGAGGATTGGGCCAAAAGAAATCTTGTGAGATTCAACAAGTACAAATGCAAAATCCTGCAGTTAAGGGCTGGGCCATGTGACTTCTGAGGACAGGCTGAGGGAACCAGGCTTACTTAGTTTAGAAAAGAAAAGACTGAGGTGGGGTTTAATAGCAGTCTTCAACTACCTGAAGGGGGGTTCAAAAGAGGATGGAGCTAGACGGTTCTCAGCGGTGGCAAATGACAGAGCAAGGACCAATGGTCTCAAGTTGCAGCAAGGGAAGTCTAGGTTAGATATTAGGAAGAATTTTCTCGCTAGGAGGTTAATAAAGCATTGGAACAAGTTACCCAGAGAGGTTGTGGACTCTCCATCCTAGGAGGTTTTTAAGACCTGGATAGACAAAGCCCTGGCTGAATGATCTAGTTGGGGATGGGTCTGTTTTGAGCAGGGGGTTGAACTAGATGACCTCCTGAGGTCCCTTCCAGCCCTAACTTTCTATGATTTCTATGATGTTATAACATGCCTTGTGATCCATCAGTTTTCTCTTACAATAATAATGATACCAATGCACCTGTATAGCACTTTTGCTATCTACAAAGCTATAAATATTTCTACTTATTTAAACCTTGCCAGCTCAGCAGAGCTTTGCTGGACAAGCCCCTGAAACCGTACTGCTATACTAATAATGAATTAGAATAACAGTCTCGGAGGCCACCCAGCTCCCTCACAGGAAGTAGATAACTTCTTTGGAATTTTGTACTATTCACTGTACATTCAAACTTCAATTTGACTACATTTTGAATGCAACGTAAAATGGATCTTTGCTCAGGCTGTCCCCTCCCTTCATAGCTGAATTGGCCTCCGTGGATTTTTCTGTGTTTCATAGATGTCATAGGTTTTTAGGGTGAGAAGGGACCTTGGACGATCATCAAATCCGACCCCCTGCTCCTGGGCAGGAAAGAGGGCTGGTGTGTCAGATGACCCTAGCCAGGCATTTGTCCAGTCTCCACGGTTAGAAAGTTTGGTGCTGAAGGTGCTGATAATACATGGAGAAATATTATTCTAATAGGCATAGAGCTCCTGTAAGGATGAGCAATTTAGTTGCACAAGGGATATCAAACCACTTCATAACACTGTCACTTTTGGGGACTAGGGACTATCATTTTGTTGCGTGTAAGAGCCATGGAACAAGCTGCATAGGGAAGCTAATGAAATTTCCTTCACTAAAAAGATTTTAAAAAGAGACTGGGGAGACCTTTGTCTGGGATGACTTAGGAAAAGCAAACCCTGAATCTGCACAGGAGTTGAACTAGATAATCCTTGGTCCTTCCCTACTATATGATTCTACAACACGTAGCACAAAAGAGACTGCTTCCCAACTTGGGCCCATAAGCTTTATTACAATGCAGATCATTATGATTAGTGCAAGAATTACAAAGCAGGTTAGATGCTGGTGTATTACCCATAGCACAGTACATAAACTGAACAAGAGAATGGATAAATATCATTTTAAAGGTCTCCCATTGAAAAGAGCCCCAAAGTCCTAGCTGTCACTTCTACTTAGTAGGGCACATTTCTTTCTTTCTTTTTCCTATGTGTAACATACATACCATGCAAACTTAACATATTTCAGTACAACCAGGTGTATTCATATTTACAGTGTAATCTATTCATAATCTGTTCACTGTAAATGAAGGCATTGCAGTGTGCATTATTCTTCATGTGCAAAACCCAGTCCAGTGAAACAGCTTATCAATTAAAAATAAGATGATTATGCAAAAGCTTTTTAGCTATAGCTATTACTTATGTCAGTCAAAGAATCCTAAAGGCTTTATTATCAGTTTACTATGTCTGAACAATCTGCTAGCCCAATATGCCACACAGTTTTGTTCCCCCTCCTTTCCCCTCTCCCCCACTATCTTGTCTTCATTTGTAACATAAATAGCCGTTAACATGGTATGCCAAATAGTGTGGGAAAATGGTATGAAAGGCAAAGATAAATCTGAATTCAGTTGCTCTTGTGGGTTGGAGACATTCCAGTCTTAACTCACCACATCATGCTCATGCAGCAGAGCCTTTACAGTAGAAGAAGGCTGATCAGCAACATGTAACATATGGAATCAAATGATTAAAGAGGTTGAAAGCAGGTACTATAAGTTAAATAGGGCCTTGGTACAATGGAGTGAGCCACATAAAGCAAAACAAAACAGAAACATGGCAGTTTTGCTCATTCACTTCCCACAGCCAAGTTCCTTCCTTACACATTACAAGCTGCATGTAAATAGTAGCTAATCTTTTTTAAGTATGTTTTGTTTTGTTTTTTTCAATTTTTTTTTTTCTCTTATATAAGGCCATGTATCATTTTTCCCCTCTGGAAAGAACATGCCTTCTCTGAACATGTTAAATATTTGTTCAGTTATCATTTCATTCTGGTGGTTTTGGAAAAATAAACAATGACAGTGCCTTCCTAAATAAATGGGTGGTAAAATGGGGATTTACACTCCTGGAAAAGTGACTCTATCTCACTAGGCTTTGAACTCCAAAGCTGCCGTACAAGGGTAAGCACCATTATCCTTTCGACTACAAATATACTTTTATGTTTCTCTGTGCAGAGACCTGGGTGCTGAATAAGTGTAGCGTAAGAACTTACACCCGATTTCTGTGGTTCATAGGCCTTGGCCTTGTCTTTTGCAAAGGGGGTAAATTTGAAACCTAGGAGCAAGGTACAAAATACTCGCCAGAGACAGCCAACAGAGCTCTGTGACAACAATCAACAATTACTGATCCTGCGGCAGGTAACTGCTTCCATGCCATGTCATACCTGGTGCTTTCCTTTTAAATACTGCTGTTCCTGTGGAGTGAACATGGAGCATTTCCATGAGGTCTGACAAAGGCTTCACTTTACAGTGATGTGGCAGCTTGCAGTGCTGAAGTTAATATACCACTCAATTAACTAATGCATGTCTTCCCTACAGGCAAAATGGAGTATCATGGCATAGTGCCATCTCTTGAAAACAGGGCCTTTATCATGCCCACTTTATGAGGGGTTTGTAACTTAGCCAATTTTAATATACATTGAACAGGAGCCTATAGTTTCTCTCTCTAAAATGGTTGTTTTTTAAAATTTCCAGATTGGTTAAGATTTTACTTTGTATGGAATAGTGCATGTAGCTGACTTCAGACACTTGGCACAGACTATTCTGCAAGACAACATCAGTCCTTTAGGATTTCACCTGAGTCTCTGGTCACACCTACAATTACCTCTGTTATGGCTTCATTTTTTTCATGGACTGGGCCAAGGCTTTTGGGTTCTTCTTAAAGCATTTTTCAGCCTGTAGACCTAGAGGGACTAGAATACTTTTGTCCTCATTCTTTGGTGATGCATTCAACAAGAATTATTACAGTTATAGCGATGATTAATCCTACTTAGAAAACACCGGATGAAGAAACATAGAGAAAAATGGGAACGGGCAGGAACCACATTGGCAATTCATACTCTTAAAAAGCTTTGTGATCATCCTGCGAGATTTTCTGTGGAATTTCACTTTGAAGAGCATTGCACAATCTATATGAGTTTGGCCACATTTGGTAATTTAATATGATTTTATAACACAGAAAAAGTGGTGGGGGGACTCTGCCCAAAATGAGAAGCTGTAAAGTCCTGTTTAGAAGTGTCTCATCAGGCTGATTTCCAAGGGCAAACCAAGCTGTCTCCACAGGCAAAAATTCATGATGATCAAATGTAACAGATCACTTCTTCAGTCAAAAAGGTTTTGTTCAGATTTTGCGTGTCTTTGAATGATATAAATGAAGAAGGGCAATAGAGAGTTTTAAACTTCTTTTCCTATAAGCAGTCCTATGCAGTGACTACATGACCCATAAATCCAAACCAGATATAAAACAGAGAAACAGTAAGCTACACAAAAAGACCTGAATCAGATATACCCAGATCCATTGGAGGTAGTTTGTGGCTTTTTCTTTCACTTTCAATTGCTCCTACCCTGGGGGTCTTCAAAAGGAGCCTAGGTAATCACCAAGCCGGGGTCATTTGACCCCAGTACTCTTTCCTGCCCATGGCAGGGGGTCGGACTTGATGATCTGCCAAGGTCCCTTCCGACCCTACCAACTATGAGACTATGAACTTTGGAGGCAACAAGAGCTATTGTACTGTAGACCTGGGGGGACTTAAATATCCTGTTCTTAATTTAAAACAGTCTGTTTCAGCAGCATAGAATGAGGGTCCCTTTTTTGTCTGTTTGTTTTAAAAAGCATTCCTTTTCTTCAGCTTTTTCCAAAAGCATCCTACCACCTTTTTCAAAACCAACTTAAGCAGTATTTTATTAAAGAATATTGTGGTTTATACTTTATTCAGTGTGAGGAGTACTGGGTAAATTACCATTGTAAGGTAATATGCCATCCATATCTCACTGTTAAAAGGTGAAATGCTATGGGGAATACCTTTAATAAATCAAGTTACCTAGGAGACTGGGACTGTCTAGTAGCAAGGACAAAATGTTTTCAAGTATCCATTCATGGGTTTTTGTAGCATTGCGTCAGGTATCGGATTGGGTATTGAAATCCCTTTCTCCTGTATAGCTTTCCCATTCTGTGTTTTATCTGCGTAGGCTATTGAGAATATTAACTCCTTGAAGCAGAGACCTTTTGAATTCTGAGGTGTTGGTAAAGAAACAACATGCTTACAAAACAGATTGTAATTAGGATTTGAGTTCCTTAGACTGCTAGTCACCATAAGGCAAGTGGCGTCATCTATTTTGTTGTTTTTCTGTTCCTTAGTCCATGGCAACTCCTGAGATTTACAGTGTTAAAAGCTACCGGAGGGATCCCATATTGAATGGCAAACAAACATAGTTCTCATATAAATACATTATAAGAAAACCCTGTTTAGACATAAAGGGCCCAATTCTCAGTTAGAGTAAATTGCCACACCTCCACTTTACTGAAGCACTTTTTCATAAGCCTGCAGATCAGGCCCGAGGTGAGGTTTTTTTTCCCCCTCTGTTTCACAAGAACATGAACATTTGTCAAGCACTGTGAAATTCATTGTTTGCTATGTCAAAGGGGAACGACAAAGGATATGAAGGAGGAAGGGTTTTCCTTTCCTCCAGCTATGGTTTTGGTCTGCAGCTCACCCTTTAGAATGAGTGCTCATTCTGCATGTTGGGGCGTGGGCTGTACAACAGCACAAGAAGAATAAAGCACTACTATTAAACTTGTCAGTGCCATGCCCTAAAGTCCTCAAGTTACCCCCTTTGGTGGAGATTGCTTTCTAGCTGGGCTAGAATCTTTACCGTGAGCCGCACTCGCATGCTGTTTTCTATTGTCTGCATATCAACCTACCCTTGGTCTTGTGGGTTTCTTAACATCTAGATTTTTAGTTAATGAGATGAGGGCTAAATGTGCATGGTTACTTGCTCTGGCACTTGTTTGCAACTTACTCTCAGCAGTATGATAACCAGAAGCAAAACCAGTATGATAGCTTATCATAGCTCAGGGCCCCTTGTTTTGGGTGCTGTTTAAACCCCAAACAAAAATGCTCTTCTAGTTGTATGTTTGTTCCGTATAGTACTGTTGTTTCCCCCCCCCGCCCCTCAGTACGAACAGCAATTTGTGAATGAATAATCCCATGCTTAAGCTTTCAACGTCAGGTAGCTAGTGCAAATGTGACACGGGTCATATGACTGCAGCCTGCATGAGTCTGTGGCCTTAATCCTAGTGGGTGACTCAAAAACAGCCACAGAATGAGTGCTAAATGGTGTCTTTGTTTGTGGACTTACCCAAGAGGCCCAGAACTGAGTGACTGTAACTGGAGGTAACAGATGCAATAATAGGAGGGCTGCTGCAGTGGCCTAGAGGTCCCCAGGCCCATTGTGCTAGGCACGGGGAAATAGTAGCACTGCAGCACGAGGCCCGGCAGCAGTGGGGCAGCAGCTGAGAGGAGCTGAGCCCTCGGTGCCCAGAGCAAGGCACAGGGTGGAGAGGAGTCCAGTGGCCTGGGAGAGGCCTGGAGAAGTGCTGCAGCAGAGGAGACCCCATCGAGCTGTGCCCTGACCACAGCAACCTGAGGGAGCGTCAGTCATTAGGCCCTTGGGTCCCATGGGGGAAAGACACTTGGGGCAGGCAAACCCAGAGAAGGGGCTGGGTGAGCAGCCCCCCACCTAGTCAAGGCCCTAAAGGGAGGGGCCCCTGGTGCCTCCTGGACACCCCACAAGGGACCCCACTGGAAGAAGAACTATCTCTTGCCATGGGTCAGGGACTATATTAAGGAATAGCTGTTATTAAGATTGTTCATATTTGCGCCTCATATTTTGTAATCCAAATGTTGTATTGTGATGTTGTAAATAGTGTTATTTAGGGTTTGACCTTGGTTCTTGGTTAGTGTTCTCTGTGTAAATAAATAAATATAAATATGGTATTTAGTTTTATGTATATTATAACTTAATAAATTGTATATAGTTAAGAACTTTGGGCTTGGGCTAACTCTATAGAGGAAAGAGGGATCAGCTTGAAAATCTGGCATCCCTCTTACAGCACCCCCTCCTACCTACCCATCCCATCTGATCAAGAATAGGGCACACTCTTGGGTGTATCTGGGTTACATAAACCCTGAGGCCTGAAGCTGCAGGGGCAGCTTGCTGCCCACATCTGTGAATGATCTGGAGAAAGATTGGACTGAGGCTGCTTCTAAAGTTGTTTACCTAAAACTCCCCATGGGCAGATGCTCTGTAGGGGGAAAGAGATCTCTGCTAGAGAATCTAGAAATCCTCCAAGAGATGATGCAGGGAGTTTATCAAACTACTTGCATGCTCTGAAATGGTGGCTACTAAGACTGATGGGGTGGGGTCCGATGGAGGAGATGCAGTGAATTTGTTGAGTAGAGTCCTGGTGCACCCCTGATATCAAGGAGCTCACTTAATCTTCTGTACTGAAAACGTTGCCAGCAAATAATGCATAGGTGACTTTGCAAGGAGAGACTATGCTAAAGTAGTAGAGTAGAGGTAGCTTTGGTGGGGGAGGGGACACAAAGGTAAGAAGCAGTACAGAATTGACCTCGCCCCTAGAGGTGGTACAAAAGTAGCAGAGTCGATGCAGCCTCACACTGGGAGATGATGCGTGTGTGTGCCATGAGAGTGGCAGAAGTGTGCTGAATAAAAATGATACTTTATCAGTATCAGGTCTGGCCCACAGAGCTCCCTACACATCTGGAAATTTGATGGTGGTGGAGCAATGGCAGTTAACGGTGCCACCACTCTACCACTGACAAATTTCCAAATTCTGCATGGTGGGATCAGGCCCCAGCTAGGCTGGCTTTATACAGTAGGATTAGGCTCACAGACCAGATCCAGCCTGCAGTCATACCTGGCACCACTCAGCTAGCCTGTGGGACACAACATTGGTCACTGTTACCAGATTTGCCCGCTACTTTGGGGTGTGCTCATTTATTAGGGCTAGGGTCTTGGTAATTCTATCAATGTGCTGCTTGTGTTACTTGTGTTTCTATTATGGAGCTGTATCTCTCCCTTCTGCAAGTCCCCACCCCCAGTAGAGCTATTTTGCAGGACTCAGTTCAGTGGGGCTGGGTTCCTCCAGTCCCCAAATCAGTCATACACACAAACGCACACAGATTAACGTGACGTGCCTGACCTGGCCGGGTTGATCAGCACGGACAGGCTGACACCCTCATATGCCAAGAATCAGTTCATCGGAGCAATAATAAACTACAGTCAGACACAAGCACACAGTTAAACAGAATACCTCTGAATCTGGCTGGGTGTCCAGATGACACCCTCATGGGCCAGCATTCAGTTCATTAGGGCACGTCTGAGCCAAACTGGGTCA
>NW_017728943.1:52544772-52568666 GCF_001723895.1 Crocodylus porosus | reverse complement strand
TTCTCCATCTCTCATGTAAATGAATGGTCATCTGTTCCCATCTCAGATGCAAATGAGACCTAGGGCAATTGTTTCACTTTTTTCACCCTTATCTGGAGGGTTTTAGGTGCGTCTCTCACTGCATCTTAATAAGTTTCTGTTTAGGTGAGGGGGGGCGATTCTTTGTGAGTCAGACAGTCTGTCCTGTGTCAGGGTTCCCCAAAAACATGGAGTGGACAGGTAACACCACCATTAACATGCAAGCCATTTATGAGTGTGGGTGTACGCACAGACACACATACACATTATCTTTTTGGGTGTCAAGAGGGAAGGGTGCCACCAATTTTAATCCAGAAAAAGGGATCCCCAGGTACCAGAAGACTGGAAAAAAATGATGTAGTGGCAAAAGCAAAGAGGCACCTTTAGTGTGAGAGGGAGCATAGAGGCAACAGTGTTGAGCATCTTTGGAATAAGAGGGCAATGCACAGGCAGCTCGCAGAAATTGTAAAGGGCAACAGTGGAGCTGAGGAAGTCCAGTGATAGATTTCTCTTACCTCAGAAGCCAGAAATCGCTGGTTTTCCAAAAAGCAAATTGAGGCTGAGCTGGACAGCGGAGCTAAGAGTCCATGAGAACACACTGAAATCTGGATGAGTCGATGGTTCGTTATATTTATTGGAAGACCCTTGCCCCTCATCCCCCAGGCTCTGAATCATACATCAGGGCTTAACATGGCAGCATCTTCTACTACATTACCAGATTTCAGCATGTTCTCATGTCCACATAGTTCTGGCTTTCAGCTCAGTCTCCACTTATTTATGTTTTTGATGACCAGTGCCGATGTAGCATTAAATGTCTTCTACCACAATTACTTTGCTAAAATGCCATCCATTAAGGTCTCCATTGCTAGTAACGATGCCATCAGTCAAAACAATGGCTATCATTTGTTTTAATTTTTTAAAGCTGAAATCAATCCAGCCTAATTAAAAGTAGGTGATGCTGAAAGGACACAAGACTGTTCTGTAAGCATTTTCCCCTGGGGTCATGCTTTCTCATTGAACCCTTCTCCCAACACCTGTGTCACAGCCTATGCATAATGTGTTTGGATGATCAGAAGAATACAGCAAGCACTTATGCACACTACATTGTGGTGGTCCCTAAGACCGCAAATCACAGATCAGGACTCCATTGTGCCTGAAGGTGTACAAACACGGCATAAACAGAAGAGAGTTTATTTAAATACACAGGTTATTTAAATTCACTGTGAGGAATTTGACTCAAAACAAACCTGCTTTGCAATCCCGCAACCCCAAGGGATTTGCATGATAAACAACCATTAAATGAGGAAAAAGATTTTTGCTTCATTTGGACCCCAAATTGGACCCTGAGCTTAAATTACGCTCACATCACTACTTCAATGGAGTTATGCTGATTCAAACCTGTTGAGACAATGGCCCATAGTCTCCCTAACTCCACTAACCATAGAGGCAATCAATTTGTCTTTCTTTGCTTGAATACTAGGCAGATGCAGAAATATGAAATCGGCATGGCATATCCCTATGTAACCCTCCCCCCCCCAATATTCCAAGAATGAAGGACTGAGTTTGGAACCAGTGCTTTATATCAGTGGTTCTCAACCTTTTTAGACTCAAGGCACCCCTTCATAGGGTCAAGGCACTCCTTGGAAAATGCCAACTCTTAGTTTTCACTTATTTTTTTTATTACAAAAAATAATAGAGCAATTCTTCTCTTGCAAAAAACTCAGAAAGACCATGACAGATCAGGATGTTTTTAACACTCTAGATCTCTCTTTGAAATCTCTCTGGGTTTATTCTGTGATCATACTTGTACACCTAACAGTCCTAACATTGAGTGTCACCCTGTGACATCCTTGAAAGGATCTCAAGGCACCCCAGGTTGCCATGGCACCTTGGCTGAGAATCACTGCTCTAGATTCTAGGCACCAGCTTTTGTTGCTATTTCTTAACTTCATGTGTCCTGATGGACTATTGAGTTTTTCCCCTCCTCTTTTTTAATGTGACCTGACTCTGAACTTCCACTGTTGGGGAGAATAAGATGTGCTGTGTGACAGCTGCACTGAAACTGGTGGCATTGTAGAACCCCTGCTGCTTTTGCAGCTGGATGCAAGGCACATGTTTCTTAGTAGGTGGTCTTGTTCCCACTGCAGCATAGCAAAGCATGCACAGCTTTGCGTGTGGCCTGTTGCTCTACATGTTGCTTTGTTGTCATTTATCCAGTGTAGCACAGCATCAGTCTGTCAACTCTCTTGATAATTTGCTTGATAGCAATAATTATTCCTTATAGTCTCCATTAGTACTGGTGTTTTCCTCAGCAATTTCTATTTGAGGCAGATGAAGGCAGTGGAATGAGTTGGAGAAGAAAAGAACCTGTAGGTAAGGAATGCTCAGTCAGTGACATCTAAGTGCTTCCCCAAGGTGCTTACAGTCTCAGCAAAGGAGCAGCATGACTGTGGCATAAAACTGAAGAATTGCAACACAGCTCCCGCCTGTCTATAGGCTCGGCAGTGCTACACTTACTAACACTATGGACGAGAGTGACTTGGGGGTCAGGATTGACCACAAGATGAACATGAGCCTTCAATGCGATACTGTACCCAGTAAAGTGAACAAAATGCTGGCTTGCATCCATAGATGCTTCTCAAGCAGATCCCAAGACATCATTCTCCCCTTGTACTTGGGCTTGGCGAGGCCACAGCTGGAGTACAGCATCCAGTTTTGGGCTCCACAATTGAAAAAGGATGTGGAGAAGCTTGAGAGGGTGCAGACAAGAGCCACACACATGATCAGAGGTCAGGAAAACAGACCTTATGAAGACAGGCTGAAAGCCATGGTGCTCTTTAGCCTGGAAAAGTGCAGGCTCAGGGGCGACCTGATGTCCCTGTGTAAGTTTTTAAGGGGTGTTCACCAGAATCTAGGAGAACGATTGTTCACCAGAGAGCCCCAGGGGATGACAAAGTTGAATGGTTACAAACTCCTGCAAAACTGTTTCAGTCTGGACATAAGGAAGAATTTCTTTACTGTCTGAGCCCACAAGGTCTGGAACAGTCTGCCATTGGAGGTGATTCAAGCACCTACACTGAACACCTTCAAGAGAAACCTGGATGTTTTTCTTGCTGGGATCCGATGATCCCAGCTGACTTCCTGCCCTTTGGGCGGGGGGCTGGACTCAATGATCTTCCAAGGTCCCTTCCAGCCCTAATGTCTATGAAATCTATGAAAATGTAGTATGCAGGAACAGAAATTTTACCTGCAAGCTGTTTCTCTGAGTAGTCACTTCAGCACAGTCCACCTTGAGGGGGATTTCAATGCAAGTCTTATACGCAGAGTGAGGAGTTTCAGCATGCATCTCTCTGCCTTTGGCTGTACAAATGCTAAGAGATTAAAGCATTTGTTCTGGAACCTTCAACTGAAACAATCCCAGAAATAGTCTGCTAGAGGGCACTAAAAAGTCCTCATTACTCCTTGCTTCCTGTTGTTGATCAAAATAGAGACATTCCAATGCACACCTGTGACAGGAATATCAAAATCAGAGCCTTTCTGGGAGTGGCTCTGCCCTCCTGTAATGGGCCAACCGCCTGCTTACTTTCCTGCCATGCCTTGATCTTACTTGATTAGAAAATGGTTGTAATCAGCGGGAGGCTGTCCATTTTTCCACGCCTCGGTGACAGGGGGTGCTACCTGCGGCTCCTTCTCCTCCCCTACACCGCAGCCCAAGCCTCGCAGATGGAGTTGACATGCTGGGCCTTGTCATGTTCTGGCCCTCCTCTTTACTCCTGGGGCTCCTCGCCACCCCCTAGCTCCGGGGCTGGGGCCAATGCGCCCCCAAACAAAGCTGCGCCTTCTCTGGTGCCAGGAGACCCCCCGCTACCGTGGAGCTCCTATGAGGCCTCTTCCACCCCTAATAGCCTCACCCAGTCCTCCGGTCAAAACAGTAAACATAAAACATAAAGCCCCTGGGCTACAACATAAAAACTAGACCATCCAGTCAAACAAAAAACTACTCCCTACTAGAGAGTGAGGGAGCAGGGGGGGAAGGAGGGCTCCCCCAACCCCAGCAGCAACTGGGGGATGCTCTCACATCCAGAGTCCTCCCCTCTGTCTGTCCGAGCTGAGCCCCTACTCCCACAGCTGCTGGAGAGGGACTGCCCTCCTGGCTTCCTACCTGGGCTTAAGAAGGGATAAGCCCTGCCCCTTCCTGGTCAGCTGGTTTTACCAGTTGCCCCAGCAACCAGCACCTGTGGAGCCCTGGTGACTGGGAGCGGAGCCTCCCCCTTTCTGCCACTAGGGGTCTCCCCAGAGCAGTCTCCGCTGTCAGGCACAGGGCACCTGAGTGCACTGCAACAACACCCTTTTTTTTTTTTTTACTGACAGATGGAAGAACAGAGAGAGACCATTAATAGGCAAAGTTAAGAAGCATTTCACTCTTAATTGAACAGCAGTGCGAACAAACCGAAGCCCATCTCTCATTTTTTTGCCTTTATGACGTAGATTGGGGTATCAAATGCAATAGGCCCCTGCAATATGCAGGCTGGTTTCCAGTATACCACATGTGGCAAGCAGGTCCAATCTGAGACTGGTAGGCAGCAGTGTGGGCCAGTTTATAGGGCTCCCTGATCTGGATCTGGCCTATAGATCATATCTTTAACACCCCTTTCATATAGTGATGGATCTATACCCTTTAAACTTAAAAAACAGCTTATGTTTTCCTTATGTTAGAACTATTGAGAGTTGAAGCTTGTATGGCAGGGGCAGGCAGTTATTTTGGGCAGGGGGCTGCTTACTGAGTTTTGGCAAGCCATCAAGGGCTGCATGACAGGCAGCCAGAGGCAGATAAATATTAATTTTCTAATCTTGGGGGGGCTCTGCAGGCTGGATAGAATGGTCTGGCAGGCCACATCTGGCCCACGGGCTGCATTTTGCCCACCCCTGTTGTATGGGGATCAAAGTAGAGATTACCTCAAATCATAGGCCTGAATATTGTCATATGTCTATACTTTTGTTTCAGGGCTGTCTCAAACTGGGATAGCCTCTTTTCCCATTGTGTGTGGCCAAAATCTTACAAAATATAAAGTTTGTCAGAGTATTCGCCTCATATAATCTCATAAAAACATCTTGCAGGTTTCTAGCCCTTATTCAGCTGTGAAGTAAAGCTTATTGTTAACCTGAGTATTTGTATTTGCTTCTCTCTGAAATCACATATGGAACCTCATAAGGAACTGTGAAGAGAGAATATATAATATTAAACAATGGCAGAAACATTGCTAGGTAATAGATCTAGCCCAACATATCCTACCTAGGTAATAGATCTAACCCAAAAGCTCTGTTGGCAAGGAATCTTATTGCCATTAGATGTTTGTTTTTAGGTGTTATTCATGCAAAGGGCTTAGAGATTCTCTGGAAGCATCTCCATTGCATGGATAATACATGTTATACAGATCTGAAATCCTGTCAATGTGCAATATACCACTACTTGTTGTAGTTGCTTGGACTGCACTCTTGAGGATATTATGCAGGATAGTACTAACATTTTCTAAGTCTCTCTTTCTCTCCCCCTTGTGTTGTATACTTCTTCATTCTAGCAAAAAATAAGGCATTCTCAAAAGCATTTAGCTGCTGGGTGTGGGAGGGAAGGGTGTAAAGCCTGTTCTGTTTTTTGTTTGTTTGGTTGGGGGGGGGGTTAATGCTTTGGTAAGGAATTGATATGATATACTGCCCACTACACCTAAAAAATACTGAAAAAATGTTGATGCGGCAAAATGAAGCACTGAAAAGCTAGGAAATGCCAACATTATGATGAACTTGTCTAAAGGGTGATTTTAATTTTTTTTTAAAGAATCATAACTTGGTTAGATTTGGGAAAATTTTTCAGGAAAGTGGAAAAAGGCATATCCTTGGTTAAACCCTCCTTCCCTCCCTCCCCTCCACTGGCAATGTCACATATCAAGTCTTTGCTATGCATTCTCAATGGTTGTGTCCATTTTTAACGTGCAAAATAATAACCTACATTATTTTGTGGGAAATAGCCAAGCCATGTTAGTTAAGATTGTAACCTGGGTACACCCTAGGGCGTGCCCTATTCTCAGTCAGATGGAATGAGTAGGCAGGAGGGGGTGCTGTGAGAGAGATGCCAGATTTTCAAGCTGATCCCTCTTTCCTCTATAGAGTTAGCCCAAGCCCAAAGTTCTTAACTATATACAATTTATTGAGTTATACATAAACATATAACTAAATATCATATATATATATTTACACAGAGAACACTAACCAAGAACCAAGGTCAAACCCTAAATAACACTATTTACAACATCACAATACAACATTTGGATTACAAAATATAAGGCGCAAATATGAACAATCTTAATAACAGCTATTCCTTAATATAGTCCCTGACCCCATGGCAAGAGATAGTTCTTCTTCCAGTGGGGTCCCTTGTGGGGGGTCCAGGAAGCACCAGGGGCCCCTCCCTTTAGGGTCTTGACTAGGTGGGGGGCTGCTCACCCAGCCCCTTCTCTGGGTTTGCCTGCCCCAAGTGTCTTTCCCCCATGGGACCCAAGGGCCTAATGACTCACGTTCCCTCAGGTGGTGGTGGTCAGGGTGCAGCTCGATGGGGTCTCCTCTGCTGGAGCGCCTCTTCCATGCCACTGGGCTCCTCTCCACCCTGTGCCCTGCTCTGGGCACCGAGGACTCAGCTCCTCTCAGCTGCTGCCCCACTGCTCCTGGTTCCTGGGTGCTGGGCCTCATGCTACAGCAGTACTATTTCCCTGTGCCCTGGCTTGGCACTCTTTTAGCACAGGCTGGGCCCTTCAGGCTCCAGCCATCTGTCCTTACATGAGGTGGCTAACCCAAGTGCCTCCACTGCTCCCTGGCTGCATCTGCCCAGCATGCTGAGCACGCTGGGCTTTTATTTACACCAGAGGCCCTGTCCCTGAAGTCGGCCGGACCTGCAAAGCACAGTCTTCAATCAGGTCCAGGGGCTCCTTGCATCCTTCCCCCTCCAAGTAAGGGAGGGGAAAGCCCCTTCCAGCTAGTACCTGATTGGTGGAAATGTTCCACCAATCTGAAGTGTCTGATAAAAGACCCATGGTATAGAAAGTTTCAGCTTGAATGTTTAAAATTTGACAAAATTGTAACCAGCTGCAAACTGGATGCTAAAAAGGGCAGTGCCAGGCAGTTTAATATAAGGGGGTACTTCTAGTTCCATCTATAATAGTAATCAGTACGGTACTCTGCCAGAAAACTGGGCTGTCATCTTGCAGTAAAGTGACTTCTTAATTATTTAAAGATCCACAGAGGACCAAGTAACCAGACAATTTCAGCACCCTGGGCGGAGATACTGTTGGGCACTGGAGGGCAGGGGAAAGCGCTGGAGAACACAAAAATGGAACGCTACAGGGTACCTCTTAAATTGGTGCCCACAGCTAGTGCCCTGCTTCCCCGAGTAACCCCACTTTACCCAAAAGTGCACACAGAGGAGCAAAGTCCTGTGGCTCTAGCCAGTGCTCATCAGAGATATGTAAACTCTCTTGCCAATTTTGTAGCACTTAAGCTTCATATTTGTTTTGGCCTTTAACTAAATTTGAATTAACTGCAGTTCATTGGAACCCTGATTCAGGAAATATTTGTATTCCATAAAGTACTTACGACTTTCTGTGAGCTAGGACCCGAGAGTGATAATTACAGTTTGTTTTCATTGATACCAATGTGACTTAAACATATGCCTAAAATTAAACATGTGCCCAGCTCACATCCTTAATACTAGGCCTGCACTTTGTAGCCTTGCTCAACTGAATTTGTTCTGAGGTTTTTTCCATTTTGCTACTGTTGTTACAATTTCATAGACCCTAATGAAAGTTATTAGATACAAAATAATTTCTTTATATGATCTATTTTTGTAGGAACAGAAACATCTTGGCTGTGGGAGGATTTTCTTTCTAGCCATATGTTTTCTAATCTTTGTATTTCTGTTTTCAGTGGAATGCCAACTAAAACCCTTTCCCTTATAATTTCAGTACTATTCAGCACTATGCTGCATTACTTGTAAAAGCTGTAAGAAAACTAAATCTTTCATAAGGATATATAGAGTGGCAGAAGTGTTGCAGTTTCAAAAGTTCTTCCATTCCAGAACTGAATAAAACCAAGAAACTTTACAAACCAAAATTCAGCCATAACAGATTGATGGAATTGTTTTGGTTTGATAAAATTCAAAAAGTTTTATTTTGAATCTGACTTCAATTTAATTATATGAAATTAAAGACCTGAAACACAATTAATTTAAAACTGGAAGACTGTGACACTCCAATCACAAAAAGTGGCACTGAACTTTTCAGTATTGTCATTCCCCATTTTCTTCCAGTTAACATATCCAAATGAATTTGTCTAAGGTGAAACATTTCACTTTGTATAAATCAATCTTTTCCAACAGAAAAAATGTTCCATCAGAAAGTTTCTTATCAGTTTTAGTTAATTGCCATATAAGCCACTGTAATAAACTGTAGGAATTCTGAACCAGCACAAAGTAATATAGTATTGCTCACTTTGTTAGTCCTTAAACTTTGCAGAGTGGTCAAGATCATAAAACAGGCCATCACCCAACAGGTCTTCCAGCTCCTACATGTCTATTTAAAAAATGTCCTTCAAGGGTTTAATAAACTGGCCAAGACTAGCTGACCTCTCCTCATTCTTCCCTCAACTTTTGGGGCCTTCTGTGAAATATTTATGATAATTTTATTTCTAGTGAAGTAATGGTAGATTATGGATAAAACAAATATTGCAGAGAAAATTATCACTTTTTAACATGCATTTGAATGTATTTTCTTTTTTGGAATGAAGCCATGTTGTAACATATTCAGGATCCCTCCATGACTAATCAATGCTATATATAGTGTTGCAGAGTCAAATTCTCAGTGGACACAGAAAAACACAATAAGAGGTAGTTTAGTACCATCTCAAGAGAAAATGGTCAAGGAGAATTTAGAATGTGATGCCAGAGCTTAGATAAGGTGAGTCTGAATTGGCTAGCCATATTTCTCTAATAAAATTGTATCTTTTAGGTCCTGTACTTCTAAACAATTCTAATATTATAAAATCCTGAGTCTGTCTGTCTATCTGTAATGCTTCATAGTGCTCTGATTGCCTGACAAACAGCAAGTCAGAGTGCAAACAAGCACTAGAACTGGAGCTGGCAGCGGTGAAGAGCCACCATGACAGTAGAGACTAAGGGGACGGAGTGGGGGGCGAGGCCAGCTGTGCTGCTCCCTGGAGGCAGGGGCAATGGAACGGACAGAACAGGGAGGGCGAGGCCAGCAGTCCTGACCTCCCCCCCTGCCCTGATCTTTGCACGTGGCAAGGATGGAGCAGGTGGGTAAGGCCACTGACCTCGCCCTGCCCCCCCTTGATCATTTCAGGTGGCGACGGCAGCAGTTCAGGGGGGGCAAGGCCACCAGCGCTGGCTTTGGCCCATCCCTCCCCCCTTTCATCTTCACTGCCACCTGCAGGACCTGACGTGGGGCAATGCAATGGCAGTGGGGGAATAGCGGGCGTGTCGCCACGGTGGTGGCAGGAGGGGAGGAGTGGACCTGGGCCTGATGCAGGGGAGGACTGGGCCTAAGGGTGGGCAGAAGCTGGGCCACCATGGTGGGAGCAGCGGGCCCAGGCCAACCCAGCGGTGGTAGGGGAGACAGTAGAAGTGAGCTTGGGTCCAATGTGGGGGGGTGGGCAAGGAGTGGGTCTGGGCCCAAAGCAGGGAGAAGCTGGCCCACCACAGTGAGGGGGGGAGAGCAGTGGGCCCAGCCCAATGCAGCAGCAGTGGAGGATGGAAGGAGTGGGTCTCCTTCCCCCTCAGGCCCAGTCCCACTCCTTTCCTTCCCTTCTCCTGCATCAGCTCCAAACCCACTGCTCCCATCCCCCCTGCTGCCGCTGCCAGGTTGGCCTGAGCCTACTGCTCCCGCTGCTGCGGTGGCCCAGCTTCTCCCCCGCATCAGGCCTGGGTCAACTCCTCCCTTTCCCCCACCGCCACCACCACGGGATGGAGCAGGCCCATCTCAGGGAGGGAGCAGAGGGTCTGTCCTGATGCGTACTGAGGCAGCAGCGGCTGGGGGAGGGAAGGAGCGGGCCTCCTCCCCTGCATCGGCCCTGAGCTTGCTTCTCCCGTCCCCCAACCACCACCAGGTTGGCCCTGGCCCACTGCTCCTCCCCCGCTGCGGCGGCCCGGCTTCTCTCCACCCTCAGGCCCAGTTCTCCCCCACATCAGGCCCAGACCCACTCCTCCCCTCCCCCTGCTGCTGCAGCAGAGAGGGGGGGAACAGGCCTGGACCCCAAGCAGCAGGACAGAAGGGGGGAACAGGCCTGGAAGGGGGGGGCATGGGGGCTCCATCCCCACACGCTTCCCCCCATCATTTTTGACGGGTAATTGGCTAGTTTCATATAAAATGCCTACCTTAAAATCATTTGAGCTGCATGCCTATTGGAGTAAGAGTGTGTATGTGGGAAGGAGAGAGGAGGGGAAGGGGTGGCAAATCATGACTTGGTTAAAATACATAAAGCTCTTAAGACTAGTCAAGATTGACCTCTTCTAGGAGTCCTAACTCATGTGTGACTTCCTGTACCTATATCAAGCCCTGGGTACCTCAGTGGGTGTGGAAAGGGGAAGAAGGAAAAAACATTATTCTGCAGCATTGTTGTCATGCTTTCTCTTGCTTAACACTTGTGACGGGCTACCTGGTAGTGACTTAGCCCAGGGGTTTTGAAAAGGCAAAAGATGATTGGAGGACTTGGGATTCCCTTTCCTCACCAATCAGGCCCCAGAGATTCACCCTCCATGTCCCCTGATTGGCCCCTTGGGTCACCTGGAGGGGGGATAAAAGGGGAAGCGTGGCTGACTCAAGAGAGACCAGTGAGGGACCACAAAGAAGGAGATTCAAAAAGCTGGCAAGAGCTGAGCCAGCGGGGCAGGAGCAGTTGCCCCAGAAGAGCCTGAAGGAGGGGGACCTGCAGGCAGCAGTGGGACCGTCAGCACCTTGGCATGCGGCCTCCAGGAGAGGCTCCCTGCTGGGCTCCAGGATCCCCTGGGAGAGGCTGCAGCCAGCAGGAGAGGCTTCCCCGCTCCAGCCAGGATCTGAGCAGACCTGAGGGGTTCCCAGCCCTGCTTCCAGCTCCTCCAATCAGAGGTCAGGCAGCTTGATATAAGGCAGGGGCTCCAGGAAAATCAAAACCCCTAGCAGCCTAGAGCAGTGCCACCACTGGTGGCTGTATGGTGGCATTTCTGCCTACCATGTGGGGTATTCAAATTCAAGTCCCAGCTGTGGTGACTTGGGGTGAGTGAGCTAACAGGGAGAAATTCTTCTTGCAGTGGAAAGGGCCCACTGTGTTTTCCCCCTTTCTCCCCTTCCAGGTACCTAGGCCCTATATTCCTTGTCATTTGACTTTTTGTATTTTGTGCCTTTTATATTTCACCAACCTGCATTATTTGTTCTGCTGTTTGTGTTTTTATATTTTGGTTAACCCTGTCTTTCGTCAACTGGATGAATATGCCTATGATTGTAAGCGTCTAACCTTTGTTGAATCCTGCGCCTTTGGGGCATTGTAGTGTCCCTTATACTCCCTAGTTTATACTGGTTATGTTCCCAGTATTGTTCTCTCACTAAAAGATATATGGTTAAGTCCCCATTGGTGGTCTGGCTCTGCTCTATAGGGGGAGCAGAGTCCCTACACCTCCCATAGCACTTGTGCACCTGCTTTGATCCCTTCAGTTGGAGAAGGGGTACCTCTTGGAGTACCGCCCGGGTTACATGCTTCTTTTATTTATTTATTTAGGTTGGAAATTAGGAAGACTGCTCTGATGATGAAAGTGGTTAAGTATTGGAACATGTTACATAGGTGAGTTGTGGAATCTCTATCCTTTGAAATTTTCAAGAGTAGATTGGATGGATGTTTGGTTGGGATAGTTTAGTCAGGGATGATCCTGCCTTGAGCAGTGGGCTGAACTAGCTAACCTCCTGAGATTCCTCCTATGATCCTAATTTCATGAAGCTGTCTCCCAAGTCTATGCACAATTCAGGGCCAGGTAGTATACCTGCAGTATGACCTACCTACAATATGAGTTACTTGGGGTACTGGAAGCTGTTTAAGCACATTAGCATCATGCTGAACTGATTTACCCTATATCTCTAAGGGCACGTCTACTCTTCAAACGTATTGTCCCAGGCAGCAGCACCCTCAGACACTCTATGTGGGTTACTGCCTAGCTGGAAGCAGCGTAACAATAACCACTACTTATCCTTATGTGTCTGACACAAGCCTATGGCACAGATGCACCCTAACTGAAGAAGTTTGGATATTTCAGTGCCCCGTGTAAATAAGCCCTGTTTTACCTCTGGTGACAGGATTATTGGTCATGTCTACAGCATCCATCCTCCCCTTCTTTTCATGCTGGAAGTTGGAGAGGATTATCAAATTCTCAAGAAGCATGTTTGAGAGTATTCCAAGAATTCTCTAAGACTTGAGATTAAGGTCTTTACAGAAATGTCCCTCTTTGAGTGGGCCGTGTCTGTGGATCCTATCCATTGATATTGATAGGATCAGTGAACCCCAAGGCAGCTTTATCTCATCATTAAACAGGCTAACATATATATCACTATCTGAGTCTGCTTCATAGAGTGATTTGAGATTATTATATAGAAAGTTTTATAGGTCTTGGGACCAAGCCATATATCCTTTTGCAATATACACAGCACTCCCAATTCTTGTCAAAGACATGGCTCAAGAAGAAAGATTTAGTTTCTGGTACTGTAACCTTAACAAAGATTGCAGTGTTCATTCAGACTGGAACATGGACACACATCTGGAAGCAATTATTCCTTTAAAAATGTCTTCTGTGGAGTCAACATTGAGAATGTACTCAGCACTGAAAAATCAAAACTAATAAACACTGAAACTTCCAGTCTTTCCCCCCTCCCCCACTAGCTTGAATGACCAGAATTGAAAGCAGAGTCATTTCTAGAAAACCAGGGAAGGGTCGGGACAAAGCCTGCCTTGAAGCTTCCAACCCATGCTCTTGAGAGATTAAGAGAATTTTTGTGGATAATGAAGGTTCCAAGGAGAATTATCTTCTAAGACATTACAGGAGGAGGAGAATACAAGTTAATTGGCCTACTAAAAGAAATGCACATCAAGATATACAGAATAATTATATGTACCATATATAGATTTAGGCCCAAATTCTTCCCCCATCAGAATTCTGCCCCCAAGAACAAGTGAGGCTTGCTTGTTCTGCAAGGTAAGCCCTGGACTGACACAAAGCCACTGTAGCTGAAACTAGTTAGGAGAATGACAGTTTTGTGGGGCTGGAATGCAATGTTTTGCAGTGATCTGCAAGTCAGGCAGAAGTTAGGGAAGGCTTTAGAGTACTGTGGCTCTTGCCACAGCCAGTTCATTCCACAGCCAGTTCTTGGGAGTGGATTTGTTTCCCCATGCTGGGATTGGCTGGAGGTTGTAACCCATGCTTGGGGTCAACTTTGCCTCTCTTCCTTCCCTCCTTAAGGGGAGTGAGCCCTTAATATCTATGCAAATAGGTAGTAATTTAGAATGACTCTTGGACTTAATGATAAAACCTGTCTGCCTTTACTTATTATAAGTAGAACACTAATTGCATTTGGATTTTAATCTATTACTTGTCTTTGAAAACAAATCATTCACTTGTAGGCATCTTTTCAAACCTCCATATAATATGAAAATCATACATTGCACTCAACATGGACTCACTATCCAGTATTATGCAACACTTTCAGTGGAGTTTAAGTGTTTTAAATGCATAGCACTCAGGTGGCTCCCAATGAAGCTAACAGGCCATCAAGAAATATTTAGTAGGGCTGTGCAAAGCTTCAGTATCTGATTCAATTCAGCAGAGATTTGGCCCGATTCGGTGGCTGAATCTCCGAATCTGTATCAAATCAGGAGACCCTTTAATCTTTCTGAATTGAATCGGTACCCTCTGAATCGAGTCACAGATTTGGACCTAGACACAGCTTTAAATGTTTTTTCTATACACTTCAAGGTACCAGGTGGCTTGTGAATGCTGTGATGCTAGGGCAGATAAAGCATCCCACAAGAGCGTGGGGGGCTTCCCAGCACACTTGGCAGCAGACCCAGAAATGGACCAGAAGCACTTTTGGTCCACTTCTAGTTTGCCACCCAGTACATGGGGGGGCCCCCCCACGTCCTGTGGGACATTCCATCTGCCCTAGCATCACAAGCCATGCCTGGTACCTCAGGGTATGTAGAAAAAACATTTAAAAGCTGTGTCTATGTCCGAATCACTGATTCTCCAAATCAGCATTGAATCTTCAAAGTTGGATTCAACCAAATCAAATCGGGGACAGTGATCCGAATCAACAAATCGAATCGCTGTCCCTGATTCAGGCTGAATCTGCATCTGAATCAAATACGGCCCATTTCACACACCCCTAATATTTAGTAACGTAGAGCCAGAATAGCTAGGCCTACTTCATATGTGCCTGGGTGTGAACAGTGCTCCTGGGAGGGTTAGGGACATAGTTTGGTGATCTTTGGCAGAAGTGCAACAGTCCATTTGTTTAGTTCCCAACTGGCCCCAGGATTAAGTGACCAGAAAGATGATTTAGAAGCACCTTTCCTACTTTCTGTGTCCAGTTCCTGGGCTACATTTGACTCAGACAGATGAAAGGGTCTGGGTGACAGTGAGATGCACTAAATCTGTTTGCTCATAGTTGATTTCCCTCAAAAGGCATCAGGCACATGTATCTTATGCTGCTTCCTAGGCAGGAGTCCAACGCCATGCACAGTTACTGGGTTAACTGTTAAGATGTTTATTGCTAGAGAACATAGGATCTTAGCCCTTATATATATATATTTTAATCTATACATTGCATTACTATTGCAAATGCTATTTAGGTAGGTCCTCCCTTGGTTTGCTCCCCATATGTCCTAAAATGAGCTATCGAGCTCACATATACACACAGTCTCCATTTTATAAGAATTCCTTCCTATCTTCCTGTGCCTTTTTTCCCTCTTTGTTTTGCTCCTTTTTAATTTGAATCATTCTTCTGACTTCCTGCACTGCCCTGACTCCTGTTGGGTGGTAGAAGCTAAGAAGAGTAAATGTTTTGATCCCTTGTGGCTTTTTTCATTCTGATAATGTGAATGACTAAGTATCCATACATAGGACTTTACATCCCAATTCACTTGCTAGCCTTAAGAGCCATGTCCAGACGAGCACACACATGTGCTTTGCAGCACCAGAAAATGCATGCAGCTCAAAAGGTTCTCCATGCTGCATATTTGCAATGTAGAGCCAAAATTGGATATTGGGGAAATCCTGGTATATCTAAAAAAAAAATGCTCCAGAATAAAAAGGGATGGTACACATGACTGCAGTGTAAACCACCCAAAACTGGAGCCTAGCCAGCAGGAGCCACACTTTGGCTGCCAGCCAGGCTCTACATGCCCAAATCACCATCACTGCAGCTCCAAAAGGCCACCAGGACCCCAGGTAAAACTGCTGGGCCCAGCCCAGGTGCTGGTCCCAGTCTCCCCTACCCCACCCAGGGCAATTTGCCATGTGCCAGAGTGTGTGTGCAGGGGCATTCCTTGGAGACAAGTAGCAGCGGCACAACTATGTGCTGCTGCTGTTTATGCCCAGGGAAACGCACGTGCACGCTTGTCTGGATGCACCTGTGGAGTTCTGTTTTAGAGTACAATTTGCTCCACCCAGCAGCGGTTGCTATTAAAGGTGCACCAGTTTTTGTTTGACAGCAATCTGCAGTGTTTGATTACTTCCGGCATTTGAACAGGTTTGCTTAAACTGAGCAAACATCAGAGATGCTTAAACTGATAAAACTAGCTGTTGCTCAGAAACGTTCATGCATCTCTGATTCAGTTAAGTCTATCAGGTGCATCTCTACCCTGCCTTCTGCCTGGGAATGTAACAAAATTGGAAAGAGCACTGAAGAGGAGATTTAACAACAAGGAACCCCTGCCACTGGGACTGGGATGTTCTGAAGGGAAGCCTCGGGGATGTTGCTGTCAAGTACCGTGGTGTGATTCTCAATAGCCTACAGTCACTTGAAGGGGAATTACATGTCCCCTTTTAATGCTGTTGTTGTACAAATACCATTAATACAGTTATAGTACTGAAGCTGATGGATGCAGAGAATTGGGAGGTGTGCACTGGGACAAAACTACTGACTTGGAAAGCACACAAATGCAGTCAAATTGAAGCTGTCCTTCATAGTAATTTCATTAGTTCTTCCTCTTTCTATAGGCAGGGCTGTCCTTTCCAATCTTCTTTAGCATTCGCCCACTCTGGACTGGGCTTTTCTAACTATCCATTCTAATACTGAAGGCCCCATTTCTCTGCCTCACGCTCTTACTAATCACTGTATCTAACTTCCCTTCTTTCACCTGCCTTTCTACATTGCGCCGGATGGCAACATCATTCTCCCCACCATGCATACCATTAACATGCTCCCAAAGTGGCTCTAGTTGACCCCCAGCCATGAACAATGTACCTCACATGGTCAAGCTTGGAGTTATCACTCCCATATTAACAAAGGCTCAGTGGATAACATACTTCCAGCATATGAAAATCGTCATATACTACCTCCATAAATATCTACCCCCAGAGTATGAACTCAGTATTTAGCAGCCTTATACTCATGTTGTAAAATAATAGAGGCCTCCATGCTGCAATTCCTGGTATAGTGCTTGGCAAACCAGCACCCTATGCACCACCCTATGAAGAGATATGACTGAATGTTAGAATTGGTGTGGGATGTGCGGAGTACTGAGGAGCAATGGTACAGGGTAATGTAGATTGCTGCTGATGGCACCTATAACTTGGTTCCCAGGGCTTGTGCCCCACCATAGCTATGCTACTACAGCAGATTGCTAGGCTGCTGTGTCCCATGACAGGGAAACCTGTTAGTAGGTGAATTCATTTTAGAGTGTTAGTTCTTTCCGTGCACTTTCTTTCCTTGGTCATTCTCAAGCTACCTGCAGGCCAGCTCTATTACTCTGAAGGAGTTAAGGTAGCACAGACTGGGGCATGGGCAGAGCAGGAGTGTCTGATACAAGCTTAATTGTGATGTTCTGCTACATCCTTGTACCCTTTCCCCTTATTTACATGTGCTATTTTAGCTGTGCAGCAGGCTCTCAGAAGTGGGTGCTGCAGCACTCCCTGTCCTTTTCACCATTTCAAAATAGTCAGTACCTGTGCTGTGCACTGTCTAGCCCAAAGCCTTTCAGGCAGTCAGACTTTCAAAGGCATGCCTCCACAACTGCAACTGTTGGGGACCTACCTGGACTCAGCACCTCTGCCCAGCCTCCCTTTTGTAAGAGCACATACCTGGGAGATAGGAGACCTGGGTCCTAGTCCCAGCTCTGAAAACTGGGCAACTGCGATCAAGGCACTAACTGTTCTGCCCCATCTTTTCCCCACATGTAAACTAGGAATGATATCTAGCCCTGGAATTGCCCTCCATCCCCACAGAGTCTGTGGCCCTGCAGCGTATCTATACCAAGAGCTCCAAAATAGCCCCCTGTGGTGGTGGTTGTGGCGGCTGCTGCTTTAAAAGCAACAGCCAGAGCAGGCAGAGCACAAGGTGGTGGCAGCACCAGCTCAAACGGGGACTGTTTAGGTGTTCCTGGCATGGGTAAGGCTGCTGGCTCTCCTTGTCCCACACTCCATCTCAGACCTGTATCCCCTCCCCACTCTCCCAGAACTGCCTGCTCTTCCTGCTGTCCCACAGAGTTTGCCCTGGACACGAGCTCTGCTTGTTATGTCTCTGGGTATAAGCACTATAGATGCATCACCAAACATCTTTGTGCTGATCTGCATCATGCCTGCCTTGCACACCATCTGGACCAGCTATTTTCCCACTCTTCTTTTTGAGATAGCATTTTTTAATTATAAATATTTTTCAGGCATACTCCATCAGGTATGATGCCTTACTGGCATGTCTATTTGAACCAGCTTGTCTTTGCGAAACACTCAGTTTGTACCAAACAAGCTGACTCTGTATCCAGTCAAGTGGCTGTTTCCTGTTTCCTGTACATCTACAATCCCTTTCTAACTGCCTGCATCATGGCTGCATGGAAATCATAGCTGGGGCTAAAATGTTGTGCCTCCATCTCCACTAATTATGGAAACAATACTTTATCTAATTAGCTAGTGTGTAGTGCAAGTCCTGTGTTTTTGTCCAGTGAAATATTAGGTCTTGAAAATAATGGGATTTTGTTTTGCTTGTCCATATTTATTTGGGAACTAGTTTTTAAGGCTGAATCTGTTTGTAGTTGAACCAAAATCTCAGTGTCCTATAGACCTATAGTAACCTACAGCATTAAAACCTACAGATCAGTATGTGTAACACTGTATTGCATACACTTCTGTACAAAGTGCCTCTGTAAAGAGTCTTTGCATAGAGGAAGCACTCTAGAGTTGGCTACAGTTATTCTGCATGATAACATACAATGGGGTTAAAAGAATGGAGAAGAGAGCTGAAACTGTTAAGTGATAACTCCAGAAGACGTCCTCACTATCCTGCAGGTAAAGGCAGTATGCAGCAATGGCAGAAGAAAGTATTACTATAGGCATTACAATAGATAGGGGTCTATTCAATTTGTGATTTTTACAGAAACTGAAATCCAGCTTTGTCTGTGAAATCAACTTAAAGAAAAACTTAATAAAAATAAAATTCTGGTTCCCCAATGGGAGCCAGGAGTCCTCGCTGCCATGGCCTGGCCTCGCAGCCTACCCTTGAAAACTGTTTAGTCTCATTGCAATTTAAGTGGGCCCCTAACAATAGATCCTTGAGACCATGATCATAGTCCCACTAGCTAGACGAGATAGGCAAAATGGAAGTGCTGTTGGCCCTCTTTTACAGACTGGGACTAAGATAGAGGGCACATCTACATATTCATTAATGCGCTTTTGCTATGGCGCATTAAATTTTGTACCTCTCATGCGTGGTACTAAGTAAATGTGCATTAGGCTGCCCTAATGTGCAGTAGTGAAAGTGCATTCTTTTTTAGTGACACATAATGCATAGTAGCCTATTTTTACTGCACATTAGTGTATTAGCATAGTTTTTTACATGACGTTTTAATGCACAGTAAAATAGGCTACTGCATATTAAAGCACATGTGTAGATGCACCCAAGGCTAGCTGCAGGAGAGGACTTAGACATCTAATGCAGGATTTAGGGACCCAAGTCAAACTTGTAATCCAAACATTCCTATTCAGTGGCTGAGTAACTCTGGAAGTCCCTAGACTCTCTTACTTTTTCACCTTAAAATTCCCTAGGCACCTAGAAAGAAGGACAGATGCTGTATTTCTGAATGTCAGGAATTGCCCTAGTTCAGGCATAGCTAACTAACCACATGGATGTCCCAGGTGGCGTGGGCAACCTCTGTGTCTGGCATCCAACAGATTGGGGAAAGGACAAGTAGCCCAGTGCAGATAAGGCAGGACACAGAAAGCAAAAAGTATCAGATCAGGCAGGGAGCACAGGGCAGAAAGCAGAAAACAAAGCAGCAGCTTGGTTGGGGAGCACAGAGCAGGGAGCAAAGGTTAAGCAGCAGATGCAGCAGGGGAAACAGGCTTGAGTGGTACTCAGGGAGAGTGCTGGAGTAATTTGTGGCACGCCTGCCAAAAAAAGGTTGGCCCCCACCTCCCCAGTTCAAGCAACCCAGTGATTGACAGATTCAGGCCCCTAATTCTAACTGACATGCCTGAGGACTTTGGTAGAGGTGTGAATTAAACACAGGTCTTCTGAGTTCCAGTCTGGTGCCCTGGTCACCCTGGCAGTTCCTTCTTGGTGGACAAGAATGCCTTTAAGCCAAAATCAAAACATGAGCTTAAGAAAGTTAATTGTTTAGAGGGGAAAAGAAATCCTAGCAGGTATGAAGTCCAGTGACCAGCATGCCTGCTTCCCCAAGCATGAGGACTCATGGGGGGTGGGAAATGAACAGTGGGCCAAGACTAAAGGAGCAGCTCATGTAGTCAAGAAAGCAGATCATGAGTTATGAGTAAGGTAGGGCAAAGTGAAAACAGTAGGTTGTTCCCAAAGGTCAGTACTGAAGCTAATTGATGGGGCCATGTGGAGACAGTTTGGGCTTTAGTTGCTTGAGCCATGCTTAGCTAAATTGAGGAGGTCACTGTTTTGAACAGCTGAATCAGTAACACCAAAATCTACTGCTTAACAAGCTTCTCCAAGCAACATGCTTCTGCAACTAGGCTACTCTTAGTACTTAGCTGGCTCATTTAAAGGTAGCTTGGGTACATCTGTATTGCGTTGCAATCACAATGGTGATTATTACAGCATAAGCATATCTTAAGATGGCTTGAACCAATATCAGGCTAGTCCAGGTAAAAAAGTCATAGTCAGTTCCTCAATAGATTTACTCCTCCCTGTCCGAAGGGAATCTTGAACACAGAAAACAATAGATAGCATTAAATGGTGTGGTAGGTAAGTTGATCAAAATCTGAGTTCTAGAAAGTCAATGGAGAAAGGTTCAGAAAGTAGTGGTCAAATGAGGCTGGAGAAGGTAGGCGAGTGAATGGGGAGAAGAATTCCAGCATCTCAGAATTCACTGCAGAAGATCTATGGACATAGTGATCCAGAATTTAACCTCACATATTTCTTACAGAGAGCCGCAACTGGAACAGCTATGCAGGGACAGGGCATTCCAGTTCAATGGACTGGCAGCAGCCAACTGCAAAGCTGTCCTTGGCATGCTTTTATCCCAACGACTGCGGATGCTGCTATACATTGCGCAATACTAAGAGACTGCACCGTGTCTTCTAGGAAGGCAAATCAGGTCAGAAGTTCAGATTCAGACAGAATTCAGATGTCTGGCTGCTGAATGAAGCCCGTGCTTGGGTGTCACAGTGTGATGATTTTTTTTAGCTGGAGCTAATTTAACAGTCTTGTCTAAGTACAAGGTAAAATCCTACTGGTGGTTGTCCTAGGGTAAAATGGATTCAGCAATGTGCTGATCTGCTATGCCAGAATTCTTTCATGTAAGTCAAAAGGAAATCTGTTTCCTTTCATTACTCAAGCAACCAGTTAAAAAAAATTAAGGAAAGGGTCAGATTTTCTGCTGCTATTTTAGTATCTAGATTAGACCCTGATTTTCAAAAACACCCAGTGCCCAGCAGTTCCCATTGTGATGGTGGCACATTTTCAGCAGAATTCAGCAAGTAGGGCTATTTGTTGGGGGGGGGGGGGCTCAACTGAAAGCCCAGATTCTGTAAAGACAGCCCAAGTTTAAGGACTGTACAGTTCTCACCATCATGATCTATTTTGTGCTGCTGAGAAAACTGTACCTGAAAGGCACGCTCTCCTTCCCAATGTGTACCTTATCAGTACTGCAGGAAACCTTTATCACTTTGTATACTGTCAATTTCCTTGGATTATCACTTATATATATTCCACATAGTCTTTACTCTGCAAAGATAACTGCTGATGAAAGAGCTTTATTTTGGTGTGCCAATTTACATACTTCACTAAAATAATCTCACAGCATCTAGAGGACATGATGAAATAGCAGTGGTGGCTCTAGATCTACATTATAGGGAGGCCTGTTCACACATTTTAAATCTTGACCCTGTTGAAAGCTGGTTTGCAGTCTGAATTCGCTGTTGCTGCATTTGCCAAAGTGCAAAAGAATACAGCTGAGAAATGCTATGCCTGTATCATTTTTTAGATTATGGCTGCAACAGAGAAACAGCTCATCCAGTTCTAAATATACCTTGCTGGACAGACCTGTAATAAGTCCACTGATTAAAATAGAATCCTAGTTCCTAGTTCAAGATCTTACTGTATAACATCAGCAGTTGGCTGCCCTTCTGATAAACTTGGAGAAGAACTGATTACTGCTTTCAAAATGAAGGACATTTGAGGATTGTCATCCACTAAGAATGTACTGATTCAAACAATTTCTAAACAAGGCTGATTGTTATAGTGATTGACAGTAGAAGCCTAGACTTCTGGCTAGATGATTTGGTTAGATGTAGCCTGAAGGAATAAAAATGAGCAGCCTAAGAAAGAAAAATTGTTGAACATCTTGGCAACAAAACAATGCTGCCCAATTTATTTGAAACAGTGAGTTATCTTTCTGCAGACAGACTCCTCAGAATTATTTTAGATGCACACACTTTGGAGGCCCAGCTGTTAATTAAATGAGCATATGGCTTATCTATTTCTCATTAAAGATTGTGAGAGAGAGTCTCTTCCTCATACGCTGTTCTGAAGTCGAAAGCTGCCTTAAGAGGGCTGTCGGAAATTCCCCTTACTTAGGCTTACAACACGATTAGTGCAGAGAAACAAGTTATGGTAGGGGACAGTCTACGTAGCATCTGATAAAGTAGGGTGTCACCTACCAAAGCTTATGACTCTGAACCAGTTAGTCTCCAAGGGCACATCTACACATGCAGGCATGTGTGCTTGCAGCAGCTCAAATAGGAGTGGCACAAATTTGTACCGGGGATTTTTGCCTCAACGCATGTGCCTGAACATGTAATTTAGTGTGGGGCAAGTTGTGCCACTTCAGGCAAAATGACCCTGCCTGGCTCCTCCTGAATCAGCAGGGGGAACTAGACAATTGCTGGCCCCAGCGGTATAAAAAGCCGCCCTGGCAAGCAGCTCAGGACTACTTGCTCTCAGGAGTTTTTGGGGGAGGCTGGCCCTGCGTGGTGTCACTTGTATTGGAGACCTCCTGGATTACAATAGGCAGGCGTGGGTGGACCCTGCTGCACTGGCCTGGCACATGGGTTTACCCATGACCCATGCAACCTGCCTCCTAGTCCAAGAGGTGAAATCTACCTTACCATTCAACGCCCATGCCTTGTATGATGGTGGTCTCCACCCCCCTGTATCCTCCACCCTGCTGGAGTTTGTCATAGGGCCAGTGCCTCACCCAGCCTCACAGCGCTCCCCGCTCCACTACCTGGGCTGGAAGTCACCAAACTGGTCTGCTTCTCCACTGTACATCGCCGCCACCTCTACACACTCATGTACTGCATGATCTACCATGCCACCCTCGCATCCTGGCTAGACACCAAGTGGCGGGACCTACTCAGCGAGAGTGTAGCTGGGGCACCCCAGTGCCCCACCCTCATCCCACAAGCCACTGGGGATCTCCGCTGGCAGCTCCTCCATGGAGCTGTCACCATGGGCATGTCTGTGGCAAGCTTTCCCAACACCCTGGTTTCTTTCCCCTTTTGTGGGCAGAGGGAGACCCAGGTGCACATGACACTCGAGTATGCCAGACTGCAGCCCCTCCACCTCTGGAACCTCCTTCTGATGTTCTGGATGAACTTACTCCCCACCTTTTTATTTTTGTACACCTCATCTGTGGCCCCACCAAGTCCCGGGACCTCTTGGCCAACCTCCTCTTGACCCTGGCCAAGTGGGCCCTGTACATGACCAGGGAGGAGGCTCTGACTGGGAAGGTGCCCAGGGACTGTGGGGCCACTTTCCTCTCACTGGTCTGCACACGCCTCTGAGCAGAGCACCACTGGGTGGCATCCACCGGCGCCTTGGACACCTTTGAGAACCAGTGGGTGCAGCCGGGGGGGGCTCTGCTCAGTGTCTCCCCCAGGAGCACTCGTTTCACATTTTGACTGTTTGACCCTCACATCACTCCTGTCCTGTTTTTTGCTTTCGTTGTCCCAAGAATTTAGTTGTGCTCATCCATTATCCCCTGTACAATAGGAGCTACTAGTTAGCTGGGTGGGCCTTAGAGCTCACAGTAGGTCAGTGGACAATTAGACAAGAGTTTGTGGGGCCTGGCCACAATTTAAAACAAAAGACCATATATATATATATATATATATATATATA
>NW_017728943.1:52520775-52544248 GCF_001723895.1 Crocodylus porosus | reverse complement strand
CCCTCCCCCACCCCCTGCCCAAAGTTGTACGGCTCCCCGCTGAGCCCAGCTGGGCCTGCATGGTTTTGCACAGGCAGCACTGGATGCCAGGCAGCTGGGGCCGAGCTGCACTGCCCTGCGCTGCTGGAGAAGCTGTGCCAGGAACGCCCTGACAGCCACTGAGGGAGGGGAGCGGCTGTGGGCTGTGCAAGGGCCAGGCAGGGGAAATATGCAGCGCGAGGAACATTTTTTTGTTCCCAGTGTGCCTCTTGTGGCATCTCAAACTGCCTGGACACGCCTGGGGAGTGTGAATCTGTTATCTTGTGAGTTCAGCAACAACACTCTGGATACTCCTGTGTTGAACTAAGAGTTATTTATTATTATAACTCTCTGGAAATCATATCCAGGGCAGATCTTAACAATTGCCCCCACTATATGTATGCAGAACTTATACTTGCTCTGCCTCTGACCTGACCCAGTCCAGTCCTGGGCAGAGAGAGAGACACCAAGAAGGCCTCCGGCTCCTCATGGCAGAGAACATGGAGTCCCCAGTGCTGCAAAACAACTGAACCCTGCAGTGCTGAACATGAGGGTTTGGGCCTTAAAGGGACAGTACAAGGAAAACACAATAAGACACAACAAATTGAGCACTTCTTTACCTTTCTGCCAGCTTCAGGTGTTGCCTTCAAATGGCATATTCTCCATCTGAGAATCTACGCTAAGTGCAGAAACAGCACCTATAATGAGAAAGAAGTCAATCCTGGATTGCTTAAATGAAGGGGAGTTTGGCCTTTAACTTCAGTGGTGCCAGGTTTTCACCTAATGATTCTTACAGTACATTCTCTAATATAAGTGTGTGCATGTGCGTGTGTGTGTACAACCAGACTGGGCTGTGGTTCAGCTTCCTGTACATACAGACCCACAAGCTGTATTTTCATCAGCTGGCTGAAGCCTTATTGCCTTGCCAGTCAGTGCAATTTGCTCTCCCATTTTCAGTTCAGGTACATGTACAATTCTGATGGCGTGTACTTCCAGCCATCTCCTTTACATCTGCATGAAAGTACAGGAGTGTGAGATACAGGTGGGTAATGTTCGTTCTCTAAAATATGAGCCAAAAATGTGGAACAGCCCAAATTTTTTAAGATTCTCTTTTTAAAGAGAATCTCTCTGCAATGCCAAGGCTCGGTCCCGCAAAATACAAAGCACTAATGACCTAATCCAAAGAAGTGCTTAAATACATGCTGAATTGAAGTCAATGGAAGGATTAGTCATGTGCTTAAAACCATGCTTTTTCACATTAGGGCCAAATACTCAGGATGTTGTAAGTTCACAACCTATTTTTCCAGGGAGCTGCACTAATTCCCACCTGCTGAAGAGCCGGCTCTTTCTTTTCCAAAAGTGTTGTTTACCCTTTGGTTTTTGCCAAAAGTGTTTGCAGGTAGCTCAAGATATTTCTTAAAGCTGAAAAATACTAGATTCAGGGTAATCTAGCCTGACTAGATGTTTTTTTTCTCTAAACCCATTTTCCTAATTATGATCAGTTAATGCAGGCATCCTGGGTCAAAGAAATAAAGCAACATCAGACGCTACAAAGAAGTCAGTGAAGCTTGGAGTTGACCCAAATGTTAACATAAGAAAAAATAGAGATCCCCTGTGGCTTTTAATTGGTTTTTATTTAGTCACTTAATTGAACCTGCCCTGTTCTTTGTTTGTAATTGATTACCCACAAAAAGAAGTAATGAAACTGAAAACTTTATTTTCTTTCCAGTGATTTTTATGGTTATCATGGAAATGCTTTTACTGCTTCCCTTTCTGACATAAAAATTCTAAACAACTAAGGGACTGGGAAATCAATGTTGTTTCACTGGAGGCATTTATGTGGTGAGAGGATTAGAATCCCAAGTTGTCACATTCTAGGTAACTTAGATATTTCCAAATAAGAAATGCTTAGGCATTTTCAGTTCTCAAATAATATAGCTTATCAATGGCTTGGTCCAAAATCCACAGATGCCACCAACTTCAATAGTTTTAGAACAGATCTTAAATGTGCACCTCATACATATTGTTTCAAATACATAGAAATTACCACTTACGTATGAAAACACATTATAACTCCTAATGGCTGATCTTTGAGCAGGATAAGGAAGGTCAGAGGGAAAAAGCAATACCAGCTGTGTTGGTTTTTAGTGGACTTCTTTAATACAATAACTGAAAAATCCCTCCCAGTCTGTATTTCCTGTATGTTGCGCCCCTTGTCTCTGGTGATAAGTATCACTCTTCTATTTCTTTGTTCATTCTCTCATTTTTATATGTTACACTTTTACCTTCTCATCTCTACTACTCACCACATGCATCAGTCAATTCCAGCTGGTAGAGGGTACCACAGATCCGCTTCTTCTTGAATCCCTAATGCAGTTAGCATCTTTTATTCCCACGTGCACACAAAAACTCATCAAGTTTAGGCATAGTTGGCTCAGGGCCTGAGAACCTGAGCTAAGTGGGTGCCAATTTCTTTCTCTTTCTTGACCCTTAAACTTTTTCTCAGTGGAAGATGTTTTAAAAAGTGACTGTGCAAATGTCCCAGTATTGGCACAGCATAAGCAATCTTCTTCCATCCCTTTATACATAAAATGTAAGAACATGTGTAAATGGAGCATCGAGGTTCTAACTGTCAACACAAAAGTTGTGGTTTCAACACAGAAATGAAGGTCTGTGATTTTTTTCAGAGAAAATTATGCTTTTTTAGGAGCCCCAAGTCTTGGGTGCCCAACTTGAGATACCTTCAAAAGGATATGATTGTCAAAGTGTTGAGCACCCAGCCTCTGAATGCCCCAGGCAAGTGTCTCAACTCATGCATCCAAAATCCCTGGATGCTGCTGGGTTTTCATACAAGAGTCACTTTAAATCACATTAAAACATTTTTAAAAGACTTTAGTATTTCTCTTTAAATTCTCTTTAAAATATTTTTTTCTTTAAAAATTTAAAAATGTGATTGATTTATAATTTCTGCATAAGTTCTTATTCTCCAGACAAGACATGTCCTGATGCCAGCTGCTTAGAATGTATCTGACTTTATGACCCTGCATACAAGCTCGTGCTAACCCTCACCTCTGGTGCAAGGCTGAACTCCCATAGGACTCACAAAGTGCCATGTCCCCTAGTTCGGTAAGCACTGGTCTTGCCACTGCCTTTCAGATGGTGCATCTCTTTTTCCATGCCTAAGTCTAGGCCAATACATTTCTGTCAATGAGCACCTTCATTTTGTCCACAGCTTTCGTAGAACCGTAGAGAAGAAAGGCTAGAAGGGACCTCTCTGGTGCTCAGAAACTTTCAATGCTCCTGTGAAGGTTTTCAACACTAGGGACTAGATATTACTTATTTCTCAGCCAGCCACAAACTGAAATGACTCTCTTGGAGAGGTAAAATTGCTGTGTTCTCAAACAACAAGAATGGCAGTGGTGCTAAAAATGACAATCTCTGGCACTCACCAATTAATTACAAGTTAGTACCCCTCAAATCGCAAGATTGTTTAAAAATAATTAGATTTATTCTTCATTAATGTTGGGGCCTTTTCATTTGTCTTCCAGTATTTTCACATTTTCAGGCCTTACCCTCCAACGTGAGAGCTTGGAAACATACTTTTCCTTTTAAGTGAAAACTGGGAATCTGACGCAAGTAGTTACTAACTACCTGGCTCTGGGAGGTGGGCCTCTAAGAAATACACCAAATATTGCTAGCTTTGCAATTAAATCATGACAGTTGATAACATGACTCCTAAGAGGCTTTTAAAATGTTGTTACTGTCAGATAAGTAAATGTAAAAAATGTATCTTCTTACTCAACATACAAGTATTTATTCTATAATAAATGTCAGTTGCTTGCTTTCTTGCTTGCTTGCTTTCAGAAGTTTGAGTCATGTAGCAGAACCCACACAGCTTCACTCATCGTTCAAGATGGACGGACGCAGCAAAATCATGTTTGCAGTCATTAATATTGCATGAACTCTAACAGTGTTAGGTCTTGATTTAGCAAGAGATCTAAGCATCTACTTGAGTGTTTTTCTCAGTATGGATGGCCTTAAGCATATGTTTAAAATTAAGCAAGTTTGAAGTGTTCTGCTAAATCAAAAGTATTTGTGCTCATGTTCTACATGCTTTTCCCGATACTCAAGTAAGAGATTAAAATGGTTATTGAGCTTTTAATAGAACGTTGAAGTTTAAATAGCAATTAGAAAATATCCTGAAAGCATTAGTGTGCCTACTTGGGACAGAATTCTCCTTTTAAGAGTTGAATCGTTTAATTGGGGAACAAACTTAACATGGGACCTCCTGGGATGGTACCCAGAGGCAATAGCTCTCACAGTAAATGCTGTGAGCTTAGAACTTGATTCAGTGAGGGGCTCACACTGGCAAACATGACTGCATGAAAGAGTCAGGTACTAATTTGGATCAAAGACACAACTTGTGCTAATCATGATCTTATCCCAGGTGGTACTGTGAACAGAGAAAGAGATAAGTGCTGTGCATGAGTTGTTTGCTACAAACAGTTCTCTTGATTCCAGTTAATAGCAATTAGGTAAATTAAAGCTACAGAATCAAAACAGCTTAATTGTCAGATCCCAGGCTGAGTTTCCAGGCACTTTAGGAGAAAAATGTATTTTTTGATTTGGAAACAGAACATATTTGGTATTGATGACACAGAGAGAGTGCATATGCACCATTTCAAGGACAGTTTTAGAGTAGCCCAATGGTTCAAATACTTCTTATTCATATGAATTTATTTCCCTGCCAATTTAGGCACTGCCTAATCTAGTACTCACTTAATGTGACTGACAAAGCTTTCAGTGACTTAAAAGGCAAAGAGAGAATCCTGGTACAGCATAGTACTTACTAGTTTAGTAAAATGTGTTCTCACTGAAGCCAGCAGAAATTTTGACTTCAGTGTGTAAGGATTGGGTCCTTATGAAAGCACTTAACTTTAAGCATGTGTTAAAGCCTGATTGAAGTCAAATGACATTTTTTAAAAATATTTTTGGAGGAAGGAAATGAAAAGCAAGGAAAAAGGAAACAAAAATAATGTTTTGTTTGAAAAACCTCACCCAGCTCTACAAAGAGTACATAACAGTTTCCTGAAATTTGTAGTAAAAATATATTATCCAATATGTGTTGTTTGTTCGTGTCCTGTTTAAGTTTCAGTCATCAAATCAGGAAGCAGAGAAGATATTATGAGACTGTACAGCATAAATATTGAACAGCGTGAATAGCAAATAAATTCAAAACAGCCCATAATCTGAAAATGTCAATCTACTAATGAATTAGTTAATATATTAGTATGAATATTTACAAATGCAAATTTATTACAAGAAAATACAGGCCCATTTAGCATGCTCAATAGCTAAAGCCAGATTAAATTTACGCCATGCTTTATTAGTGATTAATAGTTCTATTAATTCTACTGTTGATGGCTTTGTTTCATCGAGTAGCACTATGGCTATAGTTTTCATCCTCTACTGCGAGAATCAATGGCTGTTACATATTGACTTCAATTGGAACAGGATCAAGTCCCAGTAGAGGACCCAGGGCTTTATAAATAACAGCTGAGGTAGACTTCCACCACCTCATTATTGTTGTCTGTACCTCATATTGTATGTCCCTTTGTGTAATTGTGCAGTGGTCCCCATTAAAAAGTCAATGCTTGTTATCTGCTGCCTGACAAAGTTATATGATACATTTTCCCTCTCTGCTTAGAAAATAACAGCTACGTATCAGATAGGATGGAGCAAGATTTTTTAACTGTGACTATTCTGCTTAATTTATGCGATGGTGATGAGTAGATCTACATTATACTGCTTTCCCAAAGCCATTTATACGTCTTGCGGTTCTGATCAGTGGGGTTATTTTTCCTTGTTGGTTTGTGTTTGTATTTTTTCACTGTGGCTGCTCTGCTCTCTGACTGGCTCACTTGTGAACAAATCCCAGGATACACTAAGGTACAACTTCCCTTTGTTTCTCTTCTTCCTTTCTGTGGATTGTGGTACCATTTGTACTCCTTGCCCTATTGAGCTGTAGTCCCAATTCCTAAACCAGCTAGTACCCCCAGATTCTGAATATTGGCCCTCTGAGCATAAACAGAGGCTCCACTGCTGACCTTTGTGCAGTATTAATCCAGCATGGCAGCCCCTAGAGACTCCTAACCCATAAAACAACTCTACCAATCGAATGGGCTATTTTCAATTTTTTTTTCATGATGTGTTACTCATCAAAGCCATAAAGCTGTGACCTCATAAAATAGCTTTATTAGAGTGATAGAAACCACAAGATCCCATTACAAGCCATTTCACTTCCAGTGGCTACTAATGGAAGGTCAGCAATAATCAGGCAAAATTAATTCTTAACTCTTTCCCGCATTCTCTTTCTCCCTCTGGGGAAAAAACAAAAATTGCTCATTGTTAATACATCCTTTTTGCCTCTAAGGGAAATGGCATTTGCACAGGATACATCTATGCTTGATTTATTTTGATAGATTATACTAAGATTAATGATTTTTTATGGTTTTGTTGCTGCAGAAATATTTCCTATCTAGAATGTTTCTGATGTACTAAAGCCTTGAACAGTTGCTTTGTTTCCACTTATTTGTGAAAGGGAAAGTACTTTCTTGCTTTCTAATGCTATTGTGAGGCAGGGCCTTTGAGACCAACTGGTTCAGAAAGGTATGAGCTTTCATGGACAACAGCCTACTTCATCAAATACTGTGCATTCTATTGTTAAGAGCAAGATGCCAAGGCTGCAAGTAGGTGCTTGACCATCGAATCGGGTGGAAGGGGGCTGACAATGCTGCTGGCTTAAGTGGAGCTTAGCCCATGTGGTTTTAATTGCAGGATTAGGGCTCAAGTGGTTGTGCTTGCACATGTAATTGCCAGGTGCCCGAAATCCAGGGGAGGAGAAATAAGACAGACCATTCTTCCTCCTTGCCTCCCAAAAAAGCTAATAGGAACATTAAGATACAAGGTAATGCATGCTTTTAGCCCTGATTTGGCAAGTTGTTCTGTACAGGCAGATTTCTAGACCCATACCCTACCCCTGCTAAAGCTAGCATGCATTGCAGGCAGGAAATGAGAAAGGCAATGGGATTCTGAATAGATGCAAGGGCCCTTCCTTATGGAAACACTTAGGATTCAGGCTTTACTGAGTAATTAGGTGATCTCACTGTCACCCTTGTCCTCCTCCTCTCATTCAACTCTGCATGTTCCTCACTTGATGGATTTAGCCCATACTTTCTTGGGGTGACTAATTGTGCCTTTATGTCTTTTGCCAAGAACATAGCATGTTCTAGGTGTTCAAAAATTCTTATTAAAATGTTGTTTTCCCAGTAGTTTTTTTGTATATGTTTTAAATTGTTGTTATTGATTTATATTTATGAAGCACCTCCAGTGCTCATGACCTTTGCATGACAAAGGTATTGAGCTTGAGACTTATAAATTTAAAGGCTCCCTCTTGCTGCATAGGCAGGTATTTGAAGGATCTAAGCTTTAAAACTTCCTAGTATAATCTTAGCAAAGCCAGCTGAGTGGGGACTCCTTGTGGTAGTAAGCAGAATGCCCACCAGTTAGGGTGCAGGCAGAAGGGACAATTTTCATTTGATCTAGCCACAGAAAGCAATTTATAGCTGTGACCAAACACAAATGCATGGATGAAAACAGCTTCAAAAATGGCTAATTGAGTGAAAATCTGACCCCTCATTGCACGAGGTATCAGATAAAGATGTTTTAAAATGTAGTGTTTTTTGTAACTTGTGTCTGCGGAGCTCCCAGCTTGTTGTTTTCAGAATGGAAGGGAACAGAGGGAGTCCAGTCTGGGGCGCTTTCTGGAGGGTGAGGCAGGTGTCCTAAGTGGCGGGGGGGGGCTCCAATTCACCCACCCCAACCTTCACCACCAGCTGGGGATACCTAAGAATGAACTCTGTCCGCTGCCTTTCCCCACTCCCATTCTGAAAACAGTGAGCACTGGCAGAGAGCCTGGCCATTGCTATGGGAACCTGGCTGCAGGCTGCCAGCCCACACCTAGATTCCCCTTCCCCTTGGAACCAACAGTGAACTTCTGTTTGGTCTGGAGTAATGTTGTAACTCGGAGCACTTTCAAAAAATGTTCTTAGTTAAGGCTGGGAGCTGCACTTCTGTTTGTACCCTTATTAAAGGTCCAGTCTGCAGACATTTAAGGCATGACCAGAAGTGGAGAGGGCAGCATTAGGAAAGTAGATAGCTAGGGGGACACGAGGGTGCAGACAGTATGATTATGATCAGGCTTTTAGCCTTGGTGGTCTCCAGTGCAGTGTCTAGACCTGGCCAAGGTGTTATACATACACAGCCAAAGGTGCTATTAATAGAATCACTACCACCATTTCCTGTAGTCCGTAAGTTTTATGGATGGTTGCCGAGGCAAATGTAGAGGCCAGTAGAAAGCTACCTTCTATGATAAAAATTATACCATGCACATGAAAAATTCATGGGTCCTTCCCAGTCATTTGTACCTTTAAATAAACAGCCAAGCAAACAGAGAGAGAGCGCTATCAGAGGCAAGATTTAGCCCCTTTAGGCTGCCCTACATAATATTTCTTGTTCTCTTGTCTTAGTTTCACTAAATAAGAGACATGATGGAAATCAAAGAAATGAACTAAGGTGATTCCCTAATAAATCAACTGAAATTAGTAATAGACTAGAGGTGAATGTTAGGCATGATGAATATCATAGCATACAGCTGATGGGTGATGTGAGGAAATAGGCTCTTGTCCTATAGATGTTGCAACAGCACAAATGGTTATCCTGTGTGACAGGTGATGAGAAAAGACTTTTAGATTTCTGACTGAAAACTCTTTCATTATTCAAGTGCACTTTTCCATTTTCTCTAGTGCTTTAATACCGAGGCATTAGGTAGTTTTTACATGCCCTATGGACAAATTGCAAGAAAATGAACACTAATTCCCTACCTCATAAAGATATTTTTATTGGTCATCTTAACAGCTTCCATTTAAATGAGTTCCCTCTTAGCTTATCAATTGTACATCTAGTAAGTATTCCCTAACAACTTTGGTTCATAGTTTCTTTGGCTCAAGTTGCATATAATTCTACTTATGTTGGCTTAATTTTGTTGTTATGTTTTCCACTGAGTCTCTTGGAACTGGCACTTTCTTTAAAAAGATTATTAAAATGAGTAGCTTTCCTAGACACTGGTGATAGATATTACAGAAAACCCTTAGCTAGTTGTTAAAACAGCAATAGCAATTAAATTGCATTGACTTGGAGACGGCAAGATACACCATGACGCAGTAGAGGGAGAATTAATTCATTCCAACCCAAGAGGAAAAAGGACCTCTCTTTCGCATTAAGCAGACCTTAGATATTGAAGTCCGCATTCTGCTTGGCTTTAAAAGCACCTGCTGTCAAGGGCAGTGCAATACATTCTGCAATGAAATATGTAATAAAACATCCATTTGAATCCTAAAACAAACACTCAGTATTTGAATACTTGCAGTAATTGACATCCTGTCAGCTGTAGAAACATGGAAAACATCAGTTTGGGGAACACAAATGGGATCTCTTCTTGGGATATTTATTTACAAGGCTGTAGTTTGCATAGTCAGCAAATGTGATCTACCAGTTAGAAATAAATGAAACAACTTTCTGATGGACTAAGGGGTGGGTGTGGGGGTGTGTGTGGGGTGAGTGAGTGTCTATATCCACCATGCAAGGATAAAAATGTCTGAAACATCAGTTTGAAAACTCTAGAATCTGGTTGATCACCTTGCAGCATGTGCAACAACAATCAAGGGATTTTAAATGCTTATTTTCTAAAATCCTGTCCATTGACCTGCATGTAGACCTCTAACTTGCTTCTATGAATAGAACAATGACTATATTGGTTTCTATCAGCAGTCAGTCTTGGAGACATTTCTCATTCTAGGAGAAAGGCTCATTGCAGGATGTAGCAGGATGCTTCATTTGATGGAATTGTATTTACTTATGCCAGCAAGGAATTGGGTGTAAAGACTTATTAGGATTCTGAGTAATAAACTTTACATGTGCTTGTGTAACTGAAAATAAGGAAAAGAAATGGGCATGGCCTCCAACAGCTAATTTTTGCTTTTTGACTTCACTGGCATTACCAGTGAAGCTCATTGGGTTTACTCCAGAATAGCTGAGAGCACAGTTACACTCTGACAATGAAGAGTATGAAAGGGTCATAGTTCATAGGAAAACTGCTGGGAAAGTGGACATGTGGACCTGTGAGATCTAAAACTCTTAGTTCTATTACCATAGAACTTATAATCTCTTCCATACCTTTTCCAGCTTTAAAATAAACTGGTGTGTAGTTTGTTAAATCTATGACCTAGATCCATAGCCCCATTTTCTATCCTCCAGTACTCCATGAAGCTGTCTTAACTTGATTCCTTAGGATTGCCCCAACATAGCACAGATCCTGGGTGGCAGTGACCCAGTGTAAAAGCTCTTCTATACCATCTCCATCCTGCCCCAGCATTGGGTATGTGCCTGGGAAAAAAGGAGCAAAGCTGAAACACAGCCCTACCTCTATGCTCGTCATACCTCAGCCATAGGCACAATTTAAAGGAACCATCAAGTTGCTCAAGCTTCAGCTTGGAGCCAAACCAGCATCCCAAAGTAAGGAGGGACAAAGGGCCCTAGCAGATGTTACACCTATGATATGATTAACATGTTAATTCCTTCATAAATAGTAATCCTGCCACACCTTCAGGCAATTCCTGTTGCAACAGAATGAGAAACCAGTCTCAAAAATGTTCCACAATATATGTTCCATTGTATGCAGAATATGTTTGTGCCCAGATCCCATCCATAGTAGTTGATGGCAGTCACTCATCATAGTGTCCTGTGACCAGTGGGATCCCCCAAGGCTCTGTCCTTTGACCCATATAGTTCAACATCTTCATTAATGATGTGGACATTGGAGTCAGGAGCAGACTGGCCAAGTTTGCCGATGACACCAAACTTTGGGGCAAAGCATCCACACCAGAAGACAGGCAAGTGATCCAGGCTGACCTGGACAAGCTCAGCAAATGGGCAGACAAGAACCTGATGGGGTTTAACACCGAAAAATGCAAGGTTCTCCACCTTGGGAGGAAAAACCTGCAGCATCCTTATAGGCCTGGCAGTGCTACGATGGCTAGCACTACAGAAGAAAGAGACTTGGGGGGGGTCATCATTGACCACAAGATGAACATGAGCCTGCAATGCGATGCTGCGGCTAATAAAGCGACCAAAACGCTGGCTTGCATCCATAGATGCTTCTCAAGCAAATCCTGGGACACCATTCTCGGCCTTGGTGAGGCCGCAGCTGGAGTACTGCATCCAGTTTTGGGCTCCACAATTCAAAAACCATGTGGAGAGGCTTGAGAGTCCAGAGAAGAGCCACGTGCATGATCAGAGGTCAGGAAAACAGACCTTATGATGACAGGCTGAGAGCTATGGGCTTCTTTAGCCTGGAAAAGCGCAGGCTCAGGGGTGATCTGATGGCCACCTATAAGTTTATCAGGGGTGACCACCAGTATCCGGGGCAGCATTTGCTCACCAGAGCGCCCCAAGGGATGACAAGGTTGAACGGTCATAAACTACTACAAGACCTTTTCAGGCTGGACATAAGGAAGAATTTCTTTGCTGTCCGAGCCCCCAAGGTCTGGAACAGCCTGCCACCAGGGGTGATTTAAGCACCTACATTGAACACCTTCAAGAGCAATTTGGATTCTTATGTTGCTGGGATCCTATGACCCCCAGCTGACTTCCTGCCCTTTGGGCAGAGTGCTGTACTTGATGATCTTCTGAAGTTCCTTCCAGCCCTAATGTCTATGTAATCTATGAAATATCTTAAATTGAATAGGTAGTAAGGTTAAAAAAAACCCTGCCTTGCAGCCAAAAACTGCCTGCGTGGTGAGATTTTAAATTTACCACTTCCTCTGGGACAATATGAAGCTTCCCCAACCCCTGCTGTCTGTGCTCCAGGTCCATGGTGCTGGCAGCTGGGGATGGGGGAGCTGTAGGTGTTAGGGAGACCATCAGCTGATGGGGCAAGTTGAAAGAACATTATGAGAAACAGGGACCAGTCCCAGATATCTTGCTTCCCATAGCACCCTCTGAATATCCTGGTGGGTGGGGAGCCCAGCAGTGGGGACTGAGGCCCCAATGCCAGATTCCTACCTACCTGCTGCACAGTTAGGATCTGACGCATTTTATCCCAGATGTCCAGAATTACACATACTGCCATGCATGTATGGCATGGCAGGATGCACAGTTTTCTGGATCCAGGTTAAAACTAGTTCAATCCCCATCACACAATTAAATTAACACCTGTCAAGATCAAAAGGTGCATAAAGCTAGCTTTGCCCATCACACCTCAGGCCTTGTGTGGAGTATAACTTGGCCAGATCAAACTGTAAGGGCCTATGCATCAATGTATTGTATGGAAGTTGTTTAGAATATCATTTACGTTAAAATATCTGAAGCCATCATGGCATAAAGACTGAAAAAGACCTAAAGAGCTAGCATTCACATATGGCCAAAATGGCCTCAAATGAGCATGCATCACACAATATGCTTTAAAAGATGGCTTGTTATGGCCAGAGTGCATTTGCTTTTGGGAGGAGAGGGAAACATGGGAGATCTATAATGGAAGGATTTGCACTCCAGCTCTGTGCCAGCTGGTATGAGAGTGACAAATATTTATTTGGGCTTTACATATCTCTGTGCTATATATGTCTATGTACTTGGAACTGAAACATTCTGGAAGTTTACTATTTCTCTTGGATAAGAAACATCTCTCTTTCTCTCTCTCTCTCTTTGTATATGTGTCTCCTCTCTGTGTCTCTCTCAAGTTGCATTTGTTTAAGGAGGATCACAGGCCTTTGTTTTTGCCTTGTAGTCCTGAAGTTTGTAGTCAAAATCCACCTCCTAAACTTTTATTTTGTGTGGAGTTGTATATACCTGAAAACATCATATAGTACTGAATACCCAAGCTGCTTCAAAGTAGACCCTTTATCTATCAGTGTCAAAGGGCTAGACTCTGCTGCACAGGTCAGTCCTGCGTATAGGGCAGCAGATACCTAGACTGCCCCAGGCAATGCCCTGGAAAAGAAATATCAGTCAGAGGCAAAGCTCCTTCACTGCTTCCTTCTTGCTCCCGGGAAGCAGAAAGTACCATGAACCCAATGCGTGGCATACTTTATTTTAGGCTGGCTCATCCCAGCTGGTTGACATACTGGGAGGCCAGAGCCCACTTCACATCTTCACTGCTCATCTGTGCCCAGTTGCTTTTAAGGCAGAGGAAAAGAGGTAAATAAAGCACAGTGATTGTGCTCTGCTGAAGACTCACCTGTAATATATAATATGATGGTGCAAGGGAAAGGTGGGGTGCAGATGAGCTTAATCCTCTGTATAATAATAATAGGAGAGAAGCATACCATCTAGACTGTAGATACCAGATGAGGCAACATTAGGACCTTGTTGGCCACATTTTCTTGCTCATGACTGATGAGGGTGTGTTGTTGTCATTTGCCTTACAGGGACATGAACAGTTGCTAATGTCTGCATTTCTCATTCCTATTGCAACTGTAAAAAAGACACCTATTTTTCAAAATTTTGTATCTGTGGACACAAACGGGTAATGTATGGCCAATCTGTAGTCAAGCATGAACAGTGAAAACATCTATGAAAAATGCACACTTCCATGCAAAATTAGGTGATTGTACACAAGCCTGGGTGTTTGCACTCATGTGCACGTATTTTCCGTCTGCAGCTTTGGCACTCATTTTTGAAAAATTGGCCCAAGGAATTGTATTAAAAATTGATTTAGCGCTGTGTTGTGATCTGTAGAAGAGAATTGTATAGACAGGTGTTGTATGACATGAATTGTAAACAGACAACTTGAAGCACCTTGTATCAATTGTATTAGACAAAGTCAGTCAACTATGTATTTAATAAGATATGTCCTATGGCATTTCCATGTTCTGCTGGAAATAAGTCAGATGGCAATTTGGAGCCTTCAGCACTATAGAAGAGATGTATAGCCAGCCCTGGCTATGAAAAGGAAACGTGTCATTGATGTCTTATATAGTGGAAATCACAGAAAGTTTTCCTTGTCATTGTTTTGGCTTTGTCATTCTTCTTCATGAACTTTAATTAATCTTGCCTTTTTGTTTCCCTCTTTAGCACAACTGTCTGTAATCACTGTTTAGAATAGACTATTCACCTTGTTGAAATGAATCTTTCACCCAACAACATCTTGGGCATTGCTTTATTATTATCACCCAGCTACTATTCCCCAAAATCCATTAATATGATGGTTGCCTCCTCCTTCTAAATTATTAATGATGGTAAATACATATCCTAACACCCACCCCCAAACTGCTACATTGCTGTTTATCATTACCCTTGAGGTGATAGACAACCAAATGATAAAAGACTCTTTCAGGTTAGTCATCTCTGAGGTTATTGGGTCTAATGGCCTAGACAACCAAATGGAAATGGATAGACCACTAATTAGTAATAGAATTGTTCATAAACATTGAACAGGTTTTTGGTTAGACTCCCAGATGGTGCTTTCATGCAACCAAAGTTAAATTAATTCAATAAGATTTGTTGAGACGTATTGAACTCTGATTCGGGACAGTATCCCTATGCAAAAGACCACTTAAGTCATTAATTTGAAGTGTGTGGTTAATTCCTTGATTTAAGGCTATGCTCAAAGTTAAAATACAGAAATAAGTGATTTCTTCAAGGGGGGCAGAGTATAGCCCAATGTTTAAATACTTCCTTGAATGGGGGCCCTCATAATGTTCAGTCCAAATTTACAGAACCCCCTTGGTGTATTTATTAAATAATGTCATCAGCAAAGCCGTCTTGTGTATGTGACAAGGCTGTAAAACTCTTGCAGACTATTGCTCAGGTTTCCACTACTCTCTAGTCACTTATTTTACTCTTATTTCTTTCCTCAAGTATCTGAAACAATGGAAGCAGAAGAGTTCATCTAGAGAGCCCATAGAGGCGAAGAGGAAGGGCAGAGGACACATCTTGAAGGATTCTAGGAGGTGGGATATGGCAGGAGGAGAGCAAGATAAGGTGATACTAGAGGATGTAATCAGCAAGGTGGGAGGGCAGCTATAGTATTTCTTCCATTCTTACCTCAATGTCGGCTGCCTCTAACAGCACTGACCTATGTTTTTCTCCACCTGCACTTCATCTGCTTGACAACCTGCTTCAGACAAGTTGTGGTAAAACACAGGAAGTACTCATTCCAGTTTAACTGAGAGAGTGCTTGTTCAAGCAAGGAAAATGCAGCTGGTGACCTCACTGAGAGTGGTTTTGGCTAAGTAGAGGAGACAGAAGCCTCAGTGGAGAGTTCAAGAAGAAAGTTTAAAAAAAAAGGAAGTCTAAGTGTAGGAAGTAGGCAACATGCTCATAGGTTTTGGAAGCTGTTTGACAGAGATAAGGCAACTGTTGGATTTGAGGGAAGGTATTCTCAAGCAAAAGTATACTAGCATGTGTGTGTATGCACTAGTTGAAGGGTATCCTGCTGCATATAATAGCAAATAGGTGGTGTCTTTTCTACCACCTGCGAAAGTCTTCCCTAGGCACCCTTTGCTGCCCTGACTATATGGCCACTGTGGCCGGGTACAGCATGCTTGCATTTAATATATAGCCTGAACTAACTGTCTTAAGGTTAGCAGTCAGTTTCAGTAAACTCCATTTTATGATGTCTTTTAATAAAGTGTATATAGTTGGTATTAGCTACAATTTATGTTGTGCATAGTACAGCTTTATTTTCATAAGATATTTCAGTTTAGAATTTGATTAATTACTTAGATGGTATTATTTAATAAAGTGTCTATACTTGGTATTTATTAAATAATGCCAACTATATATAGGCGAAGTGTATAAATTTTGTATTACTTACATTTCATGGTGTCCATTACTTTATTTCAATACAGTATTGCATTTTACATATTAAGTGCTTAGATTGCTTAACAATAACGCAGCAATTAATGGCTTCCCCAAGCTTGATGCCCTGATCAAGCCCAGGAAAGCCTTTAATTGCTGTGCTGTTATTAAGCAGTCTAGGATGCATTTAATGGCTTTCCTGGGGTTGATCAAACCTGCAAATGCCACTAACCATGTCCTAGGCTGCTTAATAACATGGCAACTAATGGGTTCTGTGGGCTTAATTCCCTGATCAAGCCTGGGAAAGCTGCCACGTTAAAAAGTTTGGGGCCATCTTTCAATCTCTGGGGAGGGGTGGGACTTCTGGTGCCCCTTAGCCAGAGGTGGGGTGGGAGCTGCTGTGCTCCACTACAGAAATGCCACCTGATGCTGTGCTGGGACTGCAAAATCGGGAGGGAGTTGCCCTGAATTCAGTAGGTCCCTGCCCACTATTACTCTTAGCTATGCTGGCTCTGGAGGGCAGTGCTGTTGTGCGATACTGAAGTTGCTCCAACATAGTCAAGAGCAAATCACTGTGGAGGGTGGCTCTTTTGGATTACAGGTAATGTATATATGTTGGTTTGCCAACAGCTGGCAAATCAACTTTTTGTTGCCACCTTCCTACTGTATAGAATATGCATGCTGAGTAAGATGGAGCTTTTCCGAAAAGTTGCTCTTCTCTTATCAGTATGAATTTCTGCAAAAGAATGTTTGCAATAAACTTCTAAAGTGAACCAGCCTCTAGGTATAACTTCATCCTACACTTCTGAATAGGAATAACAAATGATGGTAGGGGAGGAGCTCCAGATAAGGTTAGAATCTATTGTAAATGCATCTCTCTTGATGATTAACTCCCTTATGTGAACTGCTTTATTTAGGGGGGGTTTTATAATACCAGCTACAACCATTTTTTTTCCTCCTCTCTTGTTTTGTGTAACAGAAAGATACAAAAGTGGAGCTTGAAACAGAGGTGCTGACAGACTGCCAGTTTTACAGTCCTTCTGAATGATGCCGGTGTAACATGCAACTGCATTTTGCCTGGCTAATGCCATCAAGTTTCTCAACTTTGTGAAGGTTAAAGGTCCAATTTTCAAAATTAGGCCCACATAGTTTGCCTGGATCTTTTTGACACATGCAGTGGTTCAGATTTCATGAGGGAATCACAGACCACCCCCACCATCTATTCTTTCTGCATGATCTTAGCTAACTTATTCAGCCTGCCCAGACAATGCCTTTGGGGGGCAGAGTGCATGTGGTTATGCTGCACTATGTGATTGGGTGTGAGTTCATGAAACAACAGGATTTGGGAGGAACATGCAAAGAATGAGCATCCAGGATTCAGGATGCAAGCTTTCTGACCCCTCCCTGTGCAAGACTTGGGAGAAGGCAAGTAAGAATTGAAAGAGCCCATGCCATATCACCCCTTGTGTCCTCCTACACTTAGTCTACAGTTACAGTCATGAAGCAGTTCTCAATTGTTCCACAGTGTGGGAGAAGGATTCTTTAACCACTGTGCCCAGCCCAATCGCAAAGGGAGAGGAATTGCTCTTTAGTCTTTGATTTTGTGTCTTCCCATTGATTTTTTTTTTTTTTTTGGTCACCTTATGGACCTGGGGCAAAATTGCAGGTTGGGGGAGAGGCGTAAGCACTCCTTTGTCACATCTGACACAGATCTGTATTGCTTGTCCATAGGAAACCAGCTGGAGAAGTCTCTGATGCCCAGCTGTAGGAGCTGGGTGCCAGCAGGCAGCAGCAGCAGTCCTGTACTGCCCAGCCAGCAGAGGGTCTTACCCACCACGAGGACTCAAGGACTCCTGCTGCTCCTGCTATGTCTAGCACCTGTCTCCTATGGCTAGCTAGCTTCTGCTCAGTATCTACAGCTGAGCAGTGCAGAGCTGCTCCAGATGCAGCAAAGACTCTGGGGGAGGGGGCCATCATTCTGGCACCCTGTCTACGTTGGCACTAGGGCTCTTGCCACCCACCCCTGCAGTTATGTTACTGCCTTGTGAGCCTCAGATGTACAGTGAATGTAACGCTTCTCTTCTGTGCAGGAGTGGGATGTGTTTGAAGCTGCATAAAATGCTTTGGGATGCTTGGGTGGAAGGTGTTATGGAACTACCAATGATTTGTTTCCTAACTACTAATGAAGGGCAGTTTGCTTTTTTTTTTTTAACTCAACGTGATGCCTAATACTCTGCCGATTTAATTCCTTTCAAGGAGGCTCAGGGTCTGATCTGTGGCCCATTGAAGTCACTGGAAAGACTCCCAATGAGTTCAGTGGACTGTGGCAAAGGGCCAGAGTCCATCGTGCAGGAAAGAGACTCAAATCTGCGGGGTGTATTTTACTTTGCTGCACATGTTCTTCTTTCATATTTCTATACTCTTGCATAATACAGGGGATTCAGTATGTAGCAAAAGCTTGCTTTTCCCCATTCCAGAATGCACAATATTCATGTGATCAGTTCCAAGCAGTCAGAACTCCAGGGTCAAGTCCGCAAGTGTCACAAGGCTGGCTTTAAAAGTATGAGCTTGTGCGGCTCTGTTACTTGTCTTTTAGTGTTTCACCCCTTCTGATGTACTTGGGTTATGATGCCAACATTTCCTCCACTCCCATAAGAGTTTTGATGCTTCTTTTTGATGATGATAACGATAAGATTCTATATTCCCATCTCATCAGGAGATTTTATGGGGAAAACCTCATCAAACCTTGTGAGACATAAGATAAGATCAGACGTATTAGCAACACCCCTGCTTATCTTGCTCCTTGCTGTAGCAGACTGTGTTCTGTGTTAGAGTAGATTTCCCTGTAAGAATGAAAATGAGCACCTGCTCTCCTTTTTGGTGATCACTTTATGACCCTTCCTGTGTGCAGGTCTGTGGGAGAAGGCAGTAGAAACCTTTCTTCTTTGTGCATTAGCAGCAAGCTAGTGTCCCAGTGCAAGATGGGGGAGAATGAGAAGGAAGAAGGAATGAGCTACTGTCTATTTGGGGTATTGGGGAACCCAAAGGCCTTGTCAGTATTGTGTCTGTTTTCAACACGCTGGGCGGGTCTACACTTGCCTCTTTTAAGCGGGCTTAGCTTAAAAATGCCATTTTTAAGGCTCATGAAGGGTGCATGTCTACATGTGTGCACCCTTCATGTGCCTTAAAAATGGTGATTTAAGGCTATGGGAGCCTAAATTTGATATCTGCATAAAGCAGGTATCAAATTTAGGCGCAAATAGTTAAGTCGTATTAGCGCATGTATATATGTGCTAATGCGCATTAACGTGGTGTATGTTAATGGATACACACTGCGTTAATGCGCATTAGCACATCTGCATGTGCACTAATACAACTTAGCTGTTCATACCTAAATTTAATTTGCCTTAATGCACATTAACACATCCAAATGTAGATGCATGGCTTAACGCACCTTAAGTAAAGATGCATTAAGCTAGTAAAGGCACATTAAGCATGCATAAATATACATATAGACACATCCCCTGTATCCATCCAAGTTGTTCTTGATTAGCTGAATGTTGCTTGATATTGCTTCTGCACCCTCACTGGAGTGCTCCATACAAACTTCTGGAACCACACTTGACCACAGGACATTGTTTTTGTTAATACTTGAGCATGTGGCTTTAAAATTCACTTTCTATGAATGCTTATGCCAGTGACTGTCATGTTTTAAGTGCACTTAGCACATCCTAAGTGTAACATGCATTATGGCTCTTGTCTGTAATGAGTTCACTGGGCAATATTCTCCCAGCCCTACCTCATGCAACCACATTACTGCTTATGGCAATTGCTCATGTAACCAGAGCATACTATGGCAACGTAGATAAACTAGCTGAAGTTAGTTCAACAGCATGTTAGTATTTTCAAGTGTGTAGAGTTTGAGCCTGAGAGCCAGGAAACCTTCATTCCGTTCCCATTTCTGTCCATGATTCACTACGAGACTTCATCAGGTCACTTAACCTCTGTAATGGCTACAACTGCAGCTGTTCTCAATTAGCCTGGCCCTCCTGTTGCTGCAAGTTCACAAATGGGGGAATGGGCTTGGACAGATGTTCAGTTTCTTCAGGAAGAGTTGTTGCTCTCTTGGGAGAGACCACGGGGACACAGAAGTTCATAATTTTTCTCCCAGAGTAAAAGGGGCCACTCTGGTAGGAAAATATCTTAGGGAACAACCCAACTCAGGAGACAGAACTTCTGTACAAGCAGCCAGTGTGCTTTTCTACTTCTTCCACCCCCTCCCACAAGGGAAGACAGACCATGTGTCAGTCCCAGCCAAGCAGGGAACAGAACGTGCCTCCTGAGTGCTTTGGGCTGAAGAAGTCCAGCACTAAAGCACTTAGGGTCTGTGTTCTGCTCCTGATGCATTTCCTGTATGAAGCCCACTGCAGGACTTGGGTGATGGGGAGCATGCAAGCATACTCCCTGCCCAGCCAGAGCTGGGCTAGAAGACAGCACAGCAGAGGAGAAGGCTGGAGGACTCTGTGCATAACACAGACCCTGACCTGGACTTCATAGACTTCATAGACATTAGGGGCGGAAGGGACCTGGGAAGATCATCGAGTCCAGCCCCCCACCTGAAGGGCAGGTAGTCAGCTTGGGTCCCAGCAAGATAAGCATCCAATTTGCTTTACTCGACTCGACTTCCCCCGTTGTGGCTTTGGTTGTCATCGTCAACGACAACAATGCTCGATGAAGGCAGCGTCTGGCTTTAGGCAGCCTTGCTGGCCAAGCCAAGGGGCGGGGAGTGGCCGCAGGGTCTGCTGGTAGTGGGGAAGGCCCCAGCCTGCCGGCCTCTCCAGCCCTCCGGGCGCCCCCGCCCGGGATACAGCGGGCCCCAGTCCGCACCCCTGCCGGCCTCCCTGCGCGCGCTGTCCAGCCACCTATCCCTGCCTACATTCACTTAAATTAAAAAAAAAAAGAAAAAGCTTTAGGGACACCTGCCAGCCCAGCACCCATAGTGCAGGCTCTCTGCTTTTGTTTTAAAAGATCAGTTTTTCTCTCCAGAAAATAAACCTGAGACGTGTCCTGGATAATTTAAATGTGTGTACACACACAGTGATACTGCATCTGTATCACAGGGTTGCTTTGAGGCTTAATTGACTAATGCTTAGCCAAGGTTTTTTTGCTTTCTGAAGAAATGGTGATATTTAGATGCAAATTATTACAATTAAAGTCATACACAGTTTTGCATTATTAACCTTCAGCCATTTTCTAAATAGTAACATAAGAGTGAAGTTAGTTTTGTATTTTCTGTATCACAATCAAGCTTTGAGAAAGATAATAGACGAGTGAACAATGCAATGATTACTTGCCCTTTGACTTCTGTACATAGATTGAGCGTGACACTACTTGTCATCCTGATTATTATGTGGGTTTGCCAAGCAGTTAAATATTTCATTGTGTTAACTGTGACAGTTGCAGACATTTCCCATCAATCCATAATTAAAGACATTGCAAAAAATGTACACTCTAATCATATGCATATGTTTAGGATTCGTAATACATGCATGGATTTCTTTACAATGTAATTCTTGGCAGGACAAACAGTCCTGGTGCTGGGATGTTATTGGGACTGGCTGTCAAGAAGATTTTAAATAACACAAGACAATAAATTATCGGAACACAGCTCAAGTCATGTGACAGTTCTTTAAGTCAAATTTAATTGCTGATTTCATGTTTAAAATCTTAGTTGTGTTAATCTTACCTGTAGTTTCCTTAATAAAACATTTTGCAAGTCTACTAGATTAGATGGAACTGTTAAAGTGACAGCATGGCCTGCTCATTAGAATTTCAATTTGGGAACCCTGGGTTCTGTCTTGGACTGAGAACATGTCTACACTGAAAACTTACTGGGCCAGGCAGCAAGGCAGTCAGATATGGTGTGTTTCTCCACACACGCTAGATCCCAAAACCAGAACAATATGGCTATGTTTCTACAGTGTGGTGGGCAGGCTATTCACTCTACTGAGAAGAAAATGCGGACATGCAGCTTCCATCTGGAGAGGTGAGTGAGTGCTGAACTAAACAGCATGTTTTACAGTGCTGTTGCCTGGCACAGTCAGATTTGCTGTAGGAGTGGTCTCACACCAAGTCACAATGCAATCTTGGGCAAGCCTCTTCACCTCTCAGTACCTCAGGTTCTCTCCGCTGTGTGATGATAATACTGTTATGAAAAGAGTTTTGCAAGTTTCATTAAGCTCTGAAAGCACTTTGCGATTCTCTGAACATAGGGACCTATTATTAGAGCTGAGTTAAATGTTTCAGACCAAAACATCATAAAATTAATGTTAATCTTAGTTAATTGTTTTGGCTGGAAAAAAAATTGCAATATTTTTTTCTTTTTGTTCCAAAATATTTTGTTTCACAATTTAGCTAGATCCTACTTTCTTGGGGGGGGGAGGAGGAAGGTAAAAGAACATTTACAGTTGAAATAAAAGGTTTCATTTTAGGTTGAATGACCTGTTTTGTTAAACTCCAAACAATGTTTTGGTTAGTTTTTCATTTTGACAAGGAAAATATTTTAATTTCAGTTTGACCCAAAATGATTATTTTCCCCTGATTACCTTGTCCTGGACTGAAAAATCAACTATTTGCATAGGCAGACACACACACACACAAGCATTATGTGCCTTCCTACCATTCTGTTCTTTAGATCTTTACATTCCACTTCCCTACCTTCAATTATGTCCAAGATCAAATAGATACAAAATCAAAATGCTCCTGTTTTTAAATCAGGCAGATATTTCAGTCATCTTTCATGCTCATAACTATGTAAACAGGGTCTCAACCAAGTGAAAGTGAAATCTTCCTGAATTCATCCACATATGTGTAGCATTTTTATGGGTAAAGGATCATACTCTTATTACCTACAGAGCTTGTGATGGGGTTGTCAGCCTACCGATACTAATTTATCCATCCTTCCCAACTGTAAATACACCCTCTGAAGATCCTGTGCAGAGTGCTTCATGGATGTACAATTTGCCAAGATTGTAGGATGCACTCTTTTTTTTAATTGCAGAATGAATGTTGTTGGTGCATTGTACTTGGAGAACCCCCCTCTTCTCACCACCATAATGGAGATTCAAGGACATAAGTGTTCTCAATCTGCATTACCAAGGTCAGGAGCTTTCCTCATGCAGTTGTGGAAACTTGTTTTATTTTTAAAGGTTAATTTAGGATTAATGATAGCAAATTCCATCAACACAGAGGTATAAATTCAGGATGTACATTCCCAAGATACCAGACTAGATGGGCCATTTGTCTGTTCTCGTATGACAGTTCCTGCATCCTTCACATGCTTGTCCAGTGCTTCACACTGCACTTTAATAAGAGAAAATGAAATCAGTGGATTCAACCAACTAGTGAAGGAATTGGACTTTTTTTTTTTTTTTTTTTTTGACTATTTCCCACTATTCTGTGCTAGGCTTCCAGGCAGACATGTAGAACAATCTACTTAAAGAAAAGTATAAGACTTAATCAAAAGCATCTTCATGTTTAA
>NW_017728943.1:52505487-52520675 GCF_001723895.1 Crocodylus porosus | reverse complement strand
ATTCTGTGCTAGGCTTCCAGGCAGACATGTAGAACAATCTACTTAAAGAAAAGTATAAGACTTAATCAAAAGCATCTTCATGTTTAATTGGGCCTCTCTCTAGCAAAAGTGCCTTTCTTCTTCTGCTGGCTTGTTTTTCTGAATAATCTTCTTTCTTTTCTTTTCTTTTTTTTTTTTTTACCTACACTGTCATTGTTTGGAATTCTCCTTCAAGTTAATGCAATTACTCAGTGCTTGTACAGCAATTTGAAAAATATGAAGTGTTGCAGCTGTGATGAGCATTATGATAAATTTCTTTCTGTTTTTCTTCTGATATACAAATCCAGATCCTCTGCGGGGGGGGGCTTGTTTTGTATTTCAGTGATTGATTGCAATTTTCATTCTAACCAAATTATGCCTTTCTGTTTCAGTGGTGGAAATTGTGAACTTGCTGACAAGTTTCAGACTGTTATTCATTCAGGATTATGAATGTGAGCCTTATGTCTACTGCAGAAGCCAAGATTCATCCAATGCATTCTTTAGTGTGTATCACATCAGGACAGTTGCTGCGATTTTGATAGATGGTGTGTTCAAAAGCTCAGCATCATTTTATATATCCTTGCCTTGCACAGTATGCAGGGGCTGTTATATTTTCCTTAACCAGAAAAAGAAGCCATAGTACTGTTTTTCAGTTACTTTGGAATCTACTTGAGGACTTTTGCTGATATAAAAATGTCACGAAAAATCACTCCTTTAGCTTATGGTGCTGTATTAGTAATAGTTTCTCCAGCAGACTGGCTCTGATCAGACATTTCTGTTTCTAGATACCATGTTTACTGATCCCCAGCCTTGGGGATCTCTATGGCCTGTTTCGGTGTCTCTGAGTGCCTCCCAAAAATCTGACGCCATATGCACTGAGTTTTTCTCTCCTTCTCTTTGGGGTCTATCCGTAGGGACTGGACTTTATCACATGCTGGGGTTTTAAGTTAGTTTATTTTGCATGGTGTTAGGGAGGAAGCCCAGAGTCTCTGAAGTGGGATGTGCATTTTGCTGGGAAGGAGCTGAAGTTTATATTCACCCAGTTATTACAGACTATGAGTTCCAGATTCCTGAACCAGTTGCTCAGAGGGCCGTGATCTGCTCTTCTCTGACCTCCACATGCATAAATCTCATTTGTACAGTCTGGTTTAACCAGTAGAATGTAGCTGAAAGGGAAGGTCAAGCTTTGAGGTAATTTGGCCAGTCACATGGAGTGCTGAGGAAATGAGCAACACCTTGAATTCAGCCCTATGCTCCCCAGGAAGACTGGAGAAAGCAGAGTGCTGAGCAGATGGGCTGCTGTGGTCAGAATCATTTATAGCTTTTCTTCTGGGTGCTGAGATGGACACTAGCCAAGCCTATAGGTTACAGATGTATGAATCACAGTGGTTAATCCAAATTCAACAGGCAGCAAAGAAAGCTTCATGTGAGCCCACAATGAAACAGGATGAGTTTGTGGCTGTTGCCGTTTAAATGCCTGCAAGCAGTGGGGAGTTCAAATAAGCATGGTCATTCTAACGCTCTAAGAGCAGACACCCTTAATGAAGGGCAGTGTTGTTGAGCTGGTGAGCTTTTTGGGTGCTCCCCTTCTCCATACTAACATTACCCTAGGATTACCAGGACTCAACTTCAATTGACACAAGCCATTGGAGAGTGGAAGAAGGGCCACTGCACGTGTTTACCTCTTCATTTCTCTTTTCTGCTTTTTTATTACTGTTTATAGCTAAAGCTATGTAATCTGTTAAGGCATATTGACTTATAACTTGAATAAAAACAGCATGTAAAATAAGATTCCACTCTATCGGTCCATGAAATGATAGGCACAAAAGCCTGTATTATCCAGCTAAAAATACCAATATATTATCCAAGCTCAGGGTCCCCCTCCACTGCTTCTTCTCAGCCACCTTCTTCCTTTATGTTATTTAGACAGCAGTGGGTATGCCACTGAAACCACAGGGGAAACAGCCCCTAATTTAATTTCCTAGCAGAGGAGTGGGCAAAATGGCAGACCTGGCCAATGGCTGGACTATATTTCCCAGCAGACCCTGCCTGTATGGCTAGGGCCAGTTTCCACGGAGGCCCCAGCAGCACTGGCAGGGTGCAGAACTGCTCCAGAGTCTACCTGGGATCTTGTGGTGGTGACCGTGTGATTTGGAGCTGGGGTAGAGCCACAATCCACTGCCTACATGCCCCTGCCTGGAGCATGCATGCAGACTCTGCCCTGGCTCTGGATCACACTGTCACTGCCACAAGATCCTAGCTGGGCTCCACAGCATCTTGGTATTCTGCTGCATGCTCTGCCAGCAGGGGCAGCACCGGGGGGCGGGCTATAGCCACCTCCAAATTCCCCATAGCCATCTGTCCCAGTGGCTGTGCCACCACCGCTGCCTGCCCCACATAGGTGGTAGCAGCTCAGCCTGCCCCACTCCCACCTGCAGCATAGCGCCCCCTCAACTCCCCACCAGGAAGGGGCTGGTGCTGCTATTGCCTGCCAGCGCTGCTGGGGCAAGTCTCCATGGAAACCCCAGCCCCACACTATCACAGCGAGGCTGCTGCTGGGGTCTCCAGGGAAACTGGCCCCAGCCATGCAGGCAGGGGCTGCTGAGAAATGGAGTCCACTGCTGGTCAGATCTGGCCTGCAGGCCAGACTTCGCCCACCCCTGCTCTAACAGGAGACAGTACAGCCTAGAGCAGCTGGGAACTGCAATTACAGAGCGACTCCTGCTCCATCTCTGCACCTCCTGGCTGGAGCATGCTCGGTGTGGATGGAGTCTCTGCAGAATTGATCTGTGCAGTGAAGCTCTAGCACGGGAGTTTTCAACCTTTTTCAACCGAATGTGGAGTGGGAGGAAGGGGGCGTGGCCAAACCGTGGAGCGGCAGCACAGGGTGGTGGATGGTGGTGGCAATTGCCGCTGCATGCAAGCTTCCTCCCACTCCTGCATCCAACTGGCTGGGCGGTACCTGTGCAGCACACAGAGGGGTGCTGCTGCCCTCGCCCTGCCCCGACCCTGCTCCTGGGAGGCGGCAGCACGGGATGATGTGTGGTGGCACTCCATCCCTGCCTACCTGCTCACACATACCTCCTAGGGCCTGCCCAAGTACCCCTGGAGATATGGGTACTCCTGGTTGACAGCCCCTGCTCTAACACATCTCTACTGAATGGGGCAAACTGCTGTTTTTCAAAGGCTTATAATTTGGACAGATGTTAATAAAGCTAGCAGAAGGCCTATCTGACACAAAGGCCACCCCATGACTGATTTAATTCCTAGCTTCAAAATATGGGCATTCAAGACTTTCTCAAAGAAAAATATTTTAATATGGGCAAACTCAGTGCACAGTCTCACCCTCATAACCAGATGAACTGTTTTGGTTGAAACTTCCAGGAAAATTCAAGATGAGGCAGACACCCAGTAGTTTCATTTCACGTATAAGGAACAGAAAACAAAGTTGGGAAAGGTTAAGGAACAGAAAACAGGGTATAATAGTTGGAAGTACTGGATAACCTTAACAATAGGTGGTGCTATTAGTCCTGCCTGTAATAGCCAAGAACAGAGTGGTATCTTTTCAGATGATTACATACATGCACACTTAAATAAGTTGTAATGTTAAGAACCTAGATAAACTGACCAGACAGCATTAGAAACTTTCTGATTTGCTTTTGCGGGGAGCAGAGGGAAAGGAAATTATTGCCTTGTGGTAATTTAATATCTGGGAGTTTCTAATAACTTATGTAAGTGCAACCAGATTTTCACTAGTAAAACTCCCTTGACGTCATTCAACTTCCTCTGGACTTACACTGTTGTGAGATCCTTTGATAAACATTTTCTACTACCTGTCAAACGACCCAGTGTAAGAAACAAAGCATGACTGAATTTGTACCACATGTGAATCTGATTGTGTGTCTTCTCTGACAAGTAAGGAAAGAGATTCTTACACCAAAAGTCTATTTACAATGTTGTTGCTATTATAGGTCTGCTGCACTGGAGACATTCTTAGTGGGAATAAAAAAACCTGCATGGAGCAAGAACATCAGTTGTCCAGGTTTTCTCTTTTACATACATCATGATGGTACTGATGATACTCTGTATTAAGCCAGAAGACTCAACGAGGCATAGAATGGCACTACATGCTTCCTTCATCTTTTATAATAGGTGGCAACTGTCAATCCTCCTGGATCACAGTGTATGCATGAGGACCACCCAAACCTTCGATGCATATGCCATTGCCTGGGCAGGAATTTTTGGAGGAGTGGAGGCTGCCCATCCTCCCTTTAGGCCACCAAGACAGAATCCAAAGACCAGACTGAGTCCAGATGTTTGGTGCCTCCATGGCTGTAGTTGTATAAGTGTCTAGAAATTGAACCCAAGTCTTCTGTGCGGTAGACAAGGATTCTACCACAGAACCACGGGGGAGTCCTCTTTGGTCATATCCAAGTTGATAATACGTTAAAGTACATGCATATAGGAATTATCCTTCAATATAGGTGTTAGCTTAGCTAATGGAACTCCTTATAACTAAAATTATTCATTTTAATCAGAAACTAAAATTAGACCCCAGTGTCCTGGGGTTGCACAGCCAAACTTTAGGGGTTTCCCTTTTTCACAACCCCTGTGTGTTCACACCAATCCAGTTATTGTTATACCTGTGCTATTTGCCCACTGTGTGCTTCTGTGTGCTTCTTGGTGCTGCTCTAACATACGGCAGGGCTGTTAGATTCCCCTCTGCCAAGACAGCTCTTCAGTAGCCAATTATGGTCTGATTCTGTATCATGTCCAAGGACAGCTAGGCAAGAAACCCTCTGACATCTCTCAGCGTTGCTTTACTGATCTTCAGATTCTGTCATTACCCTTTGTGAAGTCTGAATGCAGTGCTTTGCAAGACACTCATCCCTTGCTGATTCTCTTCTCAATCTGTCTCTACAAACATGTCCCCTATCCTTTTTCCATTGCTCCAGGAGACTGGTAAAGAATTATCCCCCATACTCTCTGAAGAATTTCTAGCAGGGTGCTAATGCCCTATAAAGGATACAGCCATGACAACTGACCAAAACTGCTCGAGAAATGGGACCTAGTATTTTTACTGACAATTTGAGTCATTTTATATTGAAATTAAATATTTTAATGATTTTTTTCCCTGGAAATAATGCTACACAAATCTCCCTTAATGAACTCTGAACCTGGAATTTTTGGAGCACTGTAACCCTTCTTCTCGTGTTTTCAGGAGACTCTATCCTCCGGCCATAAATTCTGCTTCCAACAAATACCTCACAGCATGAAAAATGCACTATGCACACCCTGAAACAGACCAAAAAAGAGATCCGTCTGTTTTTAAAACTGAAAAACTAACCAAATCATCCTGATGATGCATGAAGGCACTAATGAGTCACACCCCAGTTTGGGCCAGAAGGTAACACAGAAAAGCTGTTTGTTTAAACTCTTCTCCAGGACCAGAAAGTCAGTTCTTCACTGTTGACTGGTTTCCTTTCCCTCTTCAATAAGCTACTAGTTAAAATTTCTGAAAAAAAGAATGGCTATGGCATAAAACTAGAAGATTAAAAAAACCCCAAATCCATCACTTCCAGCAAACCCAAAAGGGGGAAAATGCCCTTTTAAAAAAAATTGTGAAAACACAAAACTATATGCTGGTTTCCTCAAGAGAAACTTATTTTTTTCACCAAGAGGGAGAAAGAAGAAAGCTATTTTGCTAGGATAAATATCATATATTTCTCCCATGCTCTTTTGTCCCCTGAAAATATGATTGCTTTGTTGTTGTTGTTTCTTTTTTTTCTTTTATTAGCTTTGTTGTGAAAAGCTGCTTTCCAGGACACATTTGGCTGCACCAAATTCATGAAGAATCCCAGGTTTCAAAGTTGCTTTAAAGCCACTGTGTCCAAGGAGGGATCGGCTTGGCTAAGAAATAAAATCATGCTTCTAGTCAGATGAGACCTTTAATACTGGGGAGTCAGATGCAAAGTTTACAGCTAGCCCCTTTTTAAATTGTATGCTATATGGGATGTGCCTGAATGGGACTTGCTTATTCCCAACACACAGTTTTGTATGCAATAAATAGTGGGAGAAGGAAAAATTGATCTTGTAGTTAAGATGCAGAACTAAGAGTCAGGAGCTCAAGGTCCTGCTCCCTGGTCTGCCATGGATCCTCCATGTGACTGTGAGCTTATGGTTGTGTGGATGACAATGAGAGACAGCAAAGAGAGTAATGGGAAGCTCTGTCTTACCTTTACTTCCACTTGTAAAGTGGAGCAATTCTTAGCATAACTATCTCTGAGAGCCCATGGGGGCAGTATTCATTCGCTACCTCACAAAGGTGCCTTGAGAAAATAATCATTAACGTGTGTAAAGCACTGTTGAGATCCCTTTATGGAAAAGTTGTATGGAAGTGAAGACATGATAATGAGTGAAATAACTCCCAATGCTTTGACTAATATTGTGAGCCTTTGGCATTAGCTTGTATGGCAAAGGATGGGACACCAATGAGACTCACCGGGATGTGGGAATTTGGCCTTTGAGAAACCCAAGCGATTTTATTTAAGTAATCTCAGGGAATTAAGTGTTGCCAGTTTGCTTCATCCAAGATTATAACCCATGAGATACCCTATCTCAGAAGTAAAACTAAAAATAGTATCCTGCAAAAAGCTGGGTTTTCTACATGACTGCAAGCAGAATGCATGAATTAGGTGGACTGCACAGCACAGGCACATAGAGAGTAGCCAAAGAAGAAATGTAACTTCCAAGTTTTTACATGAGCTGATGATTCCCATGAGAAGGACAGTGGGAAAGACAGACATTAGCCTTTGACCCTGATGTAGAACCAGTCAGTGTCATTTTTGGTCAGACCATTGGCAGAAATGTAAAAAAAAGAGAAGGAAGGCATTTTGGAACAACTGACCTCTGTCAAAGAGGTTTCTGTTATTTTTTTCCTCATATAAGTACAACCCAAAAGATACTCAAGCTATTAATAACACGTGGAAGTTTGCAAAGAAGAGAGATGACATAAAGGGAGAAAGTATTTGGGGAGAGGGCTTTTAATCAAAGGCAAGAGGAGGGGATTATGGAGAGTCTCTGTTCCCTCATGAAAATGGACTAGGGGTGTCCTTGTCTTTCCGAGGAAGTCTGAGCACCTCTCCCTGTCTGGCATGCTTTGAAGGACTCTGGGGAGGCCACGCTGCCAGTGTGGTCTGCTCCCAGTATGTTGTGATTTCTGGGGAGCCTGAAGAGAAACCAAGTGCAGATCTCCAGAAAGCATGAAGTGCAAAATCAAGGTACATACCAGCTCTGCGTGTCACTATAGTCACAGGTAGGAATGAACACAGCCTGAATGTGTTCAGATAATTCCCAGTGGCTTTTGCTAACTCTAGACAGGCAAAGTTACATCTGTCTGGGCTTACCTGAACATGTATTTCCTAGTTCTCAGCTGCATGAGTTTAAACCACTTTAATTCTTCAGAATCTTAAATGTTGCTGAATTCAACATTCGGGAAGGCCACATGGTATCACCAGACAGCCTTTGATCTGTGTATATGAAGTTTTCTGTCACTGAACTTAAAGATATTTTGCTACTCAACCTTAAGCAAAGACTGAGATGCTTTTACAGCTGCAAAGGTTCCAGGATCCAAAGAATGTCACTTGGCCTTTAATAGCATATTTGTGACTTTTATTAGTATAATCACACTGTTCAGCAGGCTTAGTGTAACTGCAAGATAAATTGGCTAAGCCTTCTACCATCCAAGTAGAAGCTATTTTGCTGACGCTGTGTCAGAAATGGAAAGTTGGCTAAATAAGAATCCGTGAAGCAGACTACAGGTCCAGAATGGCATTCCTGCCACTGACGTCTTAGTATATGTCATGGGGAAAGATGAATGGTGATTTTTGTTTTAGGAAAATAATTCTCAGTGGAGCATAATCTTAAGAAAAAGGGACCTATTTATGCTTGCTCCTGAGTTTGGAGCAAATAAATTGAAGTCAGCCAACTAGCCTGATCAAAAACCCATTGGAGTCAATGGAAAGACTCACATGGTTGCCAATGGGATTTGGATCAGCCTTCTCAAATAAGGAGAGGATAATGCTTTGGCAACATCTAGCACACGATGGCTCCACTTCCTTCAGATTATTCTGTATTTAGAACACAGCTCCCAATTAATTGATGAGATTTGCTTCTTGCTAACTCTACTCTTCTAGCCCACTTTGCCTTTTTTATTATTATTCTGCGTTATGAACTGCACAGGAAGAGTCCAGTTTGATGGACTACTCGGGCCCATCCAGACAAGTGGGAACATGTGCTTTGCAGCGCCTCAAAGACTTTTGAGGTGCCGCAAAACACAGGTGGTGCAAATGAAAAGGTGCTCTGTGCTACATATCTGCCTCATGGAGCCAAAATTAGACACCGGGAAATCCTGGTATCTAAAAAAAATACTTAAAAAAAAGTGGGGTGGTGCATATGGCTTCAGTGTGCACTGCCTGAAACTGGAGTCTAGCTGGCCAGAGCCAGGCTGTGTGCCCAGATCACTGCTACTGCAGCCCTGGAAGGCCTCTAGGACCCCAGGTAAGGCTGCTAGGGCCAGCACAGGTGCTGGCTCCAGTCTCCCCTACTCTACCTGAGGCAATTTGCCATGTGCAAGAGCTCACATCCAGAGGCATTCCCTGGGGGACAAGTAGCAGCAGCACAACTATGTGCCACTGCTATTTCTCCCAAGGGAAATGCACCTGCATATTCATAGGGACTTACCCCTTGTGTGCTATTAAGAGAAGCTCAGTATTCAACTGCTACCAGTGCAAGCTAAAACATCAGAAGTATGAGCCAAACTACTAGGGCTTAATTTTCCCTTACTTCCTTATTCTATTATTCATTCTTTTTTCCTCTCCACTGCAAGCAAAAATCATTTGTGATGCTTGTCTAACTAAAACATACAAACCAGATCATTATGCAGTAATTTTGGCTTCAGTATGATTGATAACTCACCAAGGAAAATTTTGAATTCTTGTAATCTAGGAGCCATCTAGTTAAGACACTCAGCTAGTTTGTTCCATGTCTTCCTTTGCCAATCTTTAGCCAGACAAGAATTTCCCAAGCAAGTGAGAAAAGTAAATGAAAAAAAAATTGCAATCAGTGCTTTAATAAGGACCAATAAAACACTTGATGCTTTGGGTTCATGAATGCATACATTCTGAGCGCGGCTCAGCCAAACTACAGCTGCAGCTGTCTTCCTGTCTCTGTAGTTCAATAGGCTTATAGGAACTGATGGAGCAGACTGACAGGACTGCTGGTCTGGATGACTAAGTTATTATTATTGGCTAGGCTCCAGTTTAATACCTCTTGTGTAGCTAGATGTAAAAGAGATGTCAAAGTAATGGAACCAGTAAAATGCTGTTTTAAGATGTCACCTGTTAGTCTTGGTGAGGGTAGTGCATTCTGAAACAATCAAATGTTTAAACTAGGGTTGGCAATCAGTCAATTGACCAGCCAAATATTGTCAATTAACCAGTCAATTGGCTGCTTATTTTTTGACTGGTCAAGATTACAGCAATTTTACAAAAAAGCTACAATTTTTGTAGTTTTCTCAACAGAAATATGATCTTTATTGTTTTTGACACATCTTTTAATGGAAAAATTATGTTTTTTCTGTGTGTTATTTGGACCTGTTGGCAATTTTTTATAATTTTTGACCAGTCAACTGACTGAACTTTATTTCACCAACCTAGTTTAAACTTGAAACTGCTTTGGGATGCAGGGATAAGGCTGACATTTTATCGTCAACAGAACACCTATCCATGGCCAGTAATTCAAGTGATTCTGCTATTAGCCAACATTGAACTTCGTGGAGTGTTTGTATGTGCGTGTGCGCGCAAGGAGGAGGGAGTACATGTTTGTGCACATTTACATGTGTGTATATATACATACTTATACATACGTACCTATACACATACACATATGTACTTATATGCCTTCTGTTGTTTCAAAAGTCATACCACAAAACCTACTACATTATACCTTTGTGGTTGCAGCCCACATATAAGATACAACCCTCCATACTACTGCAAGCAATAGAGATTGTCCTTTAGCTCAAGTGGTAGGGACTAGGCTTTGGAACAGAATGTCAGAATGTCCTTTTGAGTTTAAAACCATCTAGAACCAATGTGCATCTCTGGTTAGTGGTGTAACTGGCTTTGTGTTTTCATTGAAAGTCTATCTGGGAAGAGGGAGGGAGAGAATATGGAAAGGCTAAGCTTTCCGCACACCTGATTTAGGGGCAGGAAGGACGGTCTTGGTCTTTAGGAACAGGATTGGGACTTTCAGATGCAGACTCTTGCCCTAGATCCACCAGAAACCTGCTGAAGGACCCTAACAAGCCCTTTCACTTCTCTCTGTCTCAGTTTCCTAATAGTTGTTGTAATCATTTTGCATTTGTTATGCGTTATAACCTTTTGTAATAGGTGGCCATGTTCGCATACGTCAGCTAGAGGTTTGCTAAGTGAATAAGAGACTCTAGGGCGGCAGTATAGGAGAAACATGCGGTTGGGATTTTCCACACAGGGTTTCTCAAGGGGAAGTCCAGGGTCTGTCAGTAATGTGACAGTCACCGCTCCGAGCCAATGAAGAAGTGCCACACGTGATTAGACCGCCCTGCATCACTGAGGGTATAAAAGGCATTGCGCTGCGAACTTTGGGGTCTTTGCACGCCCGACGGAACGTACCCATGGAGCAGTTCGAACACGAAGCAACCTTTGGCCCGGCCAGCCGGAGGGGAGGACGCCAGACCCGCCTGATCCCGGCGACCAACCCCGGAAACACCTCGCCAGAAAACAACAGCAGTATCACGTGTCGCTAGGGCGCGTGAGACGTGGTGAGTGTGTGCTCACTGGTGGACACAGCACCATTGATTTTGTTTTGTTTTGCACCCCATTAATAAAGTTGAGCCTGACCACCTATAACATCGCAAAGCGTGATCTGCTGTAAGCCCGACTATTGAAAGATCCTGTAACAACAGTAAAATACGGTAATAATACTTCCTTTCCCCCATCCTAAATATAGAGAATAAACTCTTTATGGTAAGGATTTTTTCCTCACTCTATGTTTGTATAGTGCCTGCACAATAAGACCCTGATTACAGTTGGGCCCTGAGACAGTACCTTCATATAAATAAAAATCATTTATTATTTGTAATCTGGCAGTACCTATAATGTGCTAAGCAATCCCTACCTTACAGAACCCACATCCAAGACAAGAATCAGTGAATAAGCAGTGAAAAACAGGAATAACACCTGCAATCTATTTTCCTTTTATCTACACTAGTGCCCCCACTGACTTTCAACTTCTGCATTAGTAGCTGGCCAATGTCTTGTAGGCATCACAGCAGAAGCGGGTGTTTAAGAAAGACATTAATGCAGAATACAGAGTAAACATGATAAACACCACCAAGGCTTAGCCTATACACGAAAGCTATTTCAGGAGAAGGAAAGGGTGTACATTTAAAGTGCAGTAAAAGAGATGCTTAGCCTGTAGGGGCTGAGACCAGGCTGCAGGTAACCAGCAGTTAGTAGTCTGCCTGGCTGGAAGGCTGGGGACCAGCTGCAATTGATGACTAGTAAATAAGGGTGGAGTAAATAAGAGCATTAAGAGCTAAGGAAGAAGCACAAAGCCTGGATTGGCCTTTCTTTAGGTCTCATGAAAGGTAATAGATTTTGGTTTTGCTTAATATTCACATGCTTGCTTATTTATTTCATTGTTTGTTTGGTTTGGGGATGGACTTTTCCCCCACATAAAATAAGCAGACTGGAAGTCTGAACTCAGATCTGACTGGCTTTGTTGAGGAAGCTGGATGAGTGACCTGCTTATAGAGTTATTCTGGGATAGCTACTCTTTATAGAAACTTATGCTAGAATGAGACTGGGGTTTTTTTCTGGCTTAATTTAATTTTCTTACATAAATCTTGTAAAAAGTGTTCTTGCTCCGGAGTAGGAGTATACATACCTGGAGCTACCTTGGAATAGATAGTCTGGTGTAACTATTCCTGAATAACATCAAGCTCTCTGTCATTTTTTTTATTGTTTTGACTAGTATGACAGGAAACTGATAGGAAAAATGTTATGGTTGTTCTTGCTAGATTAATAGGTGGGCCCTATCAGCTGAGGGTGAATAGTTTGGTATTATCAAATTGCACACATGAGATTTCTTTCAACATAATTAAACACAGCAAGCATAACAGAAAAAGGGGTGGTTTTTGGGGAAGATGGAAGTGGAGGGTGGAGTGATCCAGTGTGAGATGCATGTAAGATGTGCCCAGGTTTGCCAACTCTCTGTAAACTTACACATAGTCTATTTAAAAAAAAAAAAAAAAAATCTGAGGGCCTGGCAGACAGGTTACACTCACATTATGTAAAAACATGTCAACTAAAAAAAAAAAAAGATGTTGGTTGTCCATAATGTTTGCAGAATGTATTCAGTAAAAAAAAGAACTTTCTTGGGTTGGCAACCCTGGACCTACCATATGCCATGTCCTCATACAACACTGAACTGGTGTTCAGTTTAAAAGAGTTCCTGACTTTCCAGGTATACTTCTGAACTGTTCCAGGTGGCTTTAAACTAGTTGAGTAGGTCTGTATGCTTGTCTATTCCGGGCTTAAACCATATTTAAAGAGGTGTAAGTGCTATGTGTGTTCATCCTCTCAACCTTGCGGGACTTTGTGGTGGCTGACCTGAACTAAATCATTGCAAATTTGTGTGGAGCAACACACATTACACTTTGTCTTATTTGTTCATCGGCTTACAGAGGCAGGGACTGCGTCTTTCTATATCTCTGTACAGTGCCTGGCACAGTGAAGGTGACCAAGGGTTCTGGATACACCTGTAGTATGTATAATAAATCCAAATTAGAAATGGACACAGCAACAAGTAGTTCCATCTCTTCCTTTTATCTCTTTCTTTTGCAATCAAATGATCATGTAACATAGGGAAACACAGAAGAAACTGCTTTCTCTGCACTATACCATGTCTGCAGCAAGCGTATATTTTGAATCGTAACTCTGTAGCTTGCTTACGTAGCTAAATGTCAAACACTTAAAATTGTTCAGTAAGGGGGGGGGAAGCTTCCTTTAAGTAATTAATTAATGGAAGTAAAGTCATTCTCAGAACAGCAGCCGGCTAGTATTATTTCAGGCACTCTTACAAAGCCAATTACCTGCTGGAAAACTCTTCCTAGAAAGAGCAGGCTATCCAAGTTCAACAGTCAGAAGAAATAATGAAGAAAAAATTTACAGCAGGAAACCGTAAGCTGCTTATAATTGTTCTTATGTGCCTCATTGTGCCATGTTGGTCGGGTCCCAAGACAACTGATCATTATTCAAAGATAGAAGTTGGAAAAATAGGGTTTAGCCAAAGCAAGCTTATTTTATACAGCCTGCTTTAAATTTATATAGAAACAGGTTTGGAAGAGCTGAAACAGGTGAAAGTTAGTTTTTGTAAATCACTGAGAAGGCACTGCTCAGTAATAATAAAGGGCTCAATTCTTCTCTTTTTACTCACACCAGTATAAATCGGAAACAACTCCTCTAAAATCAGAGTTACACCTGTGTACAGCTAGTGTTGGGGGAAGGGAAGAGAACCAGGGCTACAGAGGGGTAGGCTGCAGCAGCCTCCCCTGGATGAAATGAAGTGAAGGTAAAATGTTCAAAAAAACTTAAGTGACTTGAGGACTGAAGTCCCATCCACTGGCTTTTGAAAACTGTGCACTATATCTAATTTGGTAGGAAATAAAATAGCTGCAATAGAACATTATCACAGGATGACTGTCTCTTGCCTTTCAGAATATTAATCTTTCAGCCATGCTGCTGGGATTTTTAGGGCCCTGTGTAAGGTATAACCAGGCACAGGCAAAATATGGCCTGTAGGCTGGATCCAGCCTGCCAGGCTGTTCTAGCCAGCCCACAGGGTCCCTCCAAAAGACCACTGTTACCAGCCCACAGCTGCCCCTCTGAAAGCTGGTGGGAAGTGCAGGCTTTTACAGGCTCCAGATGCAGGAGGCACAGGTTGCAGCAGCCATTCTGGCTCTGGTTTCTAAGCAAGCAACCCCCAGCCTGGCCTGGCCTGACCTGCCCTGTCCCCAGTCCCAAGGTAGGGGCACTGGAGATAGGAAAACTTCTGCCCAGCAGAGGTTTCTTCCTGGTGACGCCGTGGCTGTTCCCCAGTCCTCCTGCCCTGTGAGAATGGAACTGAAGGTATGGGCCCCAGGGGCTCTCATTGCAGGAAGGGGGGGAGCAGCAGGCAACTGCCCCGCTCCATGCTGCAAACACAGCTCCTGGGACTCTGGGAGGGCTGGCCTGGGTTGGTGCCACCATGTGCTGCTCCCAGGACTTTCCCCGGGAGCCACAGGGAGTAGTGTGCCATTGCGGTGGGTCAGCTCTGCCTCCACCTGCTGCTCCTGGCTAGAGTGCTGGGGACCGCACGTGGTGGCACAGAGCTGATCTGGCCCAATGGCACACCGCTCCCGGCAGTGGGGCCAATCTGAGCCAGTGGGGGAGAGGGGCCAGGTGGTTTTAACCTTGTTTGTTTTCAAAAGGGGTTATAAACCTGGCTCCTACTGGCAACAGGATCTTATTCTTTGGTTTGTGAAAAGAATATTTATTCTGGAATAATTATGCCACATGCAACTGTGAAGGCTGTTGCAATTTTGTTTTGGGATCTTTGCAACTTTAAATTTTTAGGAGATACTATAGGAAACCTTCAGTTTGCATTTGGTTCAGCTGCAACCTGTGACATGGGGTATACCTACTCATATAGATCATGCTCTTCCACTGAGGCTGTTATTTTGTTGGTTGTGCTTTAATCTGACAGACCTCGTCTGAAATTCCAAAGGTCCCAATCCGGCAGAGTCAATGGGGTTACATTTGTGCTTCAGTCTGAGCACATGCTGAAATGCTTTGCTGGGTCCTGGTTTTACACTGAAAGTATTTGCTCTTTGTGTAGCAGGTAACTGAAAAGATCTCACATGAGGTAAGAGCAGTAGAATTGGGCCCATGATCACATATCCCCTTTTATAGGAATGTAAACGTTGCTTCATTTTAAGGTATATTATATACTGTTAGGGATTTATACTTCCATAAAAAAACATTTTGTGGTGAAACTTGGCCAAAAGTCAAATAGTGATCCTTTTTTTTTTT
>NW_017728943.1:52467572-52505387 GCF_001723895.1 Crocodylus porosus | reverse complement strand
CCTCCTCCCCCCCTTCCTCACCCCCCCACCCCCCAATCCCATTTTCAAACATGTTAATTCAGTTTGAGATGACTTGGGTATGAGATTGGGGGATGGGGGGGAGGCGGGAATAACAGCCAAATAGCAATTTTGATTTGAGAAGCTATCTCAAACTAATTCTTGATGTTAAAATTTAATGTGTCTTTGTTCGTCAAAAATATTTGAGTTATGATTGCTTCAAAATGTAAATGTTCTTATAACAGATATAGCAAATAAATGCTTTTGAATAAAATCTGGAGCTGTTCAGTTCTATTGGACCCCAAAAGTGCATCTTCCTTATTAAAAAAGTGCCCTAATTACAGGTATTTATTTAGCTGACAGGGCAGAACAACTCCAGTGGAACTGTTCCAGTTGTTAATATTTATTTCAGCTACATCTTGCAAAACTGTCTAATTGCATATTTACCCAGGGAGCTGTTCTGATCTTTAAGGTAAATAATGCAAGAGTCATGGAAATTCTGATGACCGACCCCTTTTTTACATAAAGTGGGGGGTGGTCAGTTTAGATGCAGCAAAAGCCAGCAAACTCATAGCTAAGCCTGACAAGGTCCTTAACTCATAACATGGTTCCTCTCTGTACTGGAAAAATCAGTGTTGACCATATAGCAAATTAAAATTGCCTAGGAGGGTTTTCTTTGGCTTGTGCAATGCCGTGGTTTAAAAAAGAGCTGCTGAAATTAAATTAAAATGTTAATATATTTTGCTTTTCTTGTATACTAATTACATTTTTTTTTTTCCAGTGTTCCTTTCATGGGATAATATATAACTATGGAATATCTTCAGTGTAGAGTCTCCCTCTTAATTGTCTACATGTGTGGTCAGGGCATGTGGCTTGGGGAGTTGCCATGGGAAGATGCAACAGAGTCAGTGGCTGGAAATGAAATGGAAGTCCAGAGGCTTTGGGGTAGAAATGGGGCCAGGGAAGGAGAAGATGGAAGAGGGAAATCTGTATATATTAAATATCTTCAATGGGCACCATTCAGATGTTTGTTTGTTTGTTTGTTTGTTTGTTTGTTATATTGATGGAGATATAGAATAACTTCCTTGGCTTGAACAGAATTTACAAGCTGGACCAGTGTAACCAAAGCGAGACTTCTGTGACACACATCCAGGTTTTTCTCGTGTAGAAATGTTGACTGACATTCCAATGCTAAATTGATCACATACAATAACTAACTTACTGGCAGTAGAGATCCTGAGCACTTGAAGATAGAACTTAGCAACAAAATGGATCGTTACTCAGACAAGCGAAGAATATAAAATGCATGTTCTGTGCAGGAGCCATCAAACAAGAATTGCTATAGAAATTCTAGTGATTTTATGGCATTGCACTTTATTGCATTTTGGGCCTCCGTATGATATCAGCGGAGAAGGCTAAAAACTGGCAGAGAGCTCCTTCTATTTTCATCAACCTACTTTTTTTTGTTTATAAAAACCTTTCCCAGTTGAACATGACTTGTTTTGCAACCTTGTTTCTAAAATGTATAGTGGATATACAGTAGGGACTATTGGATTTCTCATACAATTTCAGAAGGAAAGCTGAATAATGTCAAGATCCAGCTAATTGTCTCAAACTGCTTTACCCAGTGGATCAACCATTTAATAATACTCTGCCTATTTGAGGATCTCATCCTGCTTTATGTACATTAATAAACAAAGCTGCATAAGACCCTGTGAAGTGAATGGGGACTGACCTATTTTACAGAGGCAACAGAGAATTTAGACATTGCTTTCAAGCTTGGTTGCTGCAGAGTGAGTATTTGGAGCTAATAGTATTGTGTTGTTGTGGTAACCTCAGTCAGATACAGCTTGGTCCTGGCCAGGCTCTGCCTGTGCTAGCAGCAGACAATAAAGCAGATATCGAGAGTGCACAAATATGTAGTTATTCTTGAGCTGTCAGTGCAATAAGGATGTAGTTAGAGAGACAGCCTAGGATTCCTGGCTTCCTTTTCTTTTAAAAAGCTTCTGGCCTTTATGTCTATTGGGTTGCAGGTGATTTATCTTTAGGGTTGTCATGCATCTCATTGTAAAAAAACTGTATGCTTTCCAGGACAGTGAGACTACTGAATAATTAAACAAGACAGGCACTTCATTTCACTTTTCAATAGGCCAGAATACACCCTGATGGCTTTGGTTTAGCAAACCACAGGTTAATTTCAAGGGCTTGCCCAAGAGGGTGATCACTTAGTAATGCAATTTTAATACCATAGTGCTTTTCTGTACCTGCTTTGGCTAATAAACCAATATTCATTTCATTTCCATACCTATATGAAGAGTCTACCAGATGGATAGAATCTATAAGTATGAATTATGGAGGAAGCATAATGTTGTGACTGGAGGATGGAATCAGGATTTGTAGTCTCAGCTCTGCCGTTAATCTGTTCCCTGACCTGGCTCAAGTCACAAATCATAGAACATGAATGGACCTCTGAGCTAGGGACAGACATTCAAAAAGCCTGAGCCTGAATTGATTCAATCTTTGCATGTTAATCTAACCTGGCTGGCTGAACTGGTTTGTAACTGGACAGACATTTCTCTCTGGACTGAGGAAATTCAGGCACATGTCTGCAGTGGCTCAGACTAGAAGCTGTGGGGTGCTAAAGCAGCCCTCCCTTCCCTTCCACAATTCTGAGCTGAGGAGGCTGTGGCCAGGCCCTGGCAGGACACTTTGATTAGGGAGGTCTGCCTCCACCATCCCAGGTTTTCCCCACTAGCTGTTCAAAGGGTGGAAGTGTTGCTGGACCCCAGCCCCCAGCTAGCACTCTGAGGCAAGAGGGGGTGTGCAGTGCATGCATCTGTCGATGCAGAACTTTTCAATCTCCCTCCCTGTTACTCTATACTGTCTACTGCAAACTGGCAGACAACCAAGCCAGTAAGGGGCTGATAACAGTGTTTATCTCCTCATCAGCAAAACAATAGCCTTTCTCCATTAGTTCAAACTCCTTCTTAAACAGTTTACCAGCTGACCTGTTTGGAGCTAATCAACAGCCCTAAGCTGTCACTGCTGTGTTCTGTACCTGCAGTCTCTGCCAGAGCTCCAGCCAAGGAGCAGAGGGGAGGACTTCAGCCCTGCTCTGAAGCAGAGAGCCCTGCCCAGTCCAGAGAGTATGCTGGGAGTGTCTGGTTTAACTTAAACCAAGAAGGGATCTGGGACAGACATTGCGTAAACTGGTTCAACCCAAATTGGTTAAGTCTGGTACTATATTTGACTAAGTGTGTCTTAAACTGGTTTCAGCCATTTTCCAGATAGTTTATGTGCACTGAACATCTGTTCTGTTACAAGTTTAAACCAGTTTCTGCTCACTTAAACCAGTTTATGTGTAATGTCTGTGCCTAGCCCAGGAGGTCATCTCATCCAACTCTCTGCTCAAAACAGGGCCAGCCCCGACTACATCCCAGCCAAGGCTTTGTCTAACTGGGTCTTAAATCTATAAGGATGGAGATTGTACAACTTTTCCAGGTAGCCTGTTCCAGTGCTTTACTATCCTCCTAGTGAGAGGTTAGATATAAGGAAAAACTTAAACTTCCCTTGCTGCAACATGAGACCATTGCTCCTTGTTCTGACATCTGCCACCACTGAGAAGAGTACAGCTCCACCCTCCTTGGAACCACCTTGAAGGTACTTGAAGGCTGCTGTTAAATCCCACCTCAGTCTTTTCTTCTGTGGACTAAATAAGCCCAGTTCCCTCAGCTTCTCCTCCAGCGCTCTCACCATTTCCTCAGACCCCTTTTCAGATACTGCCTGACCCTAGAGTCACCTAAAGTCCATGAATATATAAGCTTTATCACTCTTGGCCCCAAATCCCTAAAGTTCTGTCTGCACATGTTCAGAACTTAACAGGTCGGTGCCTCTTTCAACTGAATTATCAGATGCCTAGGAGCTTTCAGAACCCCAAATATAGACCTTGTAGAAGTTAGGCACCACCAGGAGTTGGAAGCAGCAGAGCAGGCTTTACCATGGTCACAGCTTTAGACTTCTAGGTGCCTACAGTCCATATGTGTCCCACTGAGGCTAGATCCAAATGAGACTCTTGGGATTGTGAGGTACCTCCTAGTCGTACTTGGAAAGATGCCTAAGCCCTGGAGAAGAGTAGGATTTAATACTCAGTTTTTCCTGCTAAATATCCCAACTTAGCAGCTCTCTCCTCCAGTATTCTTATTTCATAGATCCCACTCTGGGGCACCTAATCCTTTCTTTGCGCTTTAGAAAGAGCTGAGTTGCCCCAAACTCAGGTTTGCAGATCCTACGGTGGGAACCAAGCATCTAAAATTGGGTGATGTGATGTGTGGTAGGGCTTAATTCTCTTTGTGGATCTGGGCATTGGGCTTGATTTCAAATAATGTTATATTCAGTAGGAAGACTCCCATTTCAAGAGCTGTGGAGCAGACCTTTAACCTCTCTGTGCTTTAGTTTGACCATCTGGGAAATGGGGATGGTGTCATAAGGGTGAAGTAAGTAACTTATGTTGGCAGTATACTTGGAGATGAGAGGCAGTGCAGCAATGAGAAGTGCTGTTCTTATCTCATGTTTTCAGCTGGAAGCCCTGTTGGAAAGTGTCACCTGCTAGATTCAGGCAACTAACAGTATACTTATACCCCAAACATCCTGTCCCACACCTCAAAACATTTGAGACAAAGATAAGAAACATGCATTCATGGCAAAAATATCAAACTGCAAGAAGTTGTGAAGGGGAGAGACTGAAATCTCACTAGGTACAATATTCCTTCTTTGACAAAAGTGTCTTTGGAAAGAGTTGAAAGATTTTAAGTAGCTTGTACACATCTGGTTTACTGATTGCCATTTGGCAATGTATCTGCTAACATCCCTAGATGCTCTTTAGTTTTCCAAAAAAGGCAAAAGATGTAGCTTCAGTTTTAAAAGGACTCTAATCAAAATACTCAGCTTTGTACCAACCATGGATTGCATCTAGTATAAAATTCATTATTACAATGATGGCTTTGACCATCTGCTTATAGTTTTGCCTGAAACTTGCCTTGTGCATAAATCAAAAAGGACTCTAGCCAGACTGAGACTTGAAGTCCTTCCCTCCATCCAAAGTATCGGTGTGTTCTCAGCTTTCCCCTAAACACTAGTGAAAAGATAAGCTCATGGGGGAGGGTAGGTTTGCAATAGAACTTTTAAAAAATGGGAGCCCCCATATCTCCACTAAGATTGAGCTCTGCTTGACACTATCTTCACATCTCTATTGCTCTGTGTGCGTCATAAGTTGACGTCAGTGCCCCAAGGGATTTTCCCAGCACCCAGGCATAAGTGAAAGACAGATGATCTCTGGTAATACACCCTTTTCATCAGGAATATTGCGAAGGGAAGCCCCTTCTACGCCCCCCCCCCCAAGGGAAGGTGCTGTAACATTGACATATTGGAACAGATAACAGAAATGTAGGAACACAGCAGTCCACCAAGTTCTGTTTTTAACTTGTTAATGCCTTTAATGCTGCTTCCAGAGCCTTAGAGCCAAGGCAAGGACAACAGATCACCTCTCCGTTCCTCTGGCCAAGGGAGAGCTCCCTGTGTGAGACGGCTTTCTCAGGAGCTGGTTTAAGGCTGTAGAACAAACTTCCAGAGGCCTTCAGAACCAGCTCAAGCCTCACCAAATACAATTCTCCAATTCTCCAAATACAAAGGGCTTTCCTTTGGGAAACTTCGATGAAAACGCGCTATACAGTGCACAGGTCAAAGATAATTCCTCTCCTAGTCTTCCCTTGGAGGAGGAAAGGAAGAGAGAAAAAAAGGGAAAGCAGACACCTGATAAATAGTAGTAATAGTGCTTATCATGTTACTGGGAAATACACAGGTGCCAGTGTGGGGGCTGCTGGAAGAATCTGTTCAACAATGGACGTCATCTGTTCTGTTCAATGTGCTAGAAGTGAAGTGAAAGAATATGCCGAATGGAGTGAGTCATCTGAAGCTGTTGCTGACTGTCTCTTCAGAGCCACTGGCTAAGAAATAATGGCAGCTATCTTGGTCAGAGTTAGACTCCTTCATTAAGGCTACTTAAGGCACCAAAAGTAATTTTGGCAACTCAGGCTGACAATGGGGGCCTCCTGTAAGATATGGTATGAATCTTCTAATACAAGGCCTGAGATAAATGATTTCATAAGAGAGGTGAAACCCCTTGTTGCTGGCCTGGAAAGCAATGCAAATTACAACTCATGGCAGCTGGAGGGGAAAAAGTAGTAGATGAAAAACATTGCCCAAAAAGAGAGAGAACTTGGAAAGGAGGCTGTTTTAAAATATTTTGATCTCATGGGATAATGCGAGGCCAGGAAGAGCAGCACTTGACTGCACCCTTTGACTCTTGGATGTCTAGTGTTCTTCATGCTAAAGCCAGAAATGAGTTGTGAAAAATGGAAAGGGTCCATGGAACTGCCAGCAGACTAAACACCGAGGGAGTCTGTCCATGTGCCATTTGGATCGGTTTCTGCGTCTATACACTCGCCCTGCAGATTCTCTGCAGCTGGCATAGAGGAGTTGAAGGACAGTAAAAACAACTTTAAATACTTCAGGTTTCTTCAGCTCTTGTGCTCAAGAAAAGGGCAGAATTGGGGGATATGAGGCAAGAGCTCCATTTCTCATGGGCCCACTTCTTCCTCCTTTGTAGCAGCTCTTTTAAAAATATTCAAAGAAAAGCAAATTCTTGCTTTTCAGATCAGATTGTGAGTTTCTATCCTGCTCCTGAGTCCTACCATTTACACACAGCTTGGTTCTGTTACTGTAACAGTCTGTGACCACAATGATGAATGGAAAAAAGGGGCACTAAGTTTTTGGAGATTATGAGCCCCAGGATATCTTTTATGGAGTACAGTCCAACACTTCATTCAGCGAGAGCCGATAGAGTTCCTAGAGTCCAAATTCCAGTATTTTGAGAGGAATTCAACACTGTCTAGTTTTTAATTCCCACTAGTAGAAGGCATCACACATGGTATACAAATGCAAAAGGGTCATGGGAATACAGAGAGATCTTTAATATGGAATAACAGCGCTAGAAAAAGTCTGTTAGCAACCTAAACTCTATGTTCAGTGATCACAGCCAAAATAAATACCACTCCTGCAGAATTAAAGAGGCTGCTAATACCAAGAGCCCAGGATAATATGACCTTTTTAAAACAAATGTTTTATGAATAGAGAAATAAACTTGGGAAGTTGCTGGCAAACCTTCTGAGAAGATGGACCACTTTAATTACCCATTGGCACTATACAACTCCTGCAGGCCAAAAAAAATAAAAGTGACAGAATTAACAGGGGATGGATGTTTCACTTTCTGAAGGAACCTATCCAAAGGTTGATCAAATAGAGGTTGTCCCTTGGGCATGGGAATTGCATTACATTTCCTGAGAGCCTGGATGAGCCTTGGGAGCCATAAACTCCTCTGTTACGAAAAGGAAGGACATGGCCATAATGGCTTTACTATTGATTAGGTTGTGTTATAAAATGCAGCATCTTTGTTAGCTTGACATATATTGACCATGCTCCAGGATAAAACCATTCAAACATACATGAGCGCACACACACAAGCCAAGCCGGTCCTGCTTTTTTGGCAATTAAGGACCTCTTACTGTTTGCTCTCACTCCTCATATCTCCTTGATCAACTTCAACAGTAAATCTTGTCCAAAGTATTAGATTGTTATCTAGGTAAGAAGGGGAAAGAAAAGGAAAAACAAAATTTACAGTACTCTTGGGGGGGGGGTAAATGTACAAATCTGGAGGTATCTGTGAAAGATCTGAGCAGAAAATAGTGTGTGATGCCTGAAGCTAAGAGGTCATAAGGCCTTTCTTCTGTGTGCATTTCTCCTTCCCACTAAGAATGCTTCTTCCATGCAGACAGCTTTCAGAGTGGTTACAGCTTATTATACAGGTGAGTGTCAAGCTCTCTATGGAGGCTGTTGCTGTTCCTTGCAGTTGTTTTCCTTAATCTAAATGACTTTATACAGCTGGAGAGATGCTGGGCTGAGCAGTGGCTATTGAAGGTCGCATTTGGACGGACCTCTGGGACTGGGATAACTGAAACTTGGCTTGGAGCCACCACTCCTGTCAAGGCAACTGAGGATTTGACCAATAGATTGCATTAGGTGGGAGCATGTCTCACGGCTTTTAATTGCAACCTGTCTTCTTATTGGTGAAGCAAAGATGAAAGAGTAGATAGGGCCCCAAACCAGAAGTAAATCAACATGCTTCCCCAGTTACAAGACTGCACATGTGCAACTGTGATATTCCTTGTCGGCTTCAGATTCAAAAGTAGGAATTTCAAGTACAGAGGCCAAAATGTCACTCTGACAAGCTATGATAAATGCCAGCTTTGTTAATGCATGTGGCAAATTACCAAGAGCACAGCAAATTCCTGAGCTTGGAGAGACCGGTGTTTGGAATAAAAAATGAACTGTGAAATAATAATGATAATAACAGAATTCACTGGCAGATGTAATCCACGTTTCTGCAACTGATTTTTAACCATGGCTCTGACTCTACTTGGCAGGTCTTCGCATTGATTTTTTTCTATCATCTTCAAGACTGTATTCTGACACCAGTTCACCAATTATTCTCTGGCTCAGTCTGATGTACAAGCAAAATAGGCCTAGTTATTTCTTAGAATTAACAATTTAGCATTACTAAAGCTGGGCTAACCTTGTAAAATGTATGTAAGACTCAAGATATATGTATATATTTTGGTGATTTTGTTTGTGTTTGTTTGGTTCACTCTCCACGCACCTTTGTGATGCTGCTTTTCACAGTCATGCTGGTTTGTGGTAAGCTCCCTCTTAGCATTTGCACTTAAGTATTAGAAGTAGCCAATACTCTTGATTGTTTCCTTTGGTGTTAACAGAGTAGGTGCAAAAAGGGGCATAAATGTCTTTAGACTGATGTCAGATTTAATGACATAATAGCAACACTTTGTTGCTATTAGCTCATTTTTAAATACTAGTGCTGCAAAGAGGGAAAAAGCTTATTTTCCCTCTTATGCAACTGACCTTCATATCTGCATGGACAAATCAATGGGATTCACTCAAGCATAGGAGCCTACCTGTGGGGCACCAGTTGCATGCTTAAAGTCTATATAAGCACTGAGGCTTAACTTTATGCAGCTCATCATGAGAGATGCCCATCTGTGAGCAGCCTTTATATCCATCAGCAGTACAGACATACCGGAACAGAATTATAATTCTTCATACATTCATGTATTTAAAAACTCAACACAAAGTGTTGACAAAATCCATATACTTTACTCCCCAGTTATGTGGCCAGCACATCTTGAAACTGCATTTTCCTACTGGACAGAAACATATCACTGAATTATTTACCATATTTACTCAATTAGAAGATTAAAGTTTCCTCCCATTTAACATGGAGGGGAAAAGGCCCCTTGCCTTACAATCAAGCTTGGGGTGGGGGGTAGAGGGGCAGGGGACAGGCAGCTGCTGCAGCTCCAGCCCCAACCTGGGGATGAGGCTGGAGCTGAAGACAGAGCCACCGCTGCTTTCTCCCCCACAGCTCCCAGTCTTTGCCCCTGTGCTGCTTCTCTCTCTCTTTCTACCTGTGCTGCTCTGTCCCTGCTGCAGCCTGAGGCACAGAGCATGGCTCCATCTCAGCTGGCACTTCTGCTCTAGCCCAGCCCTATAGCAGCAGCACCAGCTCCCCACCTCTGTTGGTATGGGGCCAGGTGGAACAGCAGTGCCAGCTTTGCACCACTACTGCGGGCTGGGCTGGAGCCATGCTCTATGTCCTGGGCTGCAGCAGGGACAGAGCCCATCAGTGCAGAGCAAAGGTAAGGGTGGGTGTTGAGGGGTAAGCTAGGGGAGAGAGATTTGTGGGGAGGAGGAGAATGTGAAGCAGGGGCAGGGGTCTGAGGCGGTGCATGGCAGAAGCAGCATGGAGAAGGAAGAAGATGGGAAGGGCGAATCGGGGCAACCTGAGACTGCAGAGTGGGCAGCAGAGGGCAAGCTGCCTGCCTCCACACTGCCTGTCCCATTGCTGCCCTCCCTGTGCATGCCTTAATTCATGCCCCCAGTCTTACTACCTCCACCCACTGTCTGTACCTCACCAGATGCCCCATTATTGCCCTCCTTTATCACCTGTAATAGTGGAGGGGGGGATGAATTTAAAATGATCCTCCAATAATTAGATTCCATACATGGAAAATTATTTTATATATAAAATGCTCTGTTTGTAGAGCCTAACTATTGGGGGTCATCTTGTAGTCAGGGTCATCTTATATTTGAGTAAATACAGTTATTTTTATACAGATGACACCAAACTCTGGGGTAAAGCATCCACACCCGAGGACAGGAGAATGATCCAGGCAGATCTTGAAAGGCTCATGAAATGGGTGAACAAGAACCTGATGGTGTTTAACAGCAAAAAATGCAAGGTTCTCCACCTTGGGGGGGAAAAAAACCCCACAGCATGCTTATAGGCTTGGCAGTGCTATGCTGGCTAGCACTATGGATGAAAAGGACTTGGGGGTCATGATTGACCACAACATGAACATGAGCCTTCAGTGTGATGCTGCGGCTAGTAAAGCGAGCAAAATGCTGGCTTGCATCCCTAGATGCTTCTCAAGCAAATCCTGGGATGTCATTCTCCCCTTGTACTCAGCCTTGGTGAGGCTGCAGCTAAAGTATTTCATCCAGTTTTGGGCTCCACAATTCAAAAAGGATGTGGAGAAACAAGCTTGAGAGAGAGTGCAGAGGAGAGCCACGTGCACGATCAGAGGTCAGGATAACAGACCTTCTGACGGGAGGCTGAGAGCCATGGGACTCTTCAGCCTGGAAAAGTGCAGGCTCAGGGGCGATCTGGTGGCCACCTATAAGTTTATCAGGGTGCTCATCAGGATCTGGGGGAATGTCTGCTCACCAGAGCGTCCCAAGGGGTGACAAGATCAAATGGTCACAAACTCTTCGTTGACCATTTCAGGCTGGACATAAGGAAGAACTTCTTTACTGTCCGAGCCCCCAAGGTCTGGAATACCCTGCTGGCAGAGGTGGTTCAAACACCCACTTTGAGCGCCTTCAAGACGCATTTGGATGTTTATCTTGCTGGGATCCTATGACCCCTGCTGACTGCCTTCCCCTCAGGTAGGGAGCTGGACTCAGTGATTCTCCAGGGTCCCTTCCAGCCCCAATGTCTATGAAGTTTGTTTGTTTGTTTGTATAATCACCTAAGGCCAGGAGAGATGATTTCCTGCATCACTATTTCATGTACCCACAGTTACATACCATATTTATTTGAACGCAACAACACACCATGAAGCTTCCCCCCCCCAGTCAGTATGCGGAGGAGGGAACACCTTATTTTCTATTCTCATGCAAAAAAACCTCATTACAGTACTTTTCCTAAATCTTGTCCCAGTGAAAGTAGATGCCTAGGTCAATCTCCTGTTTTATTTTGGCAATTACAATATCCATCTTCCTCACAGGGAAGACTTGCCAGTAAAGCCCATGGAATGCTTTGTGCAATTGTCTGAGGCTCAGAACTGTCAAAAAGAGAAAAAAGAACAGTGAGTTATTACTGCAGCTTAACACGTGCTTTCTGTAACCAGACTGTATTCAGTGAAGCTTTTGAAAGACAAAAGTTAAAATGTGGTATATGATTTTCTTCTCTCCCAAGAAATCAAAGACTTCTTTTAAAATGCAGAAAGAGAGAAATGACAAGTGTTTCAAAGAGTATTGATTTCAGCTAATTCCACATAAAGTGTGTTGGGCACAATTAAGTTTGATTGGAAAGAAAGGAGTCTCAAGAATCACAGCCCGTTGGCAAGTCATTCCCTCCACCTAGAAATGGCAGTTCCTCACATCCATTATTTATTCACAGTTTACAGTATTTTTGAAAAATAAACATAAAACGTAGCTATAACAAGATAAGATGACACATATCGGGGTGTGCATTGGATGAAAGTGAGGCAAGTGAATCAGTTTTTCCATGAAATGTATTGAAGTTTGCAGCACATTCTTGATATCTTACTAATGCAGCCCAGTATGCAGAGTTCTGTTTACATGGGCTTTTAACTTTCAGTGGTAATTTGGCATCTAGTTTGGGTATCCACGTAGGTTAGTAACCCTCCACCTAAACGAAAATGAATAAAATGAAAAGGTAACTTCTGACCAAGAACTTGCTGGTGAACACGCACAAAATTGCTAAGAGAGGAAGTCTCAGACAAGTTAAGTACAAATTGTGAAAAAGCTGCAGCCAATGTGGATATAACAGAGAGAAAACAAGATATAAACAATCATCTGAAAAGAAAACTTTTTAGCCCCTTCCAATTTTCTTGCATCTCTGCTAAGGAGTGACTCAGCCTTACATAAGAGGAGCAGTGTTGATGGGATGCAAGCTGCATTAGTCACAACAGTGAATTTTCCAGTTTCCAAAAGAGACTTTTTCTTGGATAGATTGTTTTTGTAGTCCAAAAGAATAGTTTGAAGATCAGCATACAATGGCTAAAACTAAAATTTATGTTGGAGTATGCAAACACAAGTAAATACCTTTCTTATCTCATCATAGAAATGGCTGGTAAAAGTGATGGGCAGAATCCTATTACTCTGTGTGCGCCTAAATGCCCTTCCCCACAAGACAGGTTAAACATGCATCTTTCTGAACTCCTAATACAGTGCCCTAACTGCCATGACTTAGTTTAGGCACTTCCCAGTCCTATCTCCAGTGCTCCTTTCAAAGCTGAGCCACTATACCTTCCATTTAATAGTCATTGTGTGGAAGGCAGTGGGACAACTTCTGCCTCATTGTGAGAGAGGGGCCCAGCTAGAACCCAAATCTCACTGAAGCACCCACCTTCTGACTTGTCCTTTTCCACAGGGCCCCATGCATCTCCCTCAGTTTCCCAGGAAGCCAGGTTCAAAGGGAGCACTACCAAGTGGACTAGGTAATACTTAATCCATGGTGTGGCGGTGTGAACCCCATGCTGGGAAGTCAGAGACACATGCTGAAGCTACTTTTTGATGAGAGGGGCACTAGAACCTGTACCTGCAGTTTCCTGGGCATGTACCATAACTGTACAGTTATTGAGGTCAAAGCGCAGGTTGGTCCCTCTCTTCCTTCATCTAAAAACTACTAGTCATGGGATTTTGTCCAGCTACGATCTAATTAGTTACATGTATAAGGTCAGTGAGTGTACATAACTGCCCAGCCAGTGCACAGGCTATTGCACAATATGCTCAGTTGATGGGTATATATACTTGCAAATCCACATTGCCTGAGTAATGGGAGGTAATGGAATTGCAAGCTGTGCCTAAGTGCCAAACAAGCCACTAACATGGCTGGAAAAATGCCATTTAGTTGTTCATAGAGAAGTAGAATTCTGCCCCCATGTGACCCTTCACAGCAGGAATACAGTATAGGATCATTGGCTAGAGGACTAGGATTTAAAAAAAAATAAAAAATGGATACAAGGCAAAAATGAGACCTGTGCAGATTAGGCACCTGAACCTTGAGTCAGCCAGTTTACCCTATGACATGGCAGCAGAGGCTGCTGCATATCCATCCACCTGGTAATAGCATCCAATGCTTCACCCAGTGTTTTGCAAGCATTAACTAACCCCCTCGTGCAACCTCAAAGGTAGTCTGACCTACCCCATGCTTCACCAGCAGAGAATTTGATACAAATGATTTATTTGCAACAGGCTGGTTCTTCAGTCTCTCTTTTGGATGCTTTCTATTACTCAGGCAGCATAAATCAAGGGCCCCATGAATCTACCTGTCAATTCCTAAGGAAGCAACCAAAATTAAGGTAAAAGAATCATAAATGGGTAGGGACCTACCAAAGTCACAGAAATTGAGTGCATGGTGACTCCTTTAATCTTGCATGTTCCCAACCAGTCGGCCAGGGGGGAATGGGAGAACCTGAAAGACTAAAGGAGACACAGTGCACCCCACTTCTGCCATGAATTCAGTTGGTCCCTACACATGGGTGATGCGAAGCACCCTTAAAAACGGTCACTTGAGTTTTAATGCCTGAGACGCACAAAGGATCATATGTAAGTAACAAGACCTCTCCATATTCTATGCCCAATGTTTCTGGCATCCTCAAATCTTGCAAGAGTGATCCTTGCATTTTTGGTGGAATGGGCCCCAAGGCAGGAGCACCTACATCTAAATCTTTCTGGACAAATGTTTGTCTAACTTGGTCTTGACAATTGCCAGTGATGGAGAATCCAGAATCTTTCTTGGTACTCTATTCCAGGGCTTAATCACCCTTACAATTGATTTTTTTTTCCCTTCTATCTAATCTAAATCTCTTGCTGGAATTTATATCCATAATTTCTTGTCTTGCCCTTGGTGGGGAAGAACAGTTAATAATCTTACTCTTTGCAGTAATCTTTGATATATTTGAATACTGTTGGATCATCTCCCCTCAATCTTTTTTTTCTCGAAACTCAACCAACCTAATTCTTCCAATTTTTCCTCGCTCATCATGGCTTGTAGACCTCTATTTTTGTTATTTTCCCCTGGACACTCTCCATTTGGTCCACAACATTTTAGAAGTTCAGTGCCCAAACTGGATACGCGACTTCAGCTACGGCCTCAGCAATGCCTAATAGAATGGAAGGATGATGTCACATGTCTGATGTGACACTCCTGGCACCCCAGTTGTTGTGTTTGTGTTTTCTGTGACAGTGTGTTGACTCATGTTCTGTTACCAATCACTATCGTTCCCAGATCTTTTTTGGCTGAACTGCGAAAGTCAGTGAATCTGATCCTGATCTTCTTTTAGGACATCAAGAATGTATTTGTTCACCACCTCTCTAAATCAGGTGCAATGGGACTATTCAAAATTAGACTCAAAGAGATGGCCCTTGCTTGAAACAAGGACTTAGAAAGGCAGCATCAAAAAAAGATTTGACAATGTTTATTGATTCAATAACACCTGACATCATGATACAGAGTTTGGGGGACTACTATATTACAGAGAGAAATCATATATAAAAGTGCATTCAGACTGAATTGGAATAAGGTTTACTCTTGTTTTCATTGCTTTCTCACTCTAAACAGCAAAGAAAAATGGATTTAACGGTTCCTGAAATGAAGTTCTAATCCCAGATGTTTTATGCCATCTAAGCACCAGCTGTGAGAAAGTAATAACTTACGTTTTTAAAGACAAATAGGTAGTGTTAGCCTGCTGTTGCTACACTTAGAAATGTTATTTCTGCCAAACTTGAGTGGTTCTAACTGCCATGTTGACAAGGGACTCTGTCATGTTGGATTTAGCATGATTATTCTCCTCCAGTTTTAAACGCTATGACATTTTGCATCATGTCCAAAATTATGTGTTGTTTTATTTTCAAACAACCACTCAAGGAACAAGCAAATATCAGTTCCTTAATGGATGAAGCATTCTAATAAAGGTGGAAGGCAATTGCACTCAGAAGGCTTGGAGATAATTCAGGATAGCCTGAAGGCAAGCAATAGCCTAATCAGGGTGAGTTCTTTTCCAAGTCTTATACTAGTTTAAATCCCAATTGATGTCATTGCAATTAAAATTGATATCTTTTAATATATTGGCTCTTGTACAGAAATAACATTGTATCAGACCATATTAATGGCAGTCAGGCATGTAAGAGGCAGAAGGGAAGGAGGAATTTCAAATCCCTGGGCAAGTCTACACTTGCAATTAATGTGACTGAATATACTCCAGCCCAGTTTGAGCTAGAGAAAACTAACTGTGATGTCACCTGCATTTAAGGGCAGTGCATTTAAGTGCAGTAATAGGATAGTACCTGTGTCTGACCAGATTATTCTACACCACAGTAAATTAATCTACTGTGCACTAATTGCAGCACTTGTATAGATGGTGATACTTTACTGTGCATTAAATTAGTCTGATGAGCAGTCAAACACACGTGTAAATGTGGCCCCTGTGTAGTACATGTATATTAGGTTACATAGCCCCTCTTGACAGCATAATGGACAAAAGTAACTATGGATGCTTGCTAATGACAATCCTTTGGCTGAAGGGGAAGAGGCCTTGGTGCTCAAGTCCTGTGGATAATCCAAAGTAGACATACATTTGTTGCCAAAATGACACTCAGATAATCTGCATTTATGCATGCAATTACATATACCAACACCTGGTTATGTTTCTAACATCTCTTGCAAGTAGAGTGGCCATAACTGATGCCACAGTTGAAGTAAAAGAATGGACAATTTAAGCATGCAAATACTTATCCACTTGTCCCCGCAGAGGTATAACTTAAGAATCTGTGGAGCATCATGTGTGGACAAACAGGAGGGAGTCCAGTGGAGGACAATAACAGTGGTTCGGATGCTGGGGCACATGGCTTCTGAGAAGAGGCTGGGGGAACTGGGCTTATTTAGTTTGGAGAAGAAAAGACTTATGGGGGATTTAATAGCAGCCTTCAACTACCTGGAGGGTGGTTACAAAGAGGATGGAGCTAGACTGTTCTCAGTGGTGGTAGATGACAGAACAAGGAGCAAGTTGCAGCAAGGGAAGTTTAGGGTTAGGTATTAGGAAAAACTTTTTCAGAGGGAGGATAGTAAAGCACTGGAACAGGCTACCCAGGGAAGTTGTGGGATCTCCATCCTTAAAGGTTTTAAAGACCTAAGTAGACACAGCTTTGGCTGGGATGGTATAGTTGGGGATGGCCCTGCTTTGAGCAGGTAGTTGCACTAAATGATTTCCTGAGGTCCCTTCCAACCCTAACTTTCTATGATTCTATGTATGAAAGTTTTTTATCAAGCTGAGTTCAGCTCTGAGAACAAATTTATCTCTGAGCTGTTACTGCAAGTAGTTCATGATAGCACATACTTATGAGACAAACCTGAGGGCAAAATAATTTAACTGTGACTTGGATGAAATAGTAGCATTTTTTTCTCCAGAATATTAGAGGAGGCAGAGAGAGAATGAAGACCATAGAATCTGAATAAAACTGGAACTGGGCAAAAAAAATTAAAGAATGGTATCTTAACCAAAAAAAAAATGTAGTTTTGGAGGGCCTGGAAGATGTCACAAAAATCAAGCTGAAGTTAGTTATAGACCAAAAAAAAGGGGGGAGGGGGAGGTTCAAGATTGACCAATATTTCATTTGGACATTTTCAAAAAAGTGTTCCATTATGGAAATTACCAAGCATTTTGTCCTGACATTTTTGAGACCATACTCTTTGCCTTTTTGCTTCAGAATGGCAATTATAAATAGACCACAATTAAAAAAGGAGTTTTAGAGGACCACATAATCCAATAATGAAACAAAATTTTTCCTTTTAGGCTGAACAAAAAGATTCAGGATGACCTAAAATAAAATTGGTTTTGTTTTTGATTTCATAAACAAATTCAAAAACATTCAGACAATGAACAGAAAACTAAAAGCAACTGTTTTTCATCTAATTGTTAAGGAGAACAGAAAAAAATGTCTAGCAGATGGGCCAGATCTTTAGTTGGTGTAAAAGAGCATATGTGATCATATCCATGCTTAGGGCAGCAGTATAGACCTATAGCCACAGTTTGTCCCTAAGTCTCCACCCAAAATGACACCTTCTTAATGCAGGGCCTGCAGACAAAGCTCTCTTTGAAATGAAGCAGAGTTTTGTAAGGGTAAAAGTTGCAGGCTTGGGCCCAAAAGCTGTGCATTTATGTTCGCATTTTAAGTTAACTTTATCACTAGCTTAGTTTACTAGTGTTGCTGATATCAGCATAGATTTATGTGATTACAACTACAAAGAAGGAGCAGGGAGGGCAATCCTACAACTGTATTTACTCAAATTTAAGATAACCCTGAATTTAAGATTAACCCCAATTAGATTCTTATATGTGGAAAATTTATACATTTGTTTACATTATTAATTATATTTTTATATATTTATATCTGTTTGTATTTGGAAGGAGGAATGATGCCCACCACAGTAATAAGTACAAGTTGTTATGTTGTCTGTGAGATATGTTCTGCTAAAAGCTTAGCAGGGAAACTTTGAATCCTTTGCAGAACTATTTGACTGACCATTGCATGGCTAGCAAGTGAGTAGGGAAAGATACTGTTGCAATGAGTACTAGGATTGAATATTAGAGTGATTAATAGCAAAACTGACATCTTGAAAGCTGAGACCACCTGCTAGCCACAGCAACGGAGCTGAAGCAGACTTTCTATACTCTGTCGTTGTGTCCCAAACATCTTCTGTGGTTCCCAGTTACCGTCAATGCTACAGAGAGCTTAAGGTCAGGCTGCCTGAGCAGGGAGGATACAATGTATTGACTGCTTTACACATCTCACTGATTTTTAATGCATATCTGTGTGCTGCTTCAAGGACCAAACACAGCTATTATGGTCTGGACTGTGTTAAGTAAAATATACAGCGACACACCTTAGGGGAACCCAGGGAGCGGGGGAAGGTGGAAAATTGTGGAGCATCATCTGAAAGAGCAAAGAATTGGGAAGTGGCCTCCCTCCTGTCTAGACCCTTTGGAATGAGTTTTATCTCTAGAGAGGCATAGGAGCAACTATGTGGATAATTCCCCCAAACGCAAGTATTGGCATTGGCTCTGCCCAGTGGGGTATGTGTTCTGGCCTCCCAGCACTCTTCCTCATTTCCTCCTACTTTTGCATTTGTTACAGGTATGATATCAAGTGCTTTTGTAGTAGCCCATGGTTACATTGGTGATAGATTTGAACAACATCCTTCTTTTTTCCATTGTATTTTTCATTGCTACTTTGAATGACATATATCAACATATGGCAGGAAAGTATCCCAAGTCTAGTTTTGTCTTTTAAATGGTAATGATTTGGGTGTTAGAGCAGGGAAACAAAATCAGGATCCTTGAGTTGGATATTAGGAAAAACTTTCTCACTGGGAATGTTGTAAAGCACTAGGTTACCCAGAAGGGTTATGGAATTTCCATCCTTGGAGGCTAAGACCCAGGTAGACAACACCTTGGCTGGGATGATCCAGTCGGGGCTGGTCCTGCTTTGAGCAGAGGGTTGGACTAGATGACCTCCTAAGGTCCTTTCCAGCCCTAATATTCTATTATTCTATGACATCCCTGTCCCGCCGTGACCCTTTAGCTTAGTATAATTTGTTTGTCTCTCCATACCCTATGGCATTTGAGATGTTCAGACACAAAGCAGTAAATAACGCACAAAGATCTTATTTGATAAAAAATACTTTAACAGCAGATTTTACCTGAATATTTGGAGGTGAATTTGTTAAGTCCCACAGCAAATGATTGAAATGTTTGGTAAAAGCAAGCTATTTCTGTCCTGCAGTGTGTCCTTATTGTAGAAAAAATGTTTTAAAGTGTTTAGCCATTCTTTTTTGCACAAAAGCCTTTCTCACCCCCACCCCAATTGCACACCTCTCTCTTTCTTTGCCATTCTGTTTAACTTTTATTATACCAAGTATATGCAACTCTGTTTGACAGGCTGCAATTCTGTTTGAAGTAATGACACTTCAGCTAAACATACCACAGAGCAAAAGCCAAACTCCTAGGTTGCAAGCTACAAGCTCTGGGATTTAGTTTAATATTCAACCATTATCAAGCTATGTTTTCAAAAACTGTTTCCTTAACATTTCTAGTACTTTCAGACTATGTGGCTGGCTATGCAAGATATATATCACAAGAGACATGTAATTCTTTTATCTAAAATTTGCTCCATCTTTTCCCTGTCAGATTAGATCCCTCATATGTGAGCAAACCAATATCATATTTCTGGATAGTCACAGTATAGCAAGGTAGGGTCTAGCCTTTGTCAGGAAGATAAATTTTATGAGATATTTCAGTCATTGCTGAGAGTATTGACTTGAAAATTCAAATGAAAAGACACGTTAATTTTAGGGCAGTCAGAATCAAAACCAGTGATCCCTCTCTGTGGTCACAGCCATTGGGAGAATTTATCTGTATGAGTTTATAATAAGTCATGAGCCCTTTGTAATGCATTTATTTATTTATTTATTTATTTTTGCCTGAAAATAAGCTTGTGAAGATAGCCTTCATCCATCTTCCAAATTCTTCAACTTTATTAACAGTGGTAATGGACTGAACTCCTGAAGACTGTATTCTGTTTTTCTCCAGGTGAGGCTGTCATTGGGCTAAAGGAAACACAAATGGAGCTGGCCACATTTACACAGGTTTAAAAAAAAGTGTTAAGAGCACAGAAAAGGAAACTCCAGAAATACTAAGGTATTTTGGCTGCTTTTCATACTTGCCGGAAAAAAGCAGTAAGAGAGGGAAGGGGATGTAGTAATTAGGTGCTTGGACAGGGAAGTGGTTCTTCTAGGTTTATTCATGGCTCTACCAATGACTGGTTGTGTGATTTGGCATAAGTCACTAAAATCTTTCCCTGTCCTACAGGGAGGTATATGAAATTTTCTGCAACACCCTCCAGCATTCATTGAAATGCACTGGGATTTTTGGATGAAGCTGCTATCTAAATGCAAAGTACTGCTTTTGTGTAAAGTGGCTGATCTATCCTTATTCAGAGTAATTGACTTCTGTTATTGGTTAGCATAAGAATGGGGGCTGGAGTGGTGTGGGTGCTAAGGTGCATGGGTAACAGTCTAGGGGTTCTAAGTTTGAGGCCAAAACTGCAAAAGTTTTGAGGACAAAAGTGCCTGTGGTGTGGCCTGTAAGATTCCGCTAAATACCTTGTCACAAGGATGCAGGAAAAGAAAGTGCAAGAATAATGCTTTTACCCATGGTTACTGGTTAACCAGGAGCCATTTCAGCTTTGCTTTTGCCTTGATCACACAGTGGGAACTGAATAGACTCAACAAATGTATGTATGTACTCAGAAGCCTGCCCAAGTTGCATAATACTTACGAGAACTCTGAACAAGCGATGGTAGCAAAGTCTCTAGCCTCACAGCTGACCCCCTTTCCAAATATTTTCAGCTGCTTTTGAATTAAGAACTGGCTAGCGAGCTAGAAAGCCACCTACTGCTGTACAGAGAATAAGAATGATTTGCAAAGTAACCTATGAAATATGTTTCCAGACCGCTCATGAGTCAATGTCCAGAGAATATAAACACATTATATGAAGGACAGTCAGCCAGAAACCTTTTATAAAACTCCTGTGTAACTGTCTGGTATGAGCAATTTCCCAATTTCCCAGTACATTCTATTCTTATAACATGTAGAAGACTCTTCTTGGTTTATACATAAGTAGCTTTCCCAAGCTTCTCTCTCTCTCTCTTGAATTCTCATACCCTACAGTAAGTACATAGCAACGCCCTGCCCCCCTGCCCGACCTCTCATTTAGCATCAAAGCAGAGAATATTTTCTAAGTTATGACTCTTGTATACCAGATCCCATTCATGCTGGTGGACTATTGCTAATGGCAGTGAGGCAGGGACTTAACATAACTATGGGCTAAAATCTTACTTGTCTAATTACCCCTTTAAGGAAAACCGATCCTAACTTGGTCCAAGGTCATGTTCCATTCTCTGTACCAGTAAAGCTTTGACTCGCTCATGACACAAAGCAGTGGCTTGCATGTTTCCCTCACTTATCAATTTATATTTCTGCTCTAAAAGGCTAATTCCATGAAGGAGTTCTTTTTTTTAGCATTAATAGCATTTTTTTTTGAGAGAGAGAAATAAACGTCCCCTGAATGAGTGCCTTCACAGCATCCCACTATACTGACGGCAAGACTTTAGGGGGGTTATTTAAAACATTTTATGCTTTAATTGAATCTTCTAGCTCAGAAAGCATAGGGACCTTATATAAAACTGCTGTTAAGATAATATATGCTTGATTGTGCCGACTGGACAAACTGCCATGTCATTGCTAAAGAGGAATTAGTAAACTAAATCATTTGGCTTACATTTTGTTTGCAAGTTTATTGCAGAACCATACAGTGGTGACTAATAAGATTCTAGTATAAGCAGTAGGCGAAATTTTAGCCCAACTGAAGTTAATGGCAAGACTCCAATTGAGTTCCATGTGTGGCAGGCCAGCAGTGGGTGCTCCTGCGCTGAAACACCCACCTCACTGCACCCACCTATCTACCTGGCTCGGAGTGCCTCCCCAAGGGTACCTCATGTCCAGCTGACCCCCTTCCCGGATCACACCTGTAAGCCTAGGCTCATGGCTGCCACCGCCCAGGAGTCTCGGTTTGTCCGCGGCCCTGTGCCTTGTAGACCATCTGTCATAGGCCTTGTAGACCTCAAGGGTGCTTGGCCCACTGCTAGAACTTGGGGTGCTTCCTTTAGCCTGGAGAATCAATAGTGGTCTCCCTTAGCCAGACAAACCAAAGAGACATGAAGGCGCGCCCTTCTCCCTCTCCCAGCCAGTTCACCATGCTTAGAATGATGGAGAACTTTATTAGTTACAGGGAGGAGGCCTGGGGTAGAGTACAGGATAGAGAGGTATCACAGAATAACCTTAGAGCAAGCAGTGGGTCTAGGTAGCCATTGATTATGGAACTGCTGTACTGCAAACTATATATCTGGATAGATCGCAAGTAGCTTACTCGCAAGTAGCTTACTCACAAGTATCATCCAGAGGCTGGTTGCTTTCCTCTGGAGGCAGGCAGTTTCTCATGTGTTCAGTTTCAAGAGAGAGAGGGAGAGAGCTCCAGCTGCTCTTTGTCTCTTCCCAGGAAGCTCTCTCCCTGCTTTCCAGCATGGCTCTGCCAAAAATGGCTCTTTGAGATGGCTCTTCCCTTCCAGGAAAAAGGGACTCTATATATCCCTGTTGTGACCTCATCACCAAGTTCCCACCAGAAGCAGCCCCACTGGTTGATGCATACTGCTTTTAAGTGACCTCACCTATCGGAGCCAGTCAGGCAGATGTTGTCTGATAACCAATCAGTTTAAAAAGCAATGCTGGTCACCCAGTGGTGTGGGCCCCTGCCCCTTTGGCTACTTGTAGCTTCTCACTTCCGCTGGAGCAGGATCCCCCTCCCTCAGGGATGTTTCCAGCTCAGGGTTACATGAGATAGATGGGGGGAGGGTTGCCTGCCCACCACAGTGATCATGGCAACCAAATTGACAGACAGATGATAAGCCTGATAGTAGAATTTGGGGAGAGACTGAGATGGCATTCTGCCATACTGTGAGGTCAGGATGGCACCCTTTATTTTTTATACAAGGAGCCCATGACAAAAGTCCTTCCAGATGAGGGGTCTCATCTAACCTCACATCATGAAAACTCTGCACTGTAGCCAGTTTTATCCTATTTCTGTATATGTCAGAAGCATTAAATACATTGTATCCAGGTAAGGCATCTTCAACAAACTTGTTCAGTATAAACAATTATAATAATTCAGAATAATCCTACTTGACTGGTATGGGGTGGGGAGGGAGATCCACCCTTGTTGTCCACTTACTTTTATTAACCAGAACTATCTCTGGGACATGTGGTTGTTTAAAAGATCTGTAATTATGTATAGGGCTTTTGTCTTGCTTATTGGGTAGTCATTATACCTACCAAAAGTAAGTGCAAAATGCCTGTAGCATTGTTATGAGACCAGCACAGTAGTTTCATGCCAGGTAAAAATAATTATATAATGTGCAAGGCAGCAGAGGATCAGGATAAAGAAGTTAACAATAGCCAGGTTGCTGGCTTTTGTGTCAAAACTCTTGCCTCCAGAGGCCTATGTGAAATGAACTGGTGATCTCAGTTCAGTTCCTGTTGACAGACATCCACCTCACAACCTCCACAACTGGCAAGCTTCTTGGTAGACTCAGCAAAGAGGTTAAAAATTTAATGAGCAGTGAAAATAAACAACTCTGTCATGACAGGATGTGATTGCTTTGATTCCATGATTGATATCTGCAGACAACACCAAGCTGGGGGGAGCAGTAGATACGCTGGAAGGTAAGGCTAAGATTCAGTGACCTGGACAAATTGAAGGACTGAGCCAAAAGAAATCTCATGAGGTTCAACAAGGACAAGTGCAAAGTCCTGCACTTAGGACGGAACAATCCCTTGCACCAGTACAGACTGAGGCTGACTGGCTGGGCAGCAGCTCTGCAGAAAAGGACCTGGGGGTAACCGTGGACACTAAGCTGAAGATGAGCCAACAGTGTGCCCTTGTTGCAAAGAAGGCTAACAGCATCCTGGGCTACATTGGCAGGAGTGTTGCCAGCAGGTCAAGGGAAGTGATTATTCCCCTCTATTCTGCACTGCCTCTGGAGTACTGTGTCCAGTTTTGGGCTCCCCACTATGGAAAGGATGTGGAGAAATTGGAGAAGGTCCAGTGGAAGGCAACAAAAATGGTGAGGGGGCTAGGTTATGTGACTGATGATGAACTGGGCTGCTTTAGTCTAGAGAAGAGGAGACAGGGAAGATTTTATAGCAGCTTTCAACTACCTGAAAGAGGGTTCGAAAGAGGATGAAGCAAGACTGTTCTTGGTGGGTAGATATTAGGAAGAACTTTCTTACTAGGAGGGTAGTAAAACGTTGGAACTGGTTACCTAGAGAGGTGATGGACTCTCCATCCTTGGAGATTTTTAAGATCTGGCTGGACAAAGCTTTGGCTGGGATGACCTGGTTGGGGCTGGTTCTGCCTTGAGCAGGGGGTTGGACTAAATGACCTCTTGAGGTCCCTGCCAACCCTCATTTCCTATGATTCTATATGCTAGGAAACAGTTCTTCCAGTCCAGTGGAACAGATGGACCATTTATCTCCATTTACTGAAGTTTTCTCTGGTATCAAGAAGACATCTTCTTGTCCTAGATGTCTATAAAGACACTTTGGTTTTAGCCTAACTTGAGCAGTTGTCTTGCTCTGCAATTGTCAGCAGCTGGAGAAGAACTGACAGAAGCAAGGGGCATGTGTGATACAGCACTGCCAGGAGTGCAGGGACCAGGGTGCAATTGTTGGTTAAAATCAGGAGTTGCTTTGTGTTCTACCTGTCTGTCTATAGTAGGCTCAGTCCTGCACTAGGGAGAATGTTAGGATTTCCAAACATTTTTTCCTCCAGTTCTGACTTACAAATATCTTTATTTTTTGATTAGTTCTGTTTCTGCCAGTCATTTGCTGACTGCAAGCCCCACTAACAAATTTCTTTGGTGGGACATTACTGTCAGTATGCATTTCTAATCCCCTCCCAATCCCCCTATTCTCCCAATTCAGCTGTACTTCCTCTTCCTCATTTTGCTACTCTCCCCCCTTTCCCTGCCTTCCCTGCCCCTCCTCCCCCCAAAAAAAAGGGTTTGGCACTTTTAGGCGTTTCCTGAGCAGTGTGACTATTTATTAACACTGTTCTGAGGCAGAGAAAGAAGAATGGTGGTTGAAAATGGTATTCAGAGGGACTGGATGGCTATTATAAGCATAATGATAAAAAAAGAAGCAAAACAAAGATGCAGCTTTTGATAGCTGAATCTCACCGAGATCAAGTTCTGAAAATTTCTGGAAGTTTTGCACTCACATTCCTGGTTATTCCTTTCCTCTCAAAACTATTACCTCAAAATCACCTACATCTACATCTACTTATGCTGGTAGCTGGCCCTTTGAATTTTGGCAAAACTGTCAACTGAGTCTCTTATAGGGTCATTGTGCATCTGGCAGCTGCCACTCGCATCCTGTCTCCTTTCCTGCAGCTACTTACAGTTCTGATTATATCTATTTCTGATTTCCCCCCCTTTGTCTCACTCACAAAGACTAGCAGGTTCTCCCAGTTACTGATCAATTTTATGTCTATCTTTGTATAATAATAATTTGAGATATTTGAAAAGCATTACAGATAGCTGGTGGAAAAAATATCAAAAAGCAACAGGGAACAAAAAGCTTTCCTAAATGTCATTGGTTGTATCAGTGGAAGCATCACAAATATGGCTTGCTTAATCTAATTCCTACACTGAAGGTGAAATTTATCTACTTATAGAGGTTCCAAGCAAGGTCCTTTATACCAGGGGTGGGCAAAATGCAACCCGGGGGCTGGATGTGGCCCTGCAGGCCATTTTATGTGGCTTGTGGGGACCCTAAAAAATTAGAAAATTAATATTTATCTGCCCTGGGCTGGCTGTCATGCGGCCCTTGATGGCTTGCCAAAACACAGTAAGCAGCCCTCTGCCCAAAATAATTGTCCGCCCCTGCTCTATACTATGGCAATCTCATGGTAGCCCTACTTAGAAGAGTATGGGAGAGCATACTATGGTTTTTACTATTCATTTGAATGATGGCAGTGCCTGCATGCCCCAGGCAAAGAGCATGATCCCTCCAATGTGCTTCTCCTGCCCCATTGGCCTAGATATTGCACAAATACAATCCCAACACTCCATAAAAATCACAACCTATATTTACGGCAAGGCACAGTCAGCCAATGGAACTAACAAGGGAGGAGAACTGAGAGTAACAGGGTGATACTAAGAGGGAGAAGTTCCTAAGGGGCAGTGGATTCAGCCTGTGACTTCTGTAGGCATTACTCATTGGCAGTGTTTGCAGGCATCACCATAGTGGTAGGTTCAAAGGAAGGTTGGATGGTGGCTCTGCAGCTGTGATAAAATGTGTTTCCCAGACTAAGGGGGTGTGGAGGTGTCCAGGGGAGAAGTGGGCCACTGGGAGACTGACAGGTAGGCATTTTGGGAGAGCACAGTAAAATGAGGCATTGAGGGCTGCACACTCTGGTAGATGAGATTCCAGCATGAAGCGGGGCTTCAGGAAAGTGATCATACCTACAACAAAATAAAAACTGGGAGGTTTCTTTGCCTACAGTTTTTAGAGGCACCAAAATGGTGAAATGCTCCCTATTGTGACTATTCTGCCTAGTCTGAGAACGTTCCGCCTGGAGCAGATCAAAGGTAGACTGAGCTTTGCCGATCACTTTCCCCATTGATCTTCTATGATTATTCTTCTAGAATCTAAAAATTCTCTTGGCTGGAAGGCATCCTGCTTTCAAATGCTTTAGTTCCGGGCAACTCAGTATCCCTGCTGCCAGCACAGAGCAAACATACCAATCCTGACTAACCCAAGAAACATTATTGGTGTATGTGTGATAGTAACATAATGGGACGTATCAGCATTTCACTAGGATAAATATTCCTGATAATTGCACGCAATGCCCTTCACCCTCCACACAGGGTTAGCACAAACTCTAATCACCACGTTACTTAGAACTTTAACTAGTAAATTGAAATGGGAGTGCTCTGCAGAAGGAGAATTTCTCTCTAGTTAATTTGACTCTTGCCATGCTGTCTCTATAGCATTGTTGGAGCTAGTAAAAAGGATCCTGAGGTCCTCTACATCTGTATATGTCTTTGCGTCTATATGTCTAGTAGGAATATCCATTCCAGAAATACAGGCTGAGCAGAAAGATTATTTCCATTAACTGAGGTAGTTTCAGGTCTTATATCATCTCTAGTCTGTAGCCGCTAAAGTGTGCAAAATCATATATCAAGGCCTTTCTGTCTCACAGAAGGCAGTGATACATTTTGTACAGTGGGCAAAGAGCAGTTAATATCACCTCACTTAATCCACTCTGCTAACAGTGGTCATTTTCTCATACTTTAGTATACAAGTCTGGAAATTCATACTTCTTGCTTACACCCACAACTAGCATTGTGACTTATCTTGACAGTAGCCATCTTGCTGAATAACAATATAATCTGAAATGGCAGCGGCCATGACAAAAGCCCACTACAAAAACTGGTGACCAGTTTCTACTTTGTTTTGTCCTGGGTCGAACAATTGAAAAAGGAAGCTTAGGGTGTGGTCAGAAAGCCATGAAATCAGTAAGTCTTTCCAGCCATTTTAGTGGGCTTTGGAGCAGGCCAGTAATGTATAGTGCAGTGTTTAAAAGCTGAATGTTGAAGTAGTTTTTCTGTTTGCAAATCTACAAGTTGATAGCAGATGGACAGGCACACGCATGAAAACATCAAAGGACAAATGTAAGGGGTTCTTAAAGATCTGTTAAAAAGATCCATTGACTAACTCCAGTGTTCAGTGCAGAAAGGTAAGCCATGAATGGGATTTCAGCCTCCTTGGTCCTAGGGGACCCCCAATTAAAGTCAGAACACAGCATCAGTAAGACTTCTTCCACCAGCAATGGGCATTATAACTTCTATGAGACAATCAGACCAGCATAAAAAGACCCACGGGTAGCAAATGTTTGCTTTTAATTTGTTGGGTTTGCATGTTTTATGTTAATCATTACCGACTGCCAACTGCTGCATTTTCCTTCTATTTTTTCATTAAGCCTTTTACTGGCAATGCTGAAGGCAGCGATGGATTAAGTTATTCAGAAAGTCTGCTCTCAGGATTCCCTTGGGGACGCAGTTAAATGATGCTAACATGGACAGGAATTCTTTTAATGACCAGCGCTGGTCTGAAAACACCTCTCTCTTGTCATCTCATCTACTCAAAGCAGCAACCTTGTTTCTAGGATTCCGAAAGTTACTTTCTTTAAAAAAAAAATTAAAAAAGAGGGGTGTTGCCTGTTCTTTGCTCCACATGCCACCAAGACAGGTATAGACTGACTAAATAGAGACTTTGCAAACCATCCTTATTCTCTGCCTTGTGGTAGCGGGATTGTTCCCTACAGCTATGTATGCTTTTGAAGCACTGGGTCTTAGAGTTGGATAGTAATCCAGAAAAAAGTGAGCCAGGCATCTGTACTCAAAAGGACAATGGAAGTGTCTAAACCAAGGAACAGGTTCAGTCTGAGTCTCACATACGTGTCCAACTTGTGACTGCTGCTAGGCTCCTAAGTATAGGAGAGAGACGGATTGTTAGGGACACCAGGGAAGACATTGCTTCACTCTGAGATGGCTGTTGTGAATCCCCAGACTTGGAGCCTTTTCATTGTCGTTTAGAGGTGTTTAGCTTGAACACCTTGTCAGCCCTTTATATAAGGTGGGTTGGTTTTTCTGGAGTTATAATCAGTTTCCCTTGGAAACAGTAGCTTTCATGCAGGTGTATTTTCCTGAAAAATGTGGTGGGAAGATGGGAGAAAGAGGCTTTTGGAAGTCCCTTTAAGGCAAATGTGATCTTTATGTTGCTTAGTGTGCTTTATTCCAGTATTTAGCCATGCTGAGAGTCAGCAAAATTTAACCTTCGGATACTTTCCCTGGAAAGTACACTAGGAATCTGTGTAATGACTGCAACTAAGAGGGTGCTGTTTTGCTCACTATTTTGTATGGACATTATCTGCAGTAAAATTGGCATTGGCAAGCACACCCATGAAATGTCTTGTTGAACTTCTATGGTACCTCACTGCACCAGTCCAAAGATCTTGTACTTGCCTACAGTTTATTGGTATGTCTGGCAGCAGATAATCCAAAGAGAGAAGATTAGTACCCAGAACATTTTAAAGGTTTTATAGTTCCTGTCTGAATGAAAATTGTTTTTATTGTAATCAAGTGCTAATTAAAAGCATTGGATTCCTAAGCCTGTGTAGCAGGAAGACCTCCAAGGGATGGATTAGCACTCCTTTAATGTCTGGACAGAAAAGTAGCCTTTATCCTGTAAGGCAAGTTTGTCACTTACCCTTTGTGCCTACACATTAGACCAATGTGTATAATTTACTTCCTCAGTGCCCTATGTGGGCTTTCTGCTTAGGCACCCCAGCGGTCTCTATAAGGCCTCTCCTGCAGAGATCTGTTCTCTCACTATTCACCCAGTGCAATGAGTGGCTAGAAAAGCCAAACTGGAGCAGTGGGGACCATAATTTGATTCCAGTACAGAGCAATAGCAGATGGTTTCCTTTGCAAGGGAACAAGGGTGGAATAGAGGAAGAAGTTGTGACTGAGTCACTGTTCCTGTCCTGGGATAGCACAGTCACAAGATGCCTTTGCTAGAGGCTGAGAGGACACTCAGTGTAGCCCTGAGAACCAGCTGTTTGCTACAGCAGTGTGATGCAGGCAAGAACAAGGAGCACGAGAGGCAGCTGGCATATGCACTTTATTAGCAATAAGTGACATAAAGGATCCTGTGCTTCGTGCAAGTGTGTGTAGAGGCATGGATATCATAAACTCCTTTGGTGCCTTCCAACACAGAATTATACCTACATAAAAAGGGCAAGCCTTCCATTATGTATGATGGTATCTATCTCTAAAAACACAGAAATCAGAGAAGGAAAAGACAGATTAGGTCTTTTAGTCCCTTGTTTCCTAGATTACGTCTGGTAGCTGTTTGTCCATGCTAGCTCTGAATGTCTGCTGCAGTGGCACTTTACTCCCCTGGTTGGAATGGAATACTATCCCCCCAGATGGTGAAGTTCATCTTCTGGAAATGACAGCAATATACTACATTTTTATAGATGAAGTGCAAAGAAATGCATTTGTTCCTTCCTTACGTAATACTTGTCTAACATCGTATCCTGTATCTACAGCTGTGGTCCTTACCCTTTGAGGGTAACAGTTGTTGTGGCCCTGAGCTAACAGTTAGAGAGTAAGGGTGGGAAAGGGTATCTGTCTCCTGGACTAGGATGGAATATGCAACATTTTCATTTTTTTGCATGCATGGTTTAAACAAACAAACAAACACAAAAATCTTGGCTTCTGCAGTGGGAACCACACAGATGCTCAGTAAATGAAAAGCTTTTTTCACTGCTGTGTCACCACTTCCTGTGACCTGAAGAATAGATTTATCTCATGATTAACTGCAGTACAGCAGACATAAATTATCCCAGAATAATAATAAAATAGTTTTTAGTGGAAAAATGGGTTTTTTTCCCTTGAAATAGAATGCTTCACAAAAATTGTCTGTTTTCTGCAGAAAAATGGTGCTTCTGTCTAAAACTGTAATGCCTCCCAGCTGAAACGTTTTCAACAGAAAACCAAAATATTCTGACTGAAAACCACACTGTCACATATACCACTGTCCTCATGTCCCCATTCTGCTGGACTTCCCACTTAAACTACACCTTCTGTGGTGCATCATAAAGAGGGACTCTCATGCTGTACCACCTCCATTACCCAAGAACATACCCTGGTATATGAGAAGATGTGAAGTGATTTGACTTGAAGTGAAGTTAAAAGAGTGGGAGCACGAAGCACCCAAACTTCAATGATCATAAGCCAGCATGGTGCTGCCTGGTTTAGTAAGTTAGTGCTTGTGGTTTCACACCCATTGCCTGCTTGCACTACATGCCATTACACTACATTACATTACAGTACATTACATGCACTACAAGACTATTTTCTTGAACTACCACTCATCTTAAAAATGTAAAAAACAAAAACGACTCCCCACCCAATCTTTTGAACTGCAGTTTCAATCTCAGTGATCAGGTGTTCATCACATAGCAGGAAAAATACATTGCTGCTATAATAGCAGTGTTTGCTGTGCTACATAATACTATTTTATTACAAAATTTGCCAATCAATCCAGAGATTTAGGCAGAAGGCAGAATTTTTAAGCAAATACAGAATGATACCTACAACAACAGTCTAAATTACAGAGGAGATGACCGGGCTTAGCAGCATAACATTTTTGGAAAAATGTTTACAACTTTGTGTATCTTGGCAAGTCCCAAACCACAATTGTCTGGTGTCCCTGTTTCTCTGTCGCTGTGCTGCTCCACATATGCTGTATCCTGTACCCAGTAGCAGTACAGGTTTCCCTCACCAACCACTAGGTTAGGTTCCTGAAAGTTCCCATGGTTGGCAAGACAAAAGGCTTATGGGGAAAATAGCAGGTGGCAGACTGATGCATGGCCAGAGAAAACTGTGGTTGCTCAAAACTGTATACCGTGGTAACCAAAATGGTGCATAGAATATTAAGCATGGATACCCAGAACTGTAACATGGTTGGCAAAACTATGGTTGGCAAGGGAAACCTGTACGGCCACAACCATGCAGAACTGCATGTAGTCTAATTAGTTCTGCCTCTCAGCATGCTCCCAGCAGTGTGGAGTGTTTCAGTGCCTGCTAGCACAGTATATTAGTGCTATAGGCATGCTCATTTACCTATAGCACTAACTAGCTCATTTGCTCCTTTCTTCTTTTTCTTGTGTGGCTACAAGACCCACAGGAGACTGTGGCAACTGCATCATAGTGCCATATAAGACCAGCTGCTAAAGACCAGCTCAGAATTGGCTGGAAACCACACCATCCCAGGCTGCAGCAGGTAGTTATACCTGGACATTATTGTAACAGATGAGGATAACAGAAGGATCTTGATGATTGATGTGGCCATCTCCTTCAAGAATCAGTGTCAAGATTTCACCAAAGCGCAGGAGTGAAAGCTATTGAAATACAAGGCACTGGTTGATACCCTGAGGGAGAAGGGATATGAAGTGATGGCACAAGTGCTGATTGTTGGGGCACTTGGTGTGTGGGACCCAAACAACAAAAGCATCCCGTGAGCCTGCAGAGTACCCTTTCACCACATAAAACTGATGAGGCATCTCATGGTATCTAATACCCTCTGACGGTCAAAGGACACCTATGTCAAGCACATCATGGGCTATCACCAGTAGGAAGATACCTAACAGATACTTGCCAGAAGTGAGAACAAAGGGACCGATTGAACCCCTCCCCCCCCACACACACCATATACCTACAAAGACTATTAATGCCTTTTAATATTCTCCACCCCAACAACTGTACTCTGAATGCTAAAACTATTGTCTAACAATGTATTGCCACCTTACAACATTTTACTACCTTATACCTACAACATTAGGTAGACTGTCAGTTAGTGCAGATTGAATCCATCTCCTCCGGATGTATCCAAGGCACTGGTGTTATATTTCTTCTCTCTAGCAGGCACTCAGAGTAGGATGAACATTTCTCTGGCTGAGGGCACCCAAAGTCAGTGGCACTTTTGAAATTTTGACAGGACATGATCCCTTACCTTTGAATAAAACAGATGTTCTTATTCTTCTGTAATAACTACCAATTCTGTTAACAATGTTACTGCATTGACAGTTTGTAGGTGGAGGGTCCCTTCCCTTTTGGAGTAAGTTAGGAAGAGGGAAAAAACAATAACATGCATAGATCTTTACTCAGTGCTGAATCTTATAAATAGCCCTAGTTCAGCCCTTAAATGAAAGGCATAAACAAGTAGTATATTTATATGTCAGTATAAGAAGCAGTTGGAACTGGGAATTTATTCCAGTTACCCAAGGGCTAATTGTAATGGTTTGGAAAACTGATCTCTCTTCAGTATTAATCAGTGCCACACAGGTAACAGCTAAGAGTTGGAAAAGTCACATTTACAATTGTTTGGTCAAGGGATATGGCAATAAGAGATTCAATTACATGCCCAATAGTCATGTTGTAATCCATAGTGAATTATGTGCTATATACTGTTTGGGAACCAGTGATACTAGCTTATACCCTTTGGGGGAAAATGCTACTACATACACTCTTTAGGAATAAGTTATATTGTGTTTTACACTGGGAATAAGCACTGGTGAATTATTCTTTTGGGGATAAGTATTACTGTACAGCCCTAAATTACTATTTTAAGTAGCACATTTGTACAATGCTACTTGTAACTAGTTTGTAGTTTGGTTTCAACCTTTGATAAGTGATTTCTAAGTACATTAGTGGTTATTAATTGTCCAGATTGATGTATAGTAGTTTGTCTTGTGTAAATAAAGGTTGGGCTTTTATAAATGTTATTTTGGTATTAGATTTGGTATGTAGACAAACTGTTGAAAAAAGATTGAATATAATGGTTGACTTTAATATTGGTTTAAGGATTTTAATGTTTGTAGCTTTGAGAATCCATATCTCGTTTTCCTTGTTACTGCCCAATAGCTCCTAATCCAATTGCCATAAGCCTGTGGAGCAGCCTTCTGTTTTGTATAAAATTAATAGGAATTATTATTTTTTAAAGGGCAAATGGCTGCATTTTGTTATATTTTCAGGTAATTTAGGGGAATCATGTAAAGACATGGTGCCCTCTACTGACTTCAGAAGTGATCTGATGAGTGGACTCTTCCAGAATTCACTATAGGATGAGGATGGAAATTGGTCAGTCCTCTTGGCACAGATCTGCTGTTCACCTCAGGGATTTCCCTTACTTCTGCTTAGAGTAGCCTTAACTCTTCTTGTTCCTTTGTGTCTGCTACTGAGCAGCTACAGCGCAAGTCGTTCTGTTGGACAAGAGTTCTCAGAAGTAGTTGCCTTCCCCGAGGATAGAGAGAGTGGTTGGACAGTATGGGAAGAGAACCACTTTTTTGTGAATTACGGTTGGCTTTTCCATGGGTTCCTTGGCATTTTGGACTTCAGAGACCTTGGCCTGGCCTCTATGCCCTCCTTCTCAAAAGCCCTTTCACCAGATGGGATGCTTCCAAGGAAACCTATGGAAAGTTTTATGAGTTCTTTCACAGCCTCCTGTAGGTATTTACCAAGAAGGACAGCAATCTTAGCCAGAATTAAAGTGTCTGAAGTAGTAGTCAGGCCTGAAAGATATGGCCAATTATCAAGGATCATGACAGGTGTGGAAATGTCAGGGTATGAGTGCTGCTTCTTGTCTAACTCCCACTAGCAAGTGGAGTTAACAGTCTGATTCCTGATGTGTCTGTCAGGTTACTTTTCCCCTGTAAATACTTCAGGAGGATAAACACCAAAGAGGAACAGGAGATATTTAAGCTAAACAACAGTATTAGCACAGGAACCAAGGGGTATCAACTCGCCATGAAAAAGTTTTGGCTGCAAATAAAAAGAAAGTTTTTAACCATTAGGGCTAGGGATAGACGTTACACATAAACTGATTTAAGTGATCAGAAACTGGTTTAAACCTGTAATAGAACAGACATAAAGTGTACATAAACCAGTTTGAAAATGGCTGAAACCAGTCTGAGATAAATCTGGTTGACTGTAATATCAGACTCAAGTGATTTGGGTCAAACCAGTTTATGCAATGTCTGTCCCAGACCCCTTCCTGGTTTAACTTAAACTGGAGTCCTCCAGCATTCTAGATGCTTTACAGCCATGGGCGGGGCTCTGCTCCCTAGCTGGGCTCTGGCAGAGACAGCACAAACAGTAGCATCTGCCTGGCTTTGTCATGCCCCTTTCCTCACCACTCCCTGCTCAAGCAGGGATTTCCCCCCCTCTCCCACAGCATGAACCATAGCTAGCATGCATGTGGTATGCTAGCTAATGCTCAGAGGTGTCTATGTAAGGTAGACAGGACAGTGTCTGCTTAGGGCTTTTGGAAGCTAACTCCTCCCTAATCCTGCCCAGGCCTGACCACTCCCCACCCTCAGCTCAGCCTGTGAAAGGGAAGGGAGGACTGCTTTAGTCTCCCCCAGCTTCTAGCTTGAGCCACTGCAGGCATGTGCCTGCATTACTTCAGTCCAGAAAGAATGTCTGTTCAGTTACAAAATGGTTCCACCTAGCCAGGTTAGACTAACCTGCAAAGATTGAATCAATTCAGGCACAGGCTTTCTGAATGTCTGTCCCTAGCCTAGAAGAATAAAGTTCTGGAACAGAAGAAAGAAATCTACCTGGTATCGAAACTGACCTAGATAAATTATTAAAGGGATTATGTTAGGCTATCATGACATATGACAACAGAAGATGCAGTTTAGTGATCTGGAAGTTCATTTCTAGTCCTGCATCCCTAAGATGACTTTTGGTCTCTTCCGGTTTGGTGATTGTTGGTTTATAGCTATTGTACCATTCCTTCTTTCTTCCATATATAAAATATAAGTTCCTTGAACTAAAAGCATTTGGAAGGAGGGAGGGGTGTTATAAATGGACTAGGATGGTTCGGACACGTTTGAAACGTTGGGCCAGATTTCCACAGACATTTTATGCATATGAGGGTGAAGAGAACATAAGGAATAGACCTGCCCATCCCTCTATGCAGGGTCTGACCACAGTCCATGTGGGGAACAGAGGCACTGTTCCAGGCTAGCGCTGCTTATCCTTTCCAGATGGGAATAGGGTACGGCAGGATTACAGCCATGCTGGCCAGCTAAATTGGACTAGTGTGGGAGAAAGAGCACATGCCACATCCTTCCCACATGCAGCAGAGCTGCTGCAACTTCAGTATCAGCTTCAGTATGAGCCTCACAGAGAAGCTGGCTGAGTCATCCAAGCTCCCCCTCAGAGGTTTTCACTGTGTGAAGCACCCTCATGCTCACAATAAAGGGCCTGGCTTTCAGCCTCCATCTAACTCTTTCCCTCCTTTCTAAAGATAATGAACTGATTGATTGCTGCTATCAACTACAGGCTACAGCTGAAGAAAAAGAAAAAAAAAATCACTGATTAGTGTAAGTGAAAGAAAAGAAGACAATCTTTTCTGTTCTGGAAACACTCCAGGAACTAGACTATCCCGAATACTGGAAAATGGTAAATTCTACTTTTAGGTGCCAAATATGTTTACCCTTTCAAAAAAACAAAAACAAAAAAACCTCAAGCAGTTATGCTGCCTTCTCCAAAAGTGCAGGTGAACATGATCTTCAGGTGACCAGTGATACAGTGGCCAAGTCCATTCTGTCTGGACATTAGTAGTAACTCTTTGGGCATAAACTGTGTTATGATGGTAAGTATTAACAACAGCAATAGGAACATACTTTAAACATACTGCTCTTTTCCCAAAGAATCATAGCTGACCGCTGCACTACCTTCTCACCTCAAGCATCTCAAACTCCAATCCTATTTTGAGTTTTGGGGCCAAGTGAATTTTGGCCCCACCAATTCCCATGGTACATATCAAAACCCACCCATGTATCTTAGTACTAGAGGATGCATAAAGGTTTTGTAATAATGTGTGCGTTTCTGTGGGCCTATGCGTGATTAAGGAGAAGAGGAATTCTTAGGTGTTGTGAGAGAGGGATGGGGAAAAGTCTGAATATCACAGTGGGGAGTAAGGACCGGAGAGGAGCCTAGGCATCATGAGGGTGGCACAACAGGGATGTTTTGACTGGAGATGGAAAGAAACTAGTGTATTGCGATTGGGAATGGGAAGAGACTGGGCATCATGATTTGGGATGGGGTTAGGTGGGAACCTGAGTAACATAACTAGGACAGAAGGAGCTTCAGTATTGTTACTGCAAGTGGCAAACATGGAAAACCCTTGGTATTGTGATTAGGGATATGAGACGGAGAAAGCCAGGTATCCTAACTAAGGACGTAAGGCATGGAGTGCCTGAATACTATGTTTGGGGACAGTAGGGTGGTATAATCAATATATCTGCAATCCACTTAAAAAATCTAAAGGATGAATAGTTTTGACTCCTGTACATAAGCCATGATTGAGTTCTGTCCTGACCCCCACCCAGGCTCTACATTAAATTAGTCTTATAGCACTCCCTTTGTGCTTCAGAGCCTAACAGGAGAGTTATTTTCCTAAAACGTGGGGAAATCTTGCACCCGCAGATTTTGAAAATTCTGCTCTCCTCAAAGAAACTTCAAAAAAGAGAAAAGGAAGCCAGGGTAGATGGGCACCTGAATAAATCAAAGCGAAATATTATTAGGACCTGGAAAAAAGAAAGAAAGCACTGTTTTCTTTCCTCATAGCAGTGGTGCAGCTTTGATTCACAGCTGATGAGTCACTAAAGCATTCTTTATATGAATATCCTCTAGTGAAAGCAAAATTCATGGAAAGGCTCTGACACTTCATCTATTTTGGGTGAGAAAAATACCATCGGTATAAACCATAAACTTCGATGACAGGCACAATGTTCTGCACATTTTATCAGAATTCAGAGTGGGTATTTCAGAGATTATGGTTCACTGTATGCATATATTTCAGTAACTATCTAAAATGTATATTTTAAAAAATGGGCAAAGGTTTATTTATCCTGGGAAAAGCCTTTTGGAGGGGCTCACATGCACTTTATTTTGCTCAAAATACATAATTGATTCAAATTTAGAATGAAAAATGGAAGTGAGGTGTGTGGCGGGCCAGTAGGGGGCACTCCTGCATTGAGCTGCTCACCTCCCTGCGCCCGACCACCT
>NW_017728943.1:52465803-52467032 GCF_001723895.1 Crocodylus porosus | reverse complement strand
ACAGTGTGGCTGAGGTAGCCTTTTGATCACGCATCTGTGTTACTGTCTGCTAAATATCTAATCAGGTTGAGTAGCTTACTCACAAGCATCTTCCAGAGGCTGGTTGAGTTTCCCCTCTGGAGTCTTGGGGTGAGAGAGAGAGCTAGGTTCAGATGGTAAGGCTTCTCTGTTGTGAGGGAGTGGGGCCTAGGAGCGGCTGTGTACTCCCTAGCGCCCCCTACCATCACCTAAGGCTGTATTCAGCACCCTCGGATTCTCGCCCACCACAACTTTGATCTTAAATGAGTTTTAAGTGGAAGGCTGCCTTTATCTCCCTGGTGAACGGCACGTAATTGTTCTGCCCCTACTCCATATGGGGTGCCTCTGTGCACCCCTCCCTTAAGGGGTATGCGTGGGACGCTGTGCGGTCCCTTGCCCTCTGGTGCTCTCTCTAGCACCCCGGGCTCATCACCCGCCTGGTGTCCCTAGGCCTGGCTCTCTGCCGCCGCCCTGTCACCAGCACCCCTTGGGCCTGGCTCTCCACCCACTGCCCTGCTCTGGGCCTAAATCACCCACCTCTGGGCTTTTACGCCCTTCTCAGGGCCTCTACCACGCCTCCAGCGCCTCTCGCCCTTCTCGGGTCTCTGCCACCCTATCCGCAGCCGTTGCCCCCCCTTCTGGGCCCACGCCTGTGCTCCTCACACGCGCTTTCTGCCCCCTCTGGAGCCTTGCCCTCTCTAGGGCCCATGCCGCGCTCTCTGCGGCCGTTGCCCTGCCTCTGGGCCTGCGCCGCACTTTCTGCACGCGCGCTCTGCCCCCCTCTGGGGCCTTGCCCTTTCTAGGGCCCATGCCGCGCTCCCCGCAGCGGTTGCCCTCCTACTGGGCCTATACCACGCACCTCGCGCTTGGGGCTCAGGTGGCCACAGCCATGCCTGGCCCCCTTGACCCTTCTCTGGGTCCTTTGCCCCACTGGGCAAACACCGCGCCTCTCTCTGGCGCAGACAATAGTGCCCCACTGGCACCGTGCCCCTACTGGGCACCGGGAACCCCCAAGCTACTGGGGAGCCCCCGAGGCCTCCTCACTCCCCTACAGCCTCACCCGGTCCTCCGGTGTAATAATCACAACTCCACAACTATGCTGGCTCACTCACATACCTCTCTCAGGGGTTCTCTCCCTCCCCTCGCATCATTGCAGTGGTCAAACTGCCAGCGTAAACTCTGCTGCTCAGCTCTCCACCGCAGAGCCCCTG
>NW_017728943.1:52455074-52465703 GCF_001723895.1 Crocodylus porosus | reverse complement strand
GGTTGCCCTAGCAACCCGCAGCTGCACTGCCCTGTTGATTGGCAGCTCTGTCAAACAGCACTTGAGCTGCCCTGGTGAGACAGCTTACCGTATCTCCTTCTCAGGCACGGAGCACCCCAGTGCCTCTGTGACATCTGTCTCCCCTGCTTTGCTGCTGCTTCACCTCATGGCCGAAGAGAGGGCACCTCCTTCCCCCCACAACCTATATAGCCCCTGTGACCTCATTCACCTGGTCCAGTGGAGGCCAGCCCCAGTTGGCTGTCAGCCAACCAATTTGAAATACATCACCTGTTACCAGGCAGATTCCAGCTCTCCAGGTAGATGCCCCTCACCCAGGTGGCTGATGCCAGTCCCGTAGGCAGAGGGAGCAGGTTTCCCCCCTCCCTCAGGAATGCAGCCAGCTCAGGTTACCTAAAGAGACAGCCTGAGGTGTGAATCCTCTGTGCTGGCCCATCTAATCTCATTGTCACAGGGCAGAGATTTTGGGGAGAAACCAAAGTGGCTTTCTGCCACAAGGTGTCTGTGTTTCCTACAGCACCAGCTACTGATGTCTGTCAGGGGTTTGCTGTTAGGGTACCATTTTCCAGCAGTGACACATAAAATTCATAGCCCAGCTGGCTGCATACAGGGCCATGCTGTAAGCATTGGTAGCATACTCCTTCTCTGGCTTGGCATGAACAACTGCACCTGCAGACTGTTTGTATGTCATGCCTACCCTGGCAGAGATGATGGAATTATTCAGACTGTCATTTGTTATTCTAACCTCTGTGTCTACCAGCTCAGAGGTGAAAGGCCAAGCACTGAGGAGAAATTCACTGAGCTCTAGTTTTGCAGAACACTCCAATTCTCAGCAGCCAACTTCAAATTATATTAGAATGTCCAATTCTTTCTTTACGAATAACAGCAGCATAATTAATTAATATCTTATCCAGTGTGCATGGGGGGAGGAAGGGTTCCTTTTGTTACTCAGTCTGTCAGGAAAATATTTAAAGGCAAGAGTTTGTCACAAAAATGTGTATAGTTTAAGAGTGACTTTTTAAAGCAGTATTTTAGAAGCTTCTGTTCATTTCTATTTTCAGGAACTGACTATTTCAGGAATGTATAGAATGAGGGCAGGACTCTGTAAGAAGATGAAAATCAGGAAGATGATTTTTTTCACCTACCATTTATTTCTCAGTGCTAATATCCCCCTATGATTCACGTTAGAGGAATAATTGCCTATACCAATAAAAATAGATGGGTATTATATAATCAATACTGGCATTAAGGTTTGGGGGCTGAATGCCCTTATTTAATATATTAATCTATGCTATCTCTGTTCACGTCCTGTGATACCAATCATTGTATTTGAGTTAATAGAAAAATGCAGATGCTTGCCAGGGATTCAGATTCTAGTAAAGCAGTCTCTATAGAGAGTAAATTCAATGATTTTTGCTTATTAGATTCATGCTTCAAAGCAAGCATGAAAGACAGCAAGATGGTATCTATACTTAGAGATAATGTTTTTAAATCTCAGATCAGTCAAGGAGTAGGAATGACTTGGAACCTGAATAGCACATCAAGTGCCTTCATTGGCAATTTCTCCAGTGACTTTTAATAAAGCTTCCTTCCTTAAACTTCTGAGGCATGGCAGGGAAAGTTGGCTCACTTTTTAGAGGCTTCTTTTCATTCACTTATAGAAAGACCTTAATTGCTAAGGGTCATATACCAGTAGCAGAACAGAGCATAGACTCCCAATTGAACTCATAACTCCTAGTCTCCGCCCTTGGCAACCTAACCATTCTCCCTCCTCAAGTGGGGATAACACAGGCCGTATCTCTCTGACTGTAGTTCATCAACAGCTTAACACAAAATGCTGATTCCATTTTCAGAGAGAAGGTAGAGATTAACAACATGGACTATAACACCACTTAATATGCCAGGATGGTTCTTAAGTAGTGAAGTACCAAGAGAACAAATGAACAGCACTTTATACTGAGCCTTTTAATAATTTAGTGGCCTGAAAAAATGACTGATTTTTCATGGGTATTTTTTTTTTTTACTTTACAATAAAAAGCCTCAGATGCTGGATTTGCTGCCCTCCACCCTCTTAGTTTTTGGCAACTGAAATCAGAAAAATTGTTGCCAAAAATAAAAGAAAGACCTGGTTAAAATTTGCTAAGTATTTTTTGTAAGGAATTTTCAGTTGAGGGGGGAAGGTTTCATTTTTAGAGAAAAGCTTTATGGTTTGAAGAAAGGGAAGCTGTACAATTTCATTTAGTCAGACACACAATTTTACTTAAAGATTTTGATGAACTGACAATGTGTTTCTTGCTTGTACTAATAATAATGACAGCCACCTCCTTTAGCCCCATTAACAGTTAGATCTGAGAGAGTAACAGGAGAGGAGAATTCAACAGCAATAGAAAATGGCTGGCAGCCTGTTGGGAGGAATCTGAGAAGCTTGCGATAGGCACCAGAATCTCAGCTAGAGATGGATGAGGACTGGAGCTGAGATGTCTCATATGAGAACAGCTAATCCAATCTCCACATTAAGCAGCTTGCATATTTCAGGATGCACTCTCCAAGGGACAACAGGTACAATAAAGTAATACGGTAACTGTAAGTGCAAGCAAAAGCAAATGATAAAAATACACATGGCAGGATAAACCATCCTTCACCCGATCCCCAAAAGCTCTTAGGCACCTCTTTACTTCTTAGAGCATCTAAATCCACCTTTTAAGCATCACTGTTACACTGAAAACCATCACTCAGCTGCTTTCTAGCTCTGTAGGCACTTAAATCCCCTTAGTATCAAAGCTTCTGCCAGGCAGTATTTATGGATCCACATAACCATTGATACCAATTTGCAGCTAATGAGTTGCTCTCTCCTTCTGGAGCTGTTCCATGTTGTATAACTAATGAAATATTCTTTGAGGAGGGACTGGCACCCATATCTCCCATATCTTAGGTATGTGGTCTACTCATTGGGCTACAGTCAGGTCATGTGCAGATGTTCCCAGGACCCAATCTATGATCATGGGCCGTGTGTAGAGGAAATGAGAGGTGTGTGTGCATGACATTTTAAAGCAAGCTGAATGCTTTTGCACTGTTTTAATGGTGTCAGTGTTTGCGTGCCTCGGTGGCGCATTGCTCACTAATTCCAGTCACTGTAGGAATTTGGCGGCATAATGCACCTTAAATGACTTGGGGCGCAGCAAACTAAAACTCCTTTGAGGAGTTTGTTTGCTTGCCCCTACAGCTGCAGAGCGAAGCACCGGGCTCCATGCAACTCAGGGGCTCTGCAGAAAGCATGGCAGGCAACCTGGCAGCAGCCTGGGAAAGCAGGCTCTGCCCAAGAAAAGCAGTGAGCCTGATCACCCCCCAGAGCCTGCCTGCCTGCCTGAGCTGCACGGGGCCCCGCTCCTTGCCTCTCTGGGTACAGTGCCCTCAGGGACTGCCCGAGCCAGGTAGGTGCCTGGGGGGGGGTGCCACCGTTGCCACAAAGGGAAGCTGCCCCCACACCCCTGCAGCCCAGGAACTGCTCCATCTGCCTGCAATTCACCCTCCCCTGTCCGCTGGAGAGGCAGGTAAGCCAGCGGGGTGTGTGCACAACACAGGGGTTTAATCAGCCCTAAATTGAAGGAGTGTTTTTTAAAACTCACCACTTCAGTTTATGGCCCCCATTTCATCTACACATGACCATGCAGCTTACTTTAAGCTTCATGATCATAGATTAGGTCCTGCTTGTACCGATGTTTATTGGTACTGGGAGCCACACCAAGAACGTGATCTAACTCGGGGTGGGGGAGGGTCAGGCAGGATTGGGGGTGGGCTAGCAGGTCCACAGGGAGGGTTGGTAGGTCTGTAGAGGGGCTGTCCATCTGGAGTTGGGCAGTAGGGTGGCTAAAAATAGCCCAGTGTGGGGGCCAAGAGAGCGGGGTAGGAGGAGTGCAGCCTCAGTACTGTGGGGGGCGACTGGGCTTTCCCTGCCCCGGGATTACACTCTGTCTACACATGTTCAGTAGATTGAATCTAACCTGGTGCATCTCCTCAGATAAACTAAGTTAGATCAGGCTGGCCATTTGTTGCCCAATCTAGCCTCCCTGAATGTACGTACAGATCAGCGGTTAAAATGACCTAACCTTAGTTAGCTCAAGCTAAGCAAAATGTCTGCATGTAGCCTCGGTCTCTTTCTTGGCCAGCAGCAGCTGTAGTACCCACCCCACCCGAAGAGGACCCCCACGATCGGACTTTATGGACTGAGACGCTCTCTCCGAGCCACTTCCTCCAACATCGCGGACCACTGTAATGGGTATGTGTGTATCTATCTCCTTTCCCTCTCAGCGTCGCAACCCCCCCTCCCCCTTCCCCTTCCACCTCCCCCCGGGCTTAGTTGGCTAACATTGTATGGTATGTAACCTAGTCGCGTTCCCCTCCTCTCCCCCATCCCTCGATTGTTAGTCCCTCGCTCAGGCACTTTGTATTTCCATCTCAACTTTGTCATCTTTTTCCTGGATTCCCCATCCAAAACATCTACTAATAAAAGTCAATTTGCTTACCAGTGCTGAATTTGAGAGTTGCTCTTTGATAACAGCACTGTTACTTGCCCTAACAAAACTGGTCCTTACATTTCGCATAATTTCTCTAAAAATTTCTTAGTGGTTCAGAGAGGGAGAATCTTTTACTGGTTCTTTCTCTTCTTCCTTTCACAGAAAATATACTTTTATACTTTAACAAGGTGAAATGTTGCATTGGGTTTTTTCCCATAAGTGGGAAAGATCACAGCTGAGAGCGAGTGAGCAGGGACAAGGTCTTCTAAGGGCATTTATATACCTGCTCTGGGGGTGGAGGAGAGCCACTCTAATTGAAGTGCCCAGAGCATCTCATGCATCAGTGTCCCTGCACATAAAAGTAGTGATAGGGTTAGTTAAAGCACCCCTGCCTCCATTTTTAAGCATGGGGATGCTGATACACAAGACACTGGAGTCCACTGGACTACAGTAATTACCAGGCTCCAGCAGACTCTATCAAGTCTACTCCAATGCGGTGTAATTAGAGCGCATCAGAGCAGCCTCGTTTCTTGTGTATTGGCATCCTAAGTGACTAGCAATTTGCCTAAAATAGAAAAACCTGAAGTGGCTTGATTTTCAGAAAGTGCAGAGTGCCTGCTCTTTGAGAATCAGGCACCTAGAAATGTTTTTAGTTGAGTTCTCTTAGTTGCTAATCACTGAGCATCTCTAGACATGTGTTTTACTGCACAGTATGCTAATTTACTGCGCAGTAAATCATCACCACCTACATTTGCATACTAATTAAGCTGGTGTAGACTAATTTACTATGCCAGATAGTATTTGTGTCGGATGGAACTATCTGACAGCACAGTAAATTACTGCCTTTAAACGCACGTGTAGATGGTGATGGGGCTGGCTGGGGCACAAGGGTGCTTCAGTGCAGGGCTAGCAGGCAGGCAGTCCCCGGGATGAAGCATCATCATGTGCCAGCCAGCTGCTCCACAGCACATGGTACCCCGTCAGAGAAGCTATGGACTGGTTGCTCCATGTGCTCTGGAGCAGCTACCTGAGACATAAGCAGCCCCTGCACTGAAGTACCTTTATGATTCAGCCAGCCCCGCCACACCACATGGAGCTCAGTTAGAGCAGTGTTGGGTGTGGGGGACTCCCTGGATCTCCTGCCACCCCGGGTTGCTCCCACCAGACTCTGGAGCTAATTGCTCTGGAGTTTTTGCTTGCAGGTGCTCATTCAAATGGTGCACGCGGGAGCAGAAAGCTCCAGAGCAGTAAGCTCTGGAATGTATTCCTGTGCTTTAATTGCAAGCGTAGATGCACCCACTTTTGAAAATATTGGGCCTAATCTCTCTAGCTCATTCCCATGCTCTCTGCCCATATACAGAAGAATAGAAATCAGTGGTACTGAATCCAGCCTGGCTCGGAAAACATGACATTTTTAAAAATATATTTGAAGTTCTTTTTACTTGCCTTCTGTTTTTTGAGCCTTTTTTTCCCACTTTTAAGTCTTTAGGGTTCATATATTCAAATTTTCTCCCACAACCACAAGCGTTTGAAGCTTCCTGAATTTTCTTAAATGCCCTCTGTTGTCTAAGGAGTCTAAGCCAAGCTGCAAAAGTGTTGCTATGCAGAAGGCCCCAAACCCTGTTTTTGAGTAACCATAGGGTAAACCTTTGATAACTAACTTGGTCAGCAAGTTAAAAAGAAGCCATCAAACACAATTAAACAAAGCAAAAGTCCTGAAAGGAGATAAGGGAAACCCATACATTAAATAATCCATATATATTATATTACAGCTTTATTTTAAAATGTTAGTAGTGATTATTGTAAATAAATGCATTAAATATTATTTTGCTATAATAAAAATATAGTTAAAATACCTTAATTATTTGTGAAAACAAAAACAGTCTTGTTAAACAGAATACACTAAAGTTAAAAAAAAATAAAACATGCCAGTGTTAAGCAGCACTCCACAATGGGAAAGAAAAGGAGATAAAAACCCTCCCTCTTTCTTTCCCAAGGATATAAATCCTAAGTAACTAACACCTTCTAAATCCACAAAAAAACTGGTTTAGTCCAGTTTCAAAAGTGTCAGTGAAACAAAAAATAAATAAAACCAATAAAAAATTAATTTATTAAAATATTAAAACCAGCTATTTATAAATATTGGTCCCAGGCTGAAGGGAAATTAGAAAAACTCAGCAAATTTAAAAAACAAACAAACCCTGATACTAATCTGCATGTCACCCTCAAGCCTCCCCAGCTGGTATAAGTGAAAAATCTAGGTTGTGCTGTCATGGATAGTCAGATTAACTTTAGAATAAATGTTCAATTTCATATTTAAAAGTACAAGCAAATAAAAGGTTGGGCTGTAAACCTGTTTCTGACTCTTTTTTTCAGTAGCCTACCCACAAGGTTACCTCTAATCTGGGTAACAGAATTGGTGCCCAATGTGGGGCACAGGCTTCTGTGTCATAGAAATTGGTTTGCACTTCTTTGACCTTTTTTTTTTTAATTAAAGCATTAGTGAGGCCTCAAGGCTGCAATTTGAGTTTTGTCCCACTGTTAAAGGTCAGTAATCTGGCATGGGTAATAATAAAGAGGGAATAGAGAACCATCTCAAACAAGAGGTTATCCAATATGGGGAGACAGTATGGAGACAGGGTACATTTGACACCCCAGATCCCTGGAGGACCCTCTGTAAAAATGGGATGGGGTACTCACATGCTTTCAGGAGCTACAGCATAAGACACCCTCCCCATATTTTGAGTTGATCACAAATACAGCACTGGGGAAATCCAGTTTAAACACAGAGCACACTTTCATAATAAATCTATCAGTTCTCTCCCTCCCTATACTGTACCATACTTCACAGGCCTTGCTCTCTGATCATTTAAATACTGGCCCTCTCCTGTCTGTCACTCTACACTGTTGATACAAAAACCTTCTCTCAAGCAATTTGTGCTAATTGACACAGATTTTCTGTATCACTCCACCTCAGGGCCTTTGAGCCATTTTATTGCAAAATGGCTGGGTGAGTAATTTCTATATCATGCGCTTGGAGTTCAAATCATTGGTGACTTGTGTCCTGTCTTGTTTAATGCAAATTGTGTGTTTTCATTTCCTTAGGTCACATCTTATTCCTATTAGAAATCCAGTACATTAATTCAGACTATCACCTTCTGGAAACAGACAAATGCTTTCCACAAACAGAAAATGCAAATCCTCACTGAAAGGCACATTTGCTCCAAGCTCTGTGTGTGAAATTGTCAACAAAACTCACAAAATCCAAGCAATTGACTAAAAATATCTTTCCTGCTAATCCGCAAACATCAAAAGACTAGATTCAAAACAATTAATTGCAAATATCTCATGTCTACCCACTCCCCAGTAGTCTCTTGTCAAGTTGCCTTATATGTAAACAACATAAAAATCTTAATGGCATGTCGTTCAAAAATTTCCCCAGCCATTCAGCCAGGGTTGGATGAATTACAGATTATTACTATATTAAGTCATGCCCTTAGATTACAGTTTATATTATTTCTTATAAAATATATAATATCCTTCTATATTGTTTTATGCAAACAGAATGCTAGATTATCTGATGGCATAACTCCATTGACTTTTAGGGATGAATAAAATAATCCATATAAAATCTACCAGATATCATTGTTTACATTTTGTTTTAATAAAACTGTTTTACAAGTCAGATTCTAACACTTCTAGAAATGGCATTGGTAAGGAAAAGAGACTGTAGGAATATTTTACAATGGGTAGATTACTTGTGGATGGATACTTTCATGTTGAGACTGGCTTTGTTTGGTTTTTACAAGATACTTCTTACCTTCCTTTCTCATTGTCTTATCCTCTCTGTGGATGCATGTACCCTATTTTTGTATAATGTCATTGTATGTAGTCTTATCTTTATGTAAGTAGGCATCACCTTCCTGCTTTGGCTACAGAAAAATTAATCTTGCATTTTGGAGCGATCCTCTAGACCCAGGCAAGAGAGCTGTGTTCCCAAATCCTGTTATTTATTAACAGGATTAGCATGAGGAACTTCCATGTAAATGTTGTGACTATTCACCTCACGCAGCAGTTCTTAGCCCCTTTGGGGCTGAAATTTGCACATTTCCATTTCTTTCAAGCCTCTCCTTTTTTAGCCTTGATCTCTGCACAGTACATTTCTCCAGAAGAAGACTGTGGATAATTAGCTGCAGATGTGTTAAAAAATGTAAAAGCAATGTACTAATCTGTAGCTCCTTGGCTCAGTTGCTTCCTTTTGAAGATTTTTTTCTTGTGTGCTTGTTTCATACAAAATCCATTTCCCTAAGTCGTCTTTTACTTTTCTAATTTGCAGAACACTGTGAGCGCGTATGATTGTTCCTCATCAAAGGAGAGGTCAAAAGTTCTGTCTGGTATCTTGAATCCAACCTGACTGAACTCGGGTAGATAAATCTTTTTAATATGTGTGGGCTTCACATCAACTACATAATTCAGCCTTGCCCATGTCATCTCTTTCACTCTGTTAAGAATGACATGTAAAAAACAAAGATCACCTTACCTATAGATTATTTTAAACCATTTCATACAAGCTCAGAAATGTAAATCCATGCTCTAAAGTTCTGCCAGAAGATTAAAAATATAGAAAGCATCTCATTCTTTGTTGAATTCTAAATTTTAAAAGTAACATCTATAGGGCCCTATCACACTTCTAGGAAACTATTCTTTTCATCCCTGCCAGTTTCTGTAAGGCTTTTCCATAAATGTCCTGTTTCAGATCTAGGGAATCATTTTTTCTTTTGAAAGCTATACCAGCTCTCAGTTCTTCACGCTATTCTCTAGTGCAGGACTACCGAACTGCTGGGCAGCTGAGAGCCCCACACAGTATAGGCCACAGACCTGGGGGCCATATACTGTGCAGCCCAGCTCCCATCCACCACATGTGAAGCCTAACTCTTGCCCTGCTGCCAGATATGCAGTGCAGCTCCTGGTCACACACACAATGGGTGCTTGTACATGTGACGCCATTAACATGTACATGTGACAAAAGTGTCAATTTGTGTAACTTAACGGCATCACAGTGTACACATGCAAGATTTTGGGGTTTTTTAAATGACTATGCATTGTTGCAAACTAAATTAAATTCAGATGTAGTTCAACTTGCAATGTTGCAAGTTGCAATGATGGAGCTGCCACCTCCCCCTGCCACAAGCCATGGGTGAGGCAGGCAGGCTCTGCAGAAAAAAAGGATTGAGACCCTCACTGCTTCTGTCTTCAGCAGGCAGCTGCTGAAGGTAGAGGTGAGGGGCCCAATCCTTTTCTGCTGGAGCCTGCCTGCCCCTCTTGTGGCCAAGGGGCAAGCTGCTGGTGGGCCGAGCAGCCCCTGAGCTGTGAGGCCCCCATCCTTCCCTCCTAAATTGAAATGGTTTAGTCCTCAGGATTTTATTCTATGCCCCACCATTTCAATTTAGGGAGTATAGAATAAAACCTGTGGATTAAGCCCCCACCCAGTGTACAAGTGCCCCACATTATGGTTATAGGTTAGGGCCTGACCCTCTCAGCAGCACAGAGGCAGAGAGGGATCTTGGAGTCAGGATTGACTCCAGGATGAATATGAGTTGCCAATGTGACGAAGCAATAGGCAGAGCCAACCGCACCCTGTCATGCATCAACAGGGGCATCACTAACAGGTCCAGAGAGGCTTTGCTCCCCCTCTATGCGGCGCTGGTCAGGCCACAGCTAGAGTACTGTGTCCAGTTCTGGGCGCCGCACTTCAAGAGGGATGTGGAGAACCTGGAGAGGGTCCAGAGGTGAACCACTCGTATGGTTGGGGGCTTCCGTGGCCAGCCCTATAAGGAAAGGCTGAGGGACCTGAATCTCTTAAGTCTCCACAAGAGCAGACTGAGGGGGGATCTTGTGGCTGCCTACAACCTTATCAGGGGCCACCATCAGGGACTCGGGGAAAGTCTGTTCACCAGGGCCCCCCTTGGAATCACCAGGAACAATGGCCACAAGCTGAGGGCGGATAGGTTTAGGTTAGATATTAGGAAGAACTACTTCACTGTAAGGGTGGCCAGAGCCTGGAATAGGCTTCCCAGAGAGGTGGTGCTCTCACCTT
>NW_017728943.1:52430360-52454974 GCF_001723895.1 Crocodylus porosus | reverse complement strand
CGGACTCGATGATCTGTCTAGGTCCCTTCCAACTCATTGATTCTATGATTCTACATGGACAGCCTGTCCTGCCCTTTTGCCAAGTGAGCAAAATGCATGGCTCAGCTGCCAGGCAAGTCTGTCCCTCACCTGCTATACCACCCTGCCACACCCACCCCCAGGAGTGGGAGCAGAAGCTTGAAAATGGAAGAGGGGCTGGGAGCCCAGGGACCCTAGATGCTGCCACTGTACAAGCAATGGGAGGAGTAGCAACCAGGCAGGAACCTGCAGGACACCAGTTGGACAGCCCTACTTTAGAGCAGTACAAGTGACAACTACTGGCAATCCCTTCCTTCATGGGAATGCAGGGTCTAAAAGGCAGCCAGAGGCAGAATGGAGGTTCATGTGCCGTCACATAGGATTTCTTGGCCTTATCCCACCTATTATTTGTAAACCATCTCTCCCTCTGCAGATATTTTGGGTTTCTAGCTCCTATTTTAAATTTACATTTAACTTTGGCTAATTCTGAAAAATAGGTGAATAAGCACAAATTAAAATATACTTGGTTGTCCTGTAATTTTGTGTGCGGTTGGAGACGCTGGCTGAGCCTTTTGAGATGGTGTTAATTACTCTGAGTGATGAATATTGAGGCCTGGTACAACATGTTCCCACTGTCAGAATGTTTAGCTTTGTTCTTCTGTCACAGAGAGCTGGAAAGACAACAAAGCATGTGACAGAGCCATGCCTTCAAACACGTCTTTTACACCCTTTGTAAAAAAATGTTTAAAGGAAACTTCTATAACATTACTAGTTTTTTGTGCAGCTGAACATAGTCAATTCTTTTACAACTCTGGAATGCAAGGGGACTGGTAGCACTGGAAAAAATGTGGCTTTGTATTGAAACTGTTTTTTATTCAGTCTTTCCCAAAGCAATGGGTGAGATAATGGGCCGTGTAGTGACTATATACAGACAGCCCATGTAGCTGCTTTCAGAGTGTCATAGGCATTAAAGCTATAAAAAGACCTTTAGGTTATCTTAGACAACCCTTGCCCTGCTAAAAAGAAGTGTTCCCTGTAACATGGCCCTGATGTGCCCAAATGTTGAGCACTTACAACTTTTACTGAATTCAGAGGAAATAAGTGTTAGCATCTTAGAAAATAAAGCTCCATGGGTTCAGACAGAAGTGACAATTTTCACCTGATCTGGCCACAAAAAGCAGTTTACAGCTGTGACCAAACACAGGTGCACAGCTTCAAACAGTTTTAAAATGGCTGAGTGTGTGAAAATCTGACCCCTCATTGCATGAGGTATCAGATAAAGACATTAAAAAATGTAGCACCTTATGTAACTTGTGTCTGCAGAGCTCCCAGCCTGTCACTGTTTTCAGAATGGGAGGGGGAAAGGGAGTGAAGGGAGTTCAGTCTGGGGTTTTTTCCACCCCCTGAAAGGTGGAGTGGGTGTGCTGCAGCCTCCTACCCTGAGGTGGAGGGCATCCTATTCACCAACCCCACCCTTCAACACCAGCTGGGGAGCCCCAAAAATGAGCTTCCTCCACTGCCTTTCCCCCCTCCCATTCTGAAAACAGTGAGCACTGGCAGAGCCCTGGCTCTGTGGGATCCTGGCTGCAGTGTCCCAGCCCACACATAGATTCCCCTCCCCCTGGAACCAACAATGAACTTCTGTTTGGTCTGGGGTAACGTTGTAACTCAGAGCACTTTGCAAGTGAAGACTTAACAGGCTGAAAGAAATGCTGATTTAGTAAAAGCTTATTAGAAAGACTCTAAAGGGTCTAAGGAAAAGCTGGTTAGTAAGAGATCAGCAGAGCCTAAGCCATGACCAAGATGTGCCCCCAGCGGCTGGAGGGGCACAGTGGTGGTGGAAGTGCAATGGCAGTGGAAGTGCTGCGGCAGTAAGCTGGGAGCTCCTGCAGATGCCGCTAGCGCTGTCGGTGTGGGGGGGGGGGGGAGGGGGAGAGGGGGTGTCGCAAACGTCAACCAGGCAGTGTCAGCAGCAGCCAGCAGTGTTGCTTACCACCCACAGATGCTGCTGGTGGTGGGAGCAGTGGGGTTGGCAGCAGCACTGCCCACAGGTGCCGCCAACAGTGTTGGTAGCACCTTTTTGTAGGGGTGCACTGCCACACTCAGGGGGTGCACTTGCACCCCCTATGTGTTGTCAGTGGCCTAAGCAGGTGTAATGGACTGGAATGAGCCTTACGAGGACTTATAACAAACCAGAAGGGTTTGAAAGGGTGGGCTGACTCTTAAAAAGCCATGGGAGGCTGTATGCCAACCCAGAAGAAGTTCAGCTTGAAAAAGGTGCTATCTCCCTGTGAACAAAGTTCACTTCCCTACAGTGATCTGCCCACTGAAATGTCACCAAGTTACGGCAGGTGAGTCAATCAGGGAAGCTGACAGAGGCAGCCACTTGGTTTATGTGGACACTGTAAAAATTACAGCTGTGCCTGTGGAAAAAGGGTCACTGATGAGTGATCACAGCATCTCGTAGATGAATATATGGATGACAACACTCACCTGACATACATCACTTACTATTTTTATCTCTGAGTACCTCCCAGTCTGTAAGCCATTCCTCAACACTACCCTGGTGAAGTAGTGAAGTGCTGGAATCCCTATTTTACATATGAGGAGCTCAGGCACATATCTAACTAACTGTCCACAGTATTATAAGACTGTGGCAGAAGAGGGCATTGAATTCATCTCCTGAACCACAGGCTGGCATCATAAGTGTGATCCCCTCCCTACTCTGCACCTGATAGCCTGGTTAGTCCTATACAAAGGATAATGTGTAACCTGGTGAGGAATAGGCACCTTATCTCTCCGGCCAGCTCAGCTCTGCTGGCAAATGCATAAATTCATGATGGCAAGAACCCACCTTTTTCTGCTGCATCCTTTATTCTGCTTTTGTTCCAGGGTCTTATTACACTTGCTGTCTCTACATGTGGTCAGACACTAGGGTCAGGTAACTGTTACACACAGAAACAACCATAGCAGGGTGCAGGGCTTGGGGCAAATCAGCCTGCGTGGGGCCTGGATGCAGCGGTAGCTGGAGCAGAGGGGGTGGTGAGCGGCTGGAAGCAAAGCCAGCCCGGCTCCACGGAGCCCCCCCAAAACACGGGGCCCAGGGCGGTTGCCCTGATTTCCACCCCCTCCCACCAGGGATGCCCCTGCTTGCATAGCTGTGTGGAAAAGCTAACTCCCCAGCTTTTTGGTGTGACTATACAGAGGAAAGTTGCCACCTAGCTACTCATAATTTTCACTGAAGCAACCTAACTCTTTCAGCCCACTAATTCTCAACTGGTTTTCCATGCAGTCTTTTTGAGGGTATCACACAATATCACACTGTTATATGTGAAAACCCCTACATATGATTCACAAGATGAAACCCAGAATTTTCAAATAGCAGCACAGACATGCTGTGGTCTTTCTGAGTTCTTTGCAACAGATAAATTGCTTTTATTTTTCTATAGTAAAAAAAAAAAAAAGAGAAAGCTAAGAGGAGGGTATTTCCCACCTCTATGAGTGAAGGCAGTAGCATTCACAAGTTACTTGTATACCTTTAGGGAACCCATTCTGGGCTGGCAGGCTGAGTTCAGCACTTCTCATACAGTGTGACATCATACAGCTGTTTTATACTAGGCAGTGCCAAGCATCTACTCGTGTGAGTTGTGTTGTTTGTTGTGATTAACAATTCAAGCCTTTGCTGCAGAATTCTGTCAGTACAGCTGTGCCTGCTGGGGGCAGAGACAATCACAGCCTCTTGCCAATGTAGTACACTGGCAAAAATAGTTGTGGAAACAACTATACCAACAGATGAAGGCTTCTGCTGGCTTAGTTTACATCATTTGGATAAAAACCCTTCACGAGGGAGCTCAGCAACATTGTTATGCTGGCATAGCTATAGTGGCAGAGGATCTATAATGTAGGCCAGGGATGGCCAACTAAGCACACATGCCACTAGGAACATAGGCAGCTGCTGTGTTTGGCGCTCAGCAGATTGGGGGTGGGGAAGCAGAGCGGCATGCCTGCCAAAAAGGTGGCCATCACTGGTGTAGACAGCCCCTAATCTGGCGATGGGCACATTTGACCAAGGTCAACAAGTCTTAGCAAGTGAGAGTGTCATCAGTAAAAAAATAATTTAAAATAAAGTATTTTGCATTCAAAATAGATGTAGTAAAGCTAAGAAGAGAATGACTCCAAAATGTAAAATGTGGCTTGTTGCCAATGCATTTGTATCCTTCTGTTTCTACTATTGCACCATCTCTGTTACTATTGCATAAACCAGTTCTCATAGAAAAGTAAGGCTGGAAGAGATCTTGGGAAGTTGTCTGGTCCATCCCCCTGCTCAAGGTAGGATTATCCCTTTTTAACCCAGCCCATAAAAGTGTGTGTCTAACTAACTATCTGCCACCCTGTTCCTGCTGAGATGCTCAAGGCTGGCAGTAAGGCAGAGGAGATGGTTCATGTATCTCCTGAGTGGATCTGAGAGCCACCCCCAGTATTGCTCTCAGGCTTCCCCAAGACAGAGCATGATTGTAGCCCTAGGGCTGCTTCTAAGCAACTTCTTTGGCTTAATTGCTACTCTCCAGCCCACTTGCTGGAAATGAATGGAGAGGCTTGTTTTGTCAGCAATGGACATGGGATTAAGAGAAAAATTTCAATTGTACCTTTAGTCTTGCCTCTGAACTCATCCCACTGTGAAAGTTTTGTTAATAAACCCAGCTAATGTACACACATTTCTCAGAGAACTCCACATCTATTCTGAGTTTTGCATCCCCAAAGCCACTTCCCAGATGTACTCTTTTGTAGAAAGTAATTGGCTGAAAGCTAGCTTTAGAAAATATTCCAAAAGGGCCTGGGTTCCTTTGGCTATAGATCTGTTTTTAGGAGGAATGTGGGTTTTTTCAAATCCCAGATCCACATTTTGCTTCCCACAATTTGAAGGGGCTGTAACCAGATGTGCCTTGTGGGCAGCTGTGACACTTCCTAGTAGCTCCCTTAGTCCTGCCCTGCTCTCACTCCAACCTCTTAGGGTCTCATCCTGCTGCCTTGCTTGCCACACTTTGAAGATTGTGGCAGCAAAACTTGCTCTGCTAGTCCTGAGGAAGGTGCAGGACTCAGGGGGAAGGTCCCCAAAGACTTCCAGAGAGCTTGTTCCTGGCATAAGGAATTAACCTGTCGGGAATGAGAGGCAGAGGTGGGGGAGTCACTGGAAACATGGGCAACACACTTTATTAGCTCATGCCGACTCCAGTTGGAGGAGTGCTTGGTGAGCAACATCAGAAAAATGCGGCCCGCTGCAGTGACAGGAGAGAAAGGGAGAAACGGAGAACTGAGAGGTTACTGACCAAGTGCGCGCTTGGACATTGCCCTGGAAGGGGTGAAGGGAGGAGGGTGTCAAATTGTCTCTCTTTTAGAGGCTCAGAGGAGTCTCTTTACTTACAGATTTCAGTACTGAGCATTCAGAGAGTTGCAGACTGCCAGCGTTGAGAGTACCTGCAGGAGCAGAGAAGACAGCTGGCCATGAATGGTTGCATTTCAGGGCCAACTATTGGGGGATCCTGAGGCCAGGTCCTCTGCTACAGACCTGAGGATAGTTACTTGATTTAAGTGGACAAACCTTAACTGGGAGCCCCACTACTGTGAGCATTTGAGTTGCTCAGGCTCAAGGACTTGACTGCTACTGTAGAGAGCCAGTGGTAAACCCCTGTAGATGGTGTCAGGGTCAAGTTTGCAGGCCTGTGACGAATACTTCCCTGTAATCAAAAAAATCATAGTGTGTACAGACTGTATCATCAGGTTGGTGCCAGGCCAGAGCAAGGGGAAGCAGAGCCCCAAGGAACATTGCAGAGCTAGAGGTCAACAACGGTTTAAGCCAGCAAGCCTCCCTCTTTACTAATCTTTAACACCAAATCATGGCAAACAAGATGGCGTGATTTGTGCTGTTGATCATCTGATGTAAGTCACCTGCTGAAACCTAAAGGCCAGCACACACCCAGTTCCACCAGAAAAAGTAAGTGGATGTCTCTGATTATATTCTATCACTTACAGTGATATTAAAAAGGGGTGGCCACCCTTAGAGGCTGGTGAGCTCTAGGTGCTCTTTTTGGCTCTCCACTTCTCCGAGGGCTTGACTTGGCTCACTGTATTTGAAGCTTCTTTCTTGGTTTCCTCGTTCAGGCATCTCTATTGTTTTGTCATTTTCAGTCTCCTCCTTCGCTTCATGTTGCTTTGATGTTAGCTGTTTCCTTTAGTGAATCTTGTGGTGCTGCTTCTTTTCTTCCCTTTACAAGCTGCAAATGTTGTCTGTTCTTTCTTAACACTGTCTTTCTGGTGTGACTGCTTTATAGGATCTGGGAACTACTTGATGAGAAACTAGTGCTTTTTGTTTCCATGGTCATCCATCTGAAATAAAGCGCCATATCTTTGTTGTGCAGTTGTGGTAACACCCTGGAACCCCTGTCCTAGTACCATTTTTGTTCAAGTTCATCAATTTTTTTTAATGTTTTCACATCTTGCTTTACATTCTGATGAGCATCATCCACAAGATTTGGCAGCCTGGTTTTGAGTTTCCTGTCAAACAGCATTTCTGCTGGGGACAATCCATGTTTCATGGATGTTGACCTGTAATTTAAGAGTGACAGGAAAACATTAGTGTGTGAATCCATCGCTCTTTTCAACAATTTCTTCATTATTTGTACTCCATTTTCCACCTGACCATTGGATTATGGGTATTTAGGACTTGATACCATGGAGCTACAGGCTCCGCAGTGACCATCATGGGCTCATTTCTGTGCACTGATCTGTACTTTAGACATGTTGTACAAGCCTTTACGGCTTCTTTTATGTCATTATTTATGTTGAGCCAGTATAGAGCACCCATTGCTCTCCTTTTGCATTTTTCAATGCCTAGAAACCCCTCATGTAGTCCATTTAATATGTCTTTCTTTAGCACTACTGGAACAACAAGTCATGAGTATTTGAACAAAATGCCATCCAGTACCGACAGCTCTTCCTTGAACTGAGAGCAGGAGCTAGGTATATGTTTTCTAGGCCAACCAGCACAAATATCTGTTACCACTTTTTGCAATGTGGTGTCCTGAGCAGTAACTTCTGTGATTAGATTAACATGTATTATGTCTGAGTCTGGAATTCTGTCATTTTCCATTGTGTCATATGCTCTGGACAACATATCTACAATAAGTAGATGTTTTCCTGGCATGTACTGTATGTCTAGATCATATATTTGCAGTTGAAATAAATGTCTCTATAATCTGGGTGGCATGTTTGATAACCCTCCCTTTGCTATAGTTACCAAGGATTTATGAACATTTTCAGCTATCACGGGTTTCCCATAGATGAATATGTACCAGGCCTAAACTTTCTTTCTCAATTTGTGCATATAGATACAGAGAGAGTATCCTAGATGCATATGCTACTGATTTCCAGCTATTTCTGCATTTTTTAAGCAAAGCTGCTCCAAAATGCCTTCTTTAGAAGCATCTGTTGACAATTTAATAGGTCTTTTAGGGTTGTAGTATTTCAGTAGTGGAGCTTTCATTATTTTTTCCTTCAAGTTTTTAAATTCGGCTTCATGTTCATGTTCTAGTATCCACTGAGGATTCTTTTATAGGAATGATCTAAGGTGTTTGGTCTGCTCTGCTAAGTTAGGTAGATATTTCCCTGCAAAATTGATCATTTCCAGTAATCTTTGCACTCCTTTTTTGTCTGTAGGGGGTGGCATGTTTGCAATGGGTTTAACCCATTACAAACCTGAAACTATGAAACCCTTGCAGCCCTTTTTCAGAGAGCTATTCTCCCAGATACGTTATTTCTTTGATCCTGAATTTGCATGTATGTTTGTTCAGTTTCAAACTTGCTCTGTGAGCTTTTTCCAGTTCCTTTCTTAGCCTCAAGTCATGTTCTTTCATAGTATTTCTCCAAACTAATACTTCATCCATATAAACCATAGTTCCATCAAGACCTTTCAAAAATTTGTTGCACCTTTCTGTGAAATACTTCAGGTGCAGAACAAAAGGAAGCCTACAAAAGCAATACTTTCCAAAGTGTGTATTGAAAGTCATAATCTAGTGCTATTCTTTTCTAGGGGTACTTGCCAAAACCCAGAAGAGGCATCCAAGGTGGAGAAATATTTACTTTGCTGTAGTGGCATACTATAACAAGGGAATGTGTCACTATAGCAAAGTAACTGCTGGTCGTGTGTAGACACTTGTGGATGCTACAGTGATGTAGTGTCATGTGTAGACATGCCCATAGTACACAGGTTTCATTTTCCTTTTTTTGAATAATGTATTCTGATACTACATTGACCTGTGCCCCTGTATCAGATTTTAATGGTAAAAGTTACCATTAATCCATTGGTGTTCAGGGTGATTTTCCAATCCTCAGAAGAATGACTGAGGGCTGTGCACATCTTCCCAAGCTTAGTGGTCTGGGAGATGACCTTGCCTGTGAAGACCGAGGTAGCAAAGGCAGCCTTTTTCACATCATCTGTCACTGGTTACCTCCCTCATTCAGTAAGGGATCCACACTTTCTCTGCTCTTCCTTTTGTTGCCAACATACTTGTAGAAACCCTTCTTGTTACCCTTCGTATCCCTTGCTACATTATGCTTTGGCCTTCCTGATTTAATCCCTGCCTGCCCAAGCAATACTCTTATACTTCTCCCTAGTTGTTTGCCCCAGTTTCCACTTCTTGTAAGCTTCCTTTTTGTGTTTTAACTCATTTATGCCTCCAAATGCAAGGGTTTCAGCTACACAATGTGTGATGATGGGGGATTACTCTCAGGCTTTTCCTCTAGCTTGCTGCTTTGGCCTTTTGGCTAGCGGCAAGCCAGACTAGAGGACATCTGAACTCCACAGCCTCCAAGCTTAGGGTTTGCACACAGGATGCCTGCCATGGATTTGGGAGTATGTGTAACTCCAGGCTGAAGAGTGGGAGGTGGGAACTTGCTGGTGGTAGCACCACACAGATGTGAATGATTGGGCACTACTCAGTTGATAGAGTTTGGAACTGATTTGGCTTGAAACACAGAATTGAAAAAAAAAAAGTGGTAGGTTCCTATCAGCATCAAAGCCTTTAGGCTAAGATCAAGCATTTCCACCAAGGGCAGGGTGCTGGAGCTGGCTCTGACCCTCGTGGTGCCAGCCTGGTATTGCAGTACCTCCAGGTCTGGTGCCAGTTCCCTGTGGAGGAAACACCTGCCTGTTTGTTGTTTTTTTTAAGGGCTACACAAAAAGGAAAGAAAGAAAAAAAGAAAGACAGAAAGTTCCAATCAGTATGTTTGCTCAATGTGGGCCATGTGTTTCATAGTGATGCTCAATGTTGGCTGCATTTAATCAGCTTTAGAGTTGGTTTCCACTGCTAACCAAATGCTGCTTTTAGCAGGAGTTTAGCCAAAGTATTTAATGAGGCTTTCTTGTGTGCAAATGTAAGATGAAGAGTTTTTTCCCTATGCTGATTCAGGGAAAGAACCGTATCTAATATGGTAAGTCAGTTGCCCTGGATGCACAGAGCAGTTGCCCCAGAGCTGTGCTGGTAGCCCAAGGGCAGCCAGGAGTTACCACTTCCTCCAGGTGTCACTGCGCCCAGTTGCCTTGTTACGCCTCTCAGTCAGACTGCCATGCAGCTTAGTCTTGGTGGCTCATCTAATACTTAGTTTCTGCAGCAAATGACATAGAAAGGCTATGATAAGACACCTGTGAATTTCTCTCCATTTCAGTAACATAACTGTAGCGGGGTGAATGGGGCTGCAGCCCTGGGCACTGCCCTTGTGAGGGGTGCAAAATCAGCCATTGCCACCGTGGTGGCTGATCACACTGCTGCAATCAGCATGGCAAGAACCAGCACTGCCCATGGCACAAAGCTTTACTACTGTGCTTCTGCCTTTTAGTACTGATATTTAGGCTGACAACAGAGCGATACCAGCAGATCAGCTACTGCTGTGTTGGCATCCCTAGGCCTTTGTACACACCACAAAATCAGCTTTTAAAGCAGCTTAAATGTCCTTTTGCACCGCTTTAATGGCATTGCTGTTTGCATGTTTGGTGGCACATTCTGCTTTAATGGCATTGCTGATGGCGCGCTCAGTGACATATTCCACTTCAAATGACTCTGGTATGTAGCAAGATAAAATACCTCTGAGGTGTTTTAGTTTGCTACCTAACGAAGTGCAACATTTTATGGGGCACTGGAAGCCGACATGCTCAGGGCTTTGTGGGCCCCGTGCAGCTCAGAGGCTGTGGGACCTGGCAGCAGCCTGTGCAGGCAGGCTTCACTGAAGAAAAAAAAAAAAAGCGGCAAGCCTGATCTTTTTTTTTCTTCTCCCCACGCCGCCAGGCTTGGTCCCTGAGCTGTGTGGCGGCCTGGTGCTTCCCTCCACGGCTGCAGTGCCCCCCCGGGACTGCCTGGGCTGGATGCCAGCCGGTGGGTGCTGCCCGGGGGAGCCCTCATGAAGCTCCGGGACTACTTGGCCTGCCAGCAGCTCACCCCTCCCCTCCACCGCTGAAAAGGCAGGTAGGGATTGCTCCCCCACCCTTGGGTACACGTCACGGGGGTCTAGTTTGGTTTAATTCTCCCTAAATTGAAGCAGTGTTTTTAAAAACCCACTGTTTCAATTTAAGGAGAACTAAACCGAATTAAACCCCTGTGGCATTTACAAGCAGTTCCTGTCATCTAGTGTTTCACAGAGTGGGTCTACCATGGGAAAACTCATGGGATCTTCCTGCACTAACACTAAATTATTTTGTTCCTTTCTATTTAGACCCCTGCTCTCTGCAAATCTGTTAATAGTATCTAATGAAGTAGGCTACAGCCCATGACAGCTCATGCTTCTCTAAGCAAGTTAGTCTGCAAGGTGCCACCCTGCCCTGCCTTACTCCTGACCATGTTGTCTTTCAGAAATAGTGGTAAGCTTTCACAAAAACTCACAACTTGCCAAATCTTTCAAGAACAGGTTAACACAAGGCCAAGGCTAAAACATAGCTTCCCAATCTGGTTGTAACACAGGCATTTTGTGCTGACCCAAAAAAGAAACTAGGTGTAGCATAATTTTCCAACAGCTAAGAATATTTACTAAAGCTGGTTGAAATTTCCAAAATTAATTCTTTTTTTTCATCATAAGGCCTCTTTAAAAGAAAAAAAACCCTAACACTTTCAGGAGTATCTTGCAATTTGTTATGAAACCTAAAGAAAGAAATGCATTTATTTTTGTAGGCTTCCATTTCCCTTTCCAAATACTGGAGTGGAGGAAGATAAAAATAAATGGGTACTTTTTAACACTTTTGAATTTGTGGTAAATCCCTCCTTTTCTAAATCTGTGGAATGATTTTTTTTTTAATTACCAAACATCTTTTCAATTTTGGGGGGATTTCTAATGTTTTCTCTTGTATTGTTGACATCTTCTAAACAATTACTATTATTGGAACATGAAACAAGCAGATAGTCCCAGAATGAGATCATTCTACTCCACTCCTCCAAATTATGGGTTAGATCTTCATCTAGTTCAGATTAGAATATCTCCATAGAAGGAACTGCTCTGGTCTACCTCAGCCAAATGTCCAACCCTATTACATTAGTTGCATGTAGACACACAGTAAACTTATTAAGTAAAAGGGAAAGTAATCTGTTTTGAAATCCTCTCCATAGGAAGAATTTAAAAATACATAACCATCTTTTCTTAGTGCTCTAATCCACCTAACCTTCCTGTCTCCTACATCCACTCAAATGCTCAATGGTGGGGATGCTCTCTCCTGTCAAATCAGCTTGAAGTTGTGAAAATGCAGATCCTTTTTAAGATCCGTCCAGGATGGAATAGTAAAGAATTCTTACTCCTCTTTAAAGTTTTTGTCCCTTCTTGAAGGTTTCTAACTATGGAAGCGATTGAGGCATTCCAGCCAATCTAATTGATCTAATAATGAATTTATACAGAGGCTGGAATCTGTTGGCCGAATTTCTCCATTGTTCCTGCTTGCAATGCATCACGGGCAGGAATAAGCCATCTCTTGCTATTTATCTGTCTCCTCTTTCCACTTCTGAGTCTTACCTGACTTTCTCCTTTCTGTTTATTTCTTCTCCCTTTGCAGGAGTGGAAAAATGCTAAGACCTCAAAGGATGTTGTTAAGTATATCTCAGTGTTGTTCTTCAACCTCCCTCCCCTACAGTGCCTCAGATGTTATGGTTCCAGCTATCACTGTTCCAATACATAGACATAACACAGTGAGTCTAAGGCCACTTATAAGTTGTTTTAAAAATCCAGTGAAAACAAGTTTGTTTGGTTTTAAAAATTCTCCCATGGTGTCCTTGTCTCTGTGTGTGCTCGCTTCTCCGAAGGGTGCAGGGAAGAAATTATGGCACACCCTTGTTCTCTTTTTGACAGTAGCTAGCCTGCAACAGAGAAGGAGGAATATATTCTGGCCACGTCTCTCTTGCTTCCCTGCTGATCCAGGGACTGAGAGACAAATCCCATCTACTCACTTGCATTGTGTGTGCAGCAAGCTCCACAATTAGGAAGAAGATACTGAGATAGGAAGCCAGCCCTGTGACTTGGTACCCTGGAGGGGTACCTTTACTTAGGCAGGCTAGAGAGCCAGTGTAAGGTATGCTTGTGTGGTGGGGAAAAAAGCATCTTTCTTACTAGGGTCATTATGTTGGCCACTGAGGCCTCTGGGAGATCATTGCCCCATGAAGGATGGAAGAAAAGAGCTTTAAATGACACCTGTTCCCCCTCCAAGCTATATAGTATAAGTCAGGGGTGTTAAATATATGGCCTGCAAGCCAAATTTGGACTGTGAAGCTTCATAATTCAGCCCTCAGTGCTGCCCTATTGACCCACATTACTCTGGACCAGCCCCGCATGCAGTACCCAAGATGCATGCTGCCCATGGTACTTGCTGGCACCAATCCTAGCCCTAAACCATTCATGGCCCTTGCTGGAGCTGACTGTGCTACCCATGACATTCCCTGAGGCCATGTCCTAGGGCTGCAGTGCACATGGCACCCACTTGGGCCAGTGGCCTGAGCCAGCCTGGGCCAGGCATGTAGGCTTGGGGTGTCCACAGGCCTGATTCAGTCCATAGACTGATCCTGCACCACTCACCTGGTCCACAATATCTAGGCAATGAGCTAGAGAGGGCTGAGATTTGGGATGCTGAAAGTGGGATGTAACAAAAAAAAGAATAGACCAGCCCATCAAGAAACTAGTATGCATGTCTTACACACAATGCCTTGGCTCTGATATACCTGTAATCCAAATACTGGGGTGCTTGGTAGGCAAGAGGTATTCCAGGAAGCAAGGGTTAAGATGGGAAGCTGGGACCTACCACTTTCTGGATGGGTGGCCATAATTGGGTGAGAAAGAGAGCTAGTCTGAGATATAACTGCAAAGGGAGGGGGGAGGTGAAGAGATTAGAGAATGGCCAGCCAGCCCTCCTAGTCAATTATCAGAGGGCGGAGTGGCCACCTCTGCTGTGTAAAAGATAGAGGAGGGGAGGCTCCAGTTCATGCGCTCTGTCCCAGCATGTGGGCTGACCTATATGCTGCAGAAGTCTTAGGTGGTGGGGCATCTTTGTTTTAATTCCAGGAGGGCACGATGGAAAAAATAATAAGGAAGCCAGGGCAGGTTGAGATGCCCTGCCATCCCCCACCAAGGTCCTGTTTCAAATCTTGAGGCTCCACAATGACATACATAGTATGTTCTAAAAAAGCAAGTAACTTAATGATGTTGTGGTTCAGGCCCCAGCCAATGTCCTTGGAATGGCTCTAGCCCACTTAGAGTGGGAGGTATACTACCAAACCAAGGCCAAGGCCATAGGTTTGAGGATGGTGGCCCCTAGCTGAGCTTTTCTCGCTTTGCACCTTCTTGGAATTAAAACTGAGGGTCCCCACTTTTAGTGGAAAGAGCCTCTGCTTTCCCTAGCCAATTGGCTAGTCTGCATACCTGAAGGGAGAAACCTGAGTTTAGGTCTTTCTGCTACCTCACAAGGAGTAAAAGTGATCACTTGGCTCTACGGTGGCTGGGCTGGACTACAGCTTTCTCCCTGTCCCTTGCAAGCACACCTGTCCCTTGTAAGCATCAGACCAGCTCTGTAGCCTGTCTGACTTCAGGCAAGCATTTGGGGGGAAAATGGTGAATCTTGGCTTCTCATCTCAATCCCTGCTTCCAACTGTGAGGCTCTGGTTCCCTCCTTCCCCAAAGAAAGGAGATCAGCAACATAGCCTTGTGGTTTGGGCCCAGGCCTTACCTGAGCACCTTGTTGTACCTTATGTTGTAAGTCACACAAAAGTTGATCAACTTAGTGCTAGCTTGGATTTTGGAACAATCATGCCTTAAGGCTAAAAACCTTTTCTGACTGTCTCCCACCTGCACCTCTGTGACTTGCCACTAGAGGCTCAGGGCACCTATACATGGACTTTGAGACTAATTACAAAATGTCAGAGCAGGGTCAATTAATCAGTCTTCTGGAGCATGGTAATGACTATGTTTCAGCAGACTCCAGCATCACATGTATCGGCATCCCCACGCTGAAAAATGGCGATGGGGCGCTTTAAATAAAGTTTGTTTGATGAGCTTTACTAAAGTGCCCCTGCCACCATTTTTCAGGGCAGGGATGCAAATACATGTGATGCTCCAGGCACTTCAATTAGAGTGGCTCTCAGAGATACTCTAATTAAAGCACCCCAGGGCCTCCCAGTGCACATGTATAAATGCCCATAGTGAGCAGATCTAGTGAGCCAGGACAGGCTTCTGTCCCTGCTCTGTTGACAGGAGTGTGAGGGATGGGTTAGGGGGCAGGAACGTGTAATTCTCAATGGCACCTGCATCCCCCAGAGCCTGGTGCAGGCATGGGCAACATGCTGATGACTCACTACAAGGCAGTACCTTTACTTTCCCTTCCTCCTCCTCCTCTTCCCCCACCACGACTGTCACCAAGGCTGCTAAATGCTCCCACCAGCCATGGCATGGTCCTGTGGGAGGAAACCAGTGGGATGGCGTGGTATAATGCTCTCAGTGCCAGAGCCCCCTTGTGCAGTGCCCTCCTCCTCCTTATCACTGCCTCACATGGCTTTCTTTTTTCTCTTGTGCTGGGCCACACTCTGACTACCCTACAGCCATATCCCAGCACACTGGCTCTGCCTTTCCATGCTTCACCCCCCCACACCTCCTCTTCGCTCCCTACCAACCATGACCCACCTCAGGCTGTTGCCATCTTCAGCTACATACAAAAACACCATGTTGGGGAGAGGCCACTGCATCTGAGGACACTGGAGGATTTCAAGTTGAGTGGCACAGCTGTGGGAAGTGACTATACCTTAATTGAACAGGAGCAATGTTATGCAGGTCAGAGATAACCCTGCCATAGAGTGGCATAACTTTGAGCTGCAAAATGGAGACTTTAAGCCACTTAAAGGTGTTTGCGTGCAGCAAATCCAGGGGTTAAGAGCTCCAGGAGCCACCTAAAATGATTGTGTAACAAGGCTTTGTGTGGAGGTGGCTGCAGAGGCTTAGGGGCAGGGAAAAGCCAGCCACTCCTTGGTGATAGTGCCACTGGCCTGCCAAGCTCAGGTTGCAGGCAGTATCTCTTTTAGGATTGCTCTTTACCCCATTCCCATGCATGGTGCAGACCAGCACTGTAGCCTATCTGGCTAAAGGCAATTTATGTTCACTTGAATATAGCTGATGAAGATATAATTATTTTCTACAACGGAAGTGCAAATCTACCTATCCACCCATAACTAAGTATGCCGATGTATTTGACTTTGCTTAGTATTGCCAAAATAGGACTGAAATTCCCATAAAGATGAATAGGGCATGCCTGTAGCAATGGATTTTGAACCCTCAAGGGAGAGGGTGGGGGAAGAAAGGAAGATAATACAGACGTATTTGATTGTTTCTGTACTGTTTCTCAGGGCAGTCTGCCATCAAGACTAACACTGTGGTGGTGACACAGACTTATTACAGTTAGAAGTAAGGAATGCAGAACATAGCTTTAAAAAAACCTTGGTGTTTTGATTAAGGCTTTGATCCAAAGCTCTTTAAAATCAGTAGGAAATCTTTCTATGGCTTCAGTGTACATGGGATCAGGCCTGTGAATTAACAGTACCTAGTAGATTCCACTGTTTATGCCACTGTACAAACCAAGCATCAGTTCACCAAAGTAGGTTCAGCTATTGTAAAAATAAGATACTCTGTTCTGGGTATTCCCTGGACAGTTTTGGTAACTTATCCTTCTGGTCAAAAAACATTCCAGTTGCTGAAAGCTGTTTCTGCACAATTGGTAGAGTGGAATCTAATTGTGCTCTGTAAATGTTGTTTCCCACTAAGCTATTATCATATAAGGAATTAAATGAGATTCCATTGTGACAGGCTCAAAATCTGAGCCCAGAGCTATAATCTTATATTAAAACAAGCACAGGAAATAGTCTCAAGTCTACATGACCCTAGTGGATTGGGGATTTTTTTAATGGAAAGTGAATGTCAGAGCTCAGATTACAAGCTTTCTATCAGAATGTTTTCACTGCTTGGTGGGTCAGCTGCAGTTCAAGCTTTACAAAGAGCATGTAGGTGGTTCCAGAGTAGTAAGCACATTAGCAATTCCTAGCACCGGTGGTCTGAACTCAAGAAGAAATTTGTAGCAGTCTGAAGGCCAAAAGGTTCTGTTTCAATATTAATTCAATAAAAAAGAGTGGATCACTAGTCAGTCACTGGTAGATGAAGTCAAGCAAATGTATTGAATAAGCCTTTTCAATGTGGAGAATTACGGTTACAACAAGGTAAATATGCAGTTTGCAGGCAGGTGTTAGCAGTAAAGATGAGAAAGAGCTAGTTAATCTCAGTTTGCTATTTTCAGCATGTGCCAAAGTCTTGCTTCACACCAGTGAAGGGAGGCTTAAAACTATGTATTCCATGTACATGAAGTAAGAGTTGGCACAAGTCACTGAGGGAATGGAAAAAAACCTAATCCAAAATGTTACTTCCCTGACCATTTGTTGAATATTGGTGATCAAAAAATAGCACTACACAAAAGCTTCCACCTGGACAAATCCCTATGCATAGCCCTTGTCATGATAAGAAGTCTGTTGGGAAGGAAAATGAGGTTGCAACAATAGCCTCAGTTTCCTATAATCTCCCACTCTGTAAGTCTACTAGTAAGTAGCTCAAGAAAAGAATGAGGTCAAAGCAGCTGGGTGATGAACTAATTGAACTATATCCCTTCAGAGCTCTGCTGGCAGGACGTTTAAGGATAAAGATGGAAGTTGCTTCTTACTGGGCACATCTACATGTGAAATTAATGCAACGCAATAAACTCTGGCACATACTGTGCAAGAGTTTACTGCTCGTAGGCACCACGTTTACATGTGCGCCCAGGACTGCAGCATATTGAGCTGTGTCAGAGCAGCCCTGGCTGGAAAGGGACCCAGACGGTCATCCTGCCAGCCCGGAGATGCTCTGACCCAGCTCAGTGGGCTGCAGAGGTCCAATGATGCTTCAGTGCAGAACTAGCCAGCAGGCAGCCCCTGCACTGAAGCACCATCATGCCCCAGCCAGGCCACTCAGCATTTACATTTGTTGCTGCACACTAAATAATGCCACTGCAGGATAGTACTTGTTTTTTCCAAGTACTAACCTATGGCAGAATGAATTAGTTTCCTGCAGCCTAATAGGGCTGCATGGGTAGACACTGAGACTTTACTGCAGAGTTAATTAGGCAGCTCCACAGTAAACATCTCATGTAGATGCACCCACTATCTCCCGCAGGGTTGAGTGGTTAATGTAAAACTGCCTGCCTTCAGTCTGAGTATATTCTTTCTTAGATGCAATAAGACTTAGTCTGCACCCTCCCCATGGCAGCATTGGAACAAATGGGATATCTGTAGCTAGAAGAACTTCCTATTGTTCTACAAATAAATGACAGTGCAGCCATATGCCCCAATACAAGGCATGACAAATTAAAAATATACTAATACAGAAATCATGGGGCTGTCAAGACTTAGAGTCAACTTCATTACCTATGACTTTGCTCTTCCTCACTTCCCACCTCCATTCACATTAGTCATAGAATTCCTTTACTTACACTTCTTGCATGAACTTTGAGCTAGAGCCATAAAAGAATGTGGGCATCCGAATCCCACTGAACTCTTACATCAGGTACCAAATCTAAAATCGCAATCATTCCCCTCACACTCCTACACCTATTCAATTGCAGCCTAGCCCTGAAGTTGCCTAAAATCCCCAGTTACTTCAGTTTTGCTAGTAAAGTTTCCTAGGCCCTTAAAGTATTTCAGTCTAGTCAAGCCAGAGTACTGTAACCACTAAACTATTGGTTAAAAGGCAGGGAAGAGGGAAAGGGGAATCTTCCTTCTTTTCCAGCCTTGTTTAGAATAGGAACGACTCTTCCTTGGTTTTAGAGAATGGTCTTATGCAATAAATTCCAGTACATGGTTTAAGGTTGGCAATCTTAAGTGGAAGACAGTGCCTCTCTGCAGCCCAGAGCAAGGCACCTAAGTATCAGAGAAGATGGGATTTGAGACATCCCTCTCCTTGGCATTAACTGTTGGCCAGTTAATGGCCAGAAGACTTGCAATGCAGAGTGCTGACATCTGTGAATCTCTTCCTTGGGTGCCAAATTATTTCCAGACGTAATATAGGGAGGCTAGGTGCTTGACCCCAGGGGGGAGATATGCCTCTGGTGATAAGGCACCTACATCCTATGGTGGATTTAACCCTTTGTCTTCATACCTTGCTGGAGAGAGCCTAGCACTCTCCTGGCACTATATCAGTTATAAAGGAACTGACTGTATCTTATTATTAAGATGGAGTTTAATAATGGAAATGATATCTGAGTTGTTTACAAGTGCATGCTACAACTTAGCATATTGAAACATGTTTTCATCATGTCTGCATTCAAAGCACTCCTGAGTTGTACAAATATGTCTCTCTTTCTTTTTTCTCTTTTTTTTCTTATTGATTATTGGAATGTTGCTCATAAGCTCAAAGCAAGATAGTTCCAGTTACATTGTATTTCTTTAAAAATAAAACTAGAAAGTTTCTTCAACTTAACATGCATATAACAGTATTTTCAGGCTGAATTAATCATCTATATGAGCCCACTCTGTAGTTCCTACAACTGACAGTTTATTATCTCAGCATACAGAAATAATGCATGGCTTCTTGGAGCCATCTGTCAGAAAAAAGAAAAGATACACAAGGGTGGTTCTTTCTAGCTGATTATCTGAGTTAACATTTGCTCAATGAACCCATTCATTGCTTGAAATGTTTAGAGTGAAGTGAGTTGCATCATGATGGCTACAGTAGTTCATGGCAAGTTGTGAATGTTACTGTATTTTTCAACTGATAAGATAAATCTGTGTTCAGTAGAACCTGATAAGATGCTCCTCCCCAAAAGAATAAAATTTTGGGAACAATTTTTAACATAATGCTACTTGCCGTGCCTGTCCTGAACTCTCTGCTTAGGCTTTTCTAGCTGCCCAGATATAACCATGGTCCTGCAGCCCGACAGTTTGACTCTTGGCACCAGTTACCCAGACCACCGATGCTTCTCACCTTCCACATTTTTTGATGAAATTTTTCTCTTGGGGACTGCTGTTAATCTCAGCTCAGTGGTGTGTTGATAGGGCTACTTGTTAGCATGAGGATATTGGGGCTCCACCACCCCTACACCCCACCTATCGCCAACTCGTTGTTACTCAGATGTTGCATGGATACAGTTTTGTTACCAGTCAATTCTCTTGTTTTGTTCTTTAGGTCTGCCACTGTTTCTTCTCCACTCTCCACTCCCGGATTTCCATGTCTCTTCTCCAGGTAAGTGGACTGACTCCTCTGAGTCAGTCCATGGGGGCAGCTCCTCACTCGGAGGCTGCCACCAACTATCTCTCCTGGGATCTCCACCTTGGCTGCAGCCTTCCTTTGGCTGCCGGGGACTTCCTTCTAGTTCCCCTGTCGGACTGGAGTGTGGGGCTTTTATCTCTGTCCCGCTGCTCCTGCCGGAGAATTGGCATTGGCACACACTTACAAAGTGCATCCATGCTGGTGCCAGCTTTTTTTTCTTCAAGTTTCCTGGCCCTTGTTGGCTGTGGCTCAGGACACCGCACCACTGATGGTGAGTCCTGCAGTGTGGCAAACCTGCTGCTGCTGCCAAGCTCTTGCGGCTCACCATCCTGCGGTGCCTCCAGCAGGGTCTACAGCGCAGTAGTCCCATCACTGCTGCTCTATTCCCATGGCTCAGCATGCCATGAAGCCACTGGCAGGGTCTGCAGCATGGCAATCCTGCTGCCGCTGCCATGCTTCTGCAGCCCAGCACACCACAGTGCCACCAGCAAGATCTGCGGTGTGGGGCTCCCAGCATTGCCGCCAGGTTCCCATGGCTCAGCGTCTCCCTTGCCCTTGCCACACATAAATGGTATTGAATTATGCTAAATGTTTATTACAATAATTTTAGTTATTCTTTGTTATGTAGGTTTGAGGTATAAGACTCCCTGCACTTGCAGTCCTTTTGCGGGGGGGAAGCAAGTCTTATATGCTGTGTATTATGAAATTCCTGTGGCATTCCTCCTAATTCAGCTCTGCTCTGAAATTCTGATTCCTTCTAATTCCTATCCTCAGTGCAGATGAGACATAGCACTTGCCAGCTGCCTGTGCCTTCAGACTTGGTCACTAAGGCTGTGCAAAGCTTTGGTCCCCGATTCAATCTGGTGGAGATTCAGCCTGATTCAGTGGCTGAATCTCTGAATCCAAATCAAATCAGAGGACTCTGTAATCTCTCCAAATCAAATTGGAACTCTCCGAATCAATTTGAAGAGATTCAGAAACATTTGGTGGTTCAGACATAGACACAGCTTTAAATGTTTTTTCTACATAACTCTAGGTAGCAGGCAGCTCATTTATGCTCCCCAGTGTGCTCAGCAGGAAACCTGGAAGTGGACCAGGAGCACTTCCAGTCCACTTCCAGGTTCTCTGCCGAGCATGCAGGGGACCCCCCTGCACTCCTGTGGAATGTTTCATCTGCCCCAGCATCGCAGCATTCACAAGCCACGCCTGGTACCTCGAGGTATGTAGAAAAAACATTTAAAGCTGTGTCTACGGCCAAATTGCCGATTCTCTGAATCAGCATCAAATCTTCAGATACAGATCTGGCAGAATCAAATTGGGGACAGTGATCCAAATCAACAAATCAAATCACTGTCCCTGATTCAGGCTGAATCCAAATCAAATAGGGCCCGTTTTGCACACCCCTACTGGTCACTCTTGGACCCCAAGAACAAGAGGTCATCAAATGAAACTAGTAGGTAGTAAATTTAAAACTAACAAAAAGAAGTTCTTTTTCATACCTTGGGTAATTGACATGCAGAACTCATTGCCACAAGAAGTTGTGGAAGCAGACAGTTTAGCTAGATTCAAAAAAGGATTGGACAGATTCTGGGGGAAAGGTGCATCAGTAGCTATTGAGCATGGAAGTTAGGGGTACAGCCTTGCCCACCCATCCCACTCCCGAACCCCATTCCCGACCTGCCTGCAGCCCCATCATCCCACATAGGGAGTTTTGGTGAGTAGTTGTGGCAGTAGCATGGGGTGCAGAGTTGCTGACCCAGCTCACCACAACTTATCAAAACTCCCTGTGTGGCCCATGGGCCCAAATTACCCATCCCTTCCTTAAATCCTGGAAGCTGCAAGTGAAAGAGGAACAATGAAAAATATCCTGGTCTTACCCAATTCACTCTCCCTTTCAGCATCCATTCTCTGCCATTGTGAGACACAAGATACTGGACAAGATGGATCTATAGTATGACTTCCCTGCTTTCCATATTCTGCCTTTTTTCTTAGTTCAGGGTCCATCCTTTTTGGTGAAGCGCTTGTCCATATGCTTAATTGTAAACCTCTATTTAAATCCCATTATTTTGCTGAGTAGGCCTGGACTTAAGTATGCACTTGGAGTTACAGTTAAATGTTTTGCTGAATCAGAGCTCTATGCAGGGAATCAAACACATTTTAAGAAGTTTCCAGTGTGTTACTTGATCTCTTTTTTTTGTATTCCTCCTGGTGTCTGGGGAGGGCCAGGGATGGCAGCTGCCAGCTAGTCATTAGTAATTGGTACTGGTAAGATTCTTTCTATGGAAGTGAATAGATAATTGTAACTTTCACATTGGTTTTGAATTTCCTTAAAGAATTTACTAAAGAATTGTATCTCTGATAAGGAGTCTTGTGCAGTGAGACAGTGGTGCTCAGCCTCTAGCCTCTGCGCTGAACACAGCCTGCAGGACCATGTCATCTGGCTTGTGGAGTTCACCACAGGTCCAGAAATTTGGCAGCTAAGAAGCAGTGGCAGTGTTACTTGTCACAGCAATTAACACTGACACCACTCCCCCATGGTCAAATTTCTGAACCCTTGCAGGGCCTTAAGGGCTGGATGACATGACCCTGAGAGCTGGACCATGTTGGCATGCAGCATTGTTTCATGGCTGAATTTGGCATGCAGAGTCAGGCTAGCACCCTGTGCCCTGCCCCTACGCTGGATCTGGCCTGCAGACTGGCCTAGTACCACTCCTGTGGCCCACAGGGCTGGAAGGTTGAGCGCTAGTGCTATCATACCTTCCAAAATGTTTCCCACTGCCTACTAAATTTGCTAAGGTTTAAGAGGTGTTAGGTGTAGCTATGTTGGTCTAAAGACAAAGGCAGACAAGGTTATTTGAGTAAATGTGATATCTTTTATTAGACCAGCTGAATAATTGGAAAAAATGTTATTTGCAAGTTTGCAGGCACAAGCGCCCAGGTAACCCCAAGAAACCAGTCTACAGTTTTACCAGCTACATTTGATCATCCATTGACATTCCCCTCTTGTTTTCCAACCTGCCACCCACCTACCTGTGTCATACCCATTAACTACTATCCCCTCTGATCTTCCCTGCCATACATTCGCATTTTCACAGACCTGCATTTTGCATATTGGATTGAGCTTCTGTTCTACCCTAAAGAAAAGACTAACTCCAGAAGACTCTCCCTATCCCTGACGAAGGGTGCCTGTGCTCAAAAGCTTGCAAAGAACAATTTTTCCAACTCTTCATTTGGTCTGTAAAAGATATCACATTTATCCAAATAACCTTGTCTGCCTAAGGTTTAAGAATAATGTCTGTTGAACTCTGTGAAATGTCTGTAGAACCCCCTTGGTTTAACACCTGTTCAGTTCTACCAATCAGTTTTAGAAGGAAGGAGAAACCAGGCCATATATTGCTTTTATCTGCAGGAGCCTCTTGTGGGGGAAAAGGACATATAACTGATTTTGTTTTCCGCCCCTGCACCTCCTATTCCTAATTAATCTTGCTTTGGAGGGGGGAGTTGGGCTCAGCATTTCATTGTTTTCTTATGTTCTTATATCTTCCACATACCAAGAAAATGAGTTTAGTTTTAACAATCCACATTGCTTGTGCTTAAGGCCAACCAAGCAATGAGCAATGAAAAGGAATATCACAGTCCATTAATTTTGAATTCTAATGGGTTTGGTTTAGGCAATTTATAAGCAGCTCGTCTGGAGACACCTGGAGACACCTGGGCTGCGGGTCATTGCTAAGAAATAATTGATCTCAAGAGTAAGGAAAACTAGACAGGCCACACTTGTAAGGGTCTCTTCCCAGAGAAAGCAGTACAATGGCATCTGTGCAGTGAGAAAACATGCCTTTACTTGCACCTTCCTTGATGTCTTTGGAAGGCCTTATGTCTTGGGGAACTTCATGCAGTGATGGGTGAAAGTTCACATCTGAAAATTCACTTACTTGATAGCTTTACACATACTCAACTGAACCAAGGACATTTTCCCTTCCCCAGAAACCCTGATTCAGTAAAAAGAATGAGGTCACTGGGAGATTTTTTTAAAGTTTCTGCTCACACCTTTTCATTACATGTTTTCCAGAAACTCTGTCCATGACTGAAGCAATGTGCTGCATCCAGTACTGCTAGTGAGGACAACTGTTATGGTGGTCCTGTGAAAGCTACCTTCTGCATTACCCTGGGCATCTGCTGTGGTTCCAACTCTGGCCCCAACCTAGGGTCAGGGTTGGGATTGGGTTCAGAGCCACAACTACTTCCTGTGCCCCTGCTGCCTCTTCAGCCCTTCTGCTGCCACCTCTCTCCCCATGCTTGCACCCACCAGTCTCTGCCCCTGCCCCACTGCTCATCCTCCACTTCCAGCTCTGACAAGGCTCTGGCCTCAGCCCCATAGCAGCAGCAGTGGTGACAGCAGTTCCAGCCTGGGGCTCTGGGTCTGTTGGGACCTGCTGCCACTGCAACAGTGATGGTGTGGCTGGGTTGCAGCTGAAACAACCATGCCCTGGGCTGGAGCAAGGCTGGAGCTGGAGCTGGAACCATAGGGTAAGTGGCAGTGGGAGGGCTAAGGTGGTGGGGGGCAGGCAAAAGAGGAGATTAGGCGGGGGGCCAGGGAGTGAAAGCATGTGGGAAGTAAGTAGTGGGGGCCCATGGGCAGTCACTGCAGAAAGGGCAGGTGCTGGGCCACACAGGCACTGGGGAGGGGGGAATGGCTCCAGGAGGTACAAGCTGGTGGATGTGGACAACAGGTAGGGGGTCAGGCCACT
>NW_017728943.1:52396523-52430260 GCF_001723895.1 Crocodylus porosus | reverse complement strand
TGGGGTGGAGAGGACAGGAGCAAGGGACAAGCTGTGGGGTGGGCAAAGGACAGGGCTCAATCTGCTTGATTCCCCCATGGCCTGCTCCCCTGCCACTGTTCTCTCCACTGCAGTGGCGTGGACACAAATTTAAGATGACCCTCCACTGATTAGATTCTATGCATGGAAGATTATAACACATTTATAAATGTTCCATGTGTAGAAACTAATTCATGATTTAATCTAATTAAATTCAGAGTTATCTTGGATTGGAGTAAATATGGTACTTTTAAAGGCATATGGACACGAAAACATCTACTGCAACACCCATAGGGTAAATCCCATAAGGTTTATGGCCATGAATTTCCCAGAGCCCCATTGTTGATAGAAAATGTGAGTGTGCTCCTGTACATAGAGCTCCAAGATGATGTTAGTCATATCATGCCGTATTTTCTAGCCTTGCTCTGATAAGGACTAAATTATGCTGGGGTAAAAAATAGTAGCATCTCACCTTTACTAGCTCTCCCACTACTGCTAATGGGGTCAGGGATAATTTGAGGAGTTGGTTCTTACACTAGGGAGGAGTTCTCTGAAAATAGCTTCACAATATTGACCTAGGAAATAAAATGTCTTAACAATGATCCACGTGCACAGTGGTGAGCATATTTTAGTACCGCTTGGGGAAACCCTCTGATCTGATTGGCTGCCTGGCCCATTGTCCAACCCCTGGGATAGAGCAGCTTCAAGAATCAGGCAGAGCTCTTTGCCCACCACACACCCTTCAGGACCCCAACACTGTTCTTGCATCAGGGAGATAGGAAGAGGGACACAAAAGCTCAGAGAAGCACTGCCTCCCCCTCCTGTGAAGAACAGACTTTTCCCTCCTTTCCTTCCTTGCAAGGAGGTAGAGGGGACCCTAATCAAACTCTCCCAAGGCTTGGGAAACAGAGGTGAGGAATTCCAGGAGCTACAGCAGAAGCAGTTGTGAAGTGAGGGAAGCAGAACTAATCTTGGGACTAGAGGGATGGATTGATTTGGGAGTTGGGGACAAGATTAATTGCTTTTTCAAACCACTTCAGAATGTACCCAGGTTAGCTGTTTCAGGCAGGAACCATCTCCTAGTTCTTTTTGTCATTGTACATCACCTGCTCCAGAGGGTCAACAGCTTTGGTTAGAGCTACTGGGTGCTACAGTAATACAAAATAATAACATTAATTATAATGGTTGGAAAAATGTAGGGAGAAAATCTTGGCACATGCTAGGCTACAGTCTGGGGAACGATTTGTACAGGTAGACTGTCTGTTCACTGAGAGATTTAGGACAAAGCATGAAATAACAGACATGTGCCTCTGTGTGTGTGTGTGTGTGTACCCCCAAGATGGTAGAACTACAGTGGAAGGGTATCGGCCCGCAGTTTTTTGAACAATAACTCAATGCTATCTTATCATGGATTGGTGTTTTTCAGGGAATTTTTGGCTGCTATTGCTTTGGCTGAGATTTGAGACTATTCTTGGAAGCTTTAAAATCATCTCAGGAGTATATTTCATTTGTATTTGGTGTAATATCATTTTTTATTAATGACAGCTGAAAAGTGAAGCTGGCTTAGTTTTAACTGCCACTGGCTTCCATATGAATAAATAAGTCAAGCTAATAAATAACCTTGACCAGGTGGCAACCCGTGGCCTTGCCCTTGCTGTCTCCATGCCAGAGGTGACTGAATGTAGTGTAATGGAGTCCAGCTTGCATTTGGCTCTGGCCACAGCAGAGGAAAGTGGGTTAGAATGAATGCATAAGACACTTGGCTAAGCTTCAGCTGTAGCCTGCTTTAATTTAAAGGCTTTTTTAGAGTACATGCTGGTGCAGATTCAATTATACCAGGGGTAGATCTGGTACTAGCACATGGCCCTTGCTTCATCCCCTTTGGGCTGCTCCAGCAACTCCTGGAGAAAGAAACTTATTTTAACCAGGTAACTGGGGGGTCTCATCCTATAGAGAGAATACTGGATGGATTGCAGCTGGTTTAGCCAACTCTGTATTGTGACCTGTTGCCCCCCGCCTCCCATATAGCCCCAATGATGTGGATATTTGACAGCAGAAGTTCTAGCACCCCCATGGCATCATGGGGTGCCACAAAATCCTTTTTTAGGGTACCAAGCAATATTAGTACTGTTCTGTGTGCCAACATGATTTGCAAGATAAATCCAGAAATTTCAAATAAGAATCCACAGTGTCAAAAACATTCTGACTTTTTGTGGTGTTCCTGAGTTCTTTGCAACAAAACTATTGCTCTATTAGTTTTCCATAATCAAGAAATGAGTGATAGCTAAGAGCTGGCATTTTGTGATGGGTCTAACAAGCGTTGTCTTGAGTCTAACAAAGTTGAGAACTACTGTTCCAGAGGCATAGCCATCTTGAAATTCTGCGTTTGCCAAACAACCCTGACAACTGTTTTTTTTTACTGGTGCATGTTATATTAACCATGAGGTTGCTCTAACTTGTACAGGCAGTCCTAGACTTAAGACATTTTGTGTTACAACGAACGGTACTTACAACGTTTATAAATTGACATCCTGTTTCAACTTTCTGATGTCAGTTTTGACTTTACGAGGCTTGGTCCGATGCAACACCATGCCAGAGAGCAAGTTCACTGTGTTGCCCATCTCCCTGGAGAACATCTGTCCAAACTTCCTTGGATAATTTCTCTAAGAAAGCAGACAAGACTCCTGAGAAGACTCCAGCCAAGAACCCTTCAAAAAGCCCAACCAAGACCCCTTCAAAAAGTATAGCAAAGTCACCCCAAATAAGTCCTTCCAAATCAATATGACTGCTATTTACAATATAAATACATTAATGTGCTATATTACTCATCTATAATTGACTAAGCACAAAATTCTGTGTTATTTTTGGTGAAAACATGGTATTAGGCCTTAGTTCAGGAATTAATCCCACATTTATAACATTGTTCCTATGGAAAAATTGGTTCCAAGTAGGACGTTTCGACTTAAGACATGGTTTTCAGGAACCATTTGTGTTGTAAGTCCGAAGACTGCCTGTACTGACAATCAAATGAAAGCTACATCTTTTTCACACCACCGCCCTTTTTTCTTCCCACAGTTTCTCTGTAGCTGAGATCTTGCATTGGAGTTTTTACCAGGTGTAACTGAAGGTAGAACCACACTCTTAAAATTAATTGGTAAATGAGAATGAGCTAGAATCACAGAAAAATAAAGCTAGGCAGAACCTCAGAAGGTCATCTAGACCAATCCCCTGCTCAAAGCAGGATTATTCCTGTCTAGGCCATTCCACAAGGCAGGGCAGGGTTGCATCTTATAGGCTATCTCATTCAGAAATGCATCAACTTTTGTAAGAAACACCCTGCTTTATCAGTGCCCTTGTGCTGCCTTCTCCTTCCCTTAATTATTACAACCCCTTCAGGTTACAGGTAAGAAACAAATTTACAGCCTGACTTTTTAATGTTATACCACAAAAGCACAAGAACAAACACTTATTCCAATGCCTGTCTAGCTACTCATAACAGCATAACATAGATTCTCAGAGGCAGCAAGCAGATTGGCAGCAGGTCCTGAATTTGTGGAGTTCTCCATTTTTTCCTTGGCCTATAGCTTCTAGTTGTTCAAATATTCTAATAGATATTCTCTGGTTGGTTTTATTCAAATGTCTTTGTTTCACTGAAAGCTTTGGAACTAGACTGAACCATTTGTCTTATGGACTTGGAAAGTATCGGTTAGTCGGGATTTATGTCCGTGTGAAAGTTAAAGTTCTAGAGGGGAGGATTTCTCATCTTTTGTGGAATGTTGCTTGCCACAGTCCTGTTTTATTTTCCCCTTCACTAAGAAGGGTGCCTTGTTTTTACAACTTATTTAAACACAACTATATCTATTATAGCAAGACTATATCCGGTACATTGATTACATTGTTCACTGCTACTAACATGTTTAAGCTAAAGCTATGATGTAATATGTTTGGACTATCCAATTTAAGGCCTTCTTTTATAACGTATTTTTTCAGGTCTTGTGGTCTGTTTTATTTGATTTGGTCTAGCTGGATGTAATTGCTTTCTGTCCTTTGCTGGCCAGGCTAGTTGTCATGCCTGCAAAGGCTCACTCTGTAGTTACTCAGAAACGGGGTGGGGGTGGGGGTGGGGGAGTGTCTCTTGCTTTAGCCACACTTCTGTAGCTTGGCATAGGCTTCTTGAAAATGGCCAAGGCTGGCAACAAATGATTAGACATTTCCTCCTAACCATAGTCAGTTAACAATAATAACTCATCATCAAAACATCAAGGGTACAGACAAAAGTGAACATTTTTGCCCAATCTGGCCACAGAAAGTGGCCTATAGCCATAACTAAACACACATGCATGGCTGCAGAGTGCTTAAAAAAAAGCCAAATGGGCAAAAATCTGAATCCTCATTGCATGAGGGTTCAGATGAAGATGTTTCAAAGCAGAGCATTTTCTGTAACTTCTGTCTGCCTGCCTGCCCGCCTCTGAGCTGTTTTCAAAATAGGAGGGGGGAAGAGGGGCAGAGGGAGTTCAGTTGGGGGGGGGTTCAGCTCTCTCCCCCCCCCCGGAGTATGGGACAGGTGTATTGGCTAAAACAAGCTCCCTCTGCTCCCTTCCCCCCTCCCATTTTGAAAACTGCACAGACTTGGTGGGAAGAGGGGCTGTTGCTAGGGGAAACTGGGTGCAGGCTCCCAGCCAGCAGCTCGATTCCCTTCCCCCTGGAACCAACAGTGAACTTCTGTTTGGTCTGGGGGATTGCTGTAACTCAGAGTGCTTCCTGCAAAGCCTTCTTAGTTACAGCAAGGAGCTGCACTTCTGGCTGTGCCCCATGTTACCACAGATGTTACCTTTAACTATTATTAGTGCTTTCTAAAAAGCACTTATCTACATTGGCCTGTCCCAGTATCGGTAGCCTTGACCAACAGACTTTACTCTGTTTTGCTGGGTTCATGGTTATTGATTATGTTGAGCACATGTATCTGTACAATCTTAAGGCTGTTATGGATAACATAGACTTATACTAGGTTCACGGCCCACATTTGTCCTTGTGGCATATTGGTCACTGACGACATCTGAGCCCTTTAACCCTTTTGACTGACTTTCTGATTTTTGGCTTATGCAATGTGCATTTTTGCATTTGATTATTTTGTCATAAGTTCAGGACTTTGTACTCATCCTTAATTACATTTCAGACAATTTTTCCAGCTTATCAAGGTCATTCGGAATCCTAATCCTACCTCCCAGAATGTCTTCAAATCCTGACATCTACAAAGGTATTAAATGTGCATTCAATCCCAGCCACTAAAGCATTCATGAAGACATTAAAAAGTATTGGACCCAGGACAGACTACTACGGACCCTCACGTGATATTTCTTTCCAGCTAGATATTGATGACTACATTTAGAGCATTATCCATCTAGTTATTTCTCCCCTAATTGTTGTCATTGTCCAGCCAGCAGGGTAGAACAAATGAGACAAACTGAAGATGTGAGACACTCAGTGTATGACAATCCCATAGAACGCAAACATCTGAAGTCACACAGGAGCTTCCTCACTTGCACCCAACCTCTTGATGCCACACCCAAGTCGACAAGACTACAGATGTGGAACGAGAGGTTGAAGAAAATATCTGACAGCAAAAAAATCGCCATTCCAGTGGCTGAGTCTTTGTCACCAGGGGCTGATAAGCCATTGCAAAGTTGGCAATGTCTCAACTGCCTGAGTACCGGAGTTGGATGCTCCAAGGAACTAATAAAGAAGTGGGGCTATACCATTGATTCAACCACCTGTGATTGCGGCACAGAGCCACAAACTATGCAACACCTGCTGCAATGCCCACTGCTTGAAGACTCATGTAAAATGAAAAACCTCATAAAGTACCATAAAGCAGCACAAGCATGTGTAATAAAATGGTTAAATGTGGTAGAGACATGAGAAGAAGAAGATCTGGTAGCTGAACTTATTCACAAAGACTGAAGTAAGTAATTAAATACTTCAGCCATCTCTACATCATCTCTACATACATTGTCCTCCCTATGCAGTAAGGTCCCTTAGTCTTTCTTTTACTTCTAACATACTTATAAAATGATTTTTATATTGCTTTTCATATCCTTTGCTTGCAATATCTCATTTCATGCCTTGGCCTTCCTCATTTTCTCCCTGCATGCCTGTGTTATATTCTTATACAGACTCTTAATAATATGGCCAATTTCCACTTTTTGTTAGATTCCTTTTTACATTTTAACTCATTGAAGAGTTTGATGTATAGCCAGGATGATCTCTTGCTGCACTTCCTTCTCTTTCTTTGCACCGGGATAGCTTTCTCTGTGCTCATAATATGGTCTCCTTAAGGCACAATTGGATCTTCTGGACTCCTTTTCCTCTTGGACTTATTACAGGTGAGAGAAAATCCTTTTACATTCTACAGATCCTTGTAGAATTAAGGTTGGATGACCACGTTCAACTGATAAAATTTCATTGACATTCCCTCTTTCCATATAGGGGTCTGATGTGATGTCTGCTGTTGGATTGCTCTTGGAAACTACACAGTGCAGAACCATTGATCTTGATCCAGTGGGCTATGACACAAATAAAAGACTTCATGTTGTCATTTGGGCATATATTTCCAATGAAAAAATAAAGGCCTATTCATTCTCTCTAGCATTGAGACAATTACAAATTAAACCATTCCTCGCAGATGGAGATGACAATGACCCCTTTAGTGAAGGTTGCCAAATGCTTTCCATTATAAGACCTTGATTTCAATCACTTTCTAACTTTGCCAAACTGCAACTGTTTGGGCTGAAATTTTCTGTGCCAGAAGTCTGCCTCAGGCTGAATATTTTTTTGTGTGAAAGTTTCTACTAAAATGGTTAAGTTATTTCCAGGCATGTTCAGAAACTATTGCACAGTTGGCTCTGAGATGCTAGAAAATCTCTTGAAACCCCTTCTCCCCCTTCCCATTTTCTCAAACAACTTCTAATTGTGCATTTCTGATTTTCTGGGTGCTTGGTGTGAGGAGCCTGGGGGAGGATTTGTTAGGTATTCACATCTGAAACTGAAGTTGGTGGGAGCTGTGCTTGAATATATTAAGAGCTATAAAATGCCAAGTACTTTGAAGAAAACAAGGGTTAGAGCTCATCTTCCCAATATATAATTTGCCTTTTGATTTTGTCAGTGATGCCTTCCTCCTTTTGAGTTTCTAGCTTTCCTCAGCTTTTTTGGACTGTCCTCTGCTGGTTCTCTTCAAGCCTTTCAAATCACTCTTTCACTTAACCATATTCAGATGGTGCACCTTGTAACCTTTCCCCATCCACGGATCTCAGTACTTTCCCAACTCAATATCTCTCTCTACACCAGACTTGTCCAACATACAGCCTGCGGGCTGCCATACAGCCCTCCAAGCTGTTTTCTGAGGCCCAAGGTGCTGCAACGGGAAACGAAAGTAAACACTGTACTTTCGTTTCAGGGGGGTGATGTGATACTGCTTCCTGTGAGGTCTTTGAATATGGCTTGCTGGCCCACTGGGTGATAAAAAGTTCACGATCTGGCCCCACACTCAAAAAGGTTGGACACCACTGGTATACACCGTCTCTCTGAGTAGAGACTCATTCACAAAAGTAACTTCAACTGTCATCATTTATGCTGATAACTCACAATTCTACCTCTCCTTTCTGGATCTGTTTCCTTCCATCCATAATAACATCTCACCCTGTCTCCCTGACATGGAGGTAACCAGCTGTCAGCTTCAGCTCACCTTCTCCAATACAATTCTTAATCTTTTCCCCCAAACTAGTCCTTTTTACTCTTTCTTGGCTGTCATTCTCCTGTAACTCCCCTGGAGTTGGCATCCAACCAAAACCAAGCTGAATATATCTCCTCTGTAGGAGAAAATCCTGGTGGGGTGTTTACCCTGTCACAAATAATCAGCAGCACTGGGGTAATTTAAGCCACTAGGAGCCAGATGTGGTGTATTTGGAAGTGTTACTTTATCATAGTTGGCTTTTTTGGGGAGCGTAAGGAGGCCAAGGGTAAAATTTGCTATGGAGCTACATTGCCTCCCATTCCTCTTTCCTGTAATTGAAGAAGGAGGCAGGTTGGCAGAGCTTGCTGTGCCCCAGCTTCAGCTTGCTGTACCCCAGCTTACTACTGGAATTCCACACAATACAGGACAATAATAATAGTAATCTCCCCACCGTTGGTTTAGCCCTCTTCAGTTCAATGGGACTCTCCCATACCTGGAAAAGCGGAACATTAAAAGGCAAATGTAATACCTGAAGAAGGACCAGTATCATATGCCCTTTCCATCAGCTTTCTTTATTCATAAAGTAAAGCAGGCTCTGTACAGCAGAGTCAGCTTAGTCTGTTACAGTTACTGGGGGTCAAAGTATTTTGAGGATGAAGGTCTCAGACTTCCATGCTGAGCACCATGTCTTGATTCAGTTTGTATTGCCAACACTTCCACTCCCAGTCACCACTGGATGGGTCCCCTCTCAGCACCTGTGCCTCTAACATCACCCCTACAGCAGCTATCTCCTATGGCCGCCTTTTCAAATCCCACTTCTGATCCCTCTCTCCTCTTGCTTCTCACTTCCTTTCCTCCTTTAGAAAGGATTCCACTGGACTCTTCTCTCCTGTCTTAAAATATAATCTTAATTACTGCATAGAGAAAGGAGAAGAGTTGAAGGAAGAGCTGAACTGAAGATGCCATGTTTTCTTTACATACCATAGAAGCACGATGATGGAGCAAAGGATTGGATTCACTATAGGAACATAATGAGGGGTGGGAGACAGGGGCACCAGCCCCAGGCACCTGCTTAGAGAGATGCAAAACCAGCTACCGCTGACAGCCCAGCTCCTGCATCTCTCCTTTCAACTGCTGCCACCCAGAGGGCAGATCCTGGTAGTTATATCTCTGATTCACTATGACTGTCACCCAGAGCTGCAGGGAGTGAGGTTAGAGCAAGCACAACTAGCTAGGATAAATGTCAATGCAACAGTCCTAGTGCACCAAGAAAAAGGCATGTATATGAAGACTCAAGAGAATGAATCAATCCATGTCCAGATTGTTTTTATGGGCTTTTTTCAGGATTAAAGCCCAGAGCACAACAATAAACTGTGTAAGTGAACTTCCAAAGCAACACTCAGAAATGAGGAAATGCTGGCATTAAGCAAGAATATAGTGTAAAGCTGGCTCAGGTATGTCACCCAAGGGGCAGTCACATATGCACAGTGGGTGCATCTACACATGCACTTTACTGCAAAGTGAACTAATTAGCTCAGCAGGAAAGCTTCACCATCTGTGTGTGTGTGTGTCGGTATTAGGATGCAGTAAACCAACTCTGCTGAAAGATAGTACTGTCCTCCATATGACTGTCTCTGCCATGAGATAGACAACACTTTACTGCACCAAAATGTGCATGTAGACAGTGACCGTAGGCAGAAATTGGGCCCAGTCACTCAGGCAACAGGGGGCCAAACCACTGCCTGCCACTTAGCCACACAGCTCTGCACATTGGACACTCATTTCCCACCAGCCCCTTTGCCACTTGATGCTGCCACTGGAGGCTGGGGCTGACCCTCCCAGCCTGCTGCCAGCCCGGGCCTGCTCTGCCTCCGCTCAAAATGCTGCTGTCCTGGGCGCACTTGTAGACACTACACCCAGGAGCAGTGCACCCTGGCTCAAAGTGCTCTGGAGTTTATCACTTCACATAAATTACATATGTAGATGTGCACAGAGCCAGCTGTTTCTAATCTTATATCAATCCCTAATGCAGTGATTCTCAACGTGTTTAGACTTGAGGCACCCTTCAGTAGATTCAAGGCCCCCCCTTGGAAATGCCAGCTTTTAGTTTTCACTTGATTTTTGACTACAGAAAAATAATACAGCAATTCTTCTGTTGCAAAGGACTCGGGACACAACAGGTCAGAATGTTTTTAACACTATGTGATTCCTATGTGAAATCTCTAAGATTATTTTGTGAATTTTGTGAATCTTGCTAACATTATGTGCCATCTGGCAACACCCTTGAAAGGATCTCAAGGCACCACATCAGACTACCATGTTTCCCTGGCTGAGAATCACTGGCCTAATGGAAGTACATATAAAACATCACAGGCAAATCTGCTGCTTTAAAAGATATATCTGGCCTTTAAACATTCCTAGATTGAAAATGATTGTATTATTTTCTTCCTTGCATGGATAGAACTTTGTATGGGGCAGGGAACCTCTTTCCTTGGGTACACTAAAAATCGTTTTATTTCCTAGTATAATATAAAAGATGCACACTGAATAACGGACAATAGTCTAAAGGGACACTTGCATCTCCATGGTTAAGGTTGGAAATGTTTTAAGTTTCTGTTATAAGCCTTTTTTTATCCTTGTTCCTAATTTTGCCAAAATAAAGCTGATGCACCTGAAATTTCACAGGCATGATCTTATTCCAGGAGAGATTTGTGTGGAAAGTCTGAGGGAAATTGGACAAGGTGTTTAAGAGATATGATGGCTCAAAAAATGAGGTCATCTAGTTCTTGGAAATTTTCCTAAAAGCTTTTTGACTTGTCATAACTAAAAAAATACCTTGGCATTGAGACTCAAAATTTACTTTAATCTGTTGGTTTTGGCGAGGAAGGGTGTCTTTGACTAGTTTGGGGCTGTTTGATGACAGGATTACTTGGTTTCTGAAAGTGGTTACTACATATATTAAGAGTTTTGTGGAGTTCTTAACATCACATGCTGGCACCAGTGTGCTTTCATAAATGTGTACTGACACTCTGCAGGCTTTCTAAACAATGCCTCAAGTTTCCTAACATATGGATCTCTTCTGTCAGCTTGGACTTCTCAGCATGCTGATCTAGGCAGTTTTCATCTGTGTAGTTCTTAAATTCCAGATCCAATACACAATAGTGACTCAGAATACTTGCACAGTTACTCTCTGAGATCCCATAAGACTTCCACATAAAGCAAAATGCTTCAGGTCTCTTTCAACAACGTGTTTGTGTACTAGTGCCCTCTCCTGGATGAAAAATCAGACTTGCTCAACTCTACATGATCATGACCCCCTCTGATAGCTATTCAGAGGCCAGATCCAGACATGCAGGTATGTGTGGTTTGTGGCAGCTCAAACCTCTTTGCAGTACCACAAACCACACAACCAGCTTGTTTATATGTGCCCTGCACTGAAAATTGGCAGTACAAGGGCAAAAATTGCTACTGGGAAATCCTGGTAGGAAAAATACATTGTGAAAAAAAAAGCGGCATGGTGCATGCCACAGGAGCATGCACCAGCAGACACAGAGGCTCAGTCCTCCTGGCCAGAGCCAGAGCCTCTCCCATCCCTTAGTTCCAATCTGGCTCCTTCAGCATGCTGAGAGCTGGGAAACGGCAGTTCCCCAAAGCAGGACATTTTGCCCTGCACCAAATCGCATGTGCAGGGACATGTGCAGTGGCAAAAAGTTGTGGCACAAATTTGCGCTTCTACTTTTTTTGCCACTGAAAGTGCATGCCCCTGCATGTGCGGATGCACTCACAGGTTATAATAAACCCACATATTAGTCACATGCATTAATATATTGGGGGTAACCAATGACTTCTTATGCTAACATAAGTTTGGGGTGCCCAGCTTGAGACCACTTGATTGGGACTGATTTTCAGAAGATGAGTGCACAGTGGTTTTATGAAAACCAGGATCCTTTTGAAGGCATCTCAAGATTATCATCCAAAATTGAAGCACTCCAAAATCACTAAATACTGTACTTTAAAAAAGTTTGTCTTTATTGATAAAGAAGGAATGTAATGCCTGAAAATGGAACAGGTCCACTGTACAACTAATGCTTGAGGATTACTGTCCAGTTAGAGTCTCTTTTAGTATAGGCAGTGCAGGTAATGATGTGTATAGTGAAGGCTACCTGATACTTTATCGTTTAAGCACAATTTTCAGTTGCTTTTTAATATTTAACTATTCCATTGGAAATTTGCAATGCTAGATATCTGTTTTAGACTAATTTTTAAATTTGTTTTTGTTTTTAATTTCAACAAGTCTACCCTCTCAGTTTCTGAGAACAGTTCCCTGATAAGAGATTGTGTGTCCATAGTCTTATAACCTTTCCATTATAAACCTGTAGTGCCCCCATACTTTGGAGTTAGAATTTAAATTCTGGTGTCTCCTGTCAAAGATGTGCATTTTGCCATCTCACTTCTAGTGTGTTTATATTTGGCTAGGCACATGCTTGGTAAAGACTTCTTAATTTGGCTAGTAAATAACCTGAGGAATCCTTTTGCACTGAGGATCCTCCAGCCCCAGCCTGGGAAGGCTGAACAATGATTTCTCTTAGCTTCCAAAGGCTGTGTACCAAGTAGACAAGTTCACCTGAGCTCTCAAAGCTCTTTCTCCTGGTACCAAGCTCTAAGGAGGATTGCAAAGCAGAACTGAGGAACCAGGCCTTGAAGGTGGCATACTAGGGGGTGAAGCTGATGTCAGAAGGGTGGGAAGGGAAACTGGAGCTGAGTCAAAAATGGGATGGAAAGGCCAACAGCAAGAGGGGGTGCATTAACCAAGAACAGCTCTCAGAATCTGGAATAGAATCCAGTAAGCCTGAGTTCCAGTTCCTCAGGGAATAGCTATGAAACCCACTGGCAAAACATGCTTTATCTGCTGATGCAGACTGACAAAGAAGGTAACGATCTATTGGGGCTACCGGTGGCCCCTGGCAGACATTGGTTTTCGAGCATTTTATATACAAGTAACACACAACAAATGTGTATTTTATGTGCGAGTATGATGCAACAAGTGTGCCCTTGTTGCCAAGATGACTAATGGCATATTGGGCTGCATTAGTAGGACTGTTGCCAGCAGATCAAGGGAGTGATTATTCCACTCTTCGGCACTAGTGAGTCCACATCTGGACTACTGTATCCAGTTTTGTGTCCCTCGCTATGGAAAGGATGTGGACTAGTTGGACAAAGCCCTGTGGAGGGCAACAAAAATGGTTAGCTGGATGGGGCACATGACTTCTGAGGACAGGCTGAGGAAACTGGGTTTATTTAGTCTGGAGAAGAGAAGATTGAGGGGGATTTAATAGCAGCCTTCAACTACCTGCAGGGTGGTTACAAAGAGGATGGAGCGAGACTGTTCTCAGTGGCGGCAGATGACAGAACGAGGAGCAACTGTCTCAAGTTGCAGCAAGGGAAGTTTAGGTTAGATGTTAGAAAAAACATTTTAAATGAGGAGGGTAATAAAGCACTGGAACAGATTACCTAAAGTTGTTTTGGAATCTCCATCCCTGGAGGTTTTTAAGACCCCAGTAGACAAAGCCTTGGCTGGGATGATCTAGCTGGGGATGGTCCTGGTTTGAGCAACAGGTTGGACTAGGTGACTTCCTGAGATCCCTTCCAACCCTAATTTTCTATGAATCAATGAAATCATAGTATGCCAACTTGCCACGTGTTAAAATTGTCATAGGATACATTCATACCACAGAAGTTGCTGTTTCATTGAGCAGCTTCTTTGTCTCTGATCCACTATTTTTATCCAGGGATAAAGTTGTATAAATTTTGTCTGGCATGCTGAATTTGTTGCATGTTATATGTAAGTATCACAAGACAAATTGTAACATCTGGCAGGGGCCAGTTATTGGATTAGTGGTGGAAAGCTATACAAAGGAACTCTGCTTCATTCAGGGACATATACCTGTCACACGGAGTTGTTATGAAAATCACTACTTAAGGGCAGGTGGGTACATCATAGATACTACCCTTTCTGAGCAATTACATGAGTGAAGCAGCCACGTATTCCACAGCTGCCCACAGCTCCAAATGCCTCCTAGGGTTAAGTGCCAAGGGTGAAATCCTGGTCTTTTTGAAGTTAATGGCAAAAATTCCACTCACTTCAGAAAAGCCAGGTTTCTGCCTTTTGAAACAGTTATCAGTACATTTTCTTGGTGGCTGGCAGCACAGGCTCAGCCCTGCCTAGTGAGGCAGAGATTAGAGATGGCCTACATAGCCCAAGTTGGAACTCAGCCAGACTTGCAATTGTTGGTACTCTGGTGCCTGGCATCCACGAGGCAATGAATCTGACCCACTGTTCGAAAAAAGGCTGCACGTGAGCAGGGCCCAGTATTTCATAGAGGTGCCCAAACTGAGTTAAGTCCCCTAGCTGGCGTGCAGACCGATCAGCCCAGGTCTAGACACCCAGCTGACCTAGTCAGCCCCAGCTGTGGCTTTGCAGGATGCCTGCTTAGTCAGCTTGCCTGATTGACCTTGGCCTTAGATGAAAGGACAGCCCCTGCAGCTGTGAGCTGGCTTCACAGCCTATGTCACTTCTGAAGTAGCTTTTTGAACTGGCTATGTCTTCAGTGCTGGTTCCCAAGCTCCTGCCTAGTTTTCAATTCCTGTCTGGATCTTGTCCCAGGCCCTCTTCTCCATGTCCATTTTGTTTCTGCTTGATTGTCCCCAGCATCTGTAAGGGTGCCTATGCATGTGGTCTGACATGTTCTAAGTAGAATGTGTTGGAGTAAACTCGATTCACTCAGTGAACAAGTTTTAAAGCATGCCTGTGACCATTTTGAAATGTGGGACACTGAATACATGTGATGCTGCAGTATTGTAATTAGAAGGGCTGTCTGGGAGCCACGCTAATTAAAATGCTCCCCTCCCCACCTTGAAGCATGTGTATAGGATTCCTTGAGGCCTGATTGCTGGCACTGTCTTGTCCACAATTTCTGGGACCTTGGTCCCTGATTTGGCCTCTGCTTTGGATATTCTAATTCTTGACCCTTAGCTCAGTTTCTGACTATGGTACTCCCCTCATTTAGTTACTGGTAAGTACCAGTAGCAGTTTAGCACTGGCATCATAGAGTTCAGTGTGGGCTACTTACATTGGTATTAACCTAGCTTCTTGGTTGGGTTTTTCAGTCTGTGTGGAGTGGCAAACTCTAGGCTGTGCTGGAAGGCTGCCAGCACTTGGATTAGTGGCCCTAATTTTATGTTCGGTAGTTGATCTTGAGTCACATATTAACTGGCTTTCTGTGTGCAAAACTGCCACTGTAAGAGCTGTGCATAAAAAAGAGGTGAAATACTCTTAGGGATATGGTAACCAGGAAGGGAGTACAATGAGAAAAGGGGAAGGAAATGTAACTGAGAAACGTCGTCTCATTAAAGCATGATTTTCCTACCTACCGTTATCCACTCTTTTCATGCAACATTTTTTTTCAGGTGAAATCCACAGAGCTATTTTTTGTGTGCCTATTTTAGCAGTATAGAACACTTTTCATCATAAAAGTTCCGTAAACACTTTTATGCTACAGGACATTAGTCTTCAATAGGTCTTCAAAATGCATGGTTGGATTCTTCAGATTGGAAGAGATCACTGCATATTCCTTGGTTAAACAGATTCAACTAATAGTTCCAGGGAATCAAAGGATTCTAAGCTTTACATTTATACCAGAAAACTATCTTCTTGCAGGTTTGCTTTAAACTATTATACTAGGCTTATACTGTTAAAATGGATGTTGCAGTGACATTCTTTTAAAGGTATTTAAACATGGATCTTCTAGCAAATGAAGATTAATTACCAGCAGCCAACTTTTGCTTCAGATCAAAGTTTTATGATTCACTTGTGAGGTTTTAAAAAAATCATCTTTTTAATGGAAATGTTTAAGTGATCCTTGGCTATAATAGGGTTGAGAGGTGATGCTATAATAATATATATTAATTTTCTGTAAGTCAATTATTTAAGTATTGCAAAGGAGCAAATAATAGGATTTGGTATATTACCCCATCTAGTGGCTGAATTGCATATGATATCAGGTGATATTTATTATGAACAATTTTTCATATTTTTTAAATGCATTTTGCTGCGTTTTTTCTTTGTGAATTGCTTATGAACCAGTCCTGACTCCATTAAATGCATTTTCAATTGTAATCATCTAGAAGAGTTTGATTGAAGAATTCTAGACTTATAGGGGAACAATCAAAGAATAATAAACTCATGTTGTGAATTGTATAACAAATACCTATTCATTGCAACATTCTTTAAAAATGTTGATATTCATAAACCCTCCCGTGACTACCTGTCTGAATATTCATGAAAACTACCCATGTGAAACTGGGGGGTCATGGTTGCCACTAAATAAAACGTGATTGGACTGTTGCTATGCCAAAAGTGGTATCTGATTTTTTGAGCTAAGTCAAGGGCATAGTGTTTAGCAAAGATGAGATTATTCCAAATGAATGGATTTGAGATAGGGAATTATTTCTGAATCATGCAGATGAAGCAATCTGAGCTCTGGTCAAAAGAGTTAGTGTTTGGTGGAAAAGGCACACTAGCCATGTGATAGCAAAATGAAATCCACTTGAGTAACCCATTTAGACATTCTATTTAAACAGAAGATAGATTGTTCTTTAGCAGTGGTACTTAGAGCAATAAGCATTGGGAAACTGAAATCTCTTCTTGAGAAAGGATGCCACTGCTGATATAAAGTCTGAGCTCCCATGATCTCTATTGTGTACAGTGGTATAAGTGATGATTTGTTGTAGTTTATCATCAGCCTCATTATTTAAATAGATTAAGACTGGAGCTTGGGGTATGGTGACATTTTAATGAGATCTACTGCTAATCAGTTAATCCTCTAGATAAGGGCACACAGGAATGTTTTGTCATCTTAAAAGTGCAGCTAATACAAGTAGGCATTTGGTTAATAGCTTAGTCCTGTGAAAAGACTGACTGGACATCCATGGTATTAATATTAGCTACGCTGTACTGTAAATTAGAGATGCTTTCTGTGATCTTGATGGATTGTAACATGAAAGCCATGCATTTTTGGAAGCTGAGAACCTTTTCTCTTGAGGCTGTGGGTAAGGAGTCATGGAGGATATCCTTACCAAATGAGTCCGGGACAGTCTGTGTATTTTTGACCTGTGATGGTAAAACTGGTGATGGAGATCTATCTCCCACCTTTTTTCCGTTTCGAATAAGGAAACGTGGGACTAGAACTCTTTTCTACTGAAGTCTTGAGATAGCACCTTTGCTTCTGACTGGGGCTGGGTTGCATTCTTTTAGATGTATTCCCCACCCCCAAGAAGGTTCCCTGAAGGAAGAAAGGGTAAGAATCAAAGACTAGAGTTAAATACTGTAGCAAAGTTGACTTTGTGGGTATTTTAGTACAAGCTTGGTAAAATAAAGAGCACACCTGAAGATGGGATCTGAGAATGGCCCTATAGGTTCCCAGCAGGCTTGATGTAGAGGTCATGGCTATCTCAGTGACATTGCTGCATGGTGGGGGAATATAGAGTATCTTTCAAGTGAATCTGGGTTTCACCCCCTGGAAACAATGAGTAGGCCACAGCAGAGACTAGGTGGATATTCTCTATCCAGTATGAGGTTGACAACTCAAGGACCTCATTTGTATTGTTTTAAAATGTGTAGGTTCCCCCAAATGGTAGAATCTGAAATCACAGTACTTTTCTCGCTGAAATTGTGGTGGTCCTGGACAGTGTTGCAGTATCAGAAGCCATTGGTAGAGATTTCTTTGCTTCTTTTTCCTCCTCAGAGATTATGACCTTTAATTGTTCTCAGGCTTTTGGAGGAAACTTGTTCACAAAGGGTGATACTTAGTCACATGTCAAAAAGTCATACTTGGCAAACAACTCTGAGTAATTCATTATGCACATTTGGAGTGAGGGAGAAGAGTAAATTTTTCTTCCAAAATGATCCCGGTTGGGGGGTGGAGGGGAAAGGGATGTATCCCTATTTTTGGAGTAGCCTTTTATCACAAAGGATGTCTTTCTCCTGAGCTACAGACAACAAATGACTGTATATATATGGCTTTGTTTGAAGTCCCTCTGTAGCACTTAATACCTCTTTCCTTCTCACTTGCTAGTTAGTGCAAGGGTTGCCGAAGCTTTCCAGAAAGCTTTGGCTGGCTCCAAAATCTCTTAATTTATAGGCTGCTTCTAATCCATCTGGAGTGAAGAATATTGCATTGTTTATGAAATACTGAGGTCTCAATTTCCAGAAATTCAGTGATTCACAATAATTCCTGAAGGCTCTGAAATCATTTGGGGATCAAGAGAGATTGCCTCAAAGGAAATAATGAAGCAGCTTTGGAAGAAGTTAGTGATTCAAGATCTCTCGTGTTTAGGCTGTTTTTTTCACCAATCTCTCTAAGATCTTCTCTGGAAGATCATGAAAATAAGGCTGTGGGAGAATAAAAACTTTTATAATTCTATGATTAGGAAGGAGACCTATTTCTACAGGCTGAACCTGTGTGGCCAGCGTGATAGAGAGGTTCATAGAGCCTAAGATCAGAAAGGAACACTGTTTCATAGTTTCATAGTTGTTTGGGTTGGAAGGGACCTAAGCAGATCATCTAGTCCGACCCCCTGCCCTGGGCAGAAAAGGATGCTGGGGTCCCAACTAAGTGGCTGTCTAGCCTCCTTTTGAAGACCCCAGCGTAAGGGCAAGCACCACTTCCCTTGGAAGTTGGTTCCAGTCCTAGCTGCCCTAACAGTCAAGTAGTGTCTCCTGATTTCTAGCCTGAATCTACTCTCAGTCAGCTTATGGCCATTGTTCCTTGTTACCCCCAGTAGTGCTCAGGGAAACAGGGACTCTCCAATAGCCTGCTGGTCCCCCTTGGCAAGTTTATAGGCAGCCACCAGATCCCCTCTCAGTCTTCTTTGGGGGAGTCTGAACAGGTTCAGGTCCCATAGCCTCTCCTCGTAGGGCCTGCCCTGCTGCCCCCTGATTATACAAGTGGCCCTTCTCTGGACCCTCTCAATGCTGTCCACATCCCTCCTGAAGTGCGGTGACCAGAACTGGATGCAGTATTCCAACTGTGGCCTGACTAATGTCGCATAGAGCGGGAGGATCACATCCTTGGGCCTGCTCGTGATGCATCTGTGGATGCATGACAAGGTGCGGTTGGCCTTCCTGACCGTGTCCCCACACTGCCGGCCCATGTTCATCTTGGAATTATTAGTGATTCCAAGATCCTTCTCTACCTCTGTGCTGACAGGAAGGGAGTTCCCCAGCCTGTAGGTATGCTGCTGGTATTTCCTCCCTGGCTACAACACCTTGCACTTGTCCGTATTGAAACCCATCCTATTCTCATGCGCTCACCTCTGTAACCTGTCCAGATCTAGTTGTAGACTGTCCCTCTCTTCTAGCGTGCTCACTTCTCCCCACATCTTAGTGTCTTAGTGTCATCTGCAATCACTTAGTTTCCATACTGGCTAGCTGGACCCTTTTCTTCTATGCAGTAAGCTGCAGCTCTGGGATGAGTCTGGAATCATGAACCATCTCCTTATTTTGGTGTGTACATTTTAGACACAATGCACCCTTTGATAGGCTCAAGGCACCCCTCAGAAAATGCCAGCTTAGTTTTCACTTGATTTTTGACTACAGAGAAATAATAGAGCAATTCTTCTACTACAAAGAACTCAGGTAGACCACAACTCAGAATGTCGTGGACACTGTGGATTCCTATTTGAAATCTCTAGTTTAGCAAGAGATAAATCTCTGGGTGTATATTGGAAATCGTGGGCACCTATACGCGTGCAGAGAGGCTGTTCCAACATGCTGTAATTATAACATGTCAGGGCAGACTCTATTAATCAAGTCTGCCGGAGCATGGTAATTACATGCGATTCCAGGGTCATGTGTATCAATGTCCCCACGCTGAAAAATGGTGGTGGGATGCTCCAACTAAGGTTTGTTCAACAAGCTTTAACTAAAGTGACCCCATTGCCACTTTTGAGCATGGAGATGCTGATACACATGACCCTGGAATCTGGACACTTTAATTAGAGCCACTTTAAATTAACCATCCCCTTCACAGAGCTACTTTAATTAAAGCCACTTTTGGAGCTGCTCTAAGTACCTCCTGCCCACCCGCCTCCCAGAACACGTGTAGAAATGCCCCATGTTTGCATATTTAAAAGGGCTAATAGTGTGTGGTACTCCACAACACCCCTGAAAGGATCTCAAGGCACCCTGGCTGAAAATCATTATTCTAACCCAAGAAACAGCTGGCCCACAAACAAGAAAAACTGTTCTGCCTGTTTGACTTAGTTCATCAGTGCTATGAGTCATGAAACAGAGAGAAGAGCCTGTGTTATGGCCAACACATAAGAATGATCCTGGCTACTTCCATTCCTGTCTAGGCCAGAGACTTTGCCACGTACGCTCTTGGTTCATTTTCCTCTTCAGCAAAATAGGGACACAAGACCTCCTTCCTGGGAGTGCTAGAAAGCTAAAATTGTTCATAAAGCAATTTGCAATTCTCCATTGGGAGTACCATCATGTATAACCGGCCCCACAGAAATCAGAACAATTTGTTTACGTAGCTTGCAAAGCAAGAAAAAATAGATTATTGATCATGATGACCAAAAAGATACAGTGAGTGTCTGGGTATTTAAAAAAAAAAAGCTTTTACTTAAGAAATATTGCAACTGGAAGTCTGTTGTCTACAGGTCATATTTTTGAGTTTCATAACTATTAACTGAAGACTGTCTAGAGCTGTATTTATCCAACTGCTAAAAAAGAAATATTAAAAAGGCTTTAGAAGTTGGAAAGAAAAACTCACTATTACCTCAGTCAACTAGTTTTGCGTGCATGGAATTTCTGATGTCATCCTACTCCTCTTCCAGGATAAATAGGGCAGAATAAACATGAATGTAAGAAACATGGAGGAAGACAAAGTTCTTTCACCTCTGGATAACATCAGGCAATAAAAGCCATAAATCCAAACTGAACTCAAATGGGCAATGTAAAAGTTATTTTTATAAGTTCTAGAAAGACAAAGTAAACAAACCAAACACTAAGTAATTGCCCATGTTGTTTTCATTCATGTATTTTTTCTAGTTTTACAGCTAATAAGGACATTGTGGTATATGCTAAATAGTAAATGTTGCAGTTGATACTTGGCACAATTGTTGGGCCTAGTTTTAAATATACAACTCATCTTGAAACTCAGGACCTGGCTCTGGCCATTTCTGTTGTCACAAATCCCATGAATTAACAGACCAGCATATAAAACCAGTTTTTCAGCCTGTTGTCTCTTTCTGAGAACTGCTCAAGGCTCTACAAGAACCCAATAAGTACTATTAGCTGCTTTATCTATACTTAGCCATGGTTTTCATCTCACTTACTACTTAGTAGTCACAACTCATCAGTAATATTTGTAGAACTATTTAAATATTTACTTGAAGTTTTAAGTGTAAAGAAATTTCTTTAAACTATTACTTTGTTTTATGGTTTATGCTGGTAAATTATTGCAAAACAACTATGCTTTGATGCGTTCGGGATAGAATACAATGTTACTTTCCAGAGTGACTGCATCATACTTCCAGCTTCAAGTGGCAACAACTTAATTTTTTTTTTTTATTGCTTGCATAACTCATTATACAAATTTGTCAAAATAAGTAGCTATTACAAGAAGATTCGACACAGCATTCTTTGCACAAACATTTAAAACACAGGAAACATTTTTTACAAATTTTTTTTGCTTATAAGAATATTTTTTATACAGAAAATATATTTTTGTACACTTTACAGAAATGTGCTAGCATTTACATTTTTTTACTCACAAACTTGATGGTCTGATGCAATTTAGGTTTTAAACTATACTTAACAGTATGTCAAAGCAGCAACTCATCGCTTCTCTCTCTCACATTTAAATCTGCTCAAGTATTGAGCCAAAACATAGAAAATATCCTCAAGACTATTTTAGTTGGCAGACAGTTCAAGTATCTTAAAACTCTTCAAAGTGTTATCAATGAAATACTTGGTATTCTTCTAAAAAAATAATACTCTAAGTTTGAGTGTTAAGGTATAGCAGTAAAAACCTTAACAAGGCAGCGTTTTTAGTTTTATTTCTGTTATACTATTATGCTGTAGGAACCCAATTGAACAGAGCCATCATATGCTACAGTTCTCTGATATTGTGAACTTCAAAATGAGATTTCAGAAACTACTATAGTAAATGCTATGCAGCATTAATAAAACATATAAACGTAATAAAAATACTTCCTTTTTTCTTAAAAAGACTGGTTGTGGTACAGAAAAAACCCAGTAAAGTACTACATTATAAAAAAAGGAAGAGTGCAGCTACAGGAACGTGTTAGTACGCAGCAAACTGAGTTGTGAATTTACAGGCCCTTGCCACTTCATGGTAAATAAAAGATAGCTTTCCCCTTGGTGCAAGTTGGGTAAACATGCATATACACAGATACTGTCAGCATGAAGTGCTGCAAGTTCACATCCTAACTTAGCTCACAGTCACTTGTTCAGGTAGACCCTAGATCTATGACATGGGAAGAAATTGAAAAAAGATGTATATAAACATATTAGCAAGCCAGAAAATACTTACTCGCTGGGGTCACCTGACCCCAGTTGTCTTTCCTGCCTGGTGCAGGGGGCTGGACCTGATGATCTTCTGAGGTCCCTTCGAGCCCCTTAAAATCTATGAATACATTTAAAAAGATTTTATTTCTGCAAAGATAGTATTGAAGTCCATAGGGTATCATGTAAAGGTCAAGCCTAAACCGAACTGAACAATTTGGTTTTGTGTGACATCTGCTATGCTTCAAACATCTGTACTGATATGCGAGTTCTCTTTTGAAAGTTCTATCATCTTAATGTGGAGTTAAGAAGGATTTTTCTTCAGCTGCACCACTGTACTCTTATGTTCACATTTTCTTGCTTTCTAGGAATTCTATAAATGAAAACAGAACTCTTAAATGCTAGAGAAAAATAGTCTAATCTCTCAATAGCTTTAAACTGCTTAATATGTAAAAGTTTGTCAACTGAAACTAAAGTACACACAATCATTTTTAACATTTCAAGAATTAAGTGTCCACTTCTAAGCAAATGTGGTATTCTGAATTATGCAGTCTTCTTAACAAACAAACGAACAAAATGAACAAACAAATGAACTAAGGTGGAACAGATACACATCTTCCTACTACAACACTGCAGCATGGAGGGTGGTTTGTACAGTCAGCATTTCATCAGAGATGGTAATGAATCACATTATACTGGGTCACATTTAGAAGAAATTCAAAACACTTATTCCAGTGATTTTGCGAACTCAGCATAATCAATATATCCATCATTATTTTTATCATCATCTCTTAACACATCATCTATTAGACTAATTAGCTCCTCTTCTTTCATTGCTTGAGTGTGTTCACCACTTTCCTAGAAGGAAAAAAAAGAGAATTAAAATAGTGTTTCTCAATTTAATAGGACATTGGAAAAAAACATGCTACAATCTAAGCCAAAGCAAAACAAAGTCCTAGTTTCCTAAATTCCCTAAACACCTTTATCTTTTTCTCCTCCTTTCCTCACAGACAACCATACCAATAAAGAAAGCTTATCACTGACATGTTTACACTAACTAAAAAAAGGACTATGCAAACATTTTACTTCAGATAAAGGAATTGTCAACATGAAAATGTTCAATATTACTAGGCTATAGCAAAGGAGATGTTGATGGCTGTATGGAAAAACCTGCCCTTTTAATCACACAATCCGAACATAAATAAGAAGCGGAGATAGACTTGATGTTCTGTCTTTTTCCTAATAGTGTAAGGACTAATTCTGATCCCTAACTACATCTAAGCAGCCTTGCACCTGGCTGAGGTCCTTTAACAAAGCACATGATCTGAGCCTTCAAGAGGCCGAGAAGCAATACTTCTTTAATACTGCTACCAGTCCAAAAGAAGTCTTACTTAAGTTAGAAAAAAAGGTTTTACTCAAGGGCCTGAGATTTTTTTTAAAGGCATCTAAATCCTTACTTGATTATTCATTGTCCTACATTTAAGTAGCCACTTATACAGGAGGCAAAGCTAGAGGATCAGAGCCCAGATATCTGACTTCTGTATCCCTTCTCCCCGCCTCAAAAAAATCCAATCCCCTGAGGTATAGTTTATATTCTTGGTTAAAGGACATGCAAATTAAATCAGCACATAGTACAGAAAGAGAAGCTAGTCAAGGTGACACACAGTTAAGTTGGAACTTTATCTATATACTGTATGAAGTATATTTCCAAGCATGAGAAACAGTTCCAAACTAGTTATAAGCTGATTACACTACAGTATGTTATTACTGTTACAGATAGTCACAATAATATTCTTAACATAACACTTAGAGAAACAAAACAAAGCAGCTTATTTACAAAGCACAGGATATTGTTTCCTGCTTTCAGAGGAGCTTTTGCTATAGCTGAACACAAGAAATCTTTGTTACTCTGAACTGCATTTAATAATCCTTCTCAAATTAAACACCTTAATATTGTCTGCCTGAGGTTTCTGACTTCCAATTTTGGGTTTAAAAAAAAAAAAAAAAAAAAAAGAGAGAAATCAACTTCCTCTCCAACCCAGGGGAAAATTATAAATAAGGCAGCCCTACACCTGTTCCTTTAAAACTCAGCACTAGAAGTGCTGAGATTAAAGCCCTTATACCTGCAATTTTCTTCCAGCTTGCATGGCCATAGCAATGGCAGTCTGAAGTTGAAAGAAGTAGTGATAGAATTTGGAGCAGTATGGAATCAGGAGCTATTTATTAAGCTTCCTTTCCCACAGCAGCACTGCAACATTTCAGCCACAGAACCAGTAGTTCTCCTTTCCACGCCTACACACGATGCTCTTCTCTTCCCTGCAGAGCCATCATACATATCCTCCAAGGTCACATAAAGCTTAGCAAGCCATACAGAAGTTTAAACAAGGACAGGGCATTTCTGGGGCCCTGCCTGCAAAGCAATGGATATAGTGTGACTGAATTAGCATGTTTATAAGTCAAAACAAAAACTGATTCATCTGAGTACATGTTAGATGCACATTCTGTCTGATGCTAAACGTTGCTATTGTAAATACTGCTCACCTGTTTATGTACATGGGATATAGCAGTAGCAAGTTCTAATCCATCAAGCAAATTATTGCCATCGTAATCATGCATTTTGAAGTAATGGAGCTGTAGCTCTTGTGGGGACATCTCGGACTCTGGTTTGTCAATTACACCTTCTAAGTGTTCCATAATATGACTGAAAATAGATAAGGTAAGAAGTTAATATTTAATGGCCTGTTTATATTCAGCTATGTTATTTGATCAGGGAGCAAGTCAAACACGGGGTGAGATTCCATGCTGTGTCTTTTGGAGGTCTGACACAGAATTTTAATCCAGTGGAAGGGTCTATGATAGCTTTAAGTCATTCTTGGATCCTCCCAGTCCTGGTTTGCCCTTGGATCCTCCCAGTCCTGGTTTCCCCTGGGGTCAAGGAAACCTGTACAAAAAGAAGTGCTGGCCCCAGATACCCCTATCCCATCCAGGGTAACCTGCTGTGTGCCAGAGGGCACTTGGCACATGCACTCCCTGGGAAAAACTAGTGGCAGCATGAGGTGTCCCACTGCTAGTTGTTGCCAGGGACCCAAACATCCACACTTGTGTGGACATGGCCTATGGGGCCCCTTTATACTACTCCAGCACTTTTATCTTTTATAAAGAGGGAAGGAAGAAAGAGAGGGGAGGAGACTTATTTTGGAAATGTTCAGAATATAATTGTGTATGACAGCAAAATCATTTTGGGGGAGGATGGAAGTTAAAAATGTGTTCCAGCTAAGTGCCTCCAGAAATGACTTTTTTGGACCCAGGACCCATATTAAAGTTTTGCAGGAAATGTGTCTTGAAGTCCTATCTTTGATCCCCCCAGAGCAGTCACCTGCAAGGTGAGCTCAACTATTAGCATGCGGTCTTTTGCAAATGGCCTCTTGAGTCTACCTGTAGACATTTTAATTTGAGATGTCTCAGTCATTATGTGATACAAGTTTACATTTGCAGAATACATACTCTTTGTCTTGTACTAGGTTCTTATCAAGGCGAATATTTCCTTGATGACTGTCTTCTACATGATTGTCAGCTAAGGCAGGGATAAAGAGGAATGCAGACACTAGGCAGTACAGTACATATGTTCTAAAAATCCTTGAAGCCATCGTGATTGCCTAGCAAAAAGGGAAAAAAGACAATCTCAGTAACATGCAATACATTTTCAATAGATTGCATATAAAGTGTGTTTAAAGATTCTTGTTACAGAACAGAAGCGTATCTTTTACACACACACACACACAAATAACCACCTTCTATGATAACATCTATTTATATATTTTCTCCAGCTGAAAACACAAAGCAATTATCAAGAATTTTTTTCAAGTCCTATCTTATTCCAAATAAGAATATGTAGCCACTAAGCCCTCCAAAGTCCAAACTTAGAATGACTTGCAAATTAACAAATGTTTTATAATCAAATGGCCACTGTATCATCACCCAAAATTCTACAGGTAAAGAAGCTTTATTTCCTTAACCCTAATGTGTGGTTCTTAGTCCAGACTAGACCTCCTTCCTCAAGGTTGAATGGGGAGATCACTTACTGTAAGTACACTGCAGATACTACAAGTTTTAAAAACAAAATAGCAGGAATGCTCAGTTTAAGATGGACATTGACAGAAGTCAGATTCTTGAAACAAAAGATAAAGCTGAGATGACCGTTCAAAATCTGTTGCAAATTAATTGCTTCAAAGAATCCTATTAATGACTACTTCACTATTGCACTGTTTAGGGTCCATGTACAGGTGTATTCTAAACATGTCAACTCTCTTGTGGATCTCTGTAAAGACAGTCACAATAAAAGCCTATTACTTCAAGAACGAAATAGTTATTTGATTGGTTATCCAAAATACAAGAATTGTAAGATGATGATTCCTTTAAATTGCATTATTCAGTCATATAACATGAAAAGTGGCATTAATTAAAGTACCCCAAACAATAAGTTCACCTACTAATATGCAAGAGACTAAAAACTCATCACTCAATGCACTTTTATTGTACTTACCTTCATGGGTATGAAAGCGAGTTTGAAGAGCTCTGCCTACCCCACTGAATTAATGGTAGCCAAGGAATTTGAATGCAAGACAAGTAGTGCTAACATCCTACTGCAGAATCTGGGGCCCTAGGCCCAAGAGGGGATATGACCGTTGGTGGCAAGGGTGAGACAAGGCTGTGCAACAGCCCTCAGTAGCCCTGAAGCCACCTGGCCTGCAGCCACCTGTGTACTACCACCACACTCTGGCCCATAGCCACTTGTCCCACTTCTGCCACCCTGGCCCAGATCCAGCTCACGAGGAAACCCATAGGCAGGATTCAAGCCCAGGCACAAGGTAGATTTATCACCCCTGTGATAAATAATGTAATAGGGACAATAACTATCATGGAATTTAATACAGCCTAGAGCAAAGCAAGTGCTAGTCAGTATTAACAAGAACTATGAAAAAGCTACAAGAGTGAACAGCAGCACAGAACAACCTACCAAAGCAGGTAACGCTAGAACAGCAGTACAAAGTAATATACACTCTCTCTTCCCTACCCTCCTCCCTCAAAAAATGAAAACAGCCCCTTGCTTCTCATTAGTATTTGTTGGACAAAAGAGTTGATGTTACTTTTGGCTGTGGCTGCAGGTCACGTAGCATGTTCGAGAAAAGGAACCGCCAGCCGCTTTGATAAGCCTGTGGGCTGCTACCAAGGCAGTACACAGAGTTTGCATAACCTGTGAAAATATTAGGTTTTCTTTCTTACTTTTTTAAGCAATGAAGCATTCATTGATCAAATATATTTCTCCATAGTCTCCTTGATAACATCCTCTCTGTCCTTGATACTAGAAGCATTTCAAGAAAAAAAATCTCATTGTGAAACTTTAAACACTATGCTTGTTCACTGAAAAGTTCAAAAACAAACAAAAAACAAACCAACAAAAAAACAACATTCCTTAGGACCACCTCCCTGGGTAAGTAAGACATGATACCACTCTCATAGTGCTTCGTATACTGTGTACGGTAGTAGATCCACTAGCAAGGTGTGTTTAGACTAAGCAAGTTGTTTATTAGAGGCAGAACATTTCAAGGCTTTGATGGGAACTTCTGCATGGCATATTTCGATCTGAGACTCTGAACAGATGACCTAGGGCTTATCTACATGTCAAAGTTGCATGAGCTTTATACCTGCTAGGACCAGTATAGCTTCTCCCATGACTGCCCTGCTCCCGTCTCTCTCCCCCTTTCCCTTCTGCCTTTGTATTTATATAGTCTCTTTCTGCCCTTACACGCTGCTCCCTGTACCTCCTTTCACAGCAGCTGAAGTCAGCTCTATCTAGCCCACAAGCTTGTGATAAATATTTATCTATCAGTACCTATATTGACAGACACAGACAGGCAGACATAGCTACACCTACAGATACCAAATATTGATAGAGATGGACTGGCAGACAGACTTACCTATACCTGCAGATACGCTGATCTTGACAAACAGACAGATGTCCCTATACCTATGGATCTGTAGGTCTTGAAAAACAGATGGACAGGCAGACATATCTATACCTACGGATATGTGGATCTTGACAGACAAACAGACAGATATATCTATACCTACAGATATGTGGATTTTGATAGAAAGAAAGCCATAGACATATATATACCTATAGATACTCAAATTTTGAAAAGCACATGGACAGACAGATGGATGCACCTATATCTACAGCTATGGAGATCTTGGAAAAAGACAGGTGGACAGACAGACATAGATATGTCAATCTTGATAGACAAACAGATGGACAGACATGTACCTATACCTAAGGATACATGGATCTCGATACACAGACAGATGTTCTTATACCTATGGATCCATGGAGCTTGAAAAGCAGGTGGACGACAGATGTACCTAGACCTACGGACACATAGGTCTTGACAGACAGGTGGAGGGAGAAACAGACCTACCTAGGCCTACAGATGCATGGATCTTGACGGACAGACTCTTAAACACCTGGTACAGGTAAACAGACATACAGTACCTACCTGCCCCTACAGATCCGTGACTACTGCTAGACCGACACCGCGGTACCTATGGAGACGCAGATACAGGCGGCCAGACAGACAGACAGATCCCTACCTGCCGCCGCGCCCCGCCCGCCTCCCACGTGCTCAGCCAACCGACGCTGCGGGGGCCGAGAGACAGTGACGTAGGACCCGCCCCCAGCCGCTCTCACCCGCCGCCGGAGCGCACAGCTGCTGCACTGCCCCTACCGCGGGCTACGAGCACCCAGCAGGTGTGGGCGGATCTGGCCCGGCTCGGCCACCATCTCCAGCCCCACCTCTGACCCCACGCATGCGCATGTCGCGCTGCCCGCCCCCATCTTGCCCATTGGCTTCTCTTTGCCCAGGCCGGGCCACGTCACAGTAACTTGGACCTCCACGTGGAACCGTACCTGAAGGGACACATAGCCCCAACCCGTGGCCCCGCCCCCTCCCCTCCCCTGAAGGTTCGGCCGTGGCAAGCGCCCGGCGCCGCTAGCCCCGCCCCCTGGGGCGGGACGTTGTGCCCGAGAAGCTCTGGCCCTGGGGGGGGGGGTTCTGCGTTGGACATTGCTTGGTGCGGCCTGCAGTGGGGTGGGCCTGGAGACCCCGGCCCCAAGGCTGGAAGGGCCGCCCACAACCCCTGCAGAACCCCGGCCTGAGTCTGCACAGAGCCTGTAGCAGCTGCGTGCTGTGGAGAGGGGCTGTCAGCCTGGTGCTCAGCCCCCAGCTTCCACCTATCCCTTCCCCACTTCAAATATTCCCATTTGAGTGGAAAACAACTTTTTTTTTGAGACAGCTATTAAAAAAAATAGATACCTGCCAGCTGGGAGGCACACAGCTATGTGCGCTGCCTTTAGCAATGACAATCGGGACTCGTAGCAGAGATGATATCTTTTATTAGACCAAGAAGGTTTTTGCAACAACAACAACAACAAAATTCTTTATCAATGTGCGCTTACTTTTTCCATTTAAAAAAAAAAAAAAGTTTTTTGTGTTCCAAGCTAAATCAATTCCAAATCTGTGAGTCATTCAAGAACCATATGTGGCCCTGCTACCAGCAAGGCCCTGTTACCCTTCACCCCCGCCTGCGGTTTCAGATGCTTCCAAATCCATTGGCGGGCATCCTAGGTGCAGGCCTAAGCCCTATAGTATGGGGTTTAGATGCCCTTGAGTTTGGCTTGCCCTCAGCCATACAGCCGCAGGAGCAAGCTAAGGAGGAATCCTCCATTTCCATAAAGTTGGCGTGTAGCTGAGATCCTCCCACTGGAAGCTGGGCAGTCAGAAACTAACTATGAGGCTCTTGTGGGGAGTCCTGTCTGTGAGCAGACAAAGGTACAGCCCTCCACAATGCCATTTTAATTGCATTACCTCTGTCAGGGTATTTCCCGTCACCATTGTGGGCATCTTTCCTGCCAAATAAGTATGCGCACTGAACTTTTTTTTTCTTTTTAAAGAAAATGTTTCGTGTTCCAAGTGAAAACAGACAAATCAATTCCAAATCCATGAGTCATTCAAGAACCATATGTGGTCCTACTACCAGCCAGCATCCTTCACTCCCACCTGGAGCTTCAGATGCTTCCAAATCCTTTGGCAGGCATCCTACATGCAGATCCATGACCTGAAGCATGGGGTTCAGATGCCCCTGAGTTTCCCTTGCCTTCAGGCATATGGCTGCAGGAACAAGCTAGGGAGGAGTCTCCCCCTTCCATAAAGTCAGCGTATAGGAAGTGAATGTGGGAGGCTAACTATGCATTACTCTGGTTGGGTACTACCTCTGCCAAGGAAGTGTTTTCCCCCTGCCAGTAGGAAAACCACCTTACCGGTCATAGTATTTCCAGCAATGGATGAAGGGAGCAGTAGCCTGGGAAAGATTGTGGCTAATATAGAGAGATGGATAGAGAGACAGGTTCTATGCCTGTAGATGGAGCTCACCAGCAGAAGCTTTGGATGGGTAGGTATCTATGCCTGTAAAAGTACAGCTACTAACATATAACTAGACCGATAAATAGATCATGGATAGGTATCGATATATGTGTGCCTGTAGCTATAGGTATGTAGGAAAACACTCACAAATCTTGGTATTGTTTTGCCAGCCACCTCTGCTTCTTCACTGTCTGGCTGCTGGGCATCACCCCTCTCCGAGGACTGAGACCTTGCAAGGCTGGGGAGGCTTGTGTGTCCCAATGACTGAGCTGCCTTGGAGACCTGGAGTCACGCTCCTGGCGAGGTCACCACTGGAGAACAGGCCTGCGGCGAGGTTCCAGACAAACCATGATCCAAGCCCAAGTCCTAAACAGCAGCTCAGGCAGGAAAAGATGTCAGGATCTCTACAGCTGTAAAGATGAAAAGGTGCAGCAGGATGGATGATGTCTCCTATCCTTTAGGGCAGGGGTTCCCAACCTTTTTATGCTGCAGACCGGCAAATTGCAGACCAACAGTGACCGGCATACTGCGGACAGGCAGCTGACCCTTTTTTATACTCAGCCACTTCTGGGCTTCTGCTCCAGCAGCCAACCCTCCTGCATACTGGCAGCCAACCCTTCATGGCCAGGTACCAGGCTATGGCCTGGGGGTGGGAACCTCTGGTCTAGGGTTTTCCCTTGCCACTGGGCTCAGATCTCCACCTTGTCAAGATCACGTGGTTACTGTTTCTGTGCACCAGGTTCCTTGTGTTAAAAGTCAGGTGCCAGTTTCTACCACAGGAAACAACATGTTGGATATCGTGCCATCCAGAGTTGTGAGGGGTGGTGGCCACTTTTACAGACTGCTTTGGGCCTATGTGATCATGCTTATCATAGCAAGTGGATGTCAAGCTGGGGAGCCCAGTGGTGATCTGAATAACCTGTGCAATCTGCTGAATGTTACATCTGATTCTGCTCTACCAAGGAGCTGCAGGATAGGGGTGGAGATTGGAGGGGTGATATTGGTTTGGAGGCTTTTCTTATTTCACCTGAGGGATTGTGTTTTTGTGTTTTTTTCCTCTCAAGCACTGTGTATGTTAAATGTCAGGCTTCTCACCTACACAGTATGTGTTTCCAGAGCATGCTGGTTTGATTGCTTCAGAGGTGATCTACAGAGTTCTTTACTTCTATTAGTGTCACTGTAACAGGGAATTCATACCCTGTTACCTGGGGAGTAAGGGAAGGGAAGGAAAACAAAGGATGGCAGGGAGCTAGGAGGCTCCACCCCCTTTAGGAGAACTCAGCAGGCTCAGCTGGCCCTGGCTGCAGGAGGGCAGGGTTCCTCTTGATTGACAGTGAAAACCCTGTGCAAGGCTCCAAGAGGTACCTGATCAAAATGGGGCATGGCTCCCAGCCATATAAACACAGGTCCTGAGTTAGAGCAGTCAGTCTGGCTTTGGGAGCTGTTGAGGAAAGAGCTCTAGGGCAGGAGCGCTGCAGAGGAGTTCCTGGCTGACAGTTATAGCTAGAGTGCTTATTTTTGGGGTTAGGGTTTTATGCTGGTAGACCAGGTTGTGGCTACAAAGGGCAGATGAGGCCAAAGGGGGGCACTTAAGGGGCACACCTAGAACTGAGCCAGACTGAGGTTCTTGGGGTAGGTAGCACACAGAGGCTTAAAGCCACAGGGATGCCTGACCAGCACAAGCTGTTTTTGAGCCCTGCCAGGGAGGGGCTGGGGCTCATGATGGGCAAGTAGAATTGAAGTAGGGTGACCACCTGTCCCTAACTGGGCAGGACCTCAAGTCCTGGTCCTGGGTTGCATGATTCTGGAACAGCATTTGTTCCAGATTCACAGTATCTTCAGGGATTTTGAAAAGGCTGCCAGCCTGCAAGGGGCTGACAGGCGGCAGATGACCAGGAGGTGCTATGTGCATCTGTGTGCCCACACACATTCACGTGGCCAGAAAATACAGCTGAGAAGTGTGAAGAGCCTCTCCCTGCAGGTATGTCTGGGGGAGAGGGGGCATGGGGAATTGGAAGGGGTGTGGATTGAGGCCCCCACAGTGACAGATGGAGTGGGGCAGGGGCAGATGTGGGCCACTCACTGTGGGCTTAGGGCTTCCTGCCTGCCCCTGGGGGGGCCCCCAATGACTGTGGCACCTTGGTAAGGTACCCCCTGCTGACCTGGCAGCAATGGGGACAGTGGTGGCATGGAGTTGTGGCCCTGCTGCTGAGGGAAAGGCAGCATGGTGGGGAGCCCTGAGCCTTTAGTGGGCAGCCCACATCCGCCACCTGCTCTGCTTGCCTTGGCTCGGCTCGGCTCTGGTTCAGTTGTGGTGGCAGTGGCAGTGGCAGTAGGGCGGGGGGAGGTGGGCATGTGTCCTGCCTTCCACTTTGGAAAAGGTAGTAACCTTAAGGCCAAGTGAGCCAGGATCATATTACACTGGTAGTAGAGGTAGCCTGAGGCCAAGAGGGCTAAGGGTCAAAGCCTGAAAAGGAGGAATCGGGCCAGAAGCTTAGAGCAAAGAGACAAGGGCCAAGGGCCCAAGCTGAGTGAGATGGGCCAAGGGTCAGATAAGGCTGAGATTCGGAAGCCAAGCCTAGAGGGAATGGGCCTAGGCTAGCAGTTTGCAGCAAAAAGTGACCAGCAGGTTAAAACTAAGAGGGCTTAAGCCCTTACAAGCTGGTGTATCAGTCTGGACTGACACCTGTGAGGCATGGCTGTGACTATGGGGGGGCAGCTGGAGGTCACAAATTTAGGTCTTAAGGCATGTAGGGCTGGAGAATGATGCTGAGATGGAAAGAGTGCGTAGACTTACACCAGGTCTCCAAGGCAGCCTTCCCTCATTACTTTAACAACAAGGTGTGGCAGGAAAGGAATCAGGGTGATACTCTGGGAGGCTGGAATGGGAGCAGGACAGGATAGGGATGGTAAAAAAAAA
>NW_017728943.1:52390655-52396423 GCF_001723895.1 Crocodylus porosus | reverse complement strand
GGGGAGAGTCATGATAGCAACTCCAGGCACCTCACCTGTTACAATCGCCCTAATCTTTGTTATATATGTCTTTACAGGCATCTCTCTTTTGTGTTACCTTTTGGTTGGAAACATGCCAATCTATTTCTTCTCTGTCTCTTGTGGGCTCAGATCAAGTGCAGTCCTATGCTTACCTAGTAAGGAGAACACCGTGACCACAGAGGCGGTCTTCCTAGTTGAACCTGAGGAAGACCGCTTTCCTGGCACAGGGATAGTACCTGCCAAGGTAATGTATAGTAAACCTTCCACTTAGCTGCTGGAGTGGGAAGGTCTTGGCTTTATGCCTACTTTGAGGAAAGGGGAGACTCCTCCCTAGCTTGCATTCAGCCATAAGGCTGCAGGAGCAAGCGAAACACAGGGGCATCTGAACCCCAAGCTTGGGCCTGTAAGTAGGATGCCTGCCAAAGGACTTGGAAACATCTGAGCCCCAGATAGGGGTGGAGGATGTTTGCTGGTATTAGGGCCACTTATGGTTCTGGACTGACTCACAGATTTGGAATTTGATTTGGCAAATTTGGCTTGGAATATGGAAAATTTAATTTAAAAAAAAATTCTTCTAGGAACCTTGGTGCTCTGCAGGAATCTGTCTTTGTTTGTGTAAGTGTTCAATTATTGCTATCTATTAATACCTACATCTGTTTAGTTAACTGCAGCAGAGCATACTTGTGTCCCATATCCTGTATAAAATAATTGGGTAGAGAGTAAGCAGAGAGCATAGTGCCATCAGTGACTCCGGGTGATCTTGTTCTTGCAGGGACATTTCTTGATTTTTCTTTTTTTCTTTTTTTTCTTTTTTTTGGTGGGGGGTGGAACCTTTGAAAGTGATTTGCCTTGGGAAGGTACTGTGAATATAACACAAGTGAAGAATTAGATGTGGTATGGTATTCAAGAATTTAGATCTATTATTGAACACTTAAGGAGTAACCAGATTTTAATATAAACTAAGTCAAAATCACATTCTGTTTGCCTGCAAAACTCTCAACTGGTACCTCATGTGAGCCTCTCCTAAGACTCTAAAAGAAAGTGCGTTTTAATCTTGTATGTCTGGAATATCAAAGATGTCCCACATCACAGGTACTGTCTTTTCCCTGTAAAACTGACATAAGTGTTCCAAAAATAACACCTCCCTTTTTGTTTCTTTTGGTTATCACTACCTATGAAACCAGCACGCTCAATCAGGAACCCCTATATAAAATATTTTGACAAGAGTATCTTTTAGAAAATAGCTCCAGTCACTGTTCTTCTGTTCTTTTCCTCTCCCACCCCTTGCCAACTGGCAAATTAACTAAATATTCTTATATTAACTTTTCAGTACCATACACATACTAAATTAAAGGTGCTTTTTTTCAGCACTCTGAGGTCTAAATCCTGTTGCTGGGGTAACAGGAAGTTTTCATAACCATACTGAAGTAGCTAACAAAACTACAATATTGTTGTGGCACAGTTGCATTTATTTAAAAATACTTGGTGCTAAATGACAGAAAAGATGTAATAGCCTAAACAAGGTGTCTACTTTAAAAAAAAAAAAAAAAAAAAAAGGTCATATTTTACTGTGAAGGTAGCTCTCTAGCCTCTAAGTAAGTAATCGGAGTAGACAGATCTCTAGCCGCTAGCCTCTAAGTAATCAGAGTATGCTGGACTATTGTGGACAACTTCTACAATTTTTAAGATCTCGTCTTTGCCTGATTCAAAACAACTGTCAGAATTTGCCGTCTATATGCCCATGTAAATGTAGTATTAGGAGAACTGGCTTTCTTGAAGGGAATGGGAGGATTTACCTGCTTTTTAAAACTTGCATATAACTCAATATTGTGAATAAAATTTTCTGTAAGTAATATTACCTAGAAGATGTTTCTTACTTGGTAGATAACAACAGTGTCTAGCTAATACACTTTAGAATAGAATCTCCCCTAGGGTGGGGGTGGGGTGTGGTATATACTTAGGACACACTGAGGTTCAGTGTGGTGCATGTTTTGTTTTGTTTTGTTTTTCCTCGCATCCTCTTTGCATGTGGTCAGTGACCTTGCAAAAGATGTGCATATGTGTCATGGGTCTAGGGCTTTCTATGCCAGTGTTGTCAGAGATCTGTAGAAAATAAATTTCCCAGCCACAGCGAATACTAACCAGATATGCAAAGCAGGTGCCTCACTTGGATCCCAAGAGATTCTTCCTTTCAGTAGTACTGAAGGTTTTCATGCTGTGTTTCATTAGTTGCTTCTACTGTGGCTATGCCTTCCACTCTACAGTACTTTGAGGATTTCATGCTAGCTGGAATCAGCATTAACCACCCTATCTCTTTTCTCTTCCAGTCACTGCTCATATAACAGCCCTAACAATTTACTGATAATGCGGATTTTCGGAGGTACTATCAATACAGGAGAATCAGATCATACAGGATGACACTGAAGAATAATGGAAATGGGGTGAAAACTAGTAGTACAAAGCACAAAGTCATGCACTTTAGGACTAAATAGAATATTATGTCTGCTGTAAACTGGTTTCTTATCAACTAGTAAAGACAAATGATGAGGAAGGGAGAGACCTGGATGCAACTGATAACAGGATTACTATAAGCTGCCAGTGTAATACAGCTGTGAAAAAGCAAATGGGATCCTAGGATTTTGCAGACAAAGGATTTCCTGTAGAGATAGGAAAGTATTACTGTCAGTGTATAAGGCAGTGGTTAAGACATAACCTGGAATATGGTACAGAAGAAAAAATAATTCCATGTGGAATAGGTACTGGAAAGACTAAGGAAAGATGATTGCTCTCTCTAAATTCATCAGAGGGGTAAATATCAAGAAAGAAAAGAGCTATGTAAGCTAAAGACCAATGAATGTCAGAATGAATTTAGGCTGAAAACCAGAAGACAGTTTTTAACTGTTAGACCTGAAGTGAAGACCTGGAACAGACTTCTGCTGTCATTAGTGGGAGCAAACAACTTGCTTTAAGGTGGGGCTTGATTGTTTTACAGAAGAGATTATGTGATGTGCTTGCCTACAATAGCAGGGGACTGGTTGAAAGGCCCAGGAAGTCCCTTTCACTCTTATGCTCCAGTTATATGAAGGGTTTCTGTGGATTGAGAGGGAGTGGAGTTTCCTTGATAATAGTTGCTTGCTTCTACGTGCACATGCCGTGTGTGTGTTTGCACAAGCACATGTACTGAGGGGATAATTTTTTACTTTTGTATATCACTAGTTTGTTACCAGGAAGGTCAGAACAGTTACTACCTGAATCTGCCTTTTTAAATGGATGCTTTCAAATGCTTATCTAAGTGATTTTCTTTCCAAAATGTCCCAGTTTTCAAACAGTAGTATTGACTACAGGCTCTTAAGTAACTTCCACGAATACATTCAATAATTGTTACTAGTACCTATCACCTGTGGTTTCTTCACCAGTCATCTATTAGCAAATTTATGTGAAATGTCTTATGTGGTTTTACTTGTGAAGAAAGAGATTATTTAAGCTTGGAAGTAATGGTTTTGTGTTAGACTTAACAGAAATAGAACTTTTAAGAATTCATATTCTATATCCAAATGAGTACTAGAAGTTCATGAAACCCAGTAAAAGAAAAAATGTCAAAATAGACTTTTTCTATATACTTCTGTTACTGGAGAACACAAAAAAACTCTGGCATTGTCACTTCCTTTATCAGGAATGGAATTTCAGTGTTTGTCTGAATGAAACAGTGGGACATCTTCACTAATGTAATTGTTCACTGAGCGGACTGTGGTTGGCACTGTACAAGACATTGGGGCTGTTGGAAACCAGAAAGGGAATGTGGACAGCATGTAATGCAGGAAAGGGCAAAAAACTTTGAGCATGTATGGGATTGTCAGAAGATGGATTTATTTCAAGGCAAGGCATTGTATAGATGTAAAAAAACAAAAACAAAACTACTCCTCTTGCTTTGGATTGTTGATACCTTGTGCTCTGATTGGACATCATGTAGGAAGAAGTAAGACCTAGTCAGCAAAAGACAGCAATTGGCAGATCCAGTATTTAATAATGGGGAGTGTGAGAGCAACCACTAGTGCTGTACTCCTGTTCCCAGCTTTCCTCCCAGTGGGGCTTTTTTAAAGTCCCCCAGTCAGGTAAGACATTCTCTTCCTTCCTCTGTCTGTCCCATGTGCCCCCACTTCATTCTGTTCTCAGCCACACATCCCCATCCCTTCATTCCCTTGCCCACTGCTGCCACTTTCCCAATCAGACCAGAGGGAGGCTTCAGAGCAAGTCCCTGTCCCCTCCAGCCAGACTGCACAGGGAGCCAGAATTGGCTTAGGACAGCAGCAGGCAGGTTCCTTTCCCCCATGCCTGTTCCTGAGCTGGCAGGAAACATGGGGAGGACCAGACAAGGAAGAAGAACCTGCTTGCTGCTGTTCCTGTCCCTGGCTGAACCTGACTGACAAAGGCAAGGCAGGGCAGGGCAAAAGCAGCTGTGGAACCCTGTACCCTGGATCAACAGGAATAATGAGCATGGGGGATGGGATATGCCACAGAGGGCAAGGCTGCAGTAGGAATACTTACTTCCTATGGGGACTTAAAGTTCCTAACTGCTGCTCCCTTGGCATTGACTAAAGAAGGAGGGAGTCTGTGCCTTTACACTCCTTGATCTGCCCCTGGAGAACACTATAAAAGGAGAGATGGGCTCTCTCCCACTTGCATTGTGGCCTGGAGCAAACCACACCTTAGGTGCACGCATAGAGAGCCTATGTTGTTGGCAGGGGCGCTGCCAGACCAGCTAACCAACCCTTCCTGGTACCCACTGAAGAAGGACAAAGACAAGTATGCACCTGCTTCCTGAAGGGGTGCGGCCTGTCAGCAGCTGCTGTGGCATGACCATGCAAACTGGGCTGGGCTAAAAGCCAACCAACGCTTGGGGCTGTACCGAATCCAGACCTTACATGCAGCTATGCTCCACGTTGTCCATTAGGGACCTGGGAATGATTCAAATTAACCAGTTACTCCACAATGACCCTAGCTAATCTAACATTGTTGCTACTTAAACCTAACACCTTTTAGTCAAGGGTAATCCCTTGATTCCAGGATGATCTCTACCGTTGCTCATGGATGGGGTTTGAGGTGACTTCAGCAGATGTAGCTCAAGCTGGTTCCTTATTCCTAGCTTCTGGTTCCTTTTTCAAAACTAATCTTTATACCATTAAAGGTTGTTAGTAATGAACTACACATGCTAAAGAGTTAGAATTTCATCAAAAATGTGTATTTACCTATACAAATGTAAAACAATATCAAGTACGTAGCTCTTCATTCAGCACTGAGTTTGGGCGAGGATTATGGGGCAAAATCCTTTCCGGGTCACCCCAAACCACACAGCTCCGGTGTGTTGAGATTCCAACTCCTGGCATGTCTCCTTCGTTGCTCGCTACCTTGAGTCGTGGAAAGATTGGCTTTGAATAATGAACTGGCAGCAGAGAATTAGGAACATGGAACTGGGAATAAAGCCCTAAGCTGGCCCCACGTGAAGCGGGCTGTGCCAAGCCGCAGGCGGCGGGCACGGAGGGGCAGCGCCAGCCCTAGCCGGGTCTCCCCAACGCCGAGGCGGAGCGTCCCGGGGAAGCCGGCGGGCGGGCGGCTCACTGGGCGGGCCTGCCCGGTTGCAAGATGGCGGCGAAGGGCTCGCACGCCCAGCTGAAGCGGGACGGGGAGATCGAGCGGTGCCGCGCCGAGTGCCACTGGGGCCGGCTGCCGGCGCTGGTTGGGCAGCTGCG
>NW_017728943.1:52383767-52390491 GCF_001723895.1 Crocodylus porosus | reverse complement strand
TCGTATTAAAATAAGTGATTATTACCTTCATAAGCCTGCAAGCAAGCCCTACAAGGCACATCTCTCTGAGAAAGAGCTAAATGTTTTACTTTCCTCAAATGTAGACTTTAAGAGCAATGCTAGAAAGCACAGTGTTGGCAATGCTGCACCGATAAGGGTAGTGGCTCTAGGTGGGGGTTTGCCAGCCAGGGTGCGGGACCACGCCAGGTCAGTGGTCAGTGCTGTCCAGTGGGCGAAAGGCTGGCCATCAGATCCACCTGGGGATTTCGACTAGAAATCTGCAGTGTTAAAAATGTTTTGGCCTGTTGGTGTCCGTCGGACTTGTCGAATCCTGGAAAGTGAGGGCTGGAAGGGACCTCAGGAGGGCATCTGGTCCAAAAAGCAGGACCAGCCCCAGTTAGATCATCCCAGCTGACCCTGGTCTTAAAAGTCTCCAAGGATGGACTTTCCACCACCTTTCTGTGTAACCTCCAGTGCTTCACCACCTTCTTAGTGAGGAATTTTTTTCCTCCTATCTAACCTAAACTTCCCTTGTTGCAACATGAGACCATTGCTCCTTGTTCTGTCATCTGCCACCACTGAGAACAGTCTAACTCCATCTTCTTTGTAACCACCCTTCAGGTAGTTGAAGGCTGCTATCAAATCCCCTCTGTCTTCTCCAGACCAAATAAGCCCAGGTCCCTTAGCCTCTCTTCAGAAATCATGTGCCTCAGCCCCCTCTCCATTTTCCAGCCCTCTGCTGGGCTCTCCAGTTTGTCCACGAATGGGAGTTCTTTGCATCAGATGAATTGATATTTTTAATTGTTATTTAAAAAAAAAAAAAAAAAAAGGGAAACTGAGAGCCAGCATTTTCCAAGGCAGGGCTTGGGCTGAATGAGGTTTACCTCAAGTTTTAAAGATTGCCTGTACATGTGCTTGAAGGTGGTGGTGGAGTATTTTAATTGGAGCCGTTCCTGGGCAGCAGCTGTAATTAAAACACAGCAGCATCTGGCGGATAAAGCCTCTGCATGTTTAAAAATGGCTGCAGGAGGCTTTAAACCTTGTTCGAGGCGCTTGAGTTAAAGCACCCCCGGTCATATAAAAGTGCATGGGCTTCATACACAGGATGCTGTATCGTTCTAATTACAGTGCAAAGGAGCACATGTATAGGCACCCAAAGAGTCCCTGAGAACAACTGTTCTAAGTGTTTCAAGTGTCTCCAGCCCCCAGCCAGCCAATGCCCACACAAGTCTAGTTTGTAAAAGAGTTTGTTTTTTGGTGGTTTTTTCTTTTTTTTAACCACAGGGGAGAGATGCTGCAAATACAAACCAAACCTTTTTCTCCTATGGTAGCAGGTGAAGGCCATAACTAGGCTGGGACTACTATGCTAGGCTCTGTATAAAGGGGCTCCCTGCTCTGAAGAGATTAGAAATGTGTGGGAGGGGCTGCCACTCTGGAAGGAAACCCTGTTAACATAGTAAAGATTTTATTCTTGAGCAGAATAAAAAAACTGTTTCAAGAGAAGAATAAAAGCTTGTTTCAAGAGAAGAAATGCTCTTAGAATTGCAGGTGGCTGCGTAACTAATCATGCGGTTAACGATTTACATGCCTGGGTAGTGCAGTGTGTAGGGCTTGACATTGGGAGAAACAGCTGTAAAGACCCAAAATATAACCCAGTAAGTGAGAGAGAACAACTTGCATTCCTGGCTGCTAGGGAGGAGAACTAGAAAACGCAGCCAATCTACCCGCTTAGGAGTCTGGGGCTTTCACTGATGTAGTGGAAGGTCGAGATTGGTCCTATATTCCTAACTCAGGAAGCAGATGTGAGATCTGCATCACCCAGTTTCAAATTCATCCTGTCTTATTTTCTTGCTGTATAACTCAGTGGGGAAGAGATAAGTGACAGCTGGGATGATTCATTCTTGTCTGAATGCACTTCCTGTTAAGACTTGCTTACCCAGAGTGGCAGAGAATATCAAGAATGAGCTAGCCTGCAGTCTGTTGTCTAGCCTCTGGAAAGATGATGTGGCCATGTTTATTTTGCGACAGAATCTTTTCTAAAGTCAAATGGCACATTTTGCAACTGTTTTTAGTTAAAATAAGGGTCCAGTGTAGTGAGTTGAAAAAAATAACCCTCAACAGTAGAGTTTACAGCCTAGTATATCTCCATCTTACAGTGGACCAGAACCTTGAAGGTATTTAAGTGCTTAACGATGCAGACATGTGTTTTAAAATCCCATTAGGTCCTGAAGAACTTGTACTTTTCAAAAATTCATTAAGTGTGTATCTGTAACTTTTTAAGTCCGTAAACACTTAAATCCCTGAGGCTCAGAGTTAGGTACTGCATTTACTCAAATATAAGATGACTGCAATAATTAGACAGTGTATATGGATAATTTATACATTTCTTAATTTTCCAGATATAGAATCTAATTTTTGGAGCTTTGCCTTGAATTTGTCCCCCTTCTACTGCTACAGCAGGGAAAATAAAACTTGGGGGGCATGTAGCCCCCTTGCCCTCTGCTTCCTTTCCCCCTCCCCCAGCATCTTTTCCCCCCTCCTCTTATTATCAGATCCTGGTCTCCCCAAGCACATGGATGTGAAGAGCAAATCTGAAAATGCTGACCTCAAAATAAACTAGTAGTAATTCACATGTAGTATCCATAGACTTAATCCATACAGAAATGATGCTTCATACCTTTTTTTGAAACTGCTGCAAATTTTAGCACAAGTATTCCATAAATATACTTTTAAGCAGCATTTTTGTAGCTACAAACTATATTTAAATTTTCTGTATTCCATGCCAAATTAGCCAAAATACATTCCAAATCTGAGAGTCAGTCCAGAACCATTAGTGGCCCTCCCACCGGCAGACATCCTCCACCCCCATCTGGGGCTTCAGATGTTTCCAAGTCCTTTGACGGGCATCCTACTTGCAGGCCCAAGCCTGGAGGCTTGGGGTTCAGATGCCCCTGTGTTTTGCTTGCTCCTGCAGCCATGTGGCTGAGTGCAAGCTAGGGAGGAGTCTCCCCTTTCCATAAAGTGGGCATAAAGCCAAGACCTTCCCACTCCAGCAGCTAAGTGGGAGGTTTACTGTACATTACCTTGGCAGGTACTATCTCTGTGCCAGGAAAATAGTCTTCCCTGGGTGCAGCTAGGAAGACCGCCTCTGTGGTCACGGTGTTTCCCTTGTCAGGCAAGCATAGGACTACACTTGATCTGAGCCCACAAGAGGCCGATGCATGATATTAATTTAAAGCCGAAAGGTTTGATTTGTCATAGTTCTTTGGGCTGGGCCCCAGCAGAGTTAACAGTGTTTCAAGCCATATTGACCCATCATTTAGTACAGATCAGTATGTGTGTACTCCAGATACCCCTCACAAAGGATCCATGCTCTAATTTGTGCCCCCCACTCATGACTGGAACCAGGTGTTCTCATCTCAAGTCCTGGGATCCTCCAAAAATTTATGTGCAGGTGGGGTGCAGGGCAATCTGGTCCAGTTTCACATCATGGAGTGTATGGCCACATTAATTATATGTGACAGGCTGAGAGAGGGGGTGACAGTGGGATTCTGGGTGTACTGTCTGGGCCCTGTTTTGGTGATGTTTGCCGGATACTTAAGGCTGGTGAAGAAATGGAAATCCTTGGAAACGGGAAAGAAATGTACAGTTAAGCTGTGGGAATGAAGAGGAATATATAAGCAGTGTAGTTGCTCACCATGACTTGAAAGAGACAGTATTGAGGGTGACTGCACTCAGTGGGCACTACCATATGCTTTTTTCTAGTGGGCTGCCCATTCTTGTGGAAGATTCCCTTGCCCAATATGGGCCACCGTGTGTTTTATAGTCTTGCTTAGTGTTTGCATTTAATCAACTTAATAGTTGGTTTATGTTACTGAGCATATGCTGCTTTTGGCAGCAGTGTAATGATAGACCATGTATGTAATGAGGTTTCTTTGTATGCCAGTGTAATATGAGGGACTTTTTTTGGGGGGGGGGGGGAAGTATTAGAGTAAATATGATTCTCAGTCTTAAATACTGCCTACCAAGTAGATAGTGAATCAAGCTATTGGGATGTCAAGGTTTAGATTGTGGATGTTTCATTACCCTGAAATCCACCATACCTGTAAAGGGTGGATCCAGCAAACTCTTTAAATCAGTATATTTGAAAAGTATGACCGCTGCGGGCCTTAGACATACCTTTTCCCCCCTGCCTTAGATATTTGTTAATGTCTGGAGATGATTTTGTTTTGTTTTTAAAGTTGTTGTGGCATTGTTATGATATACTGGTCCAGGCTCTGTAGTGGTTTGGTTGGGGTGGAGGGCAAATTATAAATAGCCAATATATTTTTATTATCTACTTCCTTGCCAATTCTTTCCTCTGGTTGTAAGGACTTACTGCTTTATTTGTTGGAGTCCTTGTCAGAGGAGTAGTGTTTTATTAATCAAAATGCTAGACAGATGGTTTAGTACTTGCAGATAAACAAACTATATGAAATCTTGCTAAAAATGCCAGACTTCCCTATTAAAAGGATCTGATTTTACTCTGATTTGTACATGCTCGATATTGATGATCTCAATATTGAGGTCTATGGAACTATTTGTGTGAATTAAGCCCTTCAGTTCATCAGAGATCAGGTCTTGGCAAACTTGACTATTTTTCTGAACAGGAAAAACCTTTGGTTTTTGATAGTTTGGTCTTAAAGCTGCAGCTGTTTACAGATATGTTTTGACTGAACATAAGACAAGTGAAACTGAGACTACAGGCCCCTGATACTGCAATTAAATCTACAACAGTGGCCTGTGGGCCCATGTGGTGATGCATTAACTTCAGTAGGTTTCCACACAGCCACAGGTATTCATTTTGTGCCTGACTCTGTATATGTAGGGTTCAGGACCCTACTTAGTGCTAGAATTATTTATGCTTTTAAAGGGATAATGTCAAACTGTATCACTTTTCCACGTGTCTGCTGTACGGTGTGTAACTTGTTGGTTATGAAGGCGAAGTACTTTGGTGTTTCGTTTCTGTAAGTTAGGAATTGCAATTAGAGGCACCACACTTCTGAGCAATTCAACAGGAAAACCCAGTGTCTCCACAGGGTGAAAAACTTCTCTAAATATAGAGCAAAAATACTTTCATGTTTCTGTTGGTTTGAACTAAAGTGATAGTCAATAGGATATTTTTTAAATAACTGGGCAGTGTTTACTAACAAGTACTTTCTTGATTTTGCTGTTTACTGTCTTCTGTTTACTTGTGTGATTCTGTAACTTTTTAAGGAAAAAACTAGTGACTTCATGTGCAGGTTAAATGAGAGGGTGTAATGTTGTGAAATCTTTTTTACGTAGTATAAATAATAAGTAAGCATAGTATGTTACTTTTGGTGTTTATGACCTGAACATAAAAATGTACATGTATTTATGAACTTAATTTATGTAAGTACTTTGTTCATATAAAGTAGCTAATTGTGTGCATACAGTTCTTTACCTAAAAGTTAGGGCTGTGCAAATCTTTGCTCGCTGATTCAGTTCTGAGGAGATTCGGCGGCCAAATCTCAGAAACTGAATCGAATCAGGAGACTTATTAATCTCTCCAAGTCAAATCGGACGCCTCCAATTGGATTTGGAGAGATTCGACGATCTGGGCACAGAGACAGCTTTATATGTTTTTTATATGTACCTCAAGGTACCAGGTGGCTCATGAACACTGAGATGGTGAGGCAGATGGAGCATCCCATGGTGGGGGTTGGCAGTGAACCCAGAAGTGGACCAAAAGCACTTCTAGTCCATTTCTGGGTCCACTGTGGAATGCACGGGGACTCTCCTCTGCCCTCAGCTAGGCAACTGGTGCCTCCTGGGTCTAGGGGAGCACCCGGGGTCCCCCTACAGCTGATCGCTGACCTGGCAGGGTGCAGGCACCCCACCCCCACCCCCCCACATGCTTGGTGGTAGACCCGTAAGTGGACCAGAAATACTTCCGCTCCACTTCCGGCTCTGCCACTGTGTATGTGGGGGATCCCCCATGCTCCTGTGGGACGCTTCATCTGCCCAACCATCTCAGCTTTCATGCACCATGTACTTGAGCTATGTAGAAAAAGCATATAATGCTGTGTCTATGGCAGAATGGCTGATTCTCCGAATCAACGGAATCTTCAGATTCGGATTCAGCCGAATCAAATCAGGAAAGTGATCCGAATCAGCGAATTGAATCACTGTCCCCTGAATTGGGCCAAATCTGACTCGAATATGGCCTGCTTCATGCACCCCTACTAAAAGTCCACTTGCAGGAGCAGTCATACTCATGATAACTGCATGAAACTGACTGTGCAGCTGCTTAAACCTGTAGGTTGGCACCCAGAGCACTTCCTAGGTTTTTTTCTGAATGTCAAGAAATGTCACTGCTTAAAAATCATAGAGTAAAATATAAAAAACATTTATTCCTACATTCCCTGCGTCAGGGTGGATTGATTTAAATCAAGTCGATTTTAAATAGTAGATTTAAATCAAAATTTAAACCAGCAAGTCAGAAGCCTAATTTAAATAAGTCATTTTTTAATCAACTTTCCCATTGTATTTTTTTTAAGAAATGTTCATTGGTTGATATAATAATTAAAACATGTCTATTTACAACTAAATAGATTTTACAGTAGATTTGGTATGTATGTTTCCTAAGCACACAAACGTGTGTGTATGTATATGTATGCGTGTGCGTGTGTGTGTGAGTGTGTGTGTGTGTGTGTGTGTGTGT